>NC_081411.1:836207815-836839958 GCF_030272615.1 Cryptomeria japonica
GCAAGAAGTTGAGTCCCACTTTTGGGCAAAAAGTGGAAGTGTTTTATTTGTTTTTCAAATTTTTTGTCGATTGATGTCAAAATTTGATGCATTTAGAGATTGAATCTCAAAAAACTTCAGTAATAGAAAATGTAGTGCTCGGAGTCTACTTTTCAAATATGTAATTTATTTTAATACCCACATGGTAGAAATCACATTTTAGTAGGCATGTTTAAAAACCAGTTTTTCAAAATGCCTGTTTCAGGACCATACCACACATGTGTATGACCACCCTTTTTTGATGCAAATGAATGAATTTTTGCAAATCCTTCTAGGAAACGATACCTAAGACACCAAATATTGATGAGAATATTTTTTCTTATTTTTTTATTGAATATATTTTTTTTATTAATTTTTAACTGACAATAAAGTATATTTTAAAAACATGGGGTGTACGGACACCATAATTTGATGAAAATTTCATATTTTTCATTTTTTTTTTAATATTCAAAAGAATTGTATGTGGATTAATGTCATATAATTTATTTTTCTAAAATCCTAAAAACAAAAAAGTTATTAAAGGTTTAGTGAACCTTGGTATTTTAGGTTTAGGTTCCACTTTTGATTAATAAATAATACAAAAATAGTAAAAATAATCTTATCACTATGAAATTTACATTTTTGAAATCAAGACGCTGAAAACTCTAATAGGTTTTCGTTTCATCAAAAAATTCAATTAGAAAGGCCCTCAAAAAATTAGGCTAAGGTAGAAATCTGATATCGTTTTACCTTAGTTATTTTTTTGGAGGTCCAAACATAGGCTCGGTGGGACCAAGCCTATCTCGAAGGAAAAAACAATGCTAAGGTTTGTTTCCCATCCCTAATTTTAATAAACAGGCACCTGTTTTGCTTTGTACGGTTGAAAACGAAACGAGCGCCTATTTTTAAAAACGGGCGCCCGATTCTAAAATGGGCACCCGAATATTTGAAAAAAAACGGGCACCCGTTTAGCTTTAGGCACCCAAACCAAAATAGATGCACGTTTCCGAAAAAACGTGTGCCTATTTTTGAATGGCTCGAGCACCCGAAGCAAAATAGGTGCCCGATTTGTAAAAATCGGGCACCTGTTTCTAGCGGGCTCTTTTCCCAACCCACAGACTTCCGCGGAATTGGGACCCAACTTTGTGCATTTACCCGTAAATCCTAATTATTTCCTATTTGTTTTGATGATCCACATTGATTGTTGTGCAAGTTTTTGGTGGTTTTAATGATCCGGTGTTGTTCTTCGTGTTATGCGGTATTCTTGGTGGTATAGCATGTTGCGGTTGATCTTGGCAAGATTTCCGATGGTGTTGCATGTTTGCAGATTTGATTTAGGTCCATTTTATGTCATGTATATCATTTTATTAGTCCGGTGGTCAATCTTTGTATCGTGTGATGTAATTTTATAATTGTGAGATGAGGGTTTAGTTGACCTTGTAGTCAAGGTTGATAAATTCATGTAACTTGTGTGATGATGTGATGTCTGCATTATCAGAGAGAGGTGTATAAGCGAATAATGGAATTCATCCTTCGATAGTGTGTTTGAGAAGAGTTTTGGAGGGTTGCAAAGAAGGCATATGTGCTTAACTGGAACTATCATCAGGCAATAGCAGATGATATTATTACAGTTCATTCCTTCTAGATTGTAGTTTGTATCTTGTTGTAAGTCATCGAGACTTCCTTGAGGGTTGTAGCCTTCCGGGTTATTATATTTTGAGCAATGAGTTCTAGGAAATGAGCCTGAATACAGGTGCATTCCCCATTGTAATATTTACACATACTGCTGCAGAGTATCATCTTATTGTGGGTAGGTTCCCACCATGGCTTTTCCCTTAACCGGATTTTCCATGTCAAAATCTTGGTGTTGTGTGTTGTGCTATCAGCTTACATATCTTTGTTGTTGTTATAATTTATCTGATTTGCATTTAAGGTTAAGTTTGATAATCCAGTGAAAATTGATTCACCCCCCCTCTCTCAGTTTTCCTTCATTATTGTTGCCAACAGTTCTTTGGGCCTATAACCCTACAAATAACTACCAGATGCTCCATTAGTCTTCTATCAATCGATACATCTTTTGAAACATAAATAGTTTGGAAAACCTTATGATCCATTTTATCACAAAAAATTTCCTCCTTTGATACAGATTTTTCACCATTATTATCTTCCTTCACCTTGTTCTACAACTCCTCCATCTTCGCCCCCCTACCTTTAACCTCTCATTATTTATTATATATTTATAGCATATAAAATAACAAAAATTAAATGTAATCTAATATTATTTATTATATATTTATAACATATTAAACAATTAATTTCAATTTAAATACTTAAATAAAATTTAATTAATTAAAAATAATAATTTTGACCATCTTTTGACCCCTTTTCCCTCTATAATTATGGGGAAAATAATATTTTTATATAATTATTTAAACAAATAATTATGAAGAAAACAATATTCTTATATAATTATTTAAAAAATAAATAGAACCTTTATATTAATTTTGACCCTCTTAATTTAACCATTTAAAAAATAAAATTTAAAATTTGTATCTTCAAATTCAAATTTTAAAAATAAAATTCAAAGTTTGTATCTTGAAATTCAAAATTTGAATGCATAGATAAAATTTAGTTATTATTTTTTAATTGGCCATCTTTAAACTTTTATTATTTATTATATATTTAACTTTTTACATATAATATGGGATTTTACCAAATGAGAATTCTGTAAACGCATGTTTTATAACCATAAAAAGCACACTAAAAGTGGCCTTAGGATGCCACTCATAAATGATGAAGCAGCAATTGATAAGTAACTCGATAAATGTTTTAACGTAGACCTGCTTGGAACCCTAAGCACTCCTAACCAAAAATAACGGCCAACATCAAAGGCAGCCTGAGAAACCTTGAAAACAATTCATTTTGTGCCAAGGCCTATCACAAGAAGAAAATGAAGTCCCAACTATGGCACTGTAACTTCTTTTGATTCTCATAACTGTAAAATATCATTTCGAGTTGCAAGCTCCCTATGGCTAACGACTAACTCATTGAAAAAAGACTCAAAATATCATCTAATGTTGAGGTTTGAAAATATCTGCAACTTTGATTCAGCGCCACCGCTAACTATACGGTCTCCTTTCCACCAGTCTGCACATAGAACCTTATCTGTATGTGCTTCTAGCGTGGCTAATGGAACCTTGCTTCTTATATCCCACAGCTTTACTGTCCCATCATACGATGCTGAGATCAAATGATGCTTGGACTCCGCATGCCACTTGCATGCTGAGATCCAAGATTTGTGTGATGACAATTGAAGAATAGGCTTAAGAGACCCTGGCAAACGAGGATCCCATATTCTAAGAACACTATCAGCCCCAGCTGCAGCAATTAGTGCGGAGTTTTCCCCACCAATACTTAAACAAAGAAGCACTTTACCACAACTCAGAGTGTTTGCATTGACCCCAGTTTCAACAACCCAGCTCCTAACTGAATGGTCCCAGGAAGCAGAATAAATTGTATCCTTTCCAAACCACACAACTGAAGAAACACATTGTGTATGTCCTTCCAATGTCTTTGATGCTTCAATCTGAGAATCAAGCTGCTTTGTTGGAATCGCTGCATCTTCCAATTTTCTCTTCTTCAGCAAACCGCCATTGCTTTCAATATCCAACTCTCCAGAAACTTGCCATATTTTGATTGAGCAGTCCCAAGAACCTGAGCAAATCAAATTCCCATTTGGGCTTGCTGAAACAGTCTGAACAGAGTTAGTATGACCTCTCAACAATTTGCAAGGCCTGACCATTTTCACATCTGTTGTGTGCTCATTGGGGATGAACTGCCAGAGTCGTAGAGTCCGATCCTTTGAGGCAGTAGCTAGGTTTAGAGAGTTCAGATTATAATCTTGTATTTTCACAAAAGCAGCAGAAGTGATAGCATCTCTGTGTCCCTCCAAAACATGCGTACATGATCCATCTGCTTTCCATATCCTTCCTATGTTATCATACGAGACACTAAATATGAAGCTGGAACAAGAACCATCAACTGCACTGACCCAATCTTTATGTAAAAGGGGCTCTTCCTTATTAGGAGGAACCACTGCTAGTATATATTCTATATTAAGAATTTTTTCCGCAGAAATGTTCTTGATGAGCAGCAGCTTTTCAAGAGATGTTCGAACCAATTCCCCTTCAACAAGAAAATCAAATCGCTGAGGTTTTTCATGGCCAAGAATGGTATTGATGACTTCTGAGAGGCCATATCTGGTGAGATTGGCAGGAACAACGAAGGATGTGGATGGAACTTTTGATTCAGGCGGCAGTTTTGTTGTGAATCGAACCTGCACCTGCCGAGATTCTTCCTTATTCTGCTCGGAACCATTTTCTTGTGCTGTGTCCATACTTTGAGAAACTAATAATTTTGAGCTTAAACCCTGGATAAAAAGGATACCCACATTACAGTTTAGGGGTTCGGGGGTTTAAGATTATAGCCGCTATTATATATTTAATTTAATCATTTAAAAAATAAAATTTAAAAATTGTATCTTCAAATTCAAAATTTGAATGTATGTAGATACAATTTAATTTTAATTATTTTAAATTGACCACCTTTAATCTCTTATTATTTATTATATATTTATAACATATAAAAATAATAAAACTTCATTTAATCTAATTGAATTTCAATTTGAATGCATAGATACAATTAATTTTGAGCACTTTTGACCCCTTTCATATTTATGAATATAATTTAAACAAATAATTAAAACAATGTTTATGTATAATTATTTAAACAAATAATCTTTTATTATCAATTATAAATAAAAAAATTAACCATATTAACCTCTTCTTATTTATTATATATTTGCAACATATAAAAATAATAAAACTTTAATTTAACTTAATTAAATTTCAATCTAATTAACTCCTCACTGCTGAATTTAACTTAGACTCTCAATTATTGCTTCTATTAAGCTCTTATTATTTATTATATCTTTATAACATATAAAAACAATAAAAATTCAATTTAATTTTATTAAATTTCAATTTAATTTTATTAAATTTCAATTTAATCGCAAAGGCTTTGTTTATTTATGACTTCCTTAGCTAGCTCCTCTCAATTTCATTTTCACTATAATAGAACTTTCATTTCTTCTCCTCTCAATCTAATTATTTTGACTTCCTTGGTTAACTCTTCTCAATTTCATTTCACAATAATATAACTTTTATTTCTTTTCCTCTCAATCTCATTATTTTGACTTCCTTGGTTAACTCCTATTAAACAAATATTTATGAAGAAAATAATGTTTCTGTATAATAATTCAAACAAATAATCTTTTGTTATCAATTTTAAATAAAATTTTTAACCATCTTAACCTCTTCTTATTTATTATATGTTTGCAACATATAAAAATAATAAAACTTCAATTTAGCCTAATTAAATTTCAATCTAATTAATGAGTTTAACTTAAACTCTTAGTTATTGCTTCTATTAAACTCTTCTTATTTATTATATCTTTATAACATATAAAAAACAATAAAACTTTAATTTAAGGCTCATGAATGGGCTTCATCGGGTGAATCTGATTAGTAATAGCCAAGGGAAGGAAGTTTGGTGTAAGTCGGAGGATGGATGGATAAAAATAAATTTTGATGGGGCTTCAAAGGGCAACCTAGGACCCTCAGGTATAGGATTTGGGGTGCGGGATTTTCATGGGAATGTTTTGGCAATTAGAGCTTGAGAAACAAATTGATGATGAGATGAATAATATAGCGGAGGCATTGATGACACTAAATGCAATTCGGTTTGGTAAGAAACTGGGTTTCTCCAAATTGCACCTAGAACGAGATTCATTAATCATAGTGAATGCTATTTTGGCGGGTGCAACACAATTGTGACATTTACAGAAAGTGATATAAACTATTAGAGGTGAGTTGGCATCAGTACAGGATTATCGAGTTAGACATGTAAGGCGTTTTGCAAATGATGTGGCAGACAACCTGTCAAAATGGCTAGTTAGCTTTGAGGTGGTTAGGGAAGTACGAGTTGCAGATTTCCATATCATTCTCTTTGATGATTTTTGGGATGACACTAGGACTAATGATAACGATATTAATGAGTATTGAGTAAGGGTATTGATTGATGTGACTTGGCTTGTGGGAGTGACCGTGTCATTCTTAGATTGGCTGTAGCAATCTTAGGTGGTGGAGGCATTATGGAAGCGAATTTTCATTTGTATACTGACAAACCTCAAGTTTTTTTTTTTTGGGTTAGCGATGCTCCTAAGAATGAAGAATTTGTTCAAAGTGAAATATTATGAGTTCATAAGGTTGATGGAGATGTTATTGGGGGAAGTGTTTATGGTTTCTAACCATAGGTTTCGTTCGAATATGGATATTGTTACCATGGTGGTTGATTGGGATTGAAATTGGGGGATATTACTAGTAATGTGCAGTGGGTTGTGAGGTCTATCGTTGAGGATGAATGGTTGGTGGGCTTGAATTTTGTGCTCGAATGGGTAATTCTTGGTGCAAGCTTTGATGTCAGTGAGGGGTTTGAGGACCCTATGTTGGCGGAATTGTACAAGCTTGTACCTTTCATGCGCTAGTCGACAAACTTCAACTGTGATGAATGACAAGCAAAGGCCCTCATTTCATGGGATTCTTTGAAGAATATTCTATGGAAGAGGGAGGCTCTCGAAGGGGGTGTGTTCGTGGTAGAAAATGGTGAGGGTGGTGACAATGGAGGGAGGTGGGAAAGTGGGAAAGGAAATGATGAGGGAGGAAGCCAAAGATGCTGTGAGTGGTGGAATGGTGGGGGAGGTTCGATAATGTTTCTTTTTTTTCCCTCTTGACTATCAGGAAAGCTTTTTTTTCAAAAGAATGTTTGTTTTCTCTGGTGTCTATGTTCTTGTATAGGGTTTTTCTAGTCGGGGTTACTCTTGTGACAATTTTGTGGTGGTTTTGGTATGTTTCAAAGGTGTTGGTAGGTGGCCGTCAGGGTTTGTTTCGAATTGATTGCTCTCTTTTCTTGTTACTATACAATAATTTTGGGACGTGACTGGGTCTGGATTTGATGGTACTTTGGTTTTCCCTCATAGAGTGACCATGGTACTGTCATTGTTTGGGTTAGATTTTTAGGGATAAAATTTTGATCTGTTGTTAATGGCAGAATGATATGGTACTATGTATACAGAAAGGGTTTTCTAGTTTTCAACATCGTGAAGTTTCTTTTAGGTTGATAGGGGAGCAATGAAGATATGGATATGTAAGTTTTGAATCCACAGTAGCTAGATGGAGGTTGGATGAATCATCTCTATGTACTTTTTTGATTAAATATTCATAAAATATACTTTTTTACCGATCAAAAAAAAAAACTTCAATTTAATCTAATTAAATTTCAATAGATTAAATTTCAGTTTAATTAATTCTTGCCAGTTTGTTTCGATTTTATATCCTACCCATATGCTAGTCACAAATGCTTTGTTTATTTATGACTTCCTAGCTAACTCCTCTCATTTCATTTTCACAATAATAGAACTTTCATTCCTTCTCCTCTCAATCTCATTATTTTTTCTTCCTTGGTTAACTCCTCTCAATTTCATTTCACAATAATAGAACTTTCATTTCTTCTCTTCTCAATCTCATTATTCTAACTATAAGATATAAAAATAATAAAACTTCAATTTAATCTAGTTAAATTTCAATTTAATTAATTCCTATAAGTTTCTGATTCCATGTCCCACCCATATGCCAGTCACAAATGCTTCGTTTATTTATGACTTCCTAGCCAACTCCTCTTAATTTCAATTTCACAAGAATTGAACTTTCATTTCTTCTCCTCTCAATCTCATTATTCTCTAACTTCCTTCTAGTTAACTCTTCACAATTTCATTTCAGAATAATAGAACTTTTATTTCTTCTCATCTCAATCTCATTATTTTTAACTCCTCACAATTTCATTTCAGAATAATAGTACTTTTATTTCTTCTCATCTCAATCTCATTATTTTGACATCCTTGGTTAGCTCCTCTCAATTTCATTTCACAATAATAGAACTTTCATTTCTTCTCCTCTCAATCTCATTATTTTGACTTCCTTGGTTAACTCCTCTCAATTTAATTTCACAATAATAAACCTTTTATTTCTTCTCCTCTCAATCTCGTTATTTTGACTTCCTTGGTTAACTCCTCTCAATTTCATTTCACAATAATAAACCTTTTATTTCTTCTCCTCTCAATCTCATTATTCTAATATCCTTGGTTAACTCCCCTCAATTTCATTTT
This sequence comes from Cryptomeria japonica, assembly GCF_030272615.1. Classification (NCBI taxonomy): domain Eukaryota; kingdom Viridiplantae; phylum Streptophyta; class Pinopsida; order Cupressales; family Cupressaceae; genus Cryptomeria; species Cryptomeria japonica. The sequence continues at coordinate 836,216,115 of NC_081411.1, forward strand.
CACAATAATAGAACTTTCATTTTTTTCACAATAATAGAATTTCATTTTTTCTCCTCTGAATCTCATTATTCTGACTTTCATTTCTCCTCCTCTCAATCTCATTATTCTAACTTCCTTGGTTAACTCCTCTCAATTTCATTTCACAATAATAAAAAATTCATTTCTTCTCCTCTTAATCTCATTATTCTAAGATCCTTAATTAACTCCCATCAATTTCATTTTCACAATAATACAACTTTCATTTCTTCTCCTCTTAATAAAATTATTCTGACTTCCTTAGATAAATTCCCTCAATTTCATTTTTACAATAATTTAGAACTTTCATTTCTTCTCCTTTCATTTTAAAATTATTCTGACTTCCTTAGATAAATCCTCTCAATTTCATTTTTACAATAATTTAGAACTTTTATTTCTTCTCCTCTCAATCTCATCTCATTATTTGGAGATCCCAGAGATCCTTGATTAACTCCCAATTTCATTTTTATTTTCACAATAATATAACTTTAATTTCTTCTCCTCTCAATCTCATTATTTTTATTTTGACATCCTTGATTAACTCCTCTCAATTTCATTTTTATTTTCACAATAAAAAAACTTTCATTTCTTTAAACTTTATTTCTTTCCCTCTCAATCTTACTTTTATTTTCACAATAAAAAAAACTTTCATTTCTTTCCCTCTCAATCTCACTATAAAAAACTCCCTGGAAAATTTCAATTTAATAGAACTTTCGTTATCTTCCCTCTCAATTGAACTTAACTTCTTCCTTGGTTAACTCCTTCCAATTTTATTTTCCAATTTTATTTTCACAATAAAATAACTTTCATTTAACTTCCTTAATTAAAGATTCACCACAATAATAAAACATTGATTTACTTTATACTCATTTATCACAATAAATAAAATCTTCATTCATTTACTCTCATTTATCATTTCCATTTACTTTATACTCATTTATCACAATAAATAAAATCTTCATTTACTCTTATTTATCATTCCATTGCTCTTCTTTGATAAAGAATTAAAAGCATAACTTTCATTTCTTCTCCAAATAGAACTTTCATTTCTTCATTCACCACAATAATGTTTTAACATTGACTTACTTTATACTCATTTATCACAATAAATAAAATCTTCATTCATTTACTATCATTTATCACTTCCCTTCACAAAATAAGATCATAAAATGATACTCTTCTATAAGAGATGTGTGACATCTACTTTCACCAAAAAAAATCTTATTTTATTAGGAAACATAAGATTTGCAAATGACATAAACCATGTTAAAGAGAATTTGAGATGCTAAACATTTCATAAACTTTGTGATGTTTCATACCATTTATGACAACAAAAACACATACAAATTAACACAAAAATCACAAAAGGTTCTGATCAAAATTACTCAAAACCTCTTGAAAATGCATAATAAAATTAAGTCTTGATGAAGTCTCATAAAAACAAACATGAGGTCCTATACTACAAAAACTACTATAGAGCACACCAAAAACTAATGGCCCAAACATTGTGGACTACAAAACTAATCCAATTGAGAAGGCCAATTCAGCGCTTAACGCCCTGAATATTTCGACCCTCGGCCTGGCCACGGGGTATGCCGGTTGCCGACAGAGTTCTCGACTTGGGATGCGATGGCACAACCGGTCCCTCGACCGCAATGACGCCATCTTTCTCGGTCGGCACGGTGGGAGGTTTTGTCCCTCTCATCAATTTTTTCATTTCCGACGTCAAGGGTTCGAGCTTCGACGCGAACGGCTCCTGGCTGAACAACAGCCATCCCACGCCTACATATAGCCCAAACCCATATAAGATTCTTATTAAAAAGGTGAAAACAAACTGAAACTTAGCAAAAGCAATAGATAATAAAGATGGTACGTTATATATAGAGAGAGTGAGAAACCTGCAACGCCAAGGGTGGAAAGGAAAGCAATGGTGATTGTTCTTCTGGGGATTCGGGGTGGCCATGAATACGTTCCCCTGCCGTAAGGGTCTTTGTAGAATGTTTCACCCATACTCAGCGTGTATGTTTATTCTGCCTTTTGCAGTTTTGTATCATAGATTTCTTCAGTGTCTTACCGAGCTTTCTTGACTTTGCAAAATTGTTTGTGATAAGTTAAGCTGTGGAGGGAGAAGCATTTAAGAAATGGCAGTGGCAATGTTTTATGCAGCCACCACATCTGATAGGTGTACGTGTGAGCTTTCTGGAGATACTCATGGGACTTAAGCCTTATATTCGGACACGTTCAGGACTCGGAATTTTTTGATGAGTTTTCTTGAGTTACTCATCTAAATCTAGTCTTGCTTATAAGAATTTTATAATCTTCTATTCTTAGGGGTTGATTTTGTTGATCTTCTTAGAATAAATTAGTATTTCGTTGATCTATATGTCAAAGGTATCAATTATTGAATATAGTATCATAGGTCATTAGGAATCATCAATTCTTTTGACAAAGTATTCACAAGAACATTTAGTCATAAGTGCATACTCTTAATCTCAACGTAGTCTCAATTACATTAGTTGGATCAACCTAGCACATCTTTGTTTTTCATGCATTCAATTTTTGTATATATCAATGATAAGGATAGACTTAAATTCAAGAAGCCAAAGGTCTTCTTTCTACTTATGACAAGTCCCTAAAGGTTATAGGACAATATCACTCTAGTCGGACTAGATTGTGTGGGTGACCTAATCCTAAATCTAGGCTACAAGTGTTGTTCTTTCCCAAGTAACAAAAATCTCAATATATTTGTCCTAGGATCTTGATCCCTCAATTTTCTATCATAACATATTAGTCACTAGAACAAGTCCAAGTCAAAATTAGACTTAAGTTCACTAGATAGATTTCTTTATTCCTTCTAAATTGTCTCATTTCCCTATGTTAGTTTGCCTAGATGTTGATATTTTATTATTAACTTAGCTTATATCAAATATATAGGTTTCATTTAATTAAGGGTAGATATTAGATTTTTTTATATATGACGCGTGATTCAAAAGATTGGATCAAAGTTTTCTAGACCATTGGGGTCAAGGTGATTTATGTTCATTAGAGGTTTGTTGTAATAGAAATAAAGATTATTTTAGGTTAATAACATTCAAGGTTGTGCTTATTTTTAACCATATTCAAAAGATTCTTTAAAAAAAAAAAAAAAAAACTCTAATATTTAACCTTAATATTTATCCTTGGCTTAATATTGAACCCAATATGACAAATATTCTTTTTGATTACTCATAGATTTATTATACATTAATAGAATTTACAAAAATATAAAAGGAAACATTTTCAAAGATTTGAATTAATAATGGATTTTACAATGCTATCCCTACTATATGATAGTGATAATAGTTGGACTTGTAGCAAATAAAAATCTATAGCAATAAACATAATGGCATGTGACAACAAAAATAATAAAAATAAAGTATTACAAACCCTTACAAAGCCTTTCAATCATTTATGTACTCTTTACGCCATAGTTAGTGGTATGCAATATGCTCTCAAAGTCACCTAAAGTTTCCTTGTTAGGTCAAAGGGTTTTCATTCTCTAACTTGAAAAACTATATAGGATTTCTATCCTCTAGGTTTTTTTAAAATTAAAGGTTTTTCCTTAGATTGACACTCTACACAATACATATTTTAACCAATATTTTTGAGGGTTTTTGGATGTAAACAATCAACAAAATTATACCTATTAGTCAAACCTAAAAATAACAAAATTTTTTGTGGTCCAAATAGAGTTCTCATAAAAAAACACTAAGAAATTGTGATGGCCCAAGGGTCATAGCTCCAACCAACACATTCAATGAAACATGGATGTTCACCACCATGGAGATTGCTTGTACAATTAAATTTTTCATATTAAGTATTGTAGCTCTATACTTAGGTAGGAAAATCCTCCTTCAAAGGCATGCTTCAAGAAAATGGGTCATCAAAAGGAATGTAGAATGAAAATTTGATCTTGCCACATGAAATTACTGAAGAGGGGACATTACAAGTCCACCATCACCAATATTTATTGTCCTCAAGTAAATTAAATTGGAGTGCTCCAACATGTATAGTGCTTCCCATATGGAATCTTCAATAGGTAAGTGCCTCTAGTGAACTAAGAATTCTATGATTACTCCTCCTCAAACGTCTAGTTGTTTACACGTGGAATATTTAGTAGGTAGGTTTATCACGTGAATTAATTATTGGGTAAAAATACAAAGTTGTGTCACATTTTAGGCCAACTAAATTTATTTGGGTGAAAGGGTTTTGAGTGAGACATTTTCATTTGAGAAGGTTCCGAATGAAACCAAGTGGCATATGTGTGGTACCTACATGCCATTATATAAAAGAAAGTTAATGTAGTGGAAAAAATTTCTACACTAACCTTGACAAAGGGGTTCTGTAAAACTTTTAAGATATTTACAATGGTTACAAAAAACTTAATAAAAATAAACATAAATATGATGCATACCACAGCACAATGTTTTATGGGAGAAAAAAACTTTCTGCATAGAAAACCCACACTCCAAAAATTGCTCAATGTATTACTTAGAAATACAAAATACATTACACTATACTTGTAGAGCAACCTTCTCATAGAAGTATCACCAATGAAGATCCACTGGCAACTCAACAACTATTACTCTCAAAATACATTATAATTCATAGATGTAATACAATTCGCACATAAAATAGGGTTGCCTTCTAGAGAAAGAAAATAAGACATAATATTCACTATTAGAATTATGACCTAATGATAAATGGTCAAGATTTACAATGATAAATTATTATTAAATATGTTTTTCAAGGGTGTTTGCCTTGAATCCTTATTGGGCACACAACCCCTAGACCTCATTAGGGGTGTACCCCCTTCAACTCCCCAGACTTATTTATTAGCAATAACCTTTAACAATGCAAGATTGAGACACCAATTTTATAACGAATTTCCCACTTGCTGAAAAAATCACAAGAGCAATGGGAGGGGTACCTACTTCATGTTTTAATTTCTAGGGGTTGAGAGGCCCATACACTCTGAACACCATTTGAATTTATTTGTTCTCATAACCTTAGTTGAATAATCTATAACATTCATCAAAGCCTCTACCTTAACCAACTTTACCTTGCCATTGCCGACCATATCTGTGAAAAAATGATACTAAACATATGTGCTTGGTCCTAACATGAATTTTTAAGCCGATAGCTTATTTGCAAGAATGAATAACTACCATTTACTCAAGTTCAATAATGGATAAATAAATTACAAGCTATGTCTTACTCAAACAACTAATTGCACCACCAAATAATTTAAACAAATAAAGCACTAATGCATTTTTTTATATCAACATCTGTTGGATTTTGCCAAGATCAAGGGCACAATGAAAAGCATAAAAGAGACAATAGAATGACAAGAATAAACTGTATTCTCATCAATATAAAAATGATCAACTGGATTAACCAATACAATGAATAGAGGCCTGCATATATAGGCAAGGCCATATGGATGCATGAGCACACAAATATGACAAGTGGCTCAATGAGAAACAAGGGTAGGTAGGAAATAGGTGTGGGTAGGTAGGAGAAATAATATAATATTCCACATGAGGTGGATCACCCACCGAAGGTGGAATTATCACTCCACAATAAGTGGATATGATAGTGTAATAACAAGATCAACACCATAAGAGGTGGAATTTCTCTTACACACACTATCCCAATGTGACACAAACACCCAAGTGTCTCATATCCAAACTACTATGAAATGCATTATCCTAAGTAAACTTAAGTAAGTGTAATAATATCCATGATGAATAATTATTTACACCAACACCCCCCCTTAAGTGCAACTTAGGGGAATGCACTTAAGTCTACAATGCAACTAAGCAATGCAAGATGGGTCCCGGCTACGAGGCCATGATAGGTGCCCATGTACAACATGCAAATGCAAGCAAACCAATGCAATGCAATCTCTCACAAACGGAGAAAGGGAGAAAACCCAGTGGGAAAAAAAACTCCCCCCCAAAAGAGAGATGAATGTACAAAAGAATCTCAAGGAAGAAGGACAAAACCTCAAAGAGGAAAAAGTCCCCCCCATAAGAGAGGAAGGAGAAGTCAGCTGACCCCCCCTAATGACACATCCCGCACCCCCAAGAGAGCTCACAACTGCTGGAACTTACTCTCAGTGAAAGGTTTGGTGAATATGTCAGCAACCTGCTCTGCTGTGGGACAATACTGCAAATCAATGACCTGCTCCTGGATGAGCTCTCGGATATAGTGCATATGAATCTCGATGTGTTTGGTCCGCTGGTGCTGGACCGGGTTCTTCGAGATGGCAATGGCACTCTGATTGTCACAATGTAGGACTGTCGGCCGTGGAGTAGTGAATCCAAACTCTGTGAGAATCTGCTGGAGCCAAATGGTCTTAGTCGCTGCGTTAACAGCGCCTCGATACTCAGCCTCAGTTGAAGAGAGAGCAATAGCATGTTGCTTCTTGCTCTGCCAACAAATGGGGCCCGAACCAAGGTGAAAACTGTAACCAGAAGTAGACTTACGATCGACTAGATCGCCAGCCCAATCGGAGTCTGTGTAACCAACCAAGCGAAGTCCTGTGCCTGCTGCATAGTGAATCCCATAGTGATGTGTACCCTGGATGTAATGTAGAATGCGTTTGGCAGCTTTCCAATGAAGCTCATGTGGTTCCTGCATGAAGCGGGAAACCATGCCAATGGCAAATGAAATATCAGGGCGTGTATGAGTCAAGTAGATGAGACTGCCCACAAGCTGACGATACAAAGTGGCATCAACAAGTGGAGAAGAACACTGAGCCTCAAGCTTGACTCCTGAAAGAAAGGGAGTCGGGGCAGGCTTACAATCAGCCATATGAAAGCGTGCAAGTAGATCAAGAGCATACTTGGGCTGCGATAGAGTAATCCCAGAAGGTGACTATGAAATCTCTATCCTGAGAAAGTAGTGCAAAAGACCCAAGTCAGTCATAGAAAATCTGTCATGCAAAGCAGATTTGACCCTGCTAATGATGGATGAAGTACTCCCTGTAATGATCAAGTCATCAACATAGAGCACAAGTATCAAGTGAGAGTCATCCTGTCTCAAAATGTAGACATTCGGATCGGAATGACACCTGGTGAAACTGGCAGAGAGAAGAAAGGAATCCATCTTGGCATACCAAGCCCTGGGGGCCTGCTTAAGGCCATAGAGAGATTTCCTTAGTCTGCAAACCAAGGAAGTATCCTGGATGAAACCCTGTGGCTGCTCCATATAAATCTCCTCATCAAGATCACCATGAAGAAAGGCACTCTTCACATCCATCTGATGTACAGCCCAACCATGAGCTACAGCAATAGCAAGTGTTAAACGAATGGAGTTCATCTTAGCTACGGGTGCAAAGGTCTCAGTATAGTCAACACCTGCAACCTGCGAGAAACCTTTTGCAACAAGCCAAGCCTTATACTTATCCACACTACCATCCACTGCGAACTTGGTCTGATAGATCCACTTACATCGAACCATCTTTCTCCCCTTAGGGAGATGGACTAGATCCCATGTGTTGTTCCTCATCAAGGAACTATACTCTTCCTCCATAGCTTGGTCCCACTCAGGAACCCCTGATGCTTCCCTAAATGTCTGTGGATCGGAAGCGGTAGCAATAAATGCATGTGGAAGATCCTGATGTTGTGATCGAGTTCTCCGTGTATCTGAAGGATCCCCAACAAGAGAACCCGCGGACTCAAGCGTCTGTCGAGCCCAACGAGGTCTAGGTGGAGGTGGAGAACGAGGCACCTCAACTGCAAGTGGACCCTGCGGAGGTGTAACCCTGCGAGTTGGAGTTGAGGGAGTCTCATCATCTGAATCACTAACATCACTATCCACAATGGAGGAAGGTGGAGGAGGTAGAGAGGCTAAGCTAGGAGAGCTTTCCTCAAAGTGAACACTCCTCTCAATGAATACCTCATGTGTCTCTGGATCCATCAATCTGTATGCCTTAACACCCTCAGGATATCCAACAAATATGCAAGGCTGACTCTGTGGTTCCAATGCCTTGCGTTTCTGTGGAGGTATAAGAGCATACTTGGGCTGCGATAGAGTAATCCCGGAAGGTGACTGTGAAATCTCTATCCTAAGAAAGTAGTGCAAAAGACCCAAGTCAGTCATAGAAAATCTGTCATGCAAAGCAGATTTGACCCTGCTAATGATGGATGAAGTACTCCCTGTAATGATCAAGTCATCAACATAGAGCACAAGTATCAAGTGAGAGTCATCCTGTCTCAAAATGTAGACATTCGGATCGGAATGACACCTGGTGAAACCGGCAGAGAGAAGAAAGGAATCCATCTTGGCATACCAAGCCCTGGGGGCCTGCTTAAGGCCATAGAGAGATTTCCTTAGTCTGCAAACCAAGGAAGTATCCTGGATGAAACCCTGTGGCTGCTCCATATAAATCTCCTCATCAAGATCACCATGAAGAAAGGCACTCTTCACATCCATCTAATGTACAGCCCAACCATGAGCTGCAGCAATAGCAAGTGTCAAATGAATGGAGTTCATCTTAGCTACGGGTGCAAAGGTCTCAGTATAGTCAACACCTGCAACCTGCGAGAAACCTTTTGCAATAAGCCGAGCCTTATACTTATCCACACTACCATCCGCTGCGAACTTGGTCCGATAGATCCACTTACATCGAACCATCTTTCTCCCCTTAGGGAGATGGACTAGATCCCATGTGTTGTTCCTCATCAAGGAACTATACTCTTCCTCCATAGCTTGGTCTCACTCAGGAACCCCTGATGCTTCCCTAAATGTCTGTGGATCGGAAGCGGTAGCAATAAATGCATGTGGAAGATCCTGATGTTGTGATCGAGTTCTCCATGTATCCGAAGGATCCCCAACAAGAGAACCCGCGGACTCAAGTGTCTGTCGAGCCCAACGAGGTCTAGGTGGAGGTGGAGAATGAGGCACCTCAACTGCAAGTGGACCCTGCGGAGGTGTAACCCTGCGAGTTGGAGTTGAGGGAGTCTCATCATCTGAATCACTAACATCACTATCCACAATGGAGGAAGGTGGAGGAGGTAGAGAGGCTAAGCTAGGAGAGCTTTTCTCAAAGTGAACACTCCTCTCAATGAATACCTCATGTGTCTCTGGATCCATCAATCTGTATGCCTTAACACCCTCAAGATATCCAACAAATATGCAAGGCCGACTCTGTGGTTCCAATGCCTTGCGTTTCTGTGGAGGTATGCGAGCCCATGCTGGACACCCAAAGACTCTGAAATGTCTCACAATCGGTTTCCTACCAGCCCAAGCTTCAAAAGGAGTAATACCTTGTAAAGCTTTGTGAGGAACCCGATTCTGGATGTGTGTGGCACAACTGATAGCCTCTGCCCAAAAGGCGGGATCAAGAGAACGTGCATGAATCATATAGCTAGCCATTTCTTTGAGAGTTTGATTCTTGCGTTCTGCAACCCCGTTCTGCTATGGAGTGTATGCAACAGAATGCTGAAGATCAATCCCCTCAATTGTACAAAAATCCTCAAGTCTCTTGTTCACATATTCCCTGCCATTATCTGTACGAAGAATCTTGACCACTTTCCCTGATTGCTTCTCCACACGAGTCTTGAAGTCCTGAAATCTGTCAAATACTTCACTCTTATGAATGAGAAAGTAGACCCAAGTGAAGCGGGAGTAGTCATCAATGAAGGTAAGAACATAGCGGGCCTTACTAAATGAAGGTGCTGGAAATGGACCTGCTACATCACTGTGAACAAGTTGAAGAACTTCCAAAGCTCTCCAAGTTTTCTCTTTATCAAATTTCTCTTCGGGATGCTTGCCCATGGAACATCCTGAACATACACCCTCTGAAAAGCTGATTCGAGGAAGACCAGTGACCATGTCTTTAGTGCTAAGCTGCTGAAGATAGAGGTAGTTGAGGTGACCAAACCACTCATGCCATAGCTTACTTTCTGAATTTGAATGAGTAAGCAAGGCCCTAGAAGGTGAACTTGGCACAAAGTGGGAAAATGAATAAAGCCTTGAGTTGTCATTGACTTGTCCCACTGCTACCAAGGCATCATCATCAGGTTCCTTTACCACAACTGAATCTGGTGTAAACTCAACCTTTTTCCCATTCCCATAGTGAGTGATTTGGTAGATGGAGAGAAGGTTTGTAGACAAGTTAGGAACATAGAGAACATTCTCAAATGTTCCATCATCCATGTCAACTGAGCCTTTCCCTTCAACCTCTACTTGTGTATCATCACCTATGTAAATGTGAGGTACCCTTGATGGCTCTAATGAAGAAAACTGCTCCTTTGTAGAACCCATGTGATATGAGGCACCCGAGTCAAGTATCCATTGCTGTGAAGAACCTGTTGTAGCTACAAATGCTTTCCCTTTTCCCTTAGACTGTGAGGAAGAAGAAGAAGATGAATCCTTCTTTGTGTAGGCTGATGGCAAGTTGATGTTGTTTTTCTTGAGAAGATTGGTTAACTCATCAACTTGCTTTGCGTGGCATCGATGCTCATCATGACCATACTTTTTGCAATATGCACAAGTTGGTTTATCCTTCTTAGGTGGTGTCCCCTTCTTGGAAGAGGATTGAAGATTGCCTTGTGATGGAGAGGATGATTGTCCCTTTTCCTGTTGTGGTTGAGACTTGGATTGCTTCTTCTTCTTGTTGGAATTTTTGCCTTGACTTCCTTGATTTCCTTGATTTGCTACCAAAGCCTTGGACTTTGAAGACTTGAGAAACCCCATGTTCAACAACTTGGATTGTTCCAATATCAACATTTCTGTGAAAGCTTCAAAAGAAGGCATAACATAAGAACTCCCCACTGTCAAACGATGAGTTTGGAAGCTAGATACAAATGCTGCATATTCTGGTGCAAGCTTGTCCAACAAGTTGAATATCAATTGAGCATCCTTTTTGTCTATTCCACAATCCTTTAGCTTTGCTCTTAGCTCATTTGCTTTGGTTACATAATCTTGGATTGTATCAAAATTCTTGGGATCTAAGTTGGTGAGCTCATTATCAATCTGATAGCCTCTGATTTCATCAACTTGTCCATACAATTTTTGAAACATATCCCAAGCCTCTTTAATTGTTTTACACTTCTCAATGTGGAAAATGAGGTCATCTGATACATACTTGCGTAATGTTCCAAGAGCCATGCAATTCTTAGTGAGCCATTCTAATTGAGCATTAGGATTAGCCTTAGGATCAGGTGGTGCTGCTATTGTTCCATCTATGTAGTGTGTGAGACCCTTTTCCATTAGTTTACTCCATACTTTAATTTTCCATGATGCATAATTATGTGGAGTTAATGGTGGAAACTTATTAGGACTCATTGCAACAAGAATGGAAAGAGCACAAGAGAGGTACAATCACACAAGACACCCCCCCAAATTCACTCAATCAAAGAACCCCCCCCAAATATGATGATTTTGGCACTTTATAAGTAGTGCGTATACAATGGGCCACTTGCAAAAAATGGCAAAGTGGACTTCTGATTTACAATTTTACAACTACCTCAAGAAGGCCAAAAGAGACTCAAACTGATAATGCAAGAGATCTAACTAAGATCCAAGCAATTTACAAGTACCTAATAGGCCAAATAAGACCAATATCTGAAAGTACAATTGTCACTCAAAATCTCTAAAATCTGATCATAGATTCTGAAAGTAGATGAAAAAATAAGCACTTTCAAAAAAAACGGCACCTGAAAAGGAGGTCGTATGAGCTCAAATGAGGCCTTTGAAGTTGCAGAATTGAGGATTGGACAGGTACAGCTGAGAGAATCTGAAAATTCCGAAAAACCTATACATCAAAATCAGAAAATAACCACACCACTGCGAAGATCATGAAATTTTAGCCCATTTAAAAAAAAATTGCACTAAAAAAGGAGCAAAAATGAGCAAGATATGGCCTTCCAAAGTTGGACTGCAAAACTGAAAAGCCCAATGGAGAGGGGTTTAAAAATTTTCAAAAAATGCTGATGTGGTGCTGATGTCAGCAAAGCACTGTGTTAAATTTGATGGCCGTATGACCGTCATGAAAACTTTGCCTCCCTGCTGACTGGGCGTCCGTACTGTACGGACTGCTGACTGTGCAGGCCATACAGATGACGTGGCACCGTACGGAAGTTTACGTGGCTGTGTGACTGGACAGTACGGAACGCTCACGTGGCTGTTTGACTGGTCAATACGGAATGCCTGTTTGCCGGTCCACGTGGCTGGGTCGAGCTGACTGGGCCGTGCCGGAGGGTAACCTGCCGGCGGGAGTGGCTTTGCCAGAGGTCTCTGGGTCCGGCGGTGGCGCTGAAGCGGCTGAGAAGACGCGTAGCCGGAGGCGGGAGGATGCCGGAAGTTGAGCACGGGGATGGAGGCCCTGGAGCGGAGGAGTCCGGTGCCCGAGCAGAGGGAGCCTAAGCCGGGGCGGAGCCGAGACGGCGCTGGAGGACGCGGCGGGGGCCGCTACGGCAGGCTGACAGATGGTACACGGCGCACAGCGGGTACGGTGCGGCAGCCAGGGTGGTCTGCGGTCTGCGGCCTGCACGGGGTACGATGCCCTGCGAACCTGCAGTGTACGGCGCATGGTGGGGGGGTCTTTGAACCCCCCAAAAAAAAATTTTCCTTTTTTTTTTATTTTTTTTCGATTTCGGATTTTTTCCGATTTTTTTTTTTTGATTTTTCTAATTTTTGAAAAACATTTTTCAGAAAAAGAAATTTTTTTTTTTTGAAAAAATAGTAATAAATCCGAAAATCCGTACTATGTAGCAAAATTGGGGAAAATTTTTTTCCTCACCGAAATAGGTCAACTTTATAGTCGAAATTTATGGAAATGGCCTCCCGGATTCAACGGTGATGTCCAAATCGCTGTATGATGCCTCCAAAAAATGAAGATCCCCAAATCCGAAAATAGAAGCCTTCCACGATGTCTCCAAAAACTGATCAACGAAGCCCCAATGGCTCTGATACCATGTTGGATTTTGCCAAGATCAAGGGCACAATGAAAAGCATAAAAGAGACAATAGAATGACAAGAATAAACTGTATTCTCATCAATATAAAAATGATCAACTGGATTAACCAATACAATGAATAGAGGCCTGCATATATAGGCAAGGCCATATGGATGTATGAGCACACAAATATGACAAGTGGCTCAATGAGAAACAAGGGTAGGTAGGAGAAATAATATAATATTCCACATGAGGTGGATCACCCACCGAAGGTGGAATTATCACTCCACAATAAGTGGATATGATAGTGTAATAACAAGATCAACACCATAAGAGGTGGAATTTCTCCTACACACACTATCCCAATGTGACACAAACACCCAAGTGTCTCATATCCAAACTACTATGAAATGCATTATCCTAAGTAAACTTAAGTAAGTGTAATAATATCCATGATGAATAATTATTTACACCAACAACATCACTTGCTCGGTCTGAATCCACATAACAATGATTATCAAGGGAAATATCATCTCCTTTCACATTAACATGATAACACAAAGAATACTCTAATGTATTCTTCAAATATTTGAAGACTCTTTTAAATTTTTCCCAATGAACTCTACCAAGATTAGACATATATCTAGAAAAAAATCCCATTTCTTGGGCTATGTTGTTAATCTAAGAGGATCCAGTTAATACTGAGGGGGGGGGGTGGGAATCAGTATTAACAACAATTCTCAACTTAAAGTTAAACTGATAAAACTTCACCAGATCAATCACAAACTAGTAATAAACTATTTACCATTATCGGTAATCACTAATATCCAAGTGTTAAACTAATATATCAGAACTGCTCATTAAGTGTTCATCAACATGCATAAATAGAGAGGAAATCAAATGAACACATCAAAAACATTCACCACATGAACATTGGAATTTTCATGTGGAAACCCAAATAGGGAAAAACCATGGTGGGAATAGGTACCCACAAAAATTGTGCACTCTTTCAAAATGCATCCTGTCAGGAGCCTAGCCTGATTAGGAGCTTACAATGATGCCCTATTAGGAGTCACCCGGTTAAGGGATTTCTATGATGAGCCCTGTTAGGAGCTTTGCCCTATTAGAAGCAACCTCGCAAGAGGATTTGAGACTCAAATGTTGAGCTACTTGGTCAAGGGGTTTACATTTTAAGGCCTATCAGAACCTACACGGTTAAGGGATTTTGAGTGCTGCAATTGTTAGGGAACAACATATGAATGATCTAGAAATAGCACTAACTGCTTGCTTGTTCAAATCCAATTTAGCTCCAATCTGCTACACTCTTGTAGATACACCACACTGGTTCAACTTCACACTCTTTCCTCAATTCACCGACACACCAAACATGAATTATACGGACCTAAATAACCTTTACAACTTAGTCAGTTACAAAACCCTAGATACATCAAAATTCAAATGAATTTACAACATAGATCATCATAGATCTTTACAACTCATTACAAATCATCAAATGGATCATTACAATCAATTACAAATCAATTATAGTCATTGAATGATCACTGCACCTTAATCTGATACACTTTCAAACCCCTAGTTCATTCCACTAAGCACTTCACACATTCCCAAGAAATTCACTCTTTGATCGTGCCAAAACATCATTCAAACACTTCACGTGGTTTCAACCATGTCATCACCAACTTATAAACATAATGTAATACACCACCAAACTCAAAATCATTACTGGTTATAAGAATTGAATACTGGTTCTCAAACCCTTCTTAAACCCTACAGAAAATACAACATAAATAATAAACATGATTTTCAATAATCAAAGCATGAGCCAGTTTTGGTCAAAGATACACTACAATGATACAAATACATGTTCCAAACCTCAACACTTGACTCATCACCAATCTCCATAACCAATCAAAACATTTCCATGTTTATCGATTAAGGTTCTAATTCCTAGTTCACTGTCTTCATTACCGGTAAGGCATTTTTGGTAGACCAAAAATACTTAGATGACAAAATAAACATGAAAAACATAGTTTTCCATCAATTACAACATAAATAACTGATCAAAGTCATTAAGCCAATAATCTCAATCTCTTCATCACTATATCATTGCCAACAATCCTTTACCAGTTCATCAATATTCTCCATCAACATCAGTTATGCCAATCATGCCAACAATCTCTCCCTTTGACATTGATGGAAACAACAACACATTCAACTGACAACTATAATCTTCTCTTCTTCCTTCATTTTCTCTTCTTCTATTGCACCTCATTTGTCGGTTGCACTACTTCACCTACTCTAATTCTTCTCCTCTGGATCATATTACTTCTCCCCCTTTCTCTTACAGTTCTTCTCCCCCTTTCCCTTACAGTTCTTCTCCCCCTTTGACAACAATGCCAAAGGTGCAAATGCATCTTTAGACTTCATTCATGCTTTTGTTGTCTCCAACATTTCTGTAAATCTCATCTAAGATGCCCCCCCTATAGAGTAGCCAACATTTCATCAATCCATAGTGAAAAAAATTCATTAAGCCCACTTGATTGATGCTTCTCCTACATCTTAGTTGATCTTATGTAGGGGTCTGACCCCTAATTTACCTCTGAGGTACTCAAAGGTTGTCCTCGTAAAAGGTTTAGTGAAAATGTTTGCTAACTTCTCTTTTCTTGTCACATATTCCATTCTAACTTGCTTCCCTTGTACTCTCTCCCTTAGAAAGTGATATTTCAGTTCTATATGCTTTGTCCTTGCATGTAACATAATAATTTTTAAAATATTAATAGCACTAGTATTGTCACAATAAATAATCACCGGTTCAGACATATCTTGCTTAAAGCCTTCCAACACATGTCTCATCCAGATTGCCTATGTACAATTTATAGATACTACAACATATTCTGCTTTAGTTGTTGACTATGATACACATGTTTTCTTTTTACTTGTTCAAGCAATCAATCTCCCTCGAAGAAGAAAAGATCCATTGGTAGAGCTTTTCTGGTCATCAACATTGCCTGCCCAGTCTGCATTAGTAAACACTTTCAAGGAAAAGTCATCTTTATAAGGATATCATAATCCATAATCCTTTGCGCCTTTCAAATATCTAACTATCCTTTTCACCACTACCAAGTGAGTCTCCTTGGGATCTTTCTAAAATCTAGCAACCAATCCAACAACATGTGCAATATCTGGTCTACTGTGAACAACATAATGCATCTTACCAATCATGGACCTGTATTCCTTTTCATCTACAAAGGGTGAATCATCATGTTTAGACAATTTACAACCTATCACCATCGGTGTACCAACTGGTTTACAATCTTCCATGCCAAAAGTTTTTTCAATACTTCTTTTATATATTTAGTCTGACAGATAAATATTCCACCATCCAGTTGCTGCACCTGCAACCCAATGAAAAATTTAATCTCACCAATAAGAGACATTTCAAATTCTTTCTTCATTTCCTCAGTAAAAGCCATACATAGATCATCATCACCACCAAAAATTATATCATCAGCAAAAACTTATGCTATCAACATTCTTTCTCCATCAGCCTTTAAATATATGTTATTGTCCTCACTGGTACACTGGAATCCTATCTTGATCAAATGTGTATGCAATGTTTCAAACCATTCTCTTGGTGCTTTCTTCAGAATATATAGTTCCTTGTGTGACTTGCAAACCATATTTTAATCTTCACTTAATGCAAATCCATTTAGTTGTTCTATATATACTTCTTCTTCCAGGATACCATTCATAAAAGTTGATTTAATGTCCATCTAATATACCTTAAATCCTTTAAAAGCAGCAAGGAAAGAAACATTCTTACACCTTCTAGTCTTGCCACCGATGCAAAGGTTTCAACATAGTCTTCTCCTTCTTCTTGTGCATAGCCTTTGCAAATAAATCTTGTTTTATTCCTTACAACCTTGCCATCTTCATTTAACTTATTTCTAAGAACCCATTTTGTACCTATAACATTCTTGTCTTCCAGTTTGGGATCAAGTGTCCAGGATTTTTTTTTCTCTATCTGATCCAATTCCTCATTCATAGCATTAATCTAGACATCATCCTTCAATGCTTCTCTTACTATTTTAGGCTCAATAGTAGAAATCAGACAAGAGTTTTCTTTAATTTTCCTTCTAGTCTGTACACCAACATTCTTATCTCCTATAATTTAGTCTTCTAAATGATTTAATCTAACATACCTTGGTATTACCACTTCTGGTGCTATGCCTTTTGCTTCATGTTCATCTTCTTCTTCACCTCTTTCTTCATTTACCAGTTGAGCACCTATTTCTACATTGTTCTGTTCATCATTCTTCTGCACTTCCTGTTCTATAAACACAAGGTTTTCCTCATCATTTTTAGGCTCAGATCTACTGGTCTCATCAAGTTTCTCAGAGAATTCATCAACCTTAATATTTACACATTCAACTATCTTCTTAGTTCTCTTGTTATAACATTTGAATGCTTTACTCTTGGTAGGGTATCCAAGAAATATCCCTTCATCACACTTAGCATCAAATTTTCAAGTAATATCATCTCTCTTAATAAAACATTTACTCCCCAAAATTGAAAAGTAGCTGACATTAGGAATCTTACCTTTCCAAAGTTCATAAGGTGTTTTATCATTACCTTTCTTAACAAGTACTCGGTTCAAAGTATAAACAATTGTATTAACTGCTTCCCTCCAAAACATCTTAGGTACTGCACCATGTATCAACATTGTTCTAGTAGCTTCCACAATTGTCTAGTTCCTTCTCTCAACAATTCCATTTTGTTGTGGAGTTCTGGGTGTTGACATTTGCCTCTTAATTCCCTGTTCATCACAAAACTTCACAAACTCATCAGAAGTGAACTCACCTCCCCAGTCAGATCTCAAGCATTTGAAACTCCTCACAGTTTCCTTTTCAACTCAAGCTTTAAATGCCTTGAATTTACTGAAAGCCTCAGACTTTTCTCTCAAAAAATTTACCCACACCATCTTTGGAAAATCATAAAAATCATAAAGTACTTATCACCATAATATCTTCTAGTCCTCATAGGACCACATAGATCAGTGTGAACTAAATCAAGGATATGCTCTGAAGAAAAAAAATTTCTCTTAAAAGATACAAAAGTCATCTTACCCATCTGACAGTCCTTACACAACACATTGTCCGAGTTCACAAGCTAGGGCATACCTCTCACAATACTTGGTTTGCTAACCTTTATCAAATTGTCAAAGTTCACATGACAAAACCTCTTGTGCTAAAACTGATAGACTTATAAAGCACTGAGAGGGGGGGGCGTGAATCAGTGATACCAAAAACAATACTACTTTAAACATTGACCGATAGATATACTTAACAAGTTTACCAAACACTATGCATGCAATCCAAAAAGATATTAATGCATCCACTATAACACAAGTGTTTATACATGGAAAACCCAAATGGGAAAAACCACAGTGAGATGAGACTCACAAGCTAACTATCTATAGTAATAGGTAACTGACCAGTTAAGGTCTACAAAAATGCTCTTTTAGGAGCGAAATCTATTAAAGATCCCAAACTCTGTTAAGAGCTATACCCTATTAAAGGTAGTACCCTGTTAGGAGTAACCTCGGTAGAGGTTTTTTGAATCCAAACTAATGGATCACCTTGTTAAAGGATTTGTACAATGAAGCTTGTTAGAGCTTACCTGGTTAGGGGATTTGACTATTGTAGTGATTAGAAAACAACAGGTGGTGTGATCTAGAAGTAGCAGAACTTGCTTGAATAGATCCTCTTCTACACACTCAAAACTACATTACCAACATATTCTGCATCTTAACACTTCTATCTTCACATCAAATCATCTCATAACATAACTCCTTCTCTCATACAAAATAGTTCATCATAATGTCATTATATAAACAGCTAGATTTTATGTCGGCTTGGAAATTATATCATAATTTCCTAGGTGCAGTGTATCTGGACAATCAAACATAACTCATCACAAATTACCGCCAAAATTTGTCGGTTAGGATAAATCATCACGATTGGTGATAATTCATCACATAATCAATGAATACCAGTTGGAACATTGATACCAGTTATAGTTAATCTCTGTCAACATATAAATCGATTGTCCTCCATTGCTTCTTTGATAATCTTCACTGGATCTTCAGATTGAAGTCAAGTTATTTCTTGCATGTACCAGTTGTCACCATGTACCAGTTTGACACCATCATAAGCTAAACTTCTAATATCAGTTGCAGTACAAGTAATCTTTTGGAAGTAATACTGGTAGACAATGTAAACATATGTGTGTGTGTGCACAAGTTCCATCAATGACAACATATGAAGTCATTCATTACAATGATCATCAAGCCAACAATAACTAGCTATCTTCAACCTTAGCCACCAAAAAACTATTCACATTGGTATTTAGATGAAAAAGATTACCTCTAGTCCATTTTCCAGTAGCAATCAACTCTCCTTTACTTCCAAGGATCTTGCACACTCCACTCTTAAATTCAAGAAGATATCCTTTATCATTTAATTGTCCAACACTCAGTAAGTTATGTTTTACTCCATCTACTCAATAGACATCATTTGCATTACTTTTTCCATTCAATGAGATAGATCCTTTACCTTTAACCATGCAGGGTGAGTTGTTACCAAACCTTACCACATAGCTATAAAATTCTTCAAGGGATAAGAACTTTTTTCTATCATCGGTCATGTGGTGTGAGCAACCACTATCTATTATCCATTCATCACTGCTATCCATGTGTGATACCAACGATTTTTCATCAGTCGAATCTTCCTTCACAACAACAAAGACAATTTCCTCATTTTCCTCTTCATTAGATTCCTCATCTATCACACTTTCATCCACTGCAACATAGCAATCTTTCTTTCCTTTTCCTTTTTATCACCATTAGGACAATTTGCAGCAATGTGTCCAATCTTATTGTAGGAAAAACAATTCAGAGGAAGTTTACCTTTGTACTTACCGGTGCATCCAGGAAATCTTTTAGACAATAGTGCCTCAAGTTCCATCAGATGATCTTCA
The DNA here is from genome assembly GCF_030272615.1 of Cryptomeria japonica. Taxonomy (NCBI): domain Eukaryota; kingdom Viridiplantae; phylum Streptophyta; class Pinopsida; order Cupressales; family Cupressaceae; genus Cryptomeria; species Cryptomeria japonica. Next base: position 836,236,138 of record NC_081411.1, read on the forward strand.
TCATCACCATCTCCTTTGCTACCACCATGACTAGACCTACAATCATGATTATGACAAATATCCTTTCCTTTCTTCATAGATGTACTGATTACAAAAGCCTTAAAAGAAGATTCAGATGGTTTAGAAACACTAAATTATCAAAGTTGTTTAATTAAAATGCAATCAATTTACCAATAAGGTAATCAACACTAACTTTATCTTTAGAAATAGATCTCAACTCTTGTATTGCAGATACCCTAATAACATATTGTGGCAAGAGAGTTCTAAGCATCCTACTAACAACAACATCTTCTTCAACTTTACCTCCAACACTCTCAATACCACCTACAACTTCCTTAATACTTTGTCCATATTGTGTTATATTCTCACCATCAACTATTCTCATATCATCAAATTTACCTCTAAGAATTTCTTCCTTATCCCTTTTTACATGTTCATCACCTCCATAAATCAAACCTAAATTCTCTCATACTTCAAATGCAGTCTCTAATCCATGAACACCTATATACTTAGAGTTAGACAAAGTATTTACAATTGATTCAAGTTCCTGGATGTTTTCTTTTTGCTCCTTAAGCTCATCAGGTGTTAGGGGACTAGTAGTAGGAGCCATATACTTGTTTGTCACATGATTCCAAAACTGAGAACCCATTCCTTTGATATATATCTTCATCCGATCACTCCATATCTGGTAGTTGTCCTTGGTAAACTTGGGACCCTCCTTCTTCATCATCCTTCTCACTATCTTTTCCTCAAGCTGTTAAGCTTATCCACACAGAGGACCTAATGCTCTGGTACCGATTGTTAATCTGAGAGGATCTGGTTAATACTGTGAGGGGGGGGGGGGTGGTTGAATTGGTATTAACAACAATTCTCAACTTAAACTTAAACTAATAAAAATTCACCAAATCAATCACAAACTAGTAATAAACTATTTACCATTACAGGTAATCACTGATATCCAAGTGTTAAACTGATTTATCAGAACTTCTCATTAAGTGTTCATCAACATGCATAAACTGAAAGTAAATCAAATCAACACATCAAAAAAATTCACCACATGAACACCAGTTTTCACGTGGAAACCCAAATAGGGAAAAATCATGGTGGGAATAGGTACCCACAAAAATTATGCACTCTTTCAGAATGCACCTTGTTAAGAGCCTAGCCTGGTTAGGAGCTTACAATGATGCCCTGTTAGGAGCAGACCCTGTTAGGAGTCACCTAGTTAAGGGATTGCTATGATGAGCTGTGTTAGGAGCTTTGCCCTGTTAGAAGCAACCTCGCAAGAGGATTTGAGACTTAGATGTTGAGCTACCCGATTAAGGGATTTATAATTTAAGGTCTATTAGAGGCAACCTGATTAAGGGATTTTGACTCTTGAAACTATTAGGGAACAACATATGAATGATCTGGAAATAGATCTAATTGCTTGGTTGTTTAGATCCAATTTAGCTCCAATCTGCTACACTCTTGCAGATACACCACACTGGTTCAGCTTCACACTCTTTCCTCAATTCACTAACACACCAAACATGAACTATACCAACCTAAATAACCTTTACAACTTACTCAGTTACAAAACCCTAGATACATCAAAATTCAAATGAATTTACAACATAGATCATCGCAGATCTTTACAAATCCTTACAGATCATCAAATGGATCATTACAATAAATTACAAATCAATTATAGTCATTGAATGATCACGCATCTGGATCTGATACACTTTCAAACCCTTGGCTCATTCTGCTAAGCACTTCGTACATTCCCAAGAAATCTTCTCTTTGATCATGCCAAAACATCATTCAAACACGTCACATGGTTTCAGCCACATGATCACCAACTTATAAATATAATTTAATACACCATCGATCTCAAAATCATTACTGGTTATAAGAATTGAATATCGGTTCTTAAAACCTTCTTAAACCCTACTAAAAATACAACAAAAACCATAAACATGATTTCTGGTAATCAAAGCATGAGGTGGTTCCAGGTCAAAGATACATTACAATACTACAAACACATATTCCAAACCTTAACACTTGACTCATCACCAGTCTCCAGAAGCAATCAAAACATTTCCACATTTACCGGTTAAGGTCCTAATTCCCAGTCACTATCTTCATTATCGGTAAGACATTTCTGGTAGACCCAAAAGACTTAGATGATAAATTAAACATGAAAAACATAGTTGCTAGATAGTTTGCCATCAATGACAACATAAATAATTGATCAAAGTCATTAAGCCAATAATCTCAATCTCTTCATCACTATATCATTACCAACAGTCCTTTATTAGTTCATCAACATTCCCCATCAGCATTAGTTATACCAATCATGTAGATCATAACATATATCAAACTTCCAACTCCACTTTGAAAAGGTAATTTTCTCATGTATTCCATCTCCAATGGAGATGTAGGACAATTTGAAGTAGATATATTTATTCCAACTATAGAAGGAACACATAATGGTATAAAATCCTACATGTTGAACCTTTGTAAAATTAAATTTATATACTTACTCCGGCCTAGCCATAACTTTCTATTCACTCTATCCCTTCTACTTTCCATCCCAAGAATATTTTTATCTACACCAATATCTTTCATTTTAAATTTAGGTGCAAGTTGAGACTTTTGTTTTGATATCATACCTCTCCCTTTACTAATGAATAGCATATCATCAACTTATAATGTAATGCATAGGAAATTATCACCATCAGATTTATAATAAGCACAATAGTCTAATTTAGAACACTCAAAGCCCGAACTTAACACACATGTAATCAAATTTCTAGGACTCTAAAAACCAAATTACTTTTACCTTCTATCATGTATTGTTTTGGCTATGTCATATAAATATCCTCCTCTAAATCACCATAAATGAAAGAAGTTTTCACATCCATTGGTACAACCTCTAAATCATAAGAAAGAAAAATATAATGAATGTCATTTTTGTAATATATAAAATATCTCACCATAATCAACACCCTCAACTTGAGAGTAGCCTTTTGCAACCAACCTTGTTTTATACTTTTTAATACCTAAATCTAAAACAATATTTTTCTTAAAATTATCATTTATTCATCCATGGTATTTTTTTAGGATTCTACATCATTCATAATTAATGCTTCTTCTACATATCTAGGTTCATCCATGATGTTAGTATTCAAAGGAAAAATATATCTCCAATCATTAATTGAATATATTTTAAGTGGTTGTCTATATGCCTTGTAGACATTCAACTAAGTTGAGCTGGAAGTTCTTCCTCCCTTTTTGAATATTCAAAGCTAGATGAGATCTCCTCAACTTCTTGTCTATCTAGGGGTCTTGATTCAATTTTCTTGGGTGTAGAAGGAAGTTGAATCACATATTCAAGTATTTAGATTGTTTTGGCTACAATGTAATAGGAGGAGACTTAACTTCTATAGAAACAACACTTCTATTGTATATTACCTTTTGTGTAGCATGACCCTAAAGCTTTTATCATTTAATACCATAACTATACCCAATGAAGATAAATTTTACAGCCTTGTCTCCAATTATGTTCACTTCTCCTTTGGCACATGTGTGTATGTCTTGCAACCAAAAACTCTAAGATGTCTCAATAAATGCTTATGACTTGATCATGCCTTCATAGACATATATCAACAAGGGATGATGTAAGAGACATGTTAATCAGTTAGAAAGTAGCAGAAACAACTTTATCCCAAAGCTTTTGCTGTAGACCAACACTGCTCAACATACTAGCAACTTTCTCCATTAATGTCCTATTCATTCTTTTTATAGCTCCTTTTTGTTATGGAGAATACAAAGTTGTCTTCTATTTATGAATACCATAATATTTACATAATATATAAAATCATTAGAGAAAAATTCAATTCCATTATCGATTCCCAAAATGTTATTTTCTTTGCATTCTACAACTCGATCATTTGTTTAAACTCTTTAAATTGACTAAAAACTTTAGTTTTATTCTTTAGAAATATACCCATGTCCTTATAACGTAATCATCAATAAATGAAATATAATATATGAATTTTTCAATGGAAGGAATATCTATAGGACCAAACACATCAAAATGAATAACAAGTAAGTGCACCAAGCTGAAGGCCAAAAAAGGGCCTTAAGATGCCCCCCTTTTTTTTAAATCAGCAAAGTCTAGACTTTGATGAGTAAATGAAAATAGTTACACTCATTTGAAGATGCAACAAGAACAAGTGTTGTAGTGTTCTGAATATACTTTATAAACTACTTTTTTTTTTTAAATGGTGGAGATTAAGGGTTTTAGAAAAAGGGAGCATACAAAGTGGTCCTTGTTTTTTTCAAAAAACATAACATAGCATTTGGTGTGCTCCCCCTAAAATTTAAAATTTTTTTTTAGAATTTCTAAAATCACTCTGGTGAGAAATTAGCTAACACCATGTAGTTCGCCATATTTTTTGGCTATTTTTTTTATGAATATATGAATTTTTACTAATTTTCCAAGTGAAAACATCTAGAAAATCAAAAATTTGAGCATGCCCCCCCTAAAGTTTTTGAAAACTAACAAAAAATAAATTTAATTTTTTCAATATGTGTATAATGGAGTCTGGTATATAAAAATATAACTCGTTTCAAAATTTTATGAATGAGTAAAAATCTATGCCGAAAATATCACATGAAGTAGTTTTTGACCAAAAAACGGACACATTATCAAAAGAAATTAGAGATAAAAACCTTAACATAATCAAAATGTAGACAAAATTATATGGTTGGATAGCTGAGAGAGATCTTAATATCATCAAGGTGTTTATTTTTATTCGCATTGGAACACATGCAAACTTGGTGGAGAGCACGATAAAAAATGAGAGATTCTTTTTTCTTTTAAAAAAACATGTCTCAAGCTTTAATTTGTCGTCTTGGCCTTTAATTTGGATGCCCACGGTGAATCCAAGCCAAAGGCTTGATGTTTCTCAATCCAAACTATTTGACGAGTGCCAAATTTAGTGCTCGCCAAATTTATTGCATTAATAATTTCTCCATCTTTCTCTCTTTATCAGTGCAATATATACATAAAATATAACATAGAAATAATAAACTATAAGATATCAAGTTCATGTTGTATAATATACAAGTATTTATACAATAAGTTCATACAATACTTAGTCCTCCACATTTTAAAAAAAACCAAAAACTATAGCATCAAGTCTTTGAAATTCTCATGCAAGGAAATGAGACAAAATATGCCTCTTTACAAGCGAATCATCTTTCATTGCATGTTTTTCAACCTTCATGTGGATGCAATTATTCTAATATGGTAATGTATTAACTATGATGTGGTTGCATATTCCATATTATTACCATAAAAGTGGCAATCAAATCCTTAAAATCCAATAACAAGATGCTAACAATGGTATTGGGATATCTTGCTATAAATAATCAAGCCACTAACAATTTTGAGTTCACATCAATCTAACAAACATAATCTATAAAATGAAATCTATACTTTATTGATTTTATTTAATTGGTTCACTACCTTGTTACTCCTCCATGCAAACATCCCTTGGAAAAAGGTTTTAATAATTTTGCAAGGATTTCATGTATTTTCATAGAAAAGGTGGTAAATATTACAACAAATCTTGTTGTGCCCCCTCCCCCCATGTGCAACATTATGGCGGCTCTTGTAATCTGTATTGTTTCATCAAGAATCATTTGTGTTATCAATGTTTTGGTGAATGAAGGCAGTAACAAGTTTGCAAACATTGTATACTCGTGGAGCATAATATAAAAGAAATGTGTGCAATATAATGAACGAGATGACACATTGTATTTTCAAAGCTTTAAATTAATAATGGATTTTACAATGCTATCCCTACTATATGATAGTGATAATAGTTGCACTTGTAGCAAATAAAAATCCATAGCAATAAACATAATGGCATGTGACAACAAAAGTAATAAAAAATAAGGTATTACAAACCCTTACAAAGCCTTTCAATCATTTATGTACTCTTTATGCCATAGTTAATGGCATGAAATATGCTCTCAAAGTCACCTAAAGTTTTCTTGTTAGGTCAAAGGGTTTTCATTCTCTAACTTGCAAAACTATATAAGATTTCTATCCTCTAGGTTTTTGTAAAACTAAAGGTTTTTTCCTTAGTTTGACACTCTACACAATACATTTTTTAACCAATGTTTTCTAGGGTTTTTGGATGTAAACAATAAACAAAATTTACCCATTAGTTAAACCTAAAAATAAGAAAAATGTTTGTGGTCCAAACAGAGTTCTCATTAAAAAAAACACTAAGAAATTGTGATGGCCCAAGGGTCATAGCTTCAACCAACACATTCAATAAAACATGCATGTTCACCACCATGAACATTGATTGTATAATTAAATTTTTCATATTAAGTATTACAACTCTATACTTAGGTGGGAAAATCCTCCTTCAAAGGGATGCTTCGAGAAAATGGGTCATAAAAAGGAATGTAGAATAAAAATTTGATCTTGCCACATGAAATTATTGAAGAGGGGACATTACAAGTCCAACATCAACAATATTTCTTGTCCTCAAGTAAATTAAATTGGAGTGCTCCAACATGTATAGTGCTTCCCATATGGAGTCTTCAATAGGTAGGTGCCTCTAGTGAACTAAGAATTGTATGATTACTCCCCCTCAAATGTCTAGTTGTTTCCACATGGAATCTTTAGTAGGTAGGTTTATCATAGGAATTAATTATTGGGTAAAAATGAAAAGCTATGTCACATTTTAGGCCAACTAAATTGATTTGGGCGAAAGGGTTTTGAGTGATACATTTTCATTTGAGAAGGTTCTGAATGAAACCAAGTGGCATATGTGTGGTACCTACATGCCATTATATAAAAGAAAGTTAATGTAGTGGAAAACAATCCTACACTAACCTTGACAAAAGGGTTTTGTAAAACTTTTAAGATATTTACAATGGTTACAAAAAACTTAATAAAAATAAACATAAATATGATGCATACCACAACACAATGTTTTATGGGAGAAAAAATCTTTCTACATAGAAAACCCACACTCCAAAAATTTCTCAATGTATTACTTAGAAATACAAAACATATTACACTATACTTACAGAGCAACCTTCTCATAGAAGTATCACCAATGAAGATCTGCTGACAATTCAACAACTATTACTCTCAAAATACATTACATTTCATAGATGTAATACAATTCCCTCATAAAATAGGGTTTCCTTCTAGAGAAAGAAAATAAGACATAATATTCACTATTAGATCTATGACCTAATGTTAGTTTACCTAGATGTTGGTATTTTATTATTAACTTAGCTTATATCAAATATATAGGTTTCATTTAATTAAGGGTAGATATTAGATCTTTTTTATATATGACATGTGATTCAAAAGATTGGATCAAAGTTTTCTAGACCATTGGGGTCAAGGTGATTTTTGTTCATTACAGGTTGGTTGTAATAGAAATAAGGGTTATTTTAGGTTAATAACATTCAAGGTTGTGCTTATTTTTAACTATATTCAAAAGATTCATTTAAAAAACAAATCTCTAATATTTAACCTTAATATTTATCCTTGGCTTAATATTGAACCCAATATGAAAATTTCTTTTTGATTACTCATAGATTTATTATATATTAATAGAATTTATAAAAATATAAAAGGAAACATTTTCAAAGTTTTGAATTAATAATGGATTTTACAATGCTATCCCTACTATATGATAGTGATAATAGTTGCACTTGTAGCAAATAAAAATCTATAGCAATAAACATAATGGCATGTGAGAACAAAAATAATAAAAATAAGGTATTACAAACCCTTACAAAGCCTTTCAATCATTTATGTACTCTTTATGCCATAGTTAATGGCATGAAATATGCTCTCAAAGTCCCCTAAAGTTTCCTTGTTAGGTAAAAGGGTTTTCATTCTCTAACTTGCAAAACTATATAGGATTTCTATCCTCTAGGTTTTTGTAAAACTAAAGGATTTTTCCTTAGTTTCACACTCTACACAATACATGTTTTAACCAATTTTTTCTTGGGTTTTTGGATGTAAACAATCAACAAAATTATAACCATTAGTCAAACTTAAAAATAACAAAAATGTTTGTGGTCCAAATAGAGTTCTCATAAAAAAACACTAAAAAATTGTGATGGCCCAAGGGTCATAGCTCCAACCAACACATTCAATGAAACATGGATGTTCACCACCATGGAAATTGATTGTACAATTAAATTTTTCATATTAAGTATTAAAACTCTATACTTAGGTGGAAAAATCCTCCTCCAAAGGGATGCTTCAAGAAAATGGGTCATCAAAAGGAATGTAGAATGAAAGTTTGATCTTGCCACATGAAATTATTGAATAGGGGACATTACAAGTCCACCATCACCAATATTTTATGTCCTCAAGTAAATTAAATTGGAGTTCTCCAACATGTATAGTTCTTCCCATATGAAATCTTCAATAGGTAGGTGCCTCCAGTGAACTAAGAATTCTATGATTATGAAGCAGTCACCAGTGAGAAGGGACCTCAAGGAGATCAGTTTAAACCAGTTAGCAAGAGTAAACACAATGGAAACACATAGACATGATGGAGGAAATGCAGAACATATAGTTTTATTCCATGAAATTTGATTACATCCAACCGATAATAACCGGGTTACAACATACCGACACACAAGCCTGGTAGAATAGGTCACAATTAGGACCTTGAATCGAAAGATCTATCTTCTAGGCATAGCCTATCTCTGTATGATTCTAATTGATCTTCCCTTGATTGCATTCTAAAGCATGATTAAAAATATATATTTCAATCCAAAGGATCAAAACTCGAAGAACATAACCTAATTTGCAAAATGAACAAGGTCGGCCTCCACCAAGAGATTCCTCCTAAAAATCCAAAGGATGAAACATAGAAGGTTGGCTACATGCCAAAAAACATCAAGATCAACGTCCAAGGCTCCACAAGCTTCAGAATGGGTTCTGATAGATCACCAGAATAGGTCTCAAGTAGCCGGTAACAAGAAACTATCATGGAAACTGGTAGCGATATCTTGCTGAAAATTGATCCAAATGAGAGGTGGTTTGGAAGAAAGAAAGATGATCAAGTCTTCAAGTAGAATCCAGCTCTGTAGGATCCAGTGAGCCAAAACCAGGACACATAGAAAAGAACATTGAAACTGCAAACATAAAATAAAACATAAAAGAATTTATTTTTTTGGTTGATGCAAGATTGTTGTGAACTAGGGATGCTCCTGCATTAGACATCCAGGGTTAATGAAAAAGTGAGCCTCTCACTTTGCTAGGGTTAGAGGGAAACCAAGGCAGTCTACCTCTGCTTGAGAAATCCAAGATGAATCTTCAAATGGTCTGCCCTTCCACTTCATAATATATTCCTTATACTGGTCCTATTTTGGGTCTACGCCCAATCCTACTATCCAAAATCTCTTCAATCTAATCTGGTTCCTTCTGGGGCAATTGTTTCTCCAAGTTTGCAACACTATCCTCATTGAATTCTGGTTCATGGTACTCATGAAGATCTACAATGTTGAATATAGGTGAAATACTTAGACTATCTGGTAGCTCCACTTCATATGCATTTCCAGAACTGAACTTCCTCAAAAACTTACAAGGTCCAAACTTCTTCATCTGTAACTTATTATAAGTTCGAACTGAAAATCTCTCTTTTCTCAAGTATACCATCACTTCATCGACAACTTCAAATTCCTTATGTCTCCTCTTCTCATTTGCCTTCTCCTTATATTTGCTATCCATGTCTTCCAAATGTTGTTTAACCTCAATATGCAATGCTTCCATGTGATCTACAAATTCTTTTGCTTCTAAACTCTTCCGGTCTTCACTTCTAATGTCTCTCGATTATGATATCCCTCTAGGATGTACTCCAGTAAAAATATCAATAGGTATTTTTTTGGTACTTCTATTCACTAAATTATTATAGGAAAACTCTATTTGTGCAAGGACCAAATCCCAACTTCCGATTTTATCTCCCACTAAACATCTCAACAAGTTTCCCAAACTTCGGTTAACTAATTTTGTCTATCCATCAGTCTGTGGATGAAAAGTAGAACTGAACTTCAAATTTGTCTTCATCTTCTTCCAAAGTGTTCTCCAAAAATAGACAACAAACTTAGTGTCTCTATCTTAAACTATGCTCTGAGGTAATCCATGCAATCTCACCACTTCCTTGAAAAATAGGTCTGCTACATGCAATGAATTTGATGTCTTCTTACAAGGTATGAAATGAGCCATCTTTGAAAATCTATCCACTACCACAAATATAGAATCATTCCCTCTTGGTGTCTTAGGCAATCCAAGTACAAAATCCATGCTTATATCCTCCCAAGGTCTTACCGGTACTGTCAAAGGTTTATACTATCCCACATTCTGACTACTACCTTTTGCAACTTGACAAACTCTACAACTCCGCACATATCTCTTAACATCCTTATGAATCTGGGGCCAAATGTACTTCTCACTCACCAATGCAACTATTTTATCAATGCCAAAATGTCCAGCTAAACCTCCACTATGTTTCTCTTTGACTAGGTTCTCTCTCATGGAACTCTTAGGTATGCATAACTAAACTCCCCTAAATAACATCTCATCCTGAATGAAATAATACAACCATTTTCTCCTATCAACCATAACTAGTTCTCTACATGATTTCCAAGGTTCTATAAAATTCAGGTCTTTATCATACAAGGTCTTCAAATCTTCAAAACCTAATACTGTCACTCTCATCTCTATCAGCAAATTCTTTCTCCTACTCAATGCATCAACAACTTTGTTAGATTTCCCACTTCTATGCTTCAACACAAAGGTGTAACTCTACAAGAATTCTACCCATCTCATATGTCTCTGATTCAACTTACTCTAACTGTTCAAATACTGCAAAGCTTGATGATCTATATACAACACAAACTCCTTATGCAACAAGTAGTGTCTCCATTTCTTCAAGGATTGAACTATGGCATAAAATTCCTGATCATACACTTCATATCTCTTCTAGGCACCATTCAATTTCTCACTAAAATATGCTACTACTCTCCCTTCTTGACTCAAAATTGCTCCTATTTCTGTTCCACTTGCATCACAATCCATTTGAAATACCTTATTGAAATTCGGTAAAGCTAACACAGGATTCTCAGTCACTTTCTTCTTCAACAATTCAAAATTTTTGTTTGCTCTAGTGGTCCACTTGAATTCCTTCCGATCTCCTCTCATGGTCTCAATCATAGGGTTACAAACTGAACTAAAATTTTTGATAAACTTTCGGTAAAAATGAGCCAATCCATGAAATGATCTTACCTCTCTAATGCTTTCTGGTGTAGGCCACTCAATAATGTCTTTCACTTTCTCAGGGTCCATCTTCAAACCATCCTTAGGTATCACAAAGCCCAAATAGACTAACTCATCCTTCATGAAAGTGCACTTCTTTATATTGATCATCAACTTTTCTTCTCTCAACCTTTGTAAAACTTGTCTTAATTGCAACAAATGCTCATCTTTTGTTTTACTAAAAATTAGAATGTCATCCAAATACACAATAGCAAACTTACCCAAGAATTTCTTCAATACCTCATTCATCAACCTGATGAAAGTTCTCAGTGCATTAGTCAATCCAAAAGGCATCAACAACCATTCATATAGTCCTTCATTTGTCTTAAATGATATCTTCCACTCATCACCTTCTCTGATCCTGATCATATGATATACACTCTTCAAATCTATCTTTGTAAATTATTTTGCTCCACTCAAACAGTCCATTATTTCATCCATCCTAGGCAAAGGAAACCAGTATTTCACTATGATCTTGTTTATTTCTCTTGAATTGGTACACATCCTCCATTCTCCATTCTTCTTAGGTGCTAATATTGTTCATACTGCATAAGGGCTCAGACTTTCCCTAATCAAACCTTTCTTCAACAACTCCTTCACTTGTCTATTCAGTTCTTCATTTTCTACTGATGTCAACCAATGTGCAACTTTGTTAGGCAAACTAGCTCCAGGAACCAAGTCCATGCAATGACTAATACTTCTAATAGGTGGCAATCCATCAGGTACATTATCTAAAATGTTATCCTCTTATTCTCTCAACAAATCTCTTATCTCTATTGAGTGTTCTCCTTCTAGTTTCGGTCTCTCAGTCTTCTTAGGAATTAAGACAAAACACACATTCTCATGTCTCAATCCATCCATGAATTTCCTTCCATCTACTAAACAGATTCTGGTATTAGTACAGACTTCACTCTTCAAAGGTTCCTCCAAAGGTAACAAGGTTTGCTTCATCCCATTGGCCACAATAGTGTATGTATTGTTGGCAATATGGAGGAATTGATTATGTGTTGCATTTATGCTTTGTCATTGATGTCAAAACTAGATGTTATGGTTGGTTATTGATAGATAGGTAGATGTTATGGTTGGTTATTGATAGATAGGTTTTGGTTACCGATAGAAGAACTTGTGTTACCGGTAAGGGTTTAAGGTGTTATCGACAGATCTTTTACTGAGAATCCTTGACAAAATGCATAAGTGGTTTTGGTGTGGCTTCTAGATGGAATTCGGGATGCTGAAGGTGATCCTTGATCGTGCCTCGACTAATTGGAGACATCATTTTGGCATGGTGGACCCAAAATAGGTCTGGTACCTATCTAGGTTCTCTACACGTTACCAGGATGATTCATGGATTGGTTAATATTGTTCTGGTCTTAAGCCGACATGGCATATCATTGTAATGTGGATGTATGTAATGATCTTAATGGAATATCTTTTAGGTGGCTGACCTAATTGGTTTAGGCCTAAGGGTTTGTATAAAATAATGTAAGATCTCATTGTAGATCGGGTATCGTGGTCATGGAATGTAATACCATATGCGAAGGAGATCTGGTTGATCATAGGTGATCGAATTGGGTTTATGTAAGAGGTCAAAGGCCTCTAGTATTGAGCTTAACCAGGACTATAATTAGGCATGGTAAATGCTATCACTGGTAGTTTGTTCTTCTGGATTGTTGTGCAATTATCTTGAGGTGGTTATAACTTCTCTGCAGTCAGTGAGACTCCTTTGTAATGAGCAGTACACTCTAGGAATTGTTCCTTCCTGCATGTGTAGGCCCCTTATTGTATCACATACTTTCTACAGAAGTATCATCTGACTGTGGGTAGGCTTCCCTCCATGGTTTTTCCTTTTACAACGTTTTCCATGTACAAATCATGGTGTTATGTGGTATGGTTGCATTGTGTTGATTCTCTATTTCATTCTTAAGTTTTATTGCTTACTGGTATCTATTTTTGCTATTTCGATATTCAATGTTTATGAGCTTCAGTTAAAGGTTTTAAGTGGTTTGATTAATATAATTTGTTGACAACTGATTCAATCCCCCCTCTTAGTTGTTCATTGGTTATCCTAGCAATTGGTATTAGAGCCTTGGTCCTCTTTTGCAGAAGCTTAACCGCTTGAGGTAGATCCTATGGCTACTAACACTTTAGTTAACAAAGACACTCTGATTGGGAAATTGTTTTCTTTTGAGCTCAAATAATTTGGAACCTCTGAAGCTGCAAAGTCTGAACCTGCTTTTCATGCATCATCATCTACTAGCAAAAGTGATTGGAAAGCCTTATAAGAAAAAGAATTGGAAGATATGAGGAAAGAGGATAAATAATTTGAGCAACTTGAAGCCCTATTTGCTAGAAGAGTACCTAAAGGATTGACATGAAGTAAGTATGAAGGAAAAGCACCTTTTAAATGTTTTGCATGTAATAAGATTGGTCATTTTGCATCTAGATGTTCTGAAAGGAATGCAAGATTTGAAGAAAGAGTTAAGAAATCATTTAAGACTGATTAGAATAGATATAGATTCAAGAAAAACAAACAATGCTACATAGCAGCTGAGGAAGAAGTAAGTGATGACTCTGAGGATGAACCAACAGGAGATTTTGCTAGTGTATCCAACAATGGAAAGGAATGGGTGTTCTATGCTTTAAGGAAGATGAACCGAAACTAGCTATCAAGAATGAAGAAAAGGCCCTAGCAGCAAAAGTTGAAGACAAGGATGAATGGGTAATTGATAGTGGATGCTCACATCATATGATTGGAGATAAAAGAAAATTTCTATTCCTACAAGAATACTATGGCGGTCAAGTCAGATTTGGGGATGACAAAGCATGTATGATCAAAGGTAGAGGTATTATTTCTCTAGATGGAAAACATAATACTGATAATGTCTATTATGTAGAAGGTTTAAAGCATAATCTTTTAAGTGTTGGTCACTTGGTGGACAAGGGATTCCAACTTCAGTTTAAAGATAGAAAATGTAAAATCATTAACAAAACTAGTTTGGAGATTGCAAGCAGTACTCAGACTGGAGGTAATATCTTTCACTTGAACACTGGTAATAAGACATGTTTGATTGCTCATATTGATGAGAGTTGGTTATGGCATAAGAAGTTGTGTCATGTTAATTTTGATTGTATTCTTAAGATCAGTTCAACAAAGGCAGTTAGAGATATACCTAAAATTATAAAGCCTCAAAATCCTATATGTAAGGAATGTCAATTGGGAAAGCAAGTTAGAACTTCTTGTAAGATAATACATGATAAATATAATGATGTTCTTGATTTGATTCATACTGAATTATGTGGTCTAGCAAGGAATAGAAGCTTTCAAGGTGATATATACTTCATGCTAATAATTGATGATTATTCTAGAATGATGTGGGTGACTTTTCTAAGGGAGAAGTCTGAAGCCTTTGAGAAATTCAAGATATTTAAAGCAAAGGTGGAAACAAAAAATGGATTTAAAATAAAATGTCTAAGATTAGATCAAGGTGGTGAGTTCACTTCTCATGAATTTAACAATTATTGTGAGACAAATGGGATTAGGAGACAATTAACTACACCCCAGACTCCTCAACGAAATGGAGTAGTGGAAAGGAAGAATAGAACAATTTTGGATGCAACAAGATCCATGATGATGGAAAAAAAATTGCCTCACATCTACTGGAGAGAAGCAATGAGTACATTAGTCTACACATTTAACAGTGCTCATGTCAAAGGTGAAACTGGTAAGACTCCTTATGAATTATGGTTTGGACATACACATACTGTTAAATATTTGAGAATTTTTGGAAGCATATGTTATATCAAAAGGGATGATTCAATTGGGAAGTTGATCCTAGATGTGATGAAGGGATATTTCTTGAATATTCAATTCAAAGCAAAGCATATAGATGTTATAACAAAAGATTGCAAAAAATTGTGGAGAGTGCAAATGTGAAAGTGGATGAGCAATACCAAAATTAATCTATATCATATGACAGGGAACTGGTAGTGGCACTAGTACATTTGGGCCTAATTTCCGACGGCTAATTGTTGGAATTTTGATGACACCATGCCAGAATTTTGACCAATTTTACCATTGAAAACTCATCGTCGATCTTCCCAACAAGGCCATTTGTGTCAGTCATCCAACGACAGCTATATTTGCTCCCCTGACCACAAATTTTAGCAGATTACCATCGGAATTCTAATGGATGCTGTGTTTGCTCCTCGATGACTATTCGACATGGAAGTGACGTCAGATATACAACATCCTTGTCAGATGTTTCTTTAGTTATCATTGGAATTCCAACAGTGAGAGATGATGTGGGTCAAACGACTTTGTCGTCAGTGCATGAAAGCATTGAACGAGTTCTACTTTTAAAAATTGCATAAAACATTTATTATTTATTTGATTTAGTGTTATTTGCAAAAAAGGATTATCAATGATGTTTCCTTTCTCCAAGAATTGTCTAGGATCTTTCTGTTAGATAATATGTAACATCCAATGACTAAATCTTTTCTTTACAAATTCTTATTTTATTTAATTATCATTCGAGCGTGAATTAAAATTTATATTTGTACGAAAGTAGAACATACAAGCTGAAGACTCATGTGCAAGTAAATTTCGTAAAAGAAAGAAAGCAGACATTATCTTGAATGGCATGGAAACAAGCTCATCAGCTGCCTAGAAGAGAGCAATTGGAGAAAAGTAGAGGAAAGTGTTAAAGGGTGATAAATACATAAAGAGTATGCAATACAAACAAATAATGTTTGGAGTGTGTGATGTGATGTCTCTAATTTATGTATCTCCGGAAATATGTATTTTAGGTCGATGCAATGCAACCTCTGCTCCACCAATACCAGAAAGAAGAGAAAGTACTTTAATTTAATGTCATCAAGATAAAAGGCTTTAATCAAGACAGATAAATGGTATGCAACTGTATCTATTTGGAATGCATTACCCAAATAGCACAATCTATTAGTAGCACACGAAGTTCCATGAGTGTGATCCTTTTCAAATCCTAATATGATTTGTATCTCATCAATCTCTAGAGGAGCCACCTGACCTAGCCCCACCCAAACCAAGATCCATTCTTCTCACTTTTCAATAATGTATTTCTCTTCACTATCTTGCAGTTTCCCTTGTGAATTTTCAATTATAGTGTAGAGTTCTTCACGAAGGACACCACCACATCATCTAGAGTCTATGCTTCAATTTTTTACTTTGATCCCATGGAGGCCAATAGTCCTTTGTCTGAAGAAGTTATTCCTGAATAGTCATGAGGGGCAGAGGTAATGCTTGAAATCACCCTTTTATTGGGAGATTGTGTACATAACCTCTTGGTCTTTTGAAAGCTGAAAATTACTTCGAGTCTGCCAACTCTGGTTCCACACTATAGAAATTTTTGAATATTGCCTTCCAAATATCATTTGGTGCAAAAGCATCATTCTCATAATAGAAAAAAGGTTCTCCTTGCATGAACACATTGATTTCCTCCAAGCATGGCCCAATAGGTTTCACAAGAACTCCAAAACCACTTAGTCCCTCCTGACATAAACTAGAGACATCACATCACACACTCCATACATTGTTTGTTTGTATTGCATACTCTATATATTTATCACCCTTTAACACTTTCCTCTACTTTTCTCCAATTTCTCTCTTCTAGGCAGCTGATGAGCTTGTTTCCATGTCATTCAAGATAATGCCTGCTTGCTTTCTTTTATGAAATTTACTTGCACATGAGTCTTCAGCTTGTATGTTTTGCTTCCATACATATATAAATTTTAATTCACACTCAGATGATAATTAAATAAAATAAGCATTTGTAAAGAGAATATTTAGTCATTGGATGTTACATATTATCTAACAAAAAGATCCTAGACAATTCTTGGAGAAAGGAAACATCATTGATAAACTTTTTGCAAACACCACTGAATCAAATAAATTAAAAATGTTTCATGTAATTTTTAAAAGTAGAACTCCTGCAATGCTTTCATGCACCGATGGCAAAGCCATCTGACCCGCACCATTATCCATAATAGAACAAATCAATATAATAGACTATTATAATGAATATATACAAAAATATGAAAGATCATTAAATTACCATTACAAACCCATAAACCATTAAATAGTGAAAATAGATATAAATTTATAAATGTCTCCCTACAAGCACCACAACCATAACCAAAACAAAACAAAAATCTTACCTGCAAAAACTAAGTATATGGTGAGTTGCAAGTTTATAACATCTCTCAGATGATCGAACCGTTTCTTAATTTTGTTCTTCTAATTAGTCAATGGATTTAGTTGCATGTACAAGTTTTCTATTTGAAGCCTTTTGTTTCCCTATATTTGAGACTCAATAAAATTCTTGTGAGTAGAATGGTGAAGTTTATCACCCAAACAAATCATATGCAAGGGAGACAATCACTTAAGGTCCATCTGATCTTGAGACATTAATGCCCACTTTAGCATGTCACATCCTAAATTGACAAGACTCGTGATTGGGACCCAAAATATGACCCCTCATTTGTTGCCTCATGTGTGTGAAAAAATTCAAACACTTTATGTATGATTAGGTATAAAAGGAAGCCTACCCTATCATTTGAAGGGGTTTACTTACAATTCAAGTGATCTCTTAACTATAAAATCAATTAAATTCCAAGTGAACAAGCAATCAAGCATTCACCAAGCATTGAAGGAGAATTCAAGTTAAAGAACAACATTCATGATCAACAGTCTGCATGACATCCTAAAACCTTGTGTGAGGATTCAAGAAAGATTCATCAAGGTATCATGTTCAATTTTAAGCATTTTTAGATTAGATCTAAAGGGATCATTTTAAAGAGGGAGGAAGAGATCTTTTCCTAAAGATGTCTACCTCTAAAAATAGAGGAGATATTTAATAAAGATATCATCTTTTAAATTAAGAAATGGGCAGGAGATTAAGAATACAAACCTTCCATATTGTACACTTCAAGGTATATTCAAACCTATTTTACCTAGGAAAGCCCCCATCAACAAACCTATTTTTCATCATTTTGTGTGTAGGAAATTGATTCAGGAGTTACGTGTGAAGAATTTTGCAAAGTAAATGATGACAATCAAACTCAAATTTTATCTGTCTTGAAAGCCTTTTATCATGATGGCATTAAATTAAAGTTCTTTCTCTATTTTTTGGTGATCTCTAGAGCAGAGGTTGCTTTGCATCGACTTGGGATGCATTTAACTTGTGTTGTATCTGTAGAAATAAGTATCATAGGTTGATCCAATGCAACCTCTGCTCCACCAATACAAGATAGAAGAGAAAGTACTTTAATTTAGTGCCATCAGGAAAAAATGCTTTCAAGACATATATTAGGTATAAAAGGAAGCATACCCTGTCATTTGAAGGGGTCTACCTACAATTCAAGTGATCTCTTAATTATAAAATCAATTCAATTCCAAGTGAACAAGAAATCAAGCATTCATCAAGCATTCAAGGAGAATTCAAGTTGGTGCAGGTGCATTTGGAAGACCAAAGGACTCAATGAAGCCATTAAAGACTTTTGAAGGTCTTAGGAATGAAGAGCCAATCAATTATGATGTCTTAAGGTCCATTATGACCTTTAATGATGCAAATTGTATTAAGTTTGTAATTTGTCCTAAAAAGCTTGGTAAGGACCTTAGGACCAACAAAAAGATGTAATAGGAATTTATGGCTTAGGGAGTCTAGAAGAGTTTAGGCAAGTTCAATAAATCATTTCATGACCTTGTGTGCCAACGACCCAACAATTAAATTTTTTTGATCAAATGGTTGATGTAATGCTTTGTACAGCAAAGAATGTTGGTGTACGGATTGGGACAAGCAATAACAGCAAATTTTTGTTTTCTTGAAATTTTTTGGTGTTTTGGCTTATGGTAACTTTGACTTGAGTGTGTATTCAGATTACCAATGCATTGAAGAGACCTTTAACATCTTCTTTTGTAGGGAAGATGCACTGATAATCCATTTGTCTCAGACTTTAGACTAGTTGCATTGACTATTCTAATAGATTTGTGCAATTTGGCATTTGATTTGGTTGATTTACAATGAGAATGGTCATTCCATGAATGTAAAAGGCCTAATATTCATGAGATGGCACACCTCTAACATGTACAATAAATTACTAATAGGTTGATCTACAGATTGGGTGGAAAACTGAGGTGATCACCAAAACAACGAATGTAAGAGTGGAGAAATTGCTTGCTAAGGAGAAATAGTAGCAAATCCACCTTAAGGAGGGGCAAATTTTATGATTGAAAACGTTTAGACATTTCAAATGAAAGGTGAATCCATCATCATTTGGATGGTATAGTGTTTGGAAGAGGGGTATATGAGAAATCCTACTTTTAAGGGTTTGTGAGAGGCTAAATAAGGGATTTTGTATCTAAGAAGGTTAAAACTTGCAAATAATTGCATTTCCTTAGTTTTGAATCATATTGGATGACTGTTGAGAGTCTAGGAGTTAGGGAGTTAAAACATTATATACTTCCTTTGTAAAACTGTCATTTTTGGAGTCCAAAAGCAGTGCATAGTTACAGGACAACATATACTTTCCAAAGAAACCATATACAATCTTCTGGTATGTTGAAGAGAAGACATATGGGTGTCTAAATATCCAAATTTTCTATTTAGTTGTTTGGGAAAGTTGAGAGAAAACAATTCATTTTTCTCGTTGGAGGGCTAATTGGGCAACTACGCCTAGAAGGCTAAAAAGAGGGCTTTGCACTTAAACAAGTTCTTGGAATGACAAAACCAATTAAAACAACTTATTTGGAGGTAGTAAAAACATTCCATACCTTTGGAATCATTTGAAAAAGTGTTGGTTTGCATTTGACCTATTTGAGCCATTTGGGTGCCAGTAGGCCTTGGGGTTTGGACCTTGTATTTCCCTTATAAATACTAAAGGTTAATTTATCACACCCTTCCTTTGCATCAAAAGTTAAAGCACAACATTCATGATCAACAGTCTGCATGACATCCTAAAACCTTGTGTGAGGATTCAAGAAAGATTCATCAAGGTATCATGTTCAATTTTAAGCATTTTTAGATTAGATCTATCATTTCCCTCAAAAGGAAAACATTATACTTCAAGGTTAATTCACAACCCGAGGTTTGACCTAGTAAATCCCCCATCAACAAACCTATTTTTCATCATTTTGTGTGTAGGAAATTGCTTCAGGAGTTACATGTGAAGAATTTGGCAAAGTAAATGATGACAATCAAACTCAAATTTTGATGGCATGAAAAGCATAAGAGTAGGCATTTCACACCTCCTAGTCCCAAGAATTTTTGACTACCTTTTGATAGTAGTTTTTGTGTACCATTCTAATCCAAAAAACATTCATTTTGTCTACATCCAATAGTCATTGCTAAAATTAGTTTAAAGTGTATTCATTTAG
This sequence comes from Cryptomeria japonica, assembly GCF_030272615.1. NCBI lineage: Eukaryota > Viridiplantae > Streptophyta > Pinopsida > Cupressales > Cupressaceae > Cryptomeria > Cryptomeria japonica. The sequence goes on from NC_081411.1 coordinate 836,256,912, forward strand.
GGACCTTTCATAAAATATTCTCAACTTACACATCATAAAAGGATCTTAAAATATTCATTGTTTATAATGATAAGAATTTGGTTGTTCCATACACCTTCCTTTACTATTTTAAAAATATCATCAACCAAAATATTGTGCAACAGTAGTATGGAGTGCATTTCATCTATTTTATGCCCAAAGATTTCATCATACCACTTTCTTTTCAAAGGCGACTGATCGATTGCACTGTTTGGGTAATGTATTCCAAATAGATATAGTTGCATACCATTTATCTATCTTGAAAGCCTTTTATCCTGATGGCATTAAATTAAAATTCTTTCTCTATTTTCTAGTGATCTCTAGAGCAGAGGTTGCTTTGCATCAACCTAGGATACATTTAACTTGTGTTGTATCTGTGGAAATATGTATCCTAGGTCGATGTAATGCAACCTCTACTCCAACAATACCAGATAGAAGAGAAAGTACATTAATTTAATTCCATTAGGATAAAATGCTTTCAAGACATATATTAGGTATAAAAGGAAGCCTACCTTGTCATTTGAAGGGGTCTACCTACAATTCAAGTGATCTCTTAATTGCAAAAGAAAGGAAGAGATAGTTGTAAATGAGATATTATGAAAAAATTACATAATTTAAATGAAGGAAACCAAAAGAATGTAGAGAGATAAAAAAAATCTATAGAGCGACTATTTTACATACCTCAAATACAAAATTGTAGGGTGGAACAATAAAAAATGGCAAATCAAGGAAAGAATGAAAGATCCACACCAAATTCTTCTACAATGCAGTCCAGTTGAAGGATTTTCATTCAACACAAGATAGTGAAGGGGTCATTATGATGATTTATTTGAAGGTTCATAAGTTACAACTAGTCACTAACATATAAAGAGTGAATAAATTGAAGAGCCCGATGAATTGCCAGCGTAGCATGAGGATGTATGATGTTAACAATAGCAAAATGATATTATGATGGTGGTGAAACTACAAAAAGTTTTGATCATATTTTTATTGAGCATGAAAGCAACCACCTTGAGCTCATCAATGATAGGCATCGTGTTGTAGAGTATCAGCCCTTGTTGAACAAGGGTGTCACATTTTTTAGGCTCGATCATTGCAAGGAGACATTTTGTGTATATGAAGTGGTTTCAATTAGCCATTTTGTGTATAAGTAGAGAGGAGAGATCAATGTCTTTGTTTATTTGCCTACAAAACAATGAAAGAGGTCCTAATCAAGGAACTGTTAGGTCCCAGAGACAACTAAGAGGGGGGGGTGAATCAGTTGTCAAATAAATTCAAACCATAAACAACTTAGCCAACTTAATGCTTAGTACCGGTAAACCAGTTCAATATTTTGGTAGACAATTTCAATAGTTAATTGCTATACCGAAAAGGATTAGTGCATGAAACATAAACACAAAGTCATCCACAACACATAACACCAATATTTGTATGTGGAAACCCTGTAAGGGGAAAATCCACAGTGGGAAACCTTACCCACAATCAAATGATACTACTGCAGATAGTAAGTGTACATAAATGGGGTCTGCACATGTAGAAAGGCCAACTGCCTAGAACTCACCGCTCAATCACAAAATGGGAGTCACACTGACTATAGTTGGATGGTTAAATCCAATAAGAATGTACTGCACAAAATAGCATCTTCATATGCTGGATTCAGTACCGGTGTAGTTCTAATTGTCTTCACAAAAATCCTCCTTCAATCTTCAAATGATGTCTGCATGTATAGCTCTGCTTATTCTTACATATACCTTCACACAATCCTTTTTCGCATTCCACATATGACCTTACAAATAAGATCTTACATTTATACCATAACCTAAGACCAATTTTAGTAGGTCGGCTCTACAAGATATTACAATAAAACATTTTACAAACAATACAATATTTGATGCAATAACCGATTGAACATGTCAGCTTAATGCATTTACAACAATAATTAATCATCTCCATAGCGTGCCATGCTGATCTGGAAAAGATAAACCTGTAGATGTAACCCTGAACCTATTTGCCGGTAACAACAAATATGCAAATATGAATATACCAATAAAAAAAACTCCAAGACAAGATGTCCAAAGGATGTCTTCGACATAACCATGTGTTTTCCATATCATTCCAAGTGTCGGTGATCATTATATCTTGCCGGTGTACCAGATACCGGTGAATGTTGTCGATTCTCCGAAGTGCCAGAGTTGATAATAGTTTAGTAGGTGTTGACATCAATGACAAAACCATACCAAAATACCAACAATCTCCCCCTTTGGCATTGATGGCAACACAAGATGGAAAAACCATCAAAGTGCCAAAACAGAAATGCTAAATACCAAAAACCAACAATCTCCAAAAAGATCATAACCGGAAATCAAAATACAGATATAGAGAGTAATGATCTCTCCCAAACAACAATTTCTCCCCTTGGGAGCAACATGTGTTTTCCTTGTGTTTTTCAAATTTTTTCCATACCAATCTCTCCCTCTTTGACATCAAATGCCAAAGTTACAATAAAAACCAAGTTCATATACAAAATACCAATCAATTCAATATATCAACTACTCCTCCTGAGAAGTAGCTTCCCATCAAAGACCAGAATAAAAGATTTCTCTGGTAATTCTGTCGGTTGATGACAATCATCAACTGTTTAAGTCTCTACCGGTGGTGGTATGACTCCAAGCTGATCTCTGAGATATTCAAAAGTCTCCTTAGGAAAAGGTTTAGTGAAAATATCTGCAATCTATTCTTTGGTATTCACATAAACCAGTTTTATCTCCTTTGCTTCAACATTTTCCCTTAGAAAATTTAGTTTCATAGAAACATGTTTGATTTTAGAATGTAATACCAGATTCTTAGATATATCAAATGCTGCAGTGTTATCACAATAGATAGTAATAGGTTCCTTGCATTTTACCTTTATGTCTTTCAACATTTGCTTAAGCCATAGTACCTATATACAGTTAGTTGTTGTTGCAACATATTCTGATTTTGCTGTTGATAAAGATGTACAACTTTGTTTCTTACTCAACCAAGAGACTAATCTGTTTCCAAGAAAGAATGCTCCACCGGTGATTCTTTTTCTATCATCCACATCTCCTGCCCAATTTGCATCTGTGTTGCACATAATTCAAAGTTTTCATCTCTGGGGTACCATAATCCAAGATTTATAGTGCCTTGTAAGTACCAGAAAATCCTTTTTACTGCTAATTCATGATTTTCTCTAGGATTACTTTGAAATCTTGAAATAATACATACTGCATTCATAATATTAGGTCTAGTTTGTGTCAAATACAGTAAACCTCCTATCATAGATTTGTATCTAGTTGGATTAATAGGTGTAGATTCATCCCTTTGTGATAATTTGTCATTTGTTGTCATAGGTGTGCTTATTGGTTTAGAGTTCTCCATCCCAAATTTATTTAGTAACTCTTTTAAGTACTTGGATTGACTCAAGAATATACCTTTATCAGTTTTTGAAATCTACAATCCTAAAAAGAATTTTATTTCTCCAATCATAGACATTTCAAATTCTTGCTGCATTTTAATAGAAAATTCTTTACATAATCCATCTTCTCCTCCAAAGATTATATCATCAACAAATACTTCTATAATCAAGATGTCATCATTAGTTACTTTATAATATAAGTTGATGTCTGCATTTCCTTTAGTAAAACCAATCTTTAAAAGATACTTATCCAATCTTGCATACCAAGCTCTTGGAGCTTCTTTTAATCCATACAAAGCTTTTCTTAACCTACAAACCATATCATTGTCATCTATAAAAGAAAATCCATCAGGTTATTCAATGTATACTTCCTCTTCAATATCTCCATTCAAAAATGTACATTTAATATCCATTTGATAAACTTTGTAGTTCTTGTGTGTTGCAAAAGCCAAAAATAATCTGACTGCCTCAATTCTAGCTACCGGTGCAAAGGTTTCATTGTAATCAACTCCTTCCTTCTGAGAATATCCCTTACACACTAGTCTTGCTTTATTTCTGACAACCTTACCATCTTAATTAAGTTTGTTTCTAAATAACCATTTGGTTTCAATTACATTTTTATCTTTAGGCCGGGGAACTAATGTCCAAGTGTTGTTTTTCTCAATTTGTTCTAATTTATCTTCACATGCCTCATTAACAGATGATGGTTCAATTTGAGAAATAAGACATACCTCTTCATTTGCCAATCTTCCTCTTGTCATAACTCCTTTAAACTTATTTCCAATTATCTGATCTTCAGAATGATTCAGTCTTACATACTGGAGTGTCTTTGTTTGTTGTGTTGGCATTTCAATTAGGATATTGAGAAGGTTGTTGATGATTATGGATATAACTGATTAAGGATGTTTACTGTCTTAATATTATTATTTTGTCATTGATGTCAAGAAATTGATTTTCTAATTCAGTATGATGTTGCCATATCTTAAGAAGTATGATTTGGTGAGTATAAAGATGTTGGTAAAAGAAACAGAAAGAATGTGATGAATAAGGGGAGAAATAAGTTATTCAATGGGCAACTATTATCGAGTTAGACAATGATGAGATAGTGATATTTAGATTGTTTTGATATCCTACATATGTTTTTAATACTATACTATGTTACCGAACAAAGAACCTAGTCGGTAAACCCTAAGGTTATCGCTATCGGTTAATGAAGGCAGAATGTCTATCGAGTGAACTTTAGTATTTACCAAGTTGCAACTGAGTAATAACAGAATGCATTGAATGAATAAAAAACATTATTTAATGAAGGAAGCTGATGAGCTGGTTATGATTAAATGATTGGTATGCCGTGCATGAAGTTTGTTAAAGAATCTATGGGAAAGGAAAATCGACAGGAAGATCTACAACTTAGATTGAACCGCAATACCCTAGCACAAGTTCCAAGAAATGTATGCAAGTTCCAAGGTGGGGTAAAACATTTTCAAATCGAAGGATACATTGAACCTGGTCAAGTTTGAAGATCTGATGGCTATGATTGATCATGGGAAATGTGATCAAGGAGATTAAGTGGTTGGCAAATTGTTTATAAATAAGGAATTGTTGATAAACAATGTATGCAGACAAGTGTAAGCATAGGGATGCTACATAGTGATTATCGAGCACTGAAGCTTGAAGACCTCTTTGAATAATAGAGTATAGAGCCCATCAAATGGACAAGATAAGTCCCATGACTAAATTGTATTGAGCAAATAAGAATCTACTTTAGCATTTTTAGATGTGAAGTTGCAGATAGATTTTTATTACTGTTATTTTGTGAAGTGACAGAAAATCTCTTAACCGAGTGGACTTAACAGTCTTATTTGTAAAACCCTCTAGCAAGGTGACATTCTGATTGAGTGTTTGAAATCCTTTAACAAGGTCACTTCTAACAAGGTGAAGATCCTAACAGATCTGAGGGAAATCCCTTAACCGGGTCACATCTAGCAATGTGTTTGTAATCTTTAACAGGATTTGCTTTTAACCAAGCATACTCTAGAAGAGTATATTTCTTAGTGGGTCCGAAATCCCATAGTGGTTTTTCCCTATTTGGGTTTCCACGTTAAATCTGGTGTTATGAGTGTTATGATGTTTATATGCTTATGAGCTTGCATGTTTAACAGTTTTGGTTATATTACTAAAGTATATGTTACCGAGGTTGAATCTGTTGTTTTTATGGAAGACTAAGTTTGTATGATTCACCCCCCCCCTCTCATCTTATTAGCTTGGCATCTTTGTTAAACATTTAGTATCAAAACTATCATGTTGTAGTTCCTCAATTACTATGGAATCCTCAGATGATACCGGGATAACTGGATCTTCAGTTTGTATCAGTGGATTTAGTGTAGGTTCATTTGTCAAAAATTTTGTTGTCGGTTCAGAGTCTATATACCTTGAAGTTCCTCTGAATTGTTCATCAATCTTTACATTTGTACTTTCAACAAGTTTCTGCAATCTTTTATTAAAACATCTTTATGCCTTTCTCTTAGATGAATAACCAAGAAATATTCCTTCATCACTTCTAGGATCAAATTTTCTAATGTACTCATCTCTTCTGATATAACATTTACTTCCAAAAATTCTGAAGTACTTAAGAGTAGGAGTATTACCAAACCATAGTTCATGAGGTGTCTTACTAGTTTCACCTTTGATGTGAACATTGTTGAATGTATAGACCGCTGTACTAACTGCTTCTCTCTAATATACATGTGGTAGGTTTGCTTCTGATAACATACTTCTTGCTGCATCCAAGATAGTTCTGTTTTTCCTTTCAACAACTCCATCCTGTTGTGGTGTCTGAGGTGCTAATAGTTGTCTTCTGATTCCATTCACTTCACAGAATGTATTAAATTCCTTAGATGTAAATTCACCTCCTTGATCTGATCTTAAACATTTGATTTTCTTACTGGTTTCATTTTCTACCATTGCTTTGAACAGTTTGAACTTTCCAAGTGCTTCTGATTTTTCTCTGAGTAAAGTAACCCAACACATTCTAGAATAGTCATCAATGATTAGCATAAAATATCTATCACCTTGTAAGCTTTTAGTTCTAGCTAGACCACATAAATCAGTGTGAATCAAATCAAGAGCATTATTTGATTTTTCTGGAATACTTTTGAAACTAGCTCTAACTTGTTTTCCAAATTGACACTCCTTACATACTGTATTCTGAGGTTTGACAATTTTAGGTAAATCTCTCACTACCTTAGTAGTACTGATCTTCACCATGCAATCAAAGTTTACATGACAAAGTCTCTTATGTCATAACCAACTTTCATCTATATGTGCAATTAAGCATGTCTTTTCATTGTTATTCAAATGAAAGATATTACATCTAGTTTGATTACCGGTTGCAATTTCCAAACCAGTTCTATTCATGATTTTGCATTTCCATTTTTGAATTGTAACTGAAATCCTTTCTCAACTAATTGACCAACACTCAAAATATTATGCTTTAATCCTTCAACATAGTAGACATTGTCAGTGTTATTCTTACCATCAAGAGATATTGTACCCTTACCTTTGATTGAACAAGCTTTGTCATCTCCAAATCTCACTAATCCTCCATTGTATTCATGAAAGTTCAAGAATTTACCTTTGTCTCCTATCATATGATGTGAGCATCCTGAATCAATGATCCACTCATCCTTTACTTCAACTTTAGCTACCAAGGCCTGTACTACCAGTTGAGCAGTAGGTTTTGGTTGATCTTTTGTTATAGCAACAAAAACCCATCCATTGTCTGTTGGATCCTCATCAAAATTATCAGTCACACCTTCATCAACAATGTAACAAGATTTGTCTTTATTCTTCTTAAATCTGTATCTCTGATATTCAGGGTTAGGCTTGTATGTTCTTCTAGCTTCTTCTCTTAGTCTAGCATGTTAATCAGGGCATCTTGAAGCCATATGAGAAATGTTATTGTAGTTAAAACATTTAGAGGGTGCTTTGCCTTCATACTTACTTCCAACTGGACCTTTAGGCATTTTCCTTGCAAATAGTGCTTCAAGTTCTTCATTTTATTTCCTGCTTTCTTCAAGTTCTATTGCATTAAAGGCTTTCCAATTAGATTTGTCAAATGATGGAGTAGATGATGTTGATTCTTTAAAGGCCAAATCTATCTTTATAGTAGCAACAAGACCAAATTCTTCAATTTCAAAAGCTGAAAGTTTCCCAATTAATGTATCCCTAGTAACTGATGTATTAGGCATTGTTCTTAACTCATTTATAGGAGTGACTTTCATTTTATATGATGGTGGCAATCCTCTTAAAACTTTTGAAACAATTTCATCTTCACTTAAGGTTCCTCCACAACATTTAATACCCAAAACAATTTCATTTACTCTTTCCATAAAAGCAAAAATCCTTTCATCTTCTTCCATTTTCAGATGTTCATACCTGACCCGGAAGCTTTCAAGTTTTGCAATTTTGACAGTGGAATCTCCTTCATTCAATGTTTCCAAATGATCCCAAATAGCTTTAGTAGTAGACATATCTAATAGTCCCATGATTTGTTGATCTGATAATGCGCTCAAAAGTGCTTCTCTTGCTTTGCAATCATTTTCCTCATCTTTAGTCAAGTTAGCTGGACTAGGCCGACCTTGTACAACAATAGTATAACCATTCTTTGTAACATCCCAGATGTCTTTTCCAATGCAATTTAGATGTGTCTCCATTCTAATCTTCCATATGCCATAGTTGGTTCAATCAAGTTTAGGACTATCCTTCCTAAAATAATTAGTAGACATTGGATCTCCTCAAGCTGTTTAACTTCTAAAAAAGAGGACTAAGCTCTGATACCAATTGTTAGGTCCTAGAGACAACTGAGAAGGGGGGGGGGGGGGGGGTGAATCAGTTGTCAAATAAATTCAAACCAAAAACAACTTAACCAACTTAATGCTTAATATTGGTAAACCAGTTCAATATGCCGGTAGACAATTTCAACAGTTAATTTCTATACCGGAAAGGATTAGTGCATGAAACATAAACACAAAGTCATCCACAACACATAACACCAATATTTGTATGTGGAAACCTTGTAAGGGGAAAAAACATGATGGGAAACCTTACCCACAATCAGATGATACTACTATAGATAGTAAGTGTACATAAATGGGGTCTGCATATGCAGAAAGGCCAACTACCTAGAGCTCACTACTCAATCACAAAATGGGAGTCACATTGACTATAGTTGGATGGTTAAATCCAATAAGAATGTATTGCACAAAATAGCATCTTCATATGCTGGATTCAATACCGGTGTAGTTCTGATTGTCTTCACAAAAATCCTCCTTCAATCTTCAAATGATGTCTGTGTGTATATCTCTGCTTATTCTCGCATATACCTTCACAAAATCCTTTTTCGCATTCCACATCTGATCTTACAAATAAGATCTTACATTTATACCATAACCTAAGACCAATTTTAGTAGGTTGGCTCTACAAGATATTACAATAAAAACATTTTACAAAAAATACAATATTCAATGCAATAACCGATTGAACATGTTGGCTTAATGCATTTACAACAATAATTAATCATCTCCATAGCATGCCATGCTGATCTGGAAAGATAAACCTGCCAGTGTAACCCTGAACCTATTTGCCGGTAACAACAAATATGCAAATATGAATATACCAATAAACAAAACTCCAGGACAAGATGTCCAAACAATGTCTTCGACATAACCATGTGTTTTCCATATCATTCCAAGTGTTGGTGATCATTATATCTTGCTGGTGTACCAGATATTGGTGACTGTGCATGAGTCACTTGCTTGCCAGTGAATGTTGTTGATTCTCCAAAGTGCCAGAGTTGATAATAGTTTAGTAGGTGTTGACATCAATTACAAAACCATACCAAAATACCAACAGGAACACACACATCCAAGCAAGGAGAGAATTTGGATTCAGGACAATTCTATGCAAGAAAGGATATCAAGTTATAAAAGATAAAAATCAACAAAGGTAAAGTGGATCCTTAAAAAAGAGGAACAATTGACAACTATTATTCTTGCTCCACAATGTAGAGACAAGAAGAACTAGGCTATTACTTTGCCTCCCAAGTATGATTGCACATGAAATCATAGTACCATGAATGACAATGAGCCCCTAATAGGTAATTAAGATACCAATGTCATATAGCAAGATAAAAAAACATAATAGGTTATAAATATCATTTAGAAGGGATATGATAAGTGTATAACTCATTGTCACCTATTATTTAAATGTTACTAGAACTACAATAATTTGTTGAATTTTAATGTCCAAATCATTACATTCATTAGTGGAATAGTTGATGATGCTTGAAGAAAGGATTGTCCTAATTTTGTTTATGGTTTTTTCTTCAATTTTTCAAGGGGAGAGTAATAAAGTTGGCTTTAAGAAACTCATACAAAATTATCTCTTGTTGTGATATTAAAAGTTGTTGGAAAAGTCATAGATATATTAGACAATGGGGGAGGGGATGTCAACAAAGGAGGAGGATAGAAACCTAAATCAGTGTATATCACTTAACAAAACACCTGATACTTAATCAACATGTCTATCATATACAAGACAATCGATACTAGTCGGTATGTATTAGTTAAGCCCAATAACAATCAATGTTCAAAGTTAATATATTAACCGATATTAATCGGAGTGCATTGGTTAAGCCTGATAACAATCGGTGTTCATAATTAATATGTTAACCAATATTAATCAAAGTGCATTGGTTTTAATGTAAACTGATACCAATCAGTATTCTATGCTATGAGATTTACAACCGATGATTATCAGTAGTTAAGCATTGATCAAACTTTGCAAGTATGGTTGAATATATACAAATTTAAGAATGATCATCAAATGAAGAAACATTCAATATACATATTGGACCTACCCTGTCTACAAGTTATATTCAATATAGGACCACAAGTTACATCACCTAGTTAGGGTCAAACCAAATTACAAGTTACATTTATAGGGCTTGTCCTATCCACAAGTTACATTATATATAGGTCTTGCCCAAGCAAGACATAATTACAAGTTACATGTATTTGGGCCTAGCCCTAAGTTCAATTTACATAATAGATAATACATGTGTATTTTAATTGTCATTGATAATATTAAAATACAATAGATAGGTATCCGAGCTAGCTACTATTTCAACACTTTCTAACACATGTATCTATTTCTATGCAATAATTAGTAGTATCTACATAGATTAGCATGGTACATAGGTTCTTTTCTAATAGTGCCCTTCATATGCAATTCTTTCAAGATTATTTAGTTGTATCTACCTTCTTAGGTTAGGCAAATGGAGATTATATAGGCATGCATTGCTCAAATGTGTGCACTACAATTGTAAATGATTCAAATACTAATAGTATGAATACGATGGAATATTCATGTGGATAGGAGACAATTATCTTTGGATTAGTGTCACATGCTGGAGTAGTTAGTTGCTAAAGATAGGGAAGTGCAATGCTTTGATGTTCTTTGTTGAGCTGCTGGCCCTTCTTGCTATGTAATTCTTGTTGTGTTTAATAATTTTTTATCCCTTTGGTGAAAAAAAGGAGGTTGATGATAAATATCTATGTTGTCTATTAGTTGATTCCAATGCCAAAACTTATCACACAAGCTGAAATATGATAATCTTGGTTAAAAAATCTCATACAGAAGAATAATGAGTTATGTCTTAAGTTTCATTGCATGGTGTTATGTGACATTGGATAAGTTCGCTATTGTTAATCATGAAAGATGATGGACTAATCATGGATGGTGCTGAAATTGTTATGACAAACCCAATGGAGTCGTGGTTTACTCACAAGGTTGATCAATATGAAATTTCAAGAAGCTTCCCGAGTTCCATAACAACTATAGTTGTGGTCTACTTCACTCAAATGTCATGAAAACAAAAAGTGTTAAGATCAGATCAAAATTAATAGGTGAATTTGATGAAATATATACTCCTCAAACTTGGCATCCAAGTTAATGAATGTTCATGATCTACGGGTTATTCCCCTAGGATGTGTTTCTTAAATATAGTTCCCAACAAAAAATGGTTACACAACAATGGTACGTCCTTGAATACATGACAAGCATGATGAATCTGAGCAATAAATCTGTCCAGGGAGATGGCCATGAAACTTATGGATATGACAACGATGAGATATAGTTTCAAAATCATTTTATAATGTCAAAGGTTATTATATGAAATATGTTGATGGCATGAATCTTCTTCATTGGTGTATACACCCAATCATATGTACCCCTAAGAGCTTGGAAGTATAGTGTTGAACTGTTGTATAATTCAAGTGCAGCTTTTTTTATCTTATGTATATGTATAGATGTCACCCTAAATCTGACCTCTTTAGTCACTCAATTTTTAGTTATAAATAATAGGGTCTCACTTGTATGCTTGTCTACTTGTCTATTCATTGGAAACAGACTTAACAAGTTATTTCTCTTTGTATATGTGGCTTTGTGAGTAATATGGCTTCATTGTTCCATGTGGGTTGTATGTTGTTTATTTGTAAATCACAAGCAAACTCTTTGGCTTAAGAGACGAATAGAGGGATGTGCCACAAAAAACCATTGCATGTCAAGCCTAAGCTCCACTCTTGCTCAAGGCTTGAAGATGCAAGTGATGCCATTATGTGCCTTATGTGATTGGAAATGGAATTTGAAAGCATAAAGTGAGCTACTCATGAAGAGGCCAAAATCTATAAATTGCACTATGACATGCTAGGTTTAACCGATGGTCTTCTTGTCCTTCCCTAGAAATGCACTTGAAGTGATTCACATATAACAAGTACATTGCATTTCCTAAGAACCTGGGTACAATTGAATAATTTCTTTATATTAATAAACTATCATTACATGTTTCCTAGTGCTGTCTACTTAAGAGGGGACCATTAATATGGAGAACACATAGTAAATATACACCATAAGTGTGATCAAGTACTAGAATAAGAAATGAGAAACTCCAGAAGTACATCTGGAAGGCAAAAACACCCTGGTGGCTATCCTTGGAAGTTCAAATTTCACTGCAAATAATGGCTGTGAATGTATATGGCAAATGAAGATAAGATTTAGTGCCATGATTATCAAATTGAAGGAATTAAAAGTTTGATATTTGTCCATGGTAAAGGAATTTATAGATTTAAACAAATAATTATGTGTAAAATATGCAATAAACTCAAAAAAGTTAATTCTTGGTTAACAATATGTGTTGCACTTGCAAATTAATGTCAAAATAATTAACTTTTGAAGTCATATTTTTTTTTGATACAAGTAAACTAAAATTGAAAAACTAATAGATAACTATACCCGCTCTACTATATTCTCAAGGTCATGACCAAACTTGTTGAGAGCAGCAGCATATGCATCAATAATGCCAAGGTTTCCAATTGCATTTGTCAGTGCACGTCCTTGAAGATATTTGATTCGTGATTGATTGCTAAGGACACAATTTAGTTCACCAAAAAACACCATGGAAATCCTCTTCACCCTACCCATGAATAGAGTGGCTCATTATCTCACCCAAGAAATAGAGAGCTAAATAGAAGCCCAAGTTTTGCTTGTATCTCTTCGTAAGAAGGTGTGGAAGTACGATACAGTCTAGTCCTATTGATGTCACTACCTTTGTTGCCTTTATAACGGCCCATGCCTATGATCCTACAACTCCAATTTGTACTTGGGTGGGCCCCCATGCAAGGTGGGTGGGAGGAAGAGAGTTGGTGGAGGAGATAGTTCCCCAAGGATTTATAAACCGGTGTTGGTGGGGAGGAAACTACTATGTGGATCGAGCTGCCTAAACTGCTATGCCTTGTTCCCTCAAAAACTACTCTTTGGGTGTTTGTGTGGGAGCAGATAGTTGCAAATCAAGCTCGACTAGAGTTAGCAAGAATGGGACGCCCTCAACTATAATGGTGAAGAACACCCGACATGGATTGATCTGCCTCTATTGCTAGACATTCATCGCTTCTACTGGTCCTTTATTGCAAGACATTCATAGCTCTGTTGTCCTCCAGAAAACAACAACTATCCATAGTAATAACCTAATTCTTCTATACAAGCAGGCAAGGCCAACAATACTACATTATCTTTAGCTCACTTAGTTCACTCTGTATGCAGATCCTCCAACAACAGTTTGAGATACAAAACCCACTTCAAGATACGAGGTAGCTGACTTCATTGGATTGTTCAGCTCCCTCGAGAAAGGTTACAGCTCCATCCTCCAAGAAAAAACTAGTTGTGGCTACTAGGATTCCCATAGATACTAAGAGGGGGGGTGAATTAGTATTCAATTGGTATATTAAATTTCTTAACTTAAAACATGCAGAACATATTAATACTATGTACTGGTAAGTAGAAAGTAATGCAATAAACAGAGATAAAAACAACCACATGAAAAACACACCATAACACAAGGATTTAACGAGGAAACCTGGTGTGGGAAAAACTTTGGTGGGATTTGTGACCCACAATATTCACTTACTGGCCAATAAGAGAATATTACTGCTACAAGAGGGGCCTGCACATGCAGGAAGGCCAACTGCCTAGAGCTCACTGCTCAAATACAAAATAGGAAGTCTCACTGACTTACAAAATGGATTATATAAATCCAGTGTCTTGTACTGCTTCAAAATAGCATCTATAATGCCAGATCCAGTACCGGTTTCTATTATGCTTCTTATATAAACCCTTAACCTATAATTCGCATAATAGGTCTACCCTACTTTGCCTAATTACATTCCTCTTCCTTACTTACAAATGTTCTACAATGATCTCTCTTATATAAGAGTCATTTTACAACTTTCCAATTCGGCTTACAATGATTTTACAAATAATAAACAAAATATATTACAACAAAAATCATGTCGGCCTCTGTGCCGGTATGCTACCTTTAACTGTCGGTGCTGGTGATCTGAGTGTCGGTGTAGAGTCTGATCTTGCTAGTGCCGGTGAACTGCCTTGCCAGTGACATAGGATTGTAAGGTTGCGATCAATGACAAAACCTTCAATCACCTACAATGTCTCATTGGAGTGTGCATATGCCAACAATCTCCCCCTTTGGAATTGATGGCAACACTCATGAGAAAATTTCAAAAGTGTATTAAAAAATTGTAATCCGAAAATGTGTACCAAAAATATATGAGCTCCCCCTGAACAGATAAGTCTTTTGCAGATTATTTTCTCATACTACTACTCCCCCTTTGGCATCAATGACAAAGGTTGTCAAGGTGTCAATAGAGTTGTAGTTTTTCTATCTCAACCTTGTAACTCGGTGGTTACAATTTGGAAAAGATCTGCCAAAACCAAATTTATGCTTTCCATAAACTTCTTACTGTCTTTTATTGCTGCCTCTGTTCTTTGAACTATACCGGTGAGGTGCTGCATATGCTCTGTCAATGTTTTCTGTCCTTGTACTAATGCCTCAGATATTTCCTTTCTCAAGGATGCTAGATAGTCCAATCTTGGACTTAGTCTTAGTCTCAGATTTTTAGCCTTGTTTATTATTCTCTCCTTTTCTCTCTCTAGCTTTAGTAGTTCTACCTCAAAACTAGTTATCTTTTGCTCAAACTAATAATGTATCACATGAATTAACAAAATTGTCTAGAAGTTTATTTATTTCTTCTTGTACCTTGCTCATTTTCTTATCTATGTCCACTGTTAAAAAGTTTTGTCTTGCAAGTATCTCTATATAGAGTTTTGAATTCCATCAATATGTTACATAGTTCTGGTAGAAGTGTGTCAAATTCCCTAGTACACTTCTTTATTTGATTCTCAAAGAATTTTTGTTTTTCAATTTCCAACCTGTCTTTGAATGCTTGTTCCTTTATTTGTTCAATTGTCACTGTGTTGTCAGTAATATACTTTGACAAAGTGTCAAGTTGACTTAAAGAATCCTTATTATCTATGTTGCATTTTGGAGCTATCATCTTCAAAATTGGGATTGTGTCATCTATAGATTTATAAGCTTGTGAACTACAATCAGTTATTTTCTTCAAAAAATCTAAAAGAACTTCAGTTACATTGGTTGATTTATAGCCTGCAAAGGAGGAACCAACATTTTGAATTCCACTGATGGAGGAAGTAACCATGCTTGTAGTGACCTCTGGTAGGTCAATCTGTGTTTCCATTTCCTTAAGCAAGGGTTTTTGTTTCTCTCCTGTTGCCGGTGGCACTATTTCCATATGAACTTGTTGCTGTTCTAGAGCCTATTGCTCTGCTTGTTTCTCTATCTGTGTCTCTATCTTCCCATCTGTCGGTTTACCTTCAGTCTTATCAGTGTTGTCAGCTACCGGTGGCTCACTAGCCATGTCAGTTTTACCAGTTGTGTCCTTGTCTATCACAATGTTGACCTTTTGAGTATCAACATCCACTGTGTATAATACCTCAAGATTAGGATTAGTATCCTCTTGTGATACATCCATACTTTCATCTGATAGTTGGTCTTCTGTTGTTGTTACCGGTGGAGTAATCAGAGGCGGTGGGGATAAGTTATCTTTTATTTTGATACTAGGAGGTCCACTAACCTTTCCTTTACCCTTATCTTTGTCTTTCTGATAGACTTTGATAGGCTTGGGGTTCTAGTATTCTTCCTGATTTTCTTTCTCCACAAGGAATATATCCCATCCATTTTTTGTTTCTTCTATTACCTCATTTACTCTTCCTTCCATTAGTGCAATATGTCGGTGTGCAGTAGAGAATTCAGACTGGTTGGCCTTTGCAATCAGATCATCTATTTCTTTTGGAGAGTTGACTAGGTAGACAGCAAGTAATTTTTCAATTTTGATTTTCTCGTCAAGTTCTACAATAGATTGTCTTCTTGCTTCCAGTCTCTTGAATAATTCATTTGGTAGTTCATCTACAACTTGCATCAAAAACTTCTTATAGATATCCAAGTGTAAAATGACAGTGTTTTCAACTTGCTCTTTCTCATCTGTTGATAGTGTATCATATAATTTTTCTATGTTCTTGAGATTTCCTTCTTCTATGATTTCATCCAATAGTTTGTCAATTGGAGAAATATTCTGTTGATTCCTTTTCTTCTTAGGTGTTAGCTTTTTCTTTGGGGTTTTCTTCTTTACCGGAGACCTCACTGCCTGTTGTTTTTGTCTAGTTCTTCTAGGCGAGGGTGTGGATACCGGTGAAGGTTGTCTTTCCCTTACAACTCTTTTAAATTCGGCTGGCTTGTCACTCTCTGAAGAAGTTGCTACCGGTGACAGGTGAGTTTCTAGTTGTTGTTCTTGTAACTCATCTTCAGTGATACTGGTTTGTTTCAATACATCTTCTTTTATAGCCTTGGCCTACCTTGAACCTCTTCTCATAGTTGCTTCTACTTTCTTTACTCTCTTCTTAGATTGAATTTGGCTTTCAATGGTCTCAGCACTACCAAATACTTCTTCTTTAGGTTCATTTGGTGCTTCCAAAAGAGCTTTTGCATATGTTTCAATGATGTGGTCATTAGTCTCATAGCCCATTTCAGTAACCCAAATTGTTCTTGGGATAACTACTTCCATCCAGATCTCATCCTTTTAAATCACAAAATATATATCATCCTTGTATTTGTTAACAATTTCCTATGATAGTCTGATTCTTTTGTTCATTCTGGCCTTTAGTGCTTGAAAATACTCATCAATATTCTTTTCCTTGTTTTCACCCATGTTGTTAAATAAGTTTGATAATTGTTTTCCTACTGGTATGTCAAATCCAAGATTCTTGTTGCCTATACTGGGTACCTATTTGGTTATATGTAGCATTAAGCATAGAAGTAAATTACCAAATCTAAAAGTTCCTTTCTTATCCTTCTTGATCTTCCCTAACTTGTCAATCAATTCATCCTTTAGCCATTCACATATATCAATTTTCACATTTTCTTTTAACATATCATGTGCACTTTTTATGTATAAACTGGAAACTGAGTTAAGTCTGTTTGCATGTGTTGCTTTGTATCCTAAAATCATGCTAACAAATCTCACATTTATGTCAATCACATCATTAACCCTTAGAGACCTTATGTCAGATGTTGCACCAGTTAGGTTCATTACTAGGTCATTTGAGACCTTCTTTGTTTTGTCTGGTCTGCTACCAGTGGAGGGTAACCCTGTTACAGCTTTCACCGCTTCCTTGGTAATTTTATGGATTGAATCTAACCAAAAGAATGCACCATGTACTCTGCTTAATACTATCCTAATAACTTCCTTGGGGAAATACAGAATGCTGAGAATTTTTGTGAATCCTAGGGTTTCAATAATTTGGTGTTCAGGTTTTACTTTACCGAAATCATCACAGATAACATATTTGTACATGTTATTGATTTCTTCATCTCCTAATTCTTCTATATGGCAATGGATATAGATTCTAGGGTCTTCTGCATAAACAACTTGATGCTCTGCAAAAAGGATTAGAAAATCTGTTTGATGGCAACACACAAGAGCACAAGAAACAAACGTTAGTGTTAGCAACAAAAGATTATCCTAAACAGGCATATCAAGAGAGATATTAAGCATGAAATAGAAAGCATATAAACATAGAATGAAATAGCTAATCAAGATGCTCATAGTTGCTCCTCCCTTGTTCCTCTCCTCTCCAAGTCCCAAATGAGTGTAGCTCTCAGCTTTTAGCACTAGCCATGGATGCCATATGGAGATTCAAGATGGTTGAATATGATATGCAAATACTATGCAAGAGTAGATAGTGATGCTATGAAAAAGCTCTATGCTAATGCCAGTATAACAACAATACTCTAAAAATGCTTCTTCTTTTGCTTGAGGAGAAGGGTTCTATTTATAGAAGAAATAGGGAAATGAAGGGTTAAGATTGAATGGTTTAATCAAGGGCCAAGCTTGAAAGTTGGGGATCCATGTGCACAATTGGCACCAATAAAATGGTGACAAGTGTCAACATAGGATTGGGTTGAGAGAGGAGGTTGGAGGCATTAAAGGCCTGAGAAGACTTCATGGTTATCTAGAAGGTAAGGGTCAAGCCTAAATTAGGATTACCCACTGGATTAGGAGTTAATGCAAGGATAAAACCTTTGTGCAAATGATTAAGAGATAATCATGGTCAAAGCATTAAAGGTTTGATGAGACCCTTGGGTTGGGTAGAGGTTGAGTCAAAACAAATGTTTTAACCATGTGGGAGGGTTTGAGGTAACCATTAATGGTTATTGGAGACTTTGGGGATTAAGTGGTTGAAGGTTGAAAGCCTTCAATGGTTATCAAAGACTTTGAGCCATTTAGTGGTTGAAGGTTGGAAGCTTTCAAAGGTTATCCAAGACTTTGAGGGTTAATTTGTTGAACACACAAAGCATTAATTGCTTTTCAAAGACTTTGGAGTCTTTGAGAAGTGACTCCAATTTGCTTAGGAATGTGACAATATTTAGGGGATGGATTAGGCTAATTAGGAAGGGTTTAGAAGAATCTAGAAGGGGTTTAGGCATACAAGTGGATTTTGTAGGAAAATGCAAGTGGGAGAAATTTTGGTATTTTCAATTAAAATAAAATCATTTATTTCAATTAAATGGTGTAATTTGCATTTGGATAAATATTCAAATAAATATTAATTTATTTAAATGAGAAAAATGAAGATAAAGCATTAAAATGCTTGAAGACTTTGAGGGAAACCATTAAAGGCTTGAAGACTTTAAGGAAAACCATTAAAGTCTTAAGAAGACTATAGAAGGAAGCCATCAAGTTTGAAGACTTTAAAGCCATCAAGTTTGACTACTTTAAGGGAAACCATTAAAGGTTTCAAGTGGGTGAGGATAAATAGGATTTTAAATAAATAATTTATTTAAAATAGTTGTGCAACTTGTTTTTGTAGGAAAATACAAGTGGGTGGAGGATAAAGGTGATTTAAATAAATTATTTATTTAAAATAATTGTGCAACTTGCATTTGTAGGAAAATGCAAGTGGGTGGAGGATAAAGGTGATTTAAATAAATTATTTATTTAAAATAATTGTGCAACTTGCATTTGTAGGAAAATGCAAGTGGGTGGAGGATAAAGGTGATTTAAATAAATTATTTATTTATTTAAATGTGAGAGGTGGGATTTTGGGGGTTTTAAATAAATATTAATTTATTTAAATGTGAGAGAAGATTTAATTAAATAAATATGATTTATTTATTTAATTAATGGTCTGAATTTGGTTAAGTGAATTAAATCAAATAAATTGAATAATTTATTTAATTAATAGGAGAATAGGGTTAAGATGAATTAATTAAATATTAATTTAATTAATTATTAATTGATGGTTAAATAATCAAATAAATACTAAGTATTCATTTAATCAAGTGGACAGATTTATGTGACTACACAACTCCTTTGGGAAAAAGCACCTACATTGTCATCCTTTTTGGCTATCTCAGGAACTAGCTGAAATGCGGGCCTAGGTCATTTGATTAACTCAACTACAGTAGGGTTTGCTATGAATTCAGGTGTAGAGGAGGATGCCATGATTATAAATACCTTTTTCTACCTTAGGAAGGATTGATTGCTGAAGTGCTTTGCCTCTTTGCTCGAATTGCCTTAGGTCTAGAGATTTTGTGTTCTTTGAATGTTTGAATGCTCGGTGAAGTGAAATGGAGCCAAAAAAATTAATTTATAATGTCAATTTTCCAACTACCACATTTAATGCTTATCGGTTAAGTAATCATTTAACATATCTGCCAGTATAGAAGTAAATTCAACTTCTTACCACCAACCGAGGGAATAATAGCATATGTCTCATTGATTGCCAAACCCTCAAGGAAATTTCTTCAATTTGATGAAGAGACTCCTGCTGGTGGAGTGCTACTCTATTCTGCCAGTGGAGTGTTGCTTGGTTCTACCAGCGAAGTAGTATTCCTATCCATATTCAGTTTTGATTTCCTAATCCATTATTTTAAAAATTCTTTCTTAACTTCTTCAACCTTTTCTTTTCCTTTCAAACTAGGACCTTCGTTGTTTGCCGATGATCCTTTACTTCTACAAAATTTAGCAATATGCCCAATTTTGTTACATGCATAGCAAGTCGCATTATTCTTCTGAATAGCTTTCCCATAACCTATGCTGGTTTGTGTTCTACATTGATTAGATAAGTGTCTAAATCTTTGACAAACATAACATTTTACATTCATTCTATAGTTCTCAGAGTTATGGCCAGCTTTGTTGCATTTTGAATATTGGCCAGTGGGGGTGTTGATATTCTGATAATTTCTAGATCTACATTGATTTTCTCTATGACCATACTTGTTATAGTTAAAGCATTTTCCATTAAATTTATAAGCAGTAGGTTCTCTTACCGATTTTCTATGATTCTGTGTGTTTGTAGTATGGGAGCTTTCACCGACTTCAAAGCCAATTCCACAAGTGTCACCTTTAGGTTTTTGATTCTTTAGCAAGTTACCAAGTTCTTCTGGGCTTTTCTTGAATTTCTCTTTATGTTGATTTGCAGTATCTAGTTCTCTTTCTAAGACTTCTTTCTGTCTCATCAGTTCATTGGAGTCATTCTGAGTGTGCATCAGATCTGTCTTCAACAAATCATTTTCATAACTGAGTCTTGTGTTTTCATTTGCAGCATCACTTAGTCTTCTAGTCAAATCTTCTTCATTCTTCTTTCTATCTTCAATTTCTTTACAAAATCTCATAGTCATATCCTGCATCTCATTCTTTGTTGTCATGTTCTCTTTATTCAGCTTGTTTATCATATCATTAAGAGTTTCTTTTTCATCATTCTCATTTTGCATCTTTTCACAAAGTTCTCTTCTCTTATTTCTTGAAATAGTAAGATTTTCTTGAAGTGCTTGAATAATATCCTGAGTAGCCTTTAGATCATCTTCAAGTTTGATATTTTTCAATTTTTCTGCATCATAGTCTGAGAGAGCTCCTTCAAGTTGCTTCATCAAATTTTCCATCTCTACCAGTGTCAAGATCTTCCTCAAGTTGTTAGGCTTCTAAAAATAGAGGACCAAGCTCTGATGCCAATTGTTAGGATTCCCACAGATACTGAGAGGGGGGGGTGAATCAATATCTAACTGGTATATTAAATTTCTTAACTTAAAACATGCAGAACATAGTAATACTATGTACCAGTAAGTAGAAAGTAATGCAATAAACAGAGATAAAAACAACCACATGAAAAACACACCATAACACAAGGATTTAATGAGGAAACCCGGTGTGGGAAAAACCTTAGTGGGATTTGTGACCCACAATATTCACTTACTAGCCAATAAGAGAATATTACTACTACAAGAGGGCCCTACACATGCAGGAAGGCCAGCTGCCTAGAGCTCACTGCTCAAAGACAAAATAGGAAGTCTCACTGATTTAGAAAATGGATTGTATAAATCCAGTGTCGTTTACTACTTCAAAATAGCATCTATAATGCCAGATCTAGTACTGATTTCTGCTCTGCTTCTTATATAAACCCTTAAACTATAATTCGCATAGTAGGTATGCCTTATTTCACCTAATTACATTCCTCTTCCTTACTTACAAATGTTCTACAATGATCTCTCTTATATAAGAGTCATTTTACAACTTGCCAAGTCAGCTTACAATGATTTTACAAATAATAAACAAAATATATTACAACAAAAATCCTATCGGCCTCTGTGCTAGTATGCTACCTTTCACTGCCGGTGCCAGTGATCTGAGTACCGGTGTAGAGTCTAATCTTGCTAGTGCTAGTGAATTGCCTTGTTGGTGACATAGGATTGTAAGGTTACCATCAATGAAAAAACCTTTAATCACCTACAATGTCTCATTGGAGTGTGCATATGCCAACAATGGCATTACGTAGACACAATCTCGATATAGTTGCTGGCATTTGACCGAGGTGGAACTTTGGGCAGGTATACACCATTGGGGTAGCAACGTGAGAATGGGAAGACACCGTGAAAATGATTACAAATGTCTTTTTCTTTTTTTTGTAAGTAATGCTTGCTATCATCGAAATTTTGATGAACGTGGGCACTTTTTGTAAAAAACATAAATGTCATTGCCAATTCCTTTTCTGTCGAAAACATATATTGAATTATCATCGGAATTTCGATGAATGTGGGCAATTTTTCAAAAAAAAATCAAATTTGTTCACAATATATACCTTCTCCATCGGAAACCTCTGTCAGAATTTTAGGCCAAATATATTAGTGTGGAAATAATCATAACTGACCTGGCAATGCCTCAACTGGTACAATACGCTGAGACAGTTACACCAACACAATTAGAGAATTCAACTGTGACTAATGATCAGAATAGTGAACCCGAAGTTCAGAAGACACCAAGGTATGTAAGGTTAAATCATTTTGAAGATTAAATCATTGGAGATAGGAACAAGGGAGTTATGACAAGGAGAAGACTGGCAAATGAAGAGGTATGTCTTATTTCTCAAATTGAATCAGCATCTATTATTGAAGCTTGTAAAGATAAACATTGGTTAAAGGATATAGAAGATGAATTAGATCAAATAATGAAGACTGAGACTTGGAATTTAGTTCCCCGACCTAAAAATAAGAATGTTATTGGAACTAAATGAGGATGGTCAAGTTGTAAAAAACAAGGCTAGACTAGTTTTTAAAGGATATTGTCAAATGAAAGGAAATGATTATGGTGAGACATTTGCACCTGTAGCTAGAATTGAATTTGTTAGACTGTTTCTTGCCTATGTAGTTTATAAGAACTATAAGGTCTATCAAATAGATGTTAAATGTGCATTTCTAAATTGTGAACTTGAGCAAGAGGTATACATTAAGCAACCTGGTGAATTTTCACTAACAGATGACAAAGATATGGTTTGCTGGTTAAGGAAATCTTTATATGGATTGAAACAAGATCCTAGAGCTTGGTATGCAAGGTTGGATAAATATCTTTTGAAGCTTGGTTTTACTAAAGGCAATGCTGACAGTAATTTATATTATAATATCACTGATGATGATATTCTGATTATTGAAGTATTTGTTGATGATATCATTTCTGGAGGTGAAGACAAACTGTGCATGGAATTCTCTAATAATATGAAGAATGAATTTGAAATGTCCATGATTAGTGAGATGAGATTTTTCTTAGGTTTGCAGATTACTCAAATTGACAAAGGCATTTTTATCTGTCAAACTAAGTATCTAAGGGAATTATTAAAGTTGTTTGGTATGGATAATTCCAAACCAGTAAGTACTCATATGGTGACAAGTGAGAAATTATCTATCAAAGACACATCTGCATTGGTAAATTTGATAAGGTATACGTCTATGATTGGTGGCTTGTTATATCTAACTTAGACTAGACTAAATATTATGAATGCAGTGGGTATTATTTCAAGATATCAAATTAATCCTAAAGAAAATCATGAATGTACAGTAAAGAGAATATTTTGGTATTTGCAAAGAACAAGAGAATATGGATTATGGTATTCTAGAGATGATAACTTCACTTTATGTGCATATACAAATTCATATTGGGTAGGAGATACTGATGATAGGAAGAGAACTTCTGGAGGAGCTTTCTTTCTTAAAAATAAATTGGTTTCATGGATCAAGAAAAAACAATCATGCATTTCTTTATCTATTGCAGAAGCTGAATATGTTGCAGCAACAACTAATTGCACTCAAGTCTTGTGGATGAAGAAAATGTTGAAGGATATCAAGGTAAATTGTAGTGAGCTGGTAGTTGTCTATTGTGATAACTCTATAGCTATTGACATGTCTAAGAATTCGGTATTTCACTCTAAGACTAAGCACATATCAATAAAATATAACTTTCTAAAGGACAAGGTGGAAGAAAAGGAAGTCAAATTGGTTTATGTGAACACTAAAGAATAGATTGCAGATATATTCACTAAACTATTGTCTAAGGAATCATTTGAGTATTTAAGAGACAGGTTAGGGGTATCTACCCCTCCAACAGAGACTTAAATTATGCAGGCTGGCATCAGTCTGGTATGCATCATTAGCTTTATCAAAGGGGGAGAGTTATATGTGAAAAATAATGTTTATGGGAGAGATTCAAATCAGTTTCAGATTGGACTGCACTCCTCAAGGGGAGTTGCTAGGATTTTTCAGTTTTTCATTGTTATATCTTCTATGAGAAATATTTGGCACTTCTTGGCACTTAGATGTTTTCTTTTTCACATCTACTGTTTCTATCAATGCCAAAGGGGGAGATTGTTGGCAATATGGAGGAATTGACTATGTGTTGCATTGATGTTTTGTCATTGATGTCAACACCAGCTGTTATGGTTGGTTATCGGTAGACATGTTTTAGTTACCCGTAGAAGATCTTGTGTTACTGGTAAGGGTTTAAGGTTTTACTGACAAAGGTTTTACTAAGAATCCTTGACAGAACACATACGTGGTGTTGGTGCAGCTTCTAGATGGAATTCAGGATGTTGAAGGTGATCCTTGATTGTGCCTCGACTAATTGGAGACATCGTTTTGGCATAGTGGGCCCAAAATAGGTCCAGTACCTATCTAGGTTATGGATCGATATCATGTTAATGTGTTCTCTACACATTACCAGAATGATTCATGGATTGGTTAATGTTGTTTAAGCCGACATGACATATCATTGTAATGTGGGTGTATGTAATGATCTTAATGTAATATCTTTTAGGTGGCCAACCTAATTGGTTTAGGCCTTAGGGTTTGTATAAAATGATGTAAGATATCATTGTAGATCAGGTATCATGGTCGTGGGATGTAATATCATATGCGAAGGAGATTTGGTTGATCATAGGTGATCGAATTGGGTTTTTGTAAGAGGTCAAAGGCCTTCAATATTGAACTTAACTGGGACTGTAATCAGGCATGGTAGATGCTATCACTGGCAATTCATTCTTCTGCATTATTGTCCAATTATCTTGAGGTGGTTATAACCTCTTTGTATTCAGTCAGACTCCTTTATAATGAGCATTACACTCTAGGCAGTGTGCCTTCCTACATGTGCAAGCCCCTTATTGTATCACATAATTCTGCAGAAGTATCATCTGATTGTGGGTAGGCTTCCAACCATGGTTTTTTTCCTTTACTAGGTTTTCCATGTACAGATCATGGTTTTATGTGGTACGGTTGCATTGTGTTAATTCTCTATTTCATTCTTAAGTTTTATTGCTTACGGGTATTTGTTTTTGCTATTCTAGTATTTAGTGTTAATGTGGTCCAGTTAAAGGTTTTAAGTGGTTTGATTAATATTATATGTTGACAACTGATTCAACCCCCCCTCTCAGTTGTCCACCAATTATCCTAACATGTATTTTTCCTCCCATCATGTGTTGCCTATCTATCAAACTACCAAGGTCTTCCTAATAAAAGATGACAAATATCCATAGGCATAATATCACACAAAACATCATCATGACGATTCCCAATTTTTCAATTTTACCAAACACTGTTCACTTACTAACAAATTATGTTCATCCTAAATCCATAATATCTGATAAGGCTTAGGGTGTTTCAATCTCTCCAATTTCAACTTATTCACCATCTCTTCTAAAATAAGATTATCTGAACTACCACTATCAATAACAACTTTATAACACTTACCGGATACCTTACATCTACTCTTGAACAGGTTCTTTCTCTACAAGGGTTCTTCATCTCCTTTGATATGACACAAAGCTCTCCTCATCATCAATAGTTCTCCATCTTTCAGTTTATTGTTTGATTTGGTGGGGTTTTCTTCTACCATTGCTTCTCTTCTAGTAGCCTCTGTCTTCTTGCATTTAAATGCACGATGTCCTTGTTGGCAAATGCACACTCCAATGAGACATTGTAGGTGATTGAAGTTTTTGTCATTGATGGCAACCTTACAATCCTATGTCACCGATAAGGCAATCCACCAGCACTAGCAAAGTTAGATTCTACACCGGCACACAGACCACCAACACCGACAGTGAAAGGAAGCATACCGACACAAAAGCCGATAGGAATTTTATTGTTAATATATTTTGTTTATTATTGAAAAATCATTGTAAGCCAACTTGGCAAGTTGTAAAATGACTCTTATATAAGAGAGATCATTGTAGAATAATTATGTAAGGAAAGAGGAATGTAAATAGGCAAAATAAGGTAGACCTATTATGTGAAATATAGGTTAAGGGTTTATGTAAGAAGCAGAGCAGAAACCGGTACTAGATTTGGCATTATAGATGCTATTTTGAAGCAGTACAAGACACCGAATTTATATAATCCATTTTGTATGTCAATGAGACTTCCTATTTTGTATTTGAGTAGTGAGCTCTAGGCACTTGGCCTTCCTACATGTGTAGGCCCCTCTTGTACCAGTAATATTCTCTTATTGGTCAGTAAGTGAATATTGTGGGTCACAAATCCCACCGAGGTGTTTCCCACACTGAGTTTCCTCATTAAAATATTGTGTTATGGTGTGTTTTTCATGTGGTTGCTTTTGTCTCTGTTTATTGCATTAATTTTTGTTACCAGTACATAGTATTAATATGCTCCACATGTTTTAAGTTAAGAAAATCTTATTACCAGTCAGATACTGATTCACCCTCCCCCTCTTAGTATCTGTAGGAATCCTAACAATTGGTATCAGAGCTTGGTCCTCTATTTTCAGAAGCCTAACAACTTGAGGAAGATCTTGACACCAATAGAGATGAAAAACTTGATGAAGCAACTTGAAGGAGCTCTCTCAGACTATGATGTAGAAAAATTGAAAAATATCAAACTTGAAGATGATCTAAAGGCTACTTAGGATATCATTCAAGTACTTCAAGAGAATCTTACTATTTCAAGAAACAAGAGAAGATAACTTTATAAAAAGATACAAAATGAGAATGATGAAAAATAAACTCTTAATGATATGATAAACAAGTTGAAACAAGAGAACATGACAACAAAGAATGAGATGTAGGATATGACTATGAGATTCTGTAAAGAAATTGAAGATAGAAAGAAGAATGAAGAAGATTTGACTAGAAGACTAAGTGATGCTGCAAATGAAAACATAAGACTCAGTTATGAAAATGATTTGTTGAAAACAGATCTGATGCACACTCAGAATGACTCAAATGAACTGATGAGGCAGAAAGAAGTCTTAGAAAGAGAACTAGATACTGCAAATCAGCATAAAGAGAAATTCAAGAAAAGCTCAAAAGAACTTGGTAACTTGCTGAAGAATAAAAAACCTGAAAGTGACACTTGTGGAATTGGCTTTGAAGTTGGTGAAAGATCCGGTAGTACAAACACACAGGATCATAACAAACCGGTAAGACACCTACTACTTATAAATTTAATGGAAAATGCTTTAACTATAACAAGTATGGTCATAGAGCAAAACAATGTAGATCCAGAAATTATCAGAATACTAATGCACCCACTGGTCAAAGTTCAAAATGCAACAAAGTTGGTCATAATTATGAGAATTGCAGAATGAATGTGAGATTTTATGTTTGTGGAAGATTTGGACACTTATCTAATCAATGTAGAACACAAACTGGCATAGGTTATGGGAAGGATATTCAAAAAAATAATGTGACTTGTTATGCTTGTAACAAGATTGGATATATTGCAAAATTCTATAGAAGTAAGGCACCACCGGTAGACAACAAAGGTTCTAGTTTGAAAGGAAAAGAAAAGGTTGAAGAAGTTAAGCAAGAATTCTCAAAACAAAGGATTAGAAAGTCAGACCTAAATGTTGTTGGGAATACTCCTCCACCAGTAGAACCAAGCAACACTCCACCGACAGGAGTCTCTTCATCTAATTGAAGAAAATTCTTTTGAGGGTTTGGCAATCAATGTGAAATATGCTATTATGTTGGCATATGGACACTCCAATGAGACATTGCATGTGATTGAAGGTTTTGTCATTGATGGCAACCTTACAATCCTATGGCACCGGCAAACCATTGCATAGGCAAGATAGTGCACCAGCATAAACAAGATCACTCTACACCGGCACCGGCACTAGCACAGAAGAAAAGATGTATATTGGCATAGAAGCTGACATGATTTTTGTTATTTAATATTTTTTTTATTATTGTAAGCTGACTTGGCAAATTATAAAATGACTCTTGTATATAAAGGAGATCATTGTAGACATTTAAAGAGGTAAGGAAGCGAGCATAAAGAAAATTATTAGGTAGACCTAATATGTGAATTATAGGTCAAGGGTATATGTAAAGAATAGAGCAAGAACCGGTACTGAATCTGGCATTGGAGATGCTATTGTAAAGTAGTACATATCATTGGATTAGTATAATCCTTATTGTAAGTCAGTGTGACTTCTCATTGAGCAGTGAGCTCTAGGCAGTTGGCCTTCCTACATGTGCAGGCCCCTATTGTAAGTAATATTCTCTTATTGGCTAGTGAGTGAATATTGTGGGTCACAAATCCCACCGAGGTTTTTCCCACACTGGGTTTCCTCGTTAAACATCTTGTGTTATGGTGTTCTTTTCATGTGGATGTTTCTGATTCTATTTATTGCATTAATTCTTCCATGTCGGTATACTGTTATTTTATGTTCTGCATGTTTTAACTTAAGAAATACTTATCACCAGTTAGATACTGATTCACCCCCCGCCCTTCTCAGTATCAGTGGGAATCCTAACAATTGTTATCAGAGCTTGGTCCTCTATTTTTAGAAGCCCAACAGCTTGAGGAAGATCTTGACACTGGTAAAGATGGAAAATCTGATGAAGCAACTTGAAGGAACTCTTACAGACTATGATGCAGAGAAGTTGAAAAATATTAAATTAGAAGATGATTTAAGAGTAGCTCAAGATATCATTCAGGCACTTCAAGAAAATCTTACTGTTGCAAGAAATAAGAGAAGAGAACTTTGTGAAAAATTGCAAAATGAGAATGATGAAAAGGAATCACTTAATGACATGATAAGCAAGCTGAAACAAGAGATCATGACAACAAAAAATGAAATGCAGGATATGACTATGAGAATTTGCAAAGAGATTGAGGATAGGAAGAAGAATGAAGAAGAATTGACCAGAAGACTAAGTGATGCAACAAATGAGAACACAAGACTTAGCTTGAAAATGACATGTTGAAAATAGATCTGATGCATACTCAGAATGACTCAAATGAATTGATGAGACAAAAAGAAATCTTGGAAAGGGAATTGGAAACTGCAAATCAACATAAAGACAAATTCAAGAAAATCTCAAAAGAACTTGGTACCTTATTGAAGAATCAAAAACCTAAAGGTGACACTTCTAGAGTTGGCTTTGAAGTTGGTGAAAGCTCTGGTACTGCAAATACTTAGGATCATATCAAACCGGTAAGACCACCTAATGCTTATAAATTCAATGGAAAATGCTTTAACTGTAATAATTATGGTCATAGGGCAAATGAATGTAGATCTCAGAATTATCAGAATATCAATACACCCACCGGTCAATGTTCAAAATGCAACAAAGTTGGTCACAACTCTGAAAACTACAAAATGATTGTGAGATGTTATGTTTGTGGAAGATTTGGACATTTATCAAATCAATGTAGAACACAAACCAACATAGGTTATGGGAAAGCTATTCAGAAAAATAATGTAACTTGTTATGCATGTAACAAGATTGGGCAAATTGCTAAATTTTGTAGAAGTAAAGGTACACCGGTAGACAACAAAAGTGCTAGCTTGAAAGGTAAAGAAAAGGTTGAAGAGGTTAAGAAAGAATTCTCAAAGCAATGGATTAGAAAAGTTGATCTAAATAGTGGGAATACTCCTCCACTGGTAGAACCAACAAATGCTTCACCAGCAGGACAAAGTGATGCTTCACTGGTAGGACAGAGCAGTGCTCCACCGGCAGGAAGTTCTTCATTCAATTGAAGAAAATTTCCTTGAGGGTTTGACAATATAATAATACATGTGCTATTATTCCCTCGGTTAGAGATAAGAAGTTGAAAATTACTTATTACTGACAATGTTAAAGCTGAACACAAGGTTATTGAAACCCTAGGATTCACAAAAATCCCTAGCATTCCTGAATTTCCTATGGATGTGATTAGGATAGTGTTAAGAAAAGTTCATGGAGAATTTTTCTAGTTAGATGCAATTCATAAGATCACCAAGGAAGTGGTAAAAGCTATCACAGGGTTACTGACCACCGGTAAAAGACCAGACAAAAACAAGAAGGTTTCCAATGACCTAGTAACAGACCTAACAGTTGCAACATTCAATAAGAGATCTCTAAGGGTTAACAATGTAAAAGATATCAATGTGAGATTCATAAGTATGATATTAGGTTACAAAGCCACTCATGCTAATAGACTTAACTCAGTTTCAAGTTTATGCATTAAGAGTGCTTATGATATGGTAACAAACAATGCAAAAATTGAAATCTGTGAATGGTTAAAAGATGATCTGATAGACAACCTTGGAAAGATAAAGAAGGATAAGAAAGGAACTTTCAGATTTGGAAATCTGTTAGTATGCCTAATGCTTCATATAACAAAATAGGTTCCTGGTATAGGATATAAAGAATTAGGATATGACATACCAGTAGGAAAACAATTGATAGAATTGTTTAATACCATGGGTGAGAACAAGGAAAACAACATTCATGACTTTTTTCAAGCATTGAAGACAAAAATGAAGAAAAGGATAAGGTTATCTCAGAAAATTGTAGACAAATACAAAGATGATATATGCTTTGTTATTAAGAAAGATGAAATATGGATGGAACCAGTCATCCCAAGGACAATCTAGGTAACCAAAATGGGCTATGAGACAGATGACCACATAGTTGAAACTTATGCTAAAGCACTTCTGGAAGCCCCCAAAGAACCTAAGGAAGAAGTATTTGGTAGTGCTGAGACCATAGAAAGCCAAATAGAGTCTAAGAAAAGAGTAAAGAAGGTAGAGGCATTTGTGAAGAAAGGATCCAGACAAGCAAAGGCCATTAAGGAAGATGTATTAAAGAAAACTAGCATAACAGAAGATGAGTTGGCAGCCCCACAACTTGAAGCTCATCTATCACCGGTAGGTACTTTTTCGGAAGGTGACATGCCAACAAATTTTAAAAGAGTTGTTAGGAAAAGAGATCCCTCACTGGCAACCACTCCTTCACCTAGAAGGACAAGGCAGAAGCAACAAGAAGTAAGATCTCCAGTTAGAAAGGTCACACCTAAGAAGAAGCTAACCCCTAAGAAAAAGAAAAAGAAAAAGAAAAAGAAAAAGACAAAAACTAACTTGGCACCTCTAGACATATTGCTAAATGAGATCATAGAGGAAGGAAAACTGAAAAACATAGAGAAAATTTATGACACTCTATCTATTGATGAGAAAGGGCAAGTTGAGGAAATTGTAATATTGCATATGGACATGTACAAAAAGTTTTTGATGGAAGTAGTCAATGAAATTCCTAATGATTTGTACAAAAGACTTGAGGCCAAAAGGCAAGCAGTGATTGAATTAGACAAGAAAATAAAAATAGAAAAACTACTTGCTGTATATCTGGTAAACTCTCCAAAGGAAATTGATGAGTTGATTGCTCAGGCAAACCGGACAGTATTCTCTACTGCACACTGGCATATTTCACTGATGGCAAGAACAGTTACTGAAGTAATAGAGGAAACAAAAGATGGTTGGGACATATTCTTGGTTGAAAAGGAAAAACAAGAAGAATACAGGAACCCTAAGCCTATTAAAGTATATCAGAAGGATAGGGACAAAGGGAAAGGAAAAGTTGGTGGACCTCCAAGCATAAAGGTTAAAGACAACCTACCCCCACCTGTGAAAATTACAACCACTGAAGACCAATCAGCAACAGAAAGTATGGATGTAGAGGATAGCAATCCAAATCCTGAAGTCCTATACACTGTAAATGTTGATACCCAAAAGATCAACATAATAGTTGATAAAGATACAACTGACAAGTCAAATATGGCTAAAGAGCCTCCGGTAACAGGAGATACAGAGAAACCGACAGAGGATACAGGGAAAAAGATAGAATCTGAGACACAAATAGAGAAACCAACAGAGCTAAAGGCTCTGAAATAGGTTCACAAGGAAACAGTGCCACTGATAAGCAATGAAGCAGGGAAACTAGTGCTAAAAGAAACACAAACACAAACTGACCTGCCAGAGGTCAATACAAGCATGGTTATTTCCACTAGCACTCAGACTCTTGGATCATCATCAACATTCAAGTCAACTAATGTGACTGAGGTATTATTAGATTCTATAAAGAAAATAACTGATTGCAGTTCACAGGCTTATAAAGCAATAGATGATTCAATACCATTTTTGAAGTTAACTGCTCCTAAATGTAATATAGATAATAAAGACTCTTTAGGACAATTGGACACATTATGTAAATATATTTTTGGAAATATTGAGAAATTAAAGGAAGAATCAGTAAAGGACAAAGTAGAAAAAGAGAAACAAAAATTCTTTGATGAAGAAATAAATAAGTGTAACAGAGACTTTGACACACTTCTACTAGAACTATGTAGTTTGTTGAAAGAGTATAAAAATCTGTATAAAGATACATGTAAAACAAACTTCTTGACTATAGATATTGACAAGAAAATAAGCAAAACATAGGATGAGATAAATAAGCTTGCAGACAATTTTGTCAACTCACCGGATTCATTATCCATTTTTGAAGAAAAGTTAGCAAATTTTGAGGAAGAATTGCTCAAATAGGAAAGAGAGAAAGAAAGAATAATAAACAAGGCAAAACACTTGAGATCTAAACTGAGTCCAAGATTGGATTATTCAGCATCTCCATGGAAGGAAATCTCAGAGGCATTAGCACAAGGAAGTAAAACACTGGCAGAGCATTTGCAATGTCTCATCGGTACTGTGAAGAGGACTGAAACAACAATAAAAGATAGTAAAAAGTTTATGGATAGTATAAACTTAATTTTGGGTGATCCTTTTTAGATAATAACTACCCAACTACAGGGTTGATGATATGGATAGATGTAACTACAAACTCTACTAACATCTTGACAACCTTTGTCATTAATGCCAAAGGGGGAGTAGTAGGATGAGAAAGTTCAAAGACAGGGATCATATGCTCAGGGGGAACCCTCATATTTTTTTGGTAAACATTTTTTGGACTACACATTTTTGGACACTTTTTGAAATTTCTCATGAGTGTTGCCATCAATGCCAAAGGGGGAGATTGTTGGCATATGGACACTCCAATGAGGCATTGTATGTGATTGAAGGTTTTGTCATTGATGGCAACCTTGCAATCCTATGGCACCGGCAAGATATCATACTAACAAAGCATTACACAGGCAAGATAGTGCACTGGCATCAATAAGATCACTCTACACCAGCACCGGCACCGACATAGAAGAAAAGATGTATACCAACATAGAAGTCGATAGGATTTTTGTTATGTAATATTTTGTTTATTATTGTAAGCTGACTTGGCAAATTGTAAAATGACTCTTGTATATAAAGGAGATCATTGTAGATATTTAGAGAGGTAAGGAAGCGAGCATAAAGAAAATTATTAGGTAGACCTAATATGCAAATTATAGGTCAAGGGTATATGTAAAGAATAGAGTAAGAACCGGTACTAAATATGGCATTGGAGATGCTATTGTAAAGTAGTACAAGTCATTGGATTAGTATTGTAGCTAGGAAATCGAGAAATCATCAAAGCAAATCAATATTAGTCATAGTTCAATCACGAAAGCTCAAATGCAATGATCAATCCTAAACACACTCAATAAAGACATGAAAACAAGACATTCAAGATTGAAAACTAAGCAAACCAAATGCAGACTTGAATGTCTCCTTCATGTGGCTCCATTGTCCTTATTTCTCCTTCAAATAGCTTTGTTGTGGATCTCACCTACTAGTGCATGAGCATGATATGAAAGCAAGTAGACAAGATGATAGCGCAAGAATACTCAAAGCGTGATTGATTCGACCAGGTAGTAATTCGAAAAAGTGATTAGCCGGGATTGAAGAAAATTCATCCAATTTATAGCTAAATTGGAGAGATGATCAAATTAGCATGAAGAGATTCAAATGGAAATTGCAAATCAAGAATGTCAATTATGACAAATTATGACAAATTTGCACTTTCTATGCAAAATTGATTGATTGATAATTCATGACAAGATTATGACAAATTTCTATGTCAAAATTGATTGATTGTCAATTATGACAAATTATGACAAATTGAAATGTCATTCCCATAAAATTAGGAGAGAAATAGGAGGAAATTGAATTAGAAATTAGCAAAATTAGAAAATTGGAAAATAGGAATTAGGAAATTAGAAAATGAGGAAATTAGGAATTTAGTGAATTAATTAATAATTTTTCATTTATTAATTAATTCACAAAGAGGGAATTTAGAAATTGATGAAAATTAGGAAATTAGGAAAAAATTAGGTAAATCAATTAATAATTTGTCCTTTATTAATTAATTCACAAAAAGAGGAATAATTAGTTAGCCAATTAAATAAACATTTAATTGTGACACGAAGACCTAGGATAAATAAATAAATTATTTAACCTAGAGGGAGAAATGACAAACAGGGTTAAATGAATAAAATCATGAAACCCTAAAAGATGAATTAGAAATGCAAGGATGACAATTAGGTCTTGACAAAGGATAATTGATATCGATTCGATTTGATCATGATTCTGACTTGATAAAAGACCAATGCTGATAAATGATGTGATTGATAAATGTGCCAATTGATGAGGGACAATGACTAAATGATCCAAATTGAGAAAGACGACGATCAATGACAAATCGATCGCAAAATGACAAAATTGACAAGAAGACAAGGATCGATGACAAAATAGATCACAAGATGACAAGATTGATGATAGATTGATCAAAGGACAAGGATCGATGACAAATCGATCACAAGATAACAAGATTGAAAATGACCACGATCGATGACAAATCAATTGCAAGATGACAAGATTGATAAGAGGACAAAACCCCAATTAGGATTGATGATGTCCAAAATGATGACAAATGAATACGCACATAGATGCGACAGGATAAGATTGACCAAAATCATGACTGAAGATTGTTGTTGACAAGACCAAATTTGAGAGCAAGATAAATGAAGAATGTAGAAGAAGGACTCGATGCTTGCAAATGATGAAGACCAAGTGCGAATCATAGGACAAATGTTAATGCAATGCAAAAACCCTAAAATAAGGCAATGTGCAAATGTTAAAGTACGATTCCGCAAGCGTTGACCATTTTTAAGTGTCTACATTTTGCCCCTCTTTGAGACAATGTGATTTTAAGCATTGTTTCAAAGAACAATAATGAAAATTCCCCCTCGAGGAATTGGCTGGAAACATGCAGAAAAGAGGCCAATTGATCGATAATAATGATAGAACATGATAGGAGCAAATAGACTGACAATCAGAGATTGGATGCATGAAGGACAAGCAATTGAAGATGCAAAAGACCATGACCAACATGAGATGGAGAGAGTGCACGTCCATCTATGCACTGATAAAGATCTATAAATGAGACAAAGAAAGTGAAAATTGCTCATTTGCACTAGCCAAAGAGGAGGATTTGTTGCGCTGGAAAAGGACACGTGCAGAGAGATGGTGAACATTCCAAGGGCAGATCACCTCAAAGAATGTGTACACATGTATAGACGACCAGATGATGTGGGAGCAGTGGTATGCATCTCAAAAACCCATATTTTCAATTTTATGTATTTGACTTGCTTGCAGGACATTGCGAGGCCCACAAAAAATGTAGAAAGTGACTTCTGCGCTTGTGTAGGGTGAATCCTGCGCTTGTGTAGGGTCTTCTGTGCTTGTGTAGGGGGACACAGGCATAGGTTGTGTTACATAGGTGTAGGAGTGAGCACACAGGCGTAGTTGTGCATTGGCAGCCCTAATTTGGTCAAAATTGGCATGCAAATGATCCGAAAAGGGGGGATAAGAATAGGATAGGGAAAAATAGAGTAAAAACACCCTGATTTGGACATGAAACAAGGAAATGCAGCCCATAGGAGCAAACCCTAAAATTAACAAAATGTGCCCCAATTGTGATGCAGAGTCGACAGTATCCATTGATCACGCGGGAGAACTGACCTGATTGCTTCATGTTACGACATAGACTTAGGAGCATGGACAGAGATACATTAGTAGGACTTGGGATATACTATATCACATTCATGCCCGAGATTAGGGCAAACACAGGACTACTGACCACATTGGCAGAGTGATGGCATTTGGAGACCTCCTCATTCCATCTGGCGACTGGAGAGGTGATGGTGACACTAGAGGATGTATGGTATATCCTCCACATTCCAATTCATGGGGAGATGGTAGAGTATGACCCAGTGATAGGGAGAGACGCTTTGTGTAGATTATTTGAGTGCAACGCAGATGATTTGGATATTGTAGAGAGGGAGATTGGCTGGGAGACCATGGCATCAGAGTATGATCGACGATATGTGGTGATAGTAGTGGTGATAGCATGCCTACTAGCAGGGGATAGACGAGGACATGGATTCCCTATTGGATGGGGAAGAGTGCTAGAGCGGATGGTGACAGAGGGGATGGTGTACGCATGGGGACCGTGTGTACTTGCTATGCTATATTTTCAATTGCATCAGATAGCATATCAGGGAGTTCAGACTTTGAGCTGTGGAGTCACATTGTTACAGGTATGGGCATTTGAGCACATAGCCATATGTCGACCGATTGCAAAGAGATAGGTATTACCACATTGACCATATGTGTAGTATTATGGGGGAGCACTGAGACAGGGTCCTTTTGGATACATACTGTATTGGTGACATGAGCTAGACAGACTGAGAGAGTTAAATGGAGGCCATATCATGATTGCCCTGGATGGTCAGATGATAGTGATGAGCTACCGTATTGTAGATAGGAGAGGTACCTGATTGGGTGACTAGTGAATCGCTAGAGAGTGATTGAGATGTACCTACCAGAGAGAGTCAGACGATAGTTTGGAGAGAGGCAAGATGTACCCAGGAGGACTGCACACTTTGCCCGATCTCACAGAGAGACGAGTTAGTGGGGGAGTATGATTCAGCCACACATAGCATATGCTGACTTCACACAGCTACAATAGAGACAGTGGGATTGGAGATCAGATGTGGAGGATGCCGGGATGACAGAGGAGTATGAGAGATGGTTTGCACAACGACGGCCAGTGCCATTGACAGATCCTGATATTCTAGTACCGAGGAGACAGGAGGACTTCCCACTCACAAGAGAGGAGGAGGGAGATAATGAGGACGAGGAGGATGAGGGTGGGGATGAGGATGAGGATGAGGGGGATGACGAGGACAAAGATGAGGATGGGGATGATGAGGATGAGCCAGATTCAGGCGAGCAGGAGGCATTGCAGGGTATACCCATAGAGCCGGAGATAGCTAGCATAGAGGAGATGGAGATGTGTAGGGCTACCATAGCGAGTCAGCATGATCATATTGTGACATTAGAGAGATAGAATGCCATCTTGAGGACAGAGCAAGATCAGTTCAAAGCGGAGATAGCTAGACTTACAGTAGCTCAAGATACAACAATAGCTCAGGCACAGAGAGTCACTGAGTATATTGGGTCGATTAGGGATGCCAGTGCATGGGAGATGGCACAGATGTTGGTAGAGACTGGAGAGGAGATACGCCATTGGAGGACACTATATGAGAGTGTAGTCCCACCAGAGCAGAGAGCAGCATCATATCGGGCATGATCAAGGATAAAGAGCAGGGCATGCTCTCGGAGGTCAGTGAGCAACATGGGGGTGAGTGGACCTATGAGACCACCATAGCCAAGACTAGGAGGGACATCATCCTTGAAACATGGCAGGGATGAGAAGGACAGAGGGAGCACCCAGTGACAGAGGCACATGCTCCTTATGACGGACAGATGTAGTTTGACATTATGTAGTCAGCCTACGGGCCATACTTAGGATAGACAGTCCAGTTTTGTACTCCGATATTATTGTGACATATGATATGATATGCATCGATATGATGGGATGTAATGTGTTATGATGTATGTTATTTTCCATGTATGGATGACTTATGCACTGTTTATTATGGAACATGTATGGATGCATTTTTATGTGTTTTTGATACATTTATAAAATGAAATGGATAAAATGCTTGATGTGATGCAAATGTACTAACCAAATGGATGCAGGATGCAGCATATGTGTGTGGAGAAATCGGAGCACTAGACCAAACTGACTATCCGAACTGACGGATGAAATGTTAGTAAGAAGAAATGATACAGAGGACAGTTAGAGACGAAGAAAAAATTGCTTTCAGTAATGCACTTTGTAGGTGAGAACCTTTATTTTAATGTAGCAAAATGGATGCGTAGCATCATGGCATTAAAGGCCAGAGCTGAAATGCAACCCTTTTTGCAAAAGACAGACATATCACAGACAAACAACAATCACAACAAAAAAGAAAGGGACCATGAACCATCCTATCACTCTAAATCACTCAGTAACATCATCGAGCAACATAGGAACATGATCGAAGCCAAAGATAAATCAATAAAAAGATAAGATGCACAAATTCCAACAAGTCAAACAAACATCTTGATCTTCATTGTCAAAAGTTGAAAGTGCCGATAGGACGTTCATGCTGTCTGGTTTCAGGGAATGCGGTACGCCATCTAAGATAGGACACAGTCTGGTTTCGAGCATACCACACCCTGTATAAGACTCATGAAAATGTGCCAAGAACCAATGATATTAATGTTGATGTTCGATTGAGAAGACAATTGTGATTAGTTGGAATGTCTGGTTTGATTTAAAAAGTTCATCTGTTAATGCATGATTGCATTAAAGCATAGTGTATGATTGTGTGTCGTCGGAGGGATGCTCAGTGATCTATCTATGCACAAAGGGATCATTTATTGCAAAATGCTTGTTTTTGGATTTTAATGTTTTGAAATTATTTTGTTTATTTTTTTCAGGACTTTATTTGACTTTTTAGGGAGTTTTTTTTAGGACAGTATTTGATTTTTAAGAGATATTTTCAAGACATTATTTGATTTTTTTGGATTATTTTAGGACATTTTTCAATATTTTAGAGATTTTTTCAGGACATTTTTCAATTTTTTTGAATTATTTCAGGACATTTTTCAATATTTTAGAGATTTTTTTCAGGACATTATTTGATTTTTTTGGATTATTTCAGGACATTTCTCACTATTTTAGAGATTTTTTCAGGACATTTTTCAATTTTTTTGAATTATTTCAGGACATTTTTCAATTTTTTTGAATTATTTTAGGACATTTTGCAATTTTTTTGAATTATTTTAGGACATTTTGCAATTTTTTTGAATTATTTCAGGACATTTTGCAAT
The DNA here is from genome assembly GCF_030272615.1 of Cryptomeria japonica. Classification (NCBI taxonomy): domain Eukaryota; kingdom Viridiplantae; phylum Streptophyta; class Pinopsida; order Cupressales; family Cupressaceae; genus Cryptomeria; species Cryptomeria japonica. The sequence goes on from NC_081411.1 coordinate 836,296,659, forward strand.
TTTTTTGAATTATTTTAGGACATTTTGCAATTTTTTTTGAGATTTTTTTCAGTGATTGATCATGACAAGGGGAGCGCACCCAATGCACATTTGAAGGACATATGTACAAGAAACCAGAGTATGCAAGACAATTATGTTGACCAATCATAGGCCTGGAACAAAACATTGGGTCAAGACAAAGATAGACATGATAAACTGGCCGAGAGAAAGCATAGCTAGAGGTCATGATAGAAGACAGAGCAATGATCTCGTTTACACATGGTGCCTGATTGCCAGGTTTTCACCATGGTACTTGCCCAAAGTGCCTGTTTGCTAGGTTTTCACTAGAGGGCGAATCATTTTTCTTTACTTTTTTGCTCTTTTTCTCTTTTTTTTTTTTTTTTTTTTGCACTTTTTTTGTATTTTTGATTTTTTTTTTTTTTTTTGTATTTTTTCAGGATCATACTTGAAGAAGTGCTAATAGAAAATTATGCCTAGTACTTGCGAAGGTGCATGCTATTTATAGAATCAGATAAAGGTTCACCTTCTAGAGTGGCAAGCTGATATGCCCCCGAGCCATAGGCGACAGTCACTATGAAAGGCCCAACCCAATTAGGTTCAAACTTACCTTTGATGATGTCATTAGACTATGCATTCTTAGGGTTTGCCTTTAAAACCAAATCTCCCACTTTGAAGTGTCACCCTTTGACCTTCTTATTATAAGAGCGATGGAGACAGTTTTGATATGCTTGCAAATGTGTCAAGGTTGTCTGACGTTTCTCATCTAACATCTCAAGCTAATGCAACCGAGAGACTCAGTGCATCTCATCATCAATCAGATGTTGCAAGGAAACATGTAAGGAAGGAATCTCCACTTCCAAGGGTAAAATGGCTTCTGCACCATACACCAAGGAATAAGGTGTTGTGCCAGTAGGTGTGCGGATAGAAGTGCGATAGGCCCATAGTGCTGGATTCAACTGTACATGCCAATCTCGACTGGCGTCATTGACAACCTTTTTTAGGATCTTGATAATGGTTTTATTTGATGCTTCAGCCTGACCATTACCCTGTGGATAGTATGGACTGGAGAAACGGTGTTGGATATGAAACTTTTCACAGAGTTCCTTGACATCTTTATTCTTGAAGGGACGACCATTATCTGTGACTATGGCAAGGGGAACCCCATACCGGCATATGATATAATTCAATAGGAATTTTGAAATTTGCACACCAGTGATATAGGTCATGGGGATAGCCTCGATCCATTTTGTAAAATACTCTATGGCTATAATGATGAACTTGTGTCCATTTGTAGATGTCGGGTGAATCTTGCCAATAAGATCCAATCCCCATTGAGAAAAAGGCCACAGAGATATGACAGAATGAAGCTCTTGGGCTGGTGCATGAACGTAGTTTCCATGGATCTGGCATTTGTAGCATTTCTTAACAAAATCATGAACATCTTTTTCCAAAGTGGGCCAATAATACCCAGCACGAATCAACTTTTTGGCTAAGCTCAGACCATTGAAATGGCCCCAACATATACCATCATGAACCTCATGTAAAGTCGTTTATGCTTCATCAGAATCCAAACACCTGAGGAGGGTATGGTCAAAGGAACGACGGTAAAGGGTGTCGGCAATGATGACATATTTGGCTGTCTGTCAGATGAAGGCTTAGCGTTGGTTAGCAGAAAGGTTAGGTGGTAAGGTTTGGGATTTCAAATATTGATATACGTCATTGTACCATGGGGAGTTGGGACCAACAAGAGCGCACATCACATCTGCTGTCGAAATGTCAAAAGAAGGGACAAGCAACTGTTCGACCAAAAATTCACATTTGTCCATATTGTGGGGCATATTTAACAAGGAAGCAATCATAGCCATCGCATCTGCCGACTTGTTTTGCATTCTTGGAACTTGACTGAAATGGATAGCCATGAATTTTGTCTTGAAGAAATCTACCATATGCTTATAAGAAATAAGCTTTTCATCTTTTGTTTCATAGTTATCATTCACTTGTCAGATGACTAATTGAGAATCTCCATAGACTTGCAAATGTGTGATATTCCAGTGGACCGCTACTCAGAGTCCTATGACCAATGCTTCATACTCTGCAATGTTATTGCTACAATGAAAAGTGATTCTGTAGGACTTGGGAATAGCATCACCTTGAGGGGTGACAAACAAGATGCCTGCTCCAGACCCGAACTCGGTATGGGATCCATTAAAGTATAACTTCCATTCATTAGAAGATGTGAGAGCAAAGACTGATTCATCTAGAAAATCGGTCAACATGAGATGATCATCATAAATAGGAGCCTCTGCAAGTTGATCTGCAATGACTTGTCCTTTTATTGCCTTTTGCTCCATATACTCAATATCAAACTCACTGAGGATCATAACCCACTTTGCTAGGCAATCCGTCAAAGCTTCTCTGCTAAGCAAGTATTTTAGGGGATCAATTTTTGCAACCAGCAATGTTTGGTGATTTAACATATAGTGTCAGAGCTTTTGTGTTGCAAATACCACTACTAAGCATGCCCGTTCAATAGTTGAATAATTCAGCTCATAGCCTACTAGTGTCTGGCTGATATAATAAATAGCTCGCTCTTTGTCATTCTCATCCTGCTGGGCCAAGAGAACTCCTAGTGTCATTTCAATTTCAGAAATATACAATATAAATGGCTTTCCTTCTATAGGAGGCATTAGAATAAGTGGTGATAGCAAATAGTCCTTGAGAGCTTGAAAGGTTGATTGACATTGCTTAGTCCATTTAAAAGTGACACCTTTATGCAATAGATGCTGGAATGGATGACATTTGTCTGCCAACTGAGCTATGAAGTGGCAGATTGACTATAGCTTTCCTTGCAGACTTCTTAATTGACAGAGATTATAAGGAGGAGGCATATCCATTGTTGCTTTAACCTTAGCAGGATCGACTTCAATGCCTATGTGAGAAACAATGTACCCTAGTAATTTGCCAGCGGTGACACCAAAGACACACTTCTTTGGATTGAGCCTGAGCTTGTAGGTCACCATTCGGTCAAAGATTGGGCCCAGGATGGCTAAATGACTATCTCTTGTGACAGATTTGCATAGTAAGTCATCAACATAGTCCTCCATCAAAGTATGCATGAAATCATGGAAAATTGTCATCATCGCTCTTTGATATGTTACGCCTGCATTTTTAAGACCGAAGGGCATCACATTCCAATAGTAGGTACCCCAAGCACATGTGAATGCAGTCTTATGTTGGTCTTCAGGAGCAAAGCAAATTTGGTTATAGCCGGAGAAACCATCCATCAATGAGAGCATCTCATATCCAGCAGTCATGTCAACTATGATGTCGATATTTGGCAGTGGAAAATCATCTTTAGGGCATGCTTTATTGAGATCCCTAAAATCTGTATAGATTTTGATGCCCCCAGTTACTTTTCTAATTGGTACTAAATTTGAAATCCAGTCTGCATAATCGATGGGTTTGATGAAGCCCACATCTAGTAATTTTTTCAGTTCTACCTTGACCAAAAGAGCCACCTGGGGATGCATCTTTCTGTGTTTTTGTTTGAGAGGCTTGGCATCTACTTTTAATGGCAAGTGATGAAGGACTAATTCTGGATCGAGGACAGGCATATCTACATAGGACCATGCAAAGCTGATCTTCTTCTCAAGAAAGAAATTGACAAAATCTATCTTTTCCTGTTTTGATAGAGAAGCAGCGAAATGAATGACCTTAGGGTTGTCAGGTCTACCCAAGTTGATTTCCTTGGTCATTTCCACAAGCAATGTTGATTTATCCTGACTTGATAGGGGTATGTCCACTCTTCCACCTTTGGGCGCCTCAGAGAGGTTTTCACCCGTAGGTACGACTTTTATTTTTACTTTTGTATGATCAGAGAGTGCCTTACAATTTTCACTCAAAGACCTATTCTTTTGATTTTTTACTCTTTCTTTTCTTTTTTCATTTTGATGATTGGAAGATGGAGTTGACTCCCCTAAATATGTTGTGGAATCTAGGTCAATAGCAAATCCTACCTTATGATCACCTTGTGGTATGCCTTCCCATAGTCCAAGGAATTTTGCAATGGCTTCATCATTTTGAAAATAGTCCAATGTGAGTGGTTCTTGTTGGTCATGTTGGATAAGCTGGGGATAGACGAGGGGCATGTCATCATCAGTTTTAAGGAGAAAAAGGACTGAGATGGTAAAGATGAAAATAGTCCAATGTGAGTGGTTCTTGTTGGTCATTTTGGAGATATTGGTAAATTCCCGATGAGGAATGTTTGATCCATTGAATATTCTTCGCATCCTTGTTCCTGTATCTTCAATTTTCCTTTGACAGCATCTAACAATTCATTAGGATCCACATAGCTATGTGGTTTGGCCTCTCTATTGACTGGGACTTGCTACTGCGGAGAATCCTTTAGGGCAGCACAAAATTGAAATGGATTAGGATCTCCTGGAATTGTTATCTCAGTTCCATTGTAAGGATATTTTAAACATTGATGATAAGTGGATGGAACTACTTTCATTGCATGGATCCATGGATGGCCAAGAATCATATTGTAAGGGAGATCGAGGTCTAGGACCTGCAGGAAAGTGTTTTCTATCACTGGACCAACTCTGATAGGCAATGTAATTATCCCTTTAGATGGGCACTCAGCATCATCATATGCTTTGATTGTTATTCTTCTGGAAGCATCAATGTCATTTTTTGTATAACCAAGGCCAATGACCACTCTCAAGGTACAAATATTAAGACCCGCTCCACCATCTATCAAGACTCATCGGATCTTGCAATTATGGACAAAGACTTCAAGGTGTAAAGGATCATTATGAGGGAGCTTATCAGGTGAGATATCATTATTAGAAAATGCGACATTTTGGGAAACAGCTAGATGTCCAATCCAGATTTGAAACTGGTCAACATCAATGTCTATCAGGACAATGGACTCAATTAAAGCTTTATCTAGGACTGCATGATGCATGGGGGACATTTTCAACAACTCAAGGATTGATATTTGTGCAGGTGTCTTTCCTAGATGATCCAAGAGATTATACTGACTTGCTAGAGTTGGTTTGGGAGGAGCTGTAGGAGCTCCTTTCAGGACTATTTTGGATCAACGAGTGGTGACTGCACAAGAAGGATCTTGTTCCTTTATTCTTAGGGTGGAAACATACTCATTTGATGCTCGAAAACAATTGATGACATTGTTATAACCAATATTTGCATAATTTGTTGTTTGGGTAGAGTTTGAAGAAGATGCTTTACCCTTGTCATGATCAAGCAGAGGAGTTTTGAAAATGGTATGATCAATGTTAGAGGTCATGTTGGGCGGATCTACTTCAATTACTCCTTGCTCTAACAAGTCTTGAATCATATGTTTCAATTGAAAACATGACGCGGTTTTATGTCCTTTTGACCAATGGTACTCACAGTATGCATTATCATTCCACCAATGCGGTTTTACCACTGGTTCTGCCTTGATATCTGGTAGCTTAATAAACTTTGCTTGTATTAATTGTTTCATTACTGACTCAATAGGCTCTCCCAATGGCATAAATTATCGAGGAGGCCCATCCCTCGATCGGAAAGGTTTGCATTGCTGGTTTTGTTGCTGACCTTGTTGTTGATTATATTGTTGAAGATGTTGTTGGTATTGCGGCTATTGAGTAACATTGCTTGTTGGTGTTTGATTTTGTTCCATAGTTGACATATTAGGAACACTCAATTTCTTGATTGTGAATGGGGGTTGATTTGCATTCACTACTCTTGCATCAACAACTCCATCATTAGTGACATTCTTGTTCTTATACCAAAATCTATTTCTATCCCCTGAATTGTTCGTGTTGTCACTGTCTTTGTTGAGCTTAATGATTCCCTTGGTGACAAGAGTAGTTTCAATGTTCATCCCTTTCTTAATGAGTTTCTCTATAGAACTGGGACTTTTCAATTTTAGTTCATACATCATTTCTGGGACCAAATTTTGGATAAATAGATTCACTTGTTGTTCTTCAGGTATATCTAGGGAAGAACGACTATACAAGCTTCACCATCATTGCAAGAAAGTCACTAATGGTTCACCTTGCTTTTGCTTGGTGCTGCATAAATCTGACATGGTCATGTCACTGTCGATGTTGAATGTGAAGTGAGATATAAACTTTTGAGCCAATTTAGACCAAGTCTTTATATTTCCTAGTAGATGTGAATACCAATCCATGGCTTGTCCCATGAGACTTCATACAAATAAGCACATTAAATATGTTTCCTAATAACTCACTTCAGTACACACCACGAAAAATGCTCGAATGTGATCTCTTGGATTGCCATTCCCTTTATATTTCTCAAAATTAGGTGCTTCAAAATGCTTAGGGAATGGAGGCATGTATAAGCTCTTGTCAAATGGATTAGGACATAAATCCTGATCTGTATACAACTTCTTTGTTCCTTTCGTTTCTAATGCGTCAACTTGTCGTTGCAACTTCTCAAGCTGTTGCGCAATTGTATCAGATTTTGGAGGTCCATCATTAATCCCAGTGGGTACTCTTTGTCGATACATCGTGCTTCCAATCGGTTGTTCATGCTCTGAAATGACTATTTTTGGTGTTTCTAGCATATAATGTTCTTGGTAGACCTCTTGTTGTTGTGGTTGTGCCATGCCTTGATATTGACCTTGTTGCTGTGATTCTTGTAGCCTAGGTTGATATTGCAATTGAGAGTGTTGTCGATATTGCATAGGTGCCAATTGCGGCTGTGAAGTATGATAGCTTGTTTGTCTTGGCACATATTGAGGCACATGTTGTTGTTGATGCTGATGAATCAAAATTTGTTGACTTTGTGCCAATTGTTGTCACGATGTAAATCCCATCATTTGCAAAAAACTTTGTTTGGATGGTTTTTGTTGTTTTTCCTTAAGATGGGGTATGGCACTTGCATTAACTTGCTGTGTTGTTTGTCCAATCCACTGTGATGGTTGCAAGTTTGTATTAACTTGTAATAGGGTAGAAGGCACTGCAATTTGTTGTCAAATGTGATATTGTTGTTGTTGTACATTGCTTGTTTGCACATTTGATTGTACCTTTTGTGTATTACTCAATTGTTGCAACAATTGTTGTTGGTGCAAACCACTATCCATAGTTCTTTGTGTCACCATTATCGAAGGATCTATTGCAATAGTGTTTGGCAAATATATTGAGCTTAACGAGACATAAGAACTTTGTTGCATCATGGAATTGTTTTGGACATTGGTGATATCAGGCATTCCAGTCATGAAGCTTTCTTGCATCTTAGATTTTGATCCAATTTTATGCATGTAAGGAACCATTTCTTGTTGAGGGATAGTTGTCAATATTTGTGTGGTCTTCATTTGATCTTGTGTTATAGGTGTTGTATTGAATAATGGATTATTTATTGTCTCAAATGGTGACTTTTGTGGAATAGTCACTGTCAATGCCTTTGAAGCACGTTTACTCATCAAGGTCGGTTGAGTTTCTTGTTGCACATTTTCTTCATTTGGATGTGGAGAGAAACTTAACAGCTCACCGCCTTGTTGTTTTTGCACATTGATTTGCTCACTTGAGGAGGTCACATTACTCATCATGTTAAGATATTTTTGTGGGAACATCTTAAAGACCTTGTTCAAGAATTTATCCATCTTTTTTGTCAACTTTGGATCTTGAAGGAACATATCAACATCATCAGAAGCATCGGAATCCGATGAAGAATCTGGTTGGACATTTGGATTCATTTCTTGTTGAATACCTTGATCTGAACCAAATCCTTGTGAAAGAGTTTGTTCCTCATGTAATGTTTGAATTTCATGTTGTAGGTTTGGTTGATTCCAATCGAAAGGTGCATTTCCTCTTGGTGTTGGTGGAACACTCCCATGTCCTAGTTTCATGGGTACAAACACTAGTTAATATAATGGAGGTGGTCCAAGTTGAAACATTCCATCTGGTGGTAGTGATGTGTTTGATAAACCTTCAATTTGTACTATTTGACTAGTTTGAAATTGTGAATTTGATATGTTGTCAATGGGTTGATACGTTGGTTTGCCCATCTTTTTAGATTTTGATCTTGTCTCAACAGGCATGTCACTTATGCAAATGCAATATTTTTGGAAATTTTCAAGGATAATGTATGATATGCAACTAAATGCAAACTAAATAAATGAGAATGCAATCTATGGCAAGAATGCAACCTATGTTTTTGGTTGTTTTATAAGATTTTGACAAACTTTTTGGAATACAAATCTAAAAGAGACCCTTAGGAAATTGAAATGATGTCTAGACCTCAAAGGACAAAAGGACCAAGTGACAAAAGGACAAATGACAATGTCTCCCCTATATGCTTGGATACTAAGCTAAGTTTGACCAAATGACAATAATGACATAAAGAGAAAAGGTTTGATAAGGTCTAGACTTCCTAACAATGACTTAGGGTTTATCAAAGATTTGGATTACTCAAGTATGACAAAACCTAGTTTTGACACTATATGCAAAGGGACAATTATTATGCCAATGACCCTAATATGATATGATAATGACCTAAGCTTAATGAAGAGACCTAGGGTATGCAAATATGAATGTATGAAAATGGTATTACTCTAATGCAAGAGGACACATGCAAATGGATGACCCTTATTGATATCCAAAGGAGTATGACCTAGGTGAAACATAACCTTGGTACTTGACAATGACTTTGTAAAATGTAAACCTAGGATGAACCTAAATCTAAGTGACATGAATGTTGAGACAAGATTTTGAAAAATGTTTGACAACCATGTTTGAAGGTGTTTTGAACTTTGTTGGATGAAATGTTCTTGTGTTTAACCTTGTTTTGAATCAATTTGTCTTGTTTTTGAAATGAGATGCAATTCAACTTTTGACAAGCAAAGAAGACAAAATATTTTAACCTAGACTCAAGACAATCATGCTCATTCACACATTTCTTATGGTAGGCAAGGACATTAGGTACTTGAGAGGTAGACTCGTTATGGGATTCAAGGAGATTACATAGATGCTTGACCCCATGGGCTCCCCTCCATGGCACTCACTTCTTAGGGCAGCCAAGCATTAGTCCCCATGGAAATCTCCCCATGGAAAACTTAGTATCTTTTCCAAGTATCCGAACTTGTCCTTCTCAAGCAACTAGAAGGATTTTTGGCCTCTAAATACAAGGTGTTTAGTAAGGATTTCTGTTAAGTGTTACTCCTTGGTGTCACACAAGTGTGATTGAGACATTAAGCCCACCAAGATACCAAACAAATGTAGTCACACAAGCACGATTTAGACCGTGAGGTCCTACTTAGATGTTGATATGAGAAAGAGTTCAAGGGTCATCACTTCCCAAGTAACTGCAATTCCCACGTAACCCTTCCTTCAAAGCTTTCACCCATCAGATATTTATTTATAGTGAGTTAGAATGCCAAGGTATTCTAGCCATACTCACTTTGGGTCATTCCCTTCTCACGATTGTCACTTGCTTGCAAAAGCAAATGGTCGGGAAGACAGACCCTCTAAAGGTGACACACAATCAAAAACATGAGCATGGTATCGAAGATCTAGATTTCTGATCACCTTAAGAAGGATGAGAGCATACTCTCCTACTCTAATGTCAAACTCAACAATCAAAGAAAGCATACATTCATTCCATCCTATTTAGAAATCATACTAGGTGCCTAAATATTAATTACAAACACAAAGTTTAGTTGTAGTCCAAGGCAACCTACAAAACCCAAGTCAGAAGTTTGATATGTTTAGTCTTTGACTATCGAACCTGCATAAAACATGTTAGTAGTTTCATTTATTGTCTTTGTCATGCATATGCCAAGGTTCTGCATAGAGAATCAGTACCAAAAAAACCAAAAAAGCAGAAACAAAATGCAAAATAGAACAATTTGCAAGTAAAAAACACTGCTTTTTACCTCTATTTCTGTCCCTAGACAGGCGCAAAATGTCTCACACAGGTGCAGAATGCTTGACACAGGTGTAGATTGTCCTTGACACAGGCGCAAAATGTTTGACACAGGCGCAGATTGCTTGACACAGGCGCATAAGTTCCTAGAAATCCTTGCATTACCTTGTTTCTTAGGTTTTTAACCTGCAAATCAACTCAAAAGAACTCAAAAGCATGATTAGGGGGTTAGTTCACATTGATTTCACCAATTAATGTAGCTAGGAAATCAGGAAATCATCAAAGAAAATCAATATTAGTCATAGCTCAATCACGAAAGCTCAAATGCAATGATCAATCCTAAACACACTCAATAAAGACATGAAAACAAGACATTCAAGATTGAAAACTAAGCAAACCAAATGCAGACTTGAATGTCTCCTTCATGTGGCTCCATTGTCCTTCTTTCTCCTTCAAATAGCTTTGTTGTGGATCTCACCTACTAGTGCATGAGCATGATATGAAAGCAAGTAGACAAGATGATAGCGCAAGAATACTTGAAGCGTGATTGATTCGACCAGGTAGTAATTTGAAAAAGTGATTAGCTGGGATTGAAGAAAATTCATCCAATTTATAGATAAATTGGAGAGATGATCAAATTAGCATGAAGAGATTCAAATGGAAATTGCAAATCAAGAATGTCAATTATGACAAATTATGACAAATTTGCACTTTCTATGCAAAATTGATTGATTGATAATTCATGACAAGATTATGACAAATTTCTATGTCAAAATTGATTGATTGTCAATTATGACAAATTATGACAAATTGAAATGTCATTCCCATGAAATTAGGAGAGAAATAGGAGGAAATTGAATTAGAAATTAGCAAAATTAGAAAATTGGAAAATAGGAATTAGGAAATTAGAAAATGAGGAAATTAGGAATTTAGTGAATTAATTAATAATTTTTCATTTATTAATTAATTCACAAAGAGGGAATTTAGAAATTGATGAAAATTAGGAAATTAGGAAAAAATTAGGTAAATCAATTAATAATTTGTCATTTATTAATTAATTCACAAAAAGAGGAATAATTAGTTAGCCAATTAAATAAACATTTAATTGTGACATGAAGACCTAGGATAAATAAATAAATTATTTAACCTAGAGGGAGAAATGACAAACAGGGTTAAATGAATAAAATCATGAAACCCTAAAAGATGAATTAGAAATGCAAGGATGACAATTAGGTCTTGACAAAGGATAATTGATATCGATTCGATTTGATCATGATTCTGACTTGATAAAAGACCAATGCTGATAAATGATGTGATTGATAAATGCGCCAATTGACGAGGGACAATGACTAATTGATCCAAATTGAGAAAGACGATGATCAATGACAAATTGATCACAAAATGACAAAATTGACAAGAAGACAAGGATCGATGACAAAATAGATCACAAGATGACAAGATTGATGATAGATTGATCAAAGGACAAGGATCGATGACAAATCGATCGCAAGATAACAAGATTGAAAATGACCACGATCAATGACAAATCGATCACAAGATGACAAGATTGATAAGAGGACAAAACCCCAATTAGGATTGATGATGTCCAAAATGATGACAAATGAATACGCACATAGATGCGATAGGATAAGATTGACCAAAATCATGACTGAAGATTGTTGTCGACAAGACCAAATTCGAGAGCGAGATAAATGACGAATGCAGAAGAAGGACTCGATGCTCACAAAAGACAAAAACCAAGTGCGAATCATAAGAGAAATGTTAATGCGACGCAAAAACCCTAAAATAAGGCAATGAGCAAATGTTAAAGTACGATTCCACAAGAGTTGACCATTTTTTAGTGTCTACAAGTATAATCCTTATTGTAAGTCAGTGTGACTTCTCATTGAGTAGTGAGCTCTAGGTAGTTGGCCTTCCTGCATGTGTAGGCCCTATTGTAAGTAATATTCTCTTATTGGCCAGTGAGTGAATATTGTGGGTCACAAATCCCACCAAGGTTTTTCCCACACCGGGTTTCCTCGTTAAACATCTTGTGTTATGGTGTTCTTTTCATGTGGATGTTTCTGATTCTGTTTATTGCATTAATTCTTGCATATTGGTATTCTATTTTTTTATGTTCTGCATGTTTTAACTTAAGAAATACTTATCACCGGTTAGATACTGATTCACCCCCCCCTCTCAGTATCAGTGGGAATCCTAACATATTATCTCCTCAGTTGATGGTAAGAAGTTGAAATTACTTCTATACCAACAGATATAGTAAGTGATTACTTAACCGACAAGCATTAAATGTGGCAGTTGGTAGATTGACATTATAAATTAGTATTTTTGGCTCCATTTCACTTCACCAAGCATTCAAACATTTGAAGAGTGCAAAATTTCCAAAGCTAAGGCATTTCGAGCAAAGAGGCAAAGCATTTTAGCAATCAATCTTTCCAAAGGCAGAAAAAGGTATTTATAATCATGGCATCCTCTTATGTACCTGAATTCATAGCAAACCCTACTGTAGTCAAAGTAATTAAATGCCCTAGGCCCGCATTTCAGCTAGTTCCTGAGATAGCTAAAAAGGATGATAATATTGGTGCATTTTCCCAAATTCCCAAAGGAGTTGTTTTTGCAGAAGACCTTAGAATGTACATCCATTGCCACATAGAAGAATTAGGTGATGAGGAAATCAAGAACATGTACAAAACTGTCATATGTGATGACTCCGGTAATGTGAAGCCTGAACACAAAATTATTGAAACCCTAGGATTCGCTGAAATCCTCAGCATTCCGGATTTCCCTAAGGAAGTTATTAGGATAGTATTAAGAAGGGTACATGGTGCATTCTTTTGGCTAGATTCGGTTCATAAAATTATAAAGGAAGCTGTGAAAGCTGTAACAGGGTTACCTTCCACCAGTAACAGACCAGATAAGACAAAGAAGGTCTCAAATGACCTGGTAATGAACCTAAGAGGTTCAACATCCGACAAAAGGTCCTTAAGGGTAAATGATGTAACTGACATAAATGTGAGATTCATTAGCATGATTTTAGATTACAAAACAACACATGCAAATAGACTTAACTCAGTTTCTAGCTTATGCATAAAAAGTGCACATGATATGGTTAAAGATATTGTGAAAATTGATATATGTGAATGGTTAAAGGATGAACTTATTGACAATCTAGGAAAGATCAAGAAGGACAAGAAAGGGACATTCAGATTTGGTAACTTACTTGTTTGCTTAATGCTACATATAACCAAATAGGTGCCCGGTATAGGTAATAAGAACCTTGGATTTGACATACTGATAGGCAAACAATTTTTTGACCTATTGAAAAACATGGGTGAAAATAGAGAAAATAATATTAATGAATACTTTCAAGCATTAAAGGCCCGAATGAACACTAGAATAAGATTATCACAAGCAATTGTAGAAAAATATAAGGATGACATATGCTTTGTGATTAAGAAGGATGAGATCTAGATGGAAGCAGTTATCCCAAGAACAATTTGGGTTACTGAAATGGGTTATGAGACAGATGATCACATCATTAAAACATATGCTAAAGCCCTTTTGGAAGCACCCAATGAACCTAAGGAAGAGATATTTGGCAATGTTGAAACCATTGAAAAATAAATTCAATCCAAGAAGAGAGTGAAGAAAGTAGAAGCAACAGTGAGGAGAGGTTAAAGGCAGGCTAAGGCTATCAAAGAAGATGTACTGAAACAAATCAGTATCACTGAAGAGGAGTTATAGGCACAACAACCAGAAACTCACCTTTCACCGGTAGCAACTTCTTCAGAGAGTGACATGCTAGCTAAATTTAAAAGAGTTGTAAGGAAAAGACAACCTTCACCGGTATCCACACCTTCACCTAGAAGAACCAGGCAAAAACAATAGATAGTGAGGCCCTCGGTCAAGAAGTCTACTCCTAAGAAGAAAAAGTTGATACCAAAGAAAAGGACTCAAAAAAATATTTCTTCGATTGACAAACTATTGGATGAAATCACAGAAGAAGGAAAACTTAAAAACATCAACAAACTATATGACTCACTATCAGTTGATGATAAAGAAAAGGTTGAAAACAGTGTTATTTTACACTTGGATATCTACAAAAAGTTCTTGATGCAAGTTGTAGATGAACTACCAAATGAACTATTCAAGAGATTGGAAGCAAGAAGACAATCTGTTGTAGAACTTGAAAAGAAAATAAATATTGAAAAATTACTTGTTGTCTACACATATAACTCTCTAAAGGAAATAGATGATCTAGTTGCAGAGGCTAACCGGTCAATATTCTCTACTACACACCAACATATTGCACTAATGGTTGGAAAAGTAAATGAGGTTGCAGAAGAAACTGAAAATGCATGGGATATATTCCTTGTTGAGAAGGAAAAACAAGAAGAGTATAGAAACCCTAAACCAACCAAGGTATATTAGAAAGACAAGGATAAGGGTAAAGGAAAGGTTGGTGGTCCTCCAAGCATCAAAATAAGAGATAAATTATCTCCACCGCCTCTGGTTACTCCACTGGTAACAACAACTAAAAATCAACTGGCTGATGAGAGTACGGATGTATCAAAAGAGGATACAAATCCTAATTCTGAGGTACTTTACACAATTGATGTTGATACCCAGAAAGTCAACATTATGATAGACAAGGGCACAATTAGTAAGACAGATATGGCTAGTGAGCCATCGATAACTGATAACACAGCTAACACTGAAGGTAAACCGACAGATGGGAAAATAGAACAACAAGCATAACAACAAACAGAGCAACAAGTAGAGCAATAGGCTCCATAACAGGAACAGGTTCATGTGGAAACAGTGCCACTGACAACAAGAGAACAACAAAAACCTTTGCTTAAGGAAATGGAAACACAGACTGACCTACCAGAGGTCACTGTAAGCAAGGATATTGCTCCCACTAGCAGAATTCAAAATGTTAGCTCTTCAATTGTAGGATTTAAATCAACAAATGTAACTGAAGTTCTTTTGGACTCTCTAAAGAAAATAACAGATTGTAGTTCATAGGCATATAAAGCTATAGATGACACAATTCCAATTTTGAAGGTGATAGCTCCAAAATGCAATGTAGATAATAAGGATTCTTTGAGTCAACTTGACACTTTGTCTAAGTATATTACTAACAACATAGTGATAGTTGAACAAATAAAGGAGGAAGCATTCAAAGGGAGGTTAGAAAAGAAAAAATAGAAATTCTTTGAGGAACAAATAAAGAAGTGTACAAGGCAGTTTGACACACTTCTACCGGAACTGTGTAGCACACTCAAGGAGTTCAAAACTTTGTATAGAGACACTTGTATGACAAATTTTTTGACAGTTGACATAGACAAGAAAATAAGCAAGATATAGGAGGAAATTAATAAGCTAGCTAACAATTTTTAAGCAAAAGATAACAGGTTTTGAGGAAGAGTTACTAAAGCTAGAAAGAGAAAAGGAGAGAATAAAAAGTAAGGCTAAAGATCTTAAATTAAGACTAAGTCCACAACTGGACTACCTAGCATCTTTAAGGAAAGAAATATCTGATGCACTGGTACACGGACATAAAACACCGGCAGAGCAATGCAACACCTCACCTATACAGTTCAAAGAATAGAGGCAGCAATAAAGGATAGTAAAATGTTCATTGAGAACTTGAATTTGGTTCTGGCAAATCTTTTTCAAATTGTAACCACCCGGTTACAAGGTTGAGACAAGAAACCATACTCTATTGACACTTTGACAACCTTTGTCATTGATTCCATAGGGGGAGTAGTGGTATGAGAAAATAATCAGGACTCATTTGCTCAAGGGGAGTTCACACATTTTGGTTCACAAAATTTTGGTAACATATTTTTGGACTACACTTTTTGAAATTTTCTCATGAATGTTACCGTCAATGCCAAAGGGGGAGATTGTTGGCAAATGCACACTCCAATGAGACATTGTAGGTGATTGAAGGTTTTGTTATTGATGGCAACCTTGCAATCCTATGTCACCAGAAAGGCAATCCACTGGCACCAGCAAAGTTAGATTCTACACTGGCACACAGACCACCGACACCGGCAGTGAAAGGAAGCATACCGACACAAAAGCCGACATGAATTTTATTATTAATATATTATATTTATTATTGAAAAAACATTGTAAGCTAACTTGGCAAGTTGTAAAATGACTCTTATATAAGAGAGATCATTGTAGACCAATTATGTAAGGAAAGAGGAATGTAATTAGGTGAAATAAGGGAGACCTATTATGCGAAATATAGGTTAAGGGTTTATGTAAGAAGAAGAGCAGAAACCGGTACTGGATCTAGCATTATAGATGCTATTTTGAAGTAGTACAAGACACTGGATTTATATAATCCATTTTGTAAGTCAGTGAGACTTCCTATTTTGTATTTGAGTAGTGAGCTCTAGGCACTTGGCCTTCCTGCATGTGCAGGCCCTTCTTGTACCAGTAATATTCTCTTATTGCCCAGTAAGTGAATATTGCGGGTCACAAATCCCACCGAGGTTTTTCCCACACTGGGTTTCCTCGTTAAAATATTGTGTTATGGTTTGTTTTTCATGTGGTTGCTTTTGTCTTTGTTTATTGCATTACTTTTTGTTTACCGGTACATAGTATTAATATGCTCCACATGTTTTAAGTTAAAGAAAATCTTATTACCGGTCAGATACTGATTCACCCCCCCTCTCAGTATTTGTGGGAATCCTAACTATCCTTCTCCTCCACATTTAAAGAAGGTTCCTCTAAATGCCCTATTCTCTTGTCTTCCAAAGTTCTCATTCCGGTAACCATCTAGTTCTCTCCTCTGGTAGAAATTTCTATCATCCTTCTAGTATGAATTACCTTCTTTGCTCACTTCCTTGTCCTTGCTCTAATCTATACTGGTTCTTCTTCCTCTAGTATATCCTCTTCCTCCTTTAAATCTTCCTCTGGTAAACCTTCCACCTCTACCTCTCTATCTCTACTCATTTCTTTTATTCAATTTCTCTTTAGACTTTAGGGCAATTGGTAAGCCTCTTCAACACTGTCCAATTTGATCATACTGAGTTCATCTTGTATAGACATCCACAATCTATTCAAATTTCTTGCAATCTCTTCAACTTCATCATCAACATGTCTGGATCTGACGTTCAATTTGTAAAATGCTTCGGTGTACTCCATCACACTAGATTCCTTCTATCTTAGATTCTGCAACTTCCAGAATAAATTGATTTGATAATTCGCTAGGATAAACTTTGATTTTAACTTAGCAATCATCCTATCCCATGTCTTAATCTTTTCTATACATCTTCTCTATCTATCAAATTGCAAATGCTCCCACCAAAGAGATGCATGACCTTTCAACTGGGCACAAGCATACTTTACCTTCCTCTCTTTTGCAGTGTAAAGACCATGAACACAAGGGAATAAACCCAAAACCGCAATGCTAAACACTCAAACATGAAGAAATGCCATGCTCTCAAGTAATTCCCCTAATAACTGCTCAACCTGTAAGAACTAGACTGGTTCTCCTACATCAAACTCTCAAGGTTAATTGAAAAGTGATTCCCATCACTTGCTCTAGTTTGGTGATCAGTCATTAGGTACTTGCAACTGCCTCAAGGATTTGGCGATCTAACCACAACTTTCGATTGCCTCTCCATGACGATCTACTGGTCCAAACTATAGGCTACCTCAATCTGTGATTTGTTCAAGTCTCCACCCACTAACTACCTCAATATAAAGCTCTAGGATTGGCAGTCTACCTACAAACCTTTCTCTACCTCACATTTGGTGATCTGGACAAGTCCACAAGTTGCCTTAGTCTTCTCTCCAACCAATCGGTGCATAATTGGGTCTCCCTCCAACAACAGGTTCACAAACCAACTCTGATACCATTTGACGCAGTCAAGGAAAGGAGATCCAATGAAGGATAGCCCAACCTTGCAGCTAAACACATAAATCCTACAAAGCATATATTGGTAACTGGTAACAAGGTTCCAGAAACAACAGAAAGAACAACCGGAAAACAATGTGAATGAATCTTATTACAATCTGAAGAATTATACATGCCACATGCTGGATCGCAGTCCAGGATACAAATAATGCTTACAATGTAATTACAAGATCTACAGATCATCCACATATCAAATCCAATTCCGGTAATAGTCTACTAGTTCTATCCTAATCTGGACCTCAACCTTCCAAGCTTAGTCCTATCGGATCAGAATCTCGTCGGTTCTACATCTTCGCTCAATCTCAAAGCTTTGTCTTCAAGCTTCTAACTTCTCTATCTCTTCTATCTATCTTCAAATGATTCACAAGCTCCCATTTATACCATCTGCAAACAATTACAACTCAATCAGGTCAGCCCAAAGACCAACTGGTTCATGAAACGTGCAATGGTAACATGTCAGCTCAAATCATGAAGAACAATCTCCAAATCATAAAATGATGTACAAAATTTTGAGAATACCAACCAAGGCCCAAAGCAACATCTCCAATGATCCACAAGTCATGAAGATCCACCACAACCTAAGATCATCTTCGCTCAACATACAACTAGGCTAACTGATAAGAACACATCAACTGGGACAATACCAAAATCCACATCTCACTGAAAACAAAGCCAAATGCTATGAAACATGAACATGATAAAGACCACGAACACAGGGGAATAAACCCAAAACCACAATGCTAAACACTCAAACATAAAGAAATTCTATGCTCTCAAGCAATTCCACTAAAAAGTGTCCAACCGGTGCTCCTGCATCAGATTACTCCCCCTCAAACATCTAGTTGTTTCCACATGGAATCTTTAGTAGGTAGGTTTATCACGTGAATTAATTATTGGGTAAAAATACAAGGCTATGTCACATTTTAGGCGAGCTAAATTGATTTGGGTGAAAAGATTTTGAGTGAGACATTTTCATTAGAGAAGGTTCCAAATGAAACCAAGTGGCATATGTGTGGCACCTACATACCATTATATAAAAGAAAGCTAATGTAGTGGAAAAATATCCTACACTAACCTTGACAGAAGGGTTTTGTAAAAATTTTCAGATATTTACAATGGTTACAAAAAACTTAATAAAAATAAACATAAATATGTTGCATACCACAACACAATGTTTTATAGGAGAAAAAATCTTTCTGCATAGAAAACCCACCCTCCAAAAATTGCTCAATGTATTAATTAGAAATACAAAACATATTACACTATACTTGCAAAGCAACCTTCTCATATAAGTATCACCAATAAATATCGTTGGCAATTCAACAACTCTTACTCTTGAAAAATACCTTATAATTCATAGATGTAATACAATTCCCTCATAAAATAGGGCCACCTTATAGAGAAAGAAAATAAGACATAATATTCAATTTTAGATCTATGACCTAATGATAAATGGTGAAGATTTACAATGATAAATTATTATAAAATATGGTTTTCAAGGGTGTTTCCCTTGAATCCTTACTAGGAACATGACCCCTAGACCCCTGGTAGGGGCCATCCCCCTAGACCTCATTTGGGGTGTACCGCCTTCAACTCCCCACACTTATTTATTAACAATAACCTTTTACAATGCAAGGTTGAGACACCAATTTCATAACGAATCTACCACTTGTTGAAAAAATTACAAGAGAAAAGAAAGGGGTACCTACTTCATGTTTTAATTTCTAGGGGTTGAGAGGCCCATACACTCTGAACAGAATTTGAATTTATTTGTACTCATAATCTTAGTTGAATAATCTATAAAATTCATCAAAGCCTCTACATTAACCAACTTTACCTTGCCATTGATGACCATGTCTATTGATGGGAATGGGAATGGGATAGACTAGCCTAGTCTATGCTCCTTGATCCTCTCCTTGGATCACCAGGTTTTTCAACCATGCCCTAGGGTCTCTAGGACTTCCCTTGCTTGTGGAATCCCTTGACCTTGTCCAATCCACCCACCAACAATTTGTGATTTTCCTCCCTAAGTCACATCTACTCTCAAGCATCAAAAACCCTCACATAGGCTGATAAGGGTTTAGCTCCTCCTTCACCTTCTTAGGTCCTAGAAAGATTAGGTTAGGTCTCTAACATGGTTATCCATCCATTCGTGTGCCCCCAAGAGGTTTTAACCTTCCATTTCATTACCGATCTCACTATTTTATTTTTTTCCTACAAAATAGGGCTATAAGGAATGTGCCCAATTAGGCCTCCATTCTGGACTTTTAGGGCTCCCTCTTACAAATGATGCACAAACTTGTGAAACTTCCCAAAAGGACTACTAATCATTTGGCAAGGGCTCAAAGATTTGTCTAGTTTTGGGCCTCCAAGTGTTCAGACACTGCCCTAGGTGAATTTTGGGGTTTTTGAGTGTTTTTTTCAAGGGTTTTAAGGCCTGCCTGGGTCACAGTGATGGTTTAATGTCTTTGCCACCTTATCTAGATTGGTGGAAGATCCTCCTTCTCACCAATTGTTCTTCACACATCCCTCTACACCTCCTCCAAAGGGTGCCTCCCTCCTTGCCCTACCTTTCTCTCATGGACCTTTGCAACTTCAACACTTCCTAGCCGGGCACAGTCTAGTCTTGCCTAGGGGCGGGTCTTTGAAAAACCTTCTTGCATCTTCAAGGGACCTACTTTCTTTGGGATACTATACAAGGTTTTCACTCCTATTCCCCATTTTTTCATGGTGTCTCCACAATGGGGATAGGAGTTATCATTCCATTACACAAAACAATCCAAAATTGGACAGTGACAAAGTACTTCACAAAATAATTACAAACACACACAAACCTGCACAAGAACCTACCCTAAGTGCTCAAAATGAAAGGATAAACACAATTCAAGATTCAAAACACCATTTATTTTACAAAACAATCAATTATCAACCTGTTAATGCTTCATTTATGCTGACTGGCAACAAAAACACAGTCACAGTCAAGGTCTTTTCTCTTGGTCATACAATTTGACATCCAACCCCTCATTTTAGGGTTTGCAACAACTTATAGTGTCTCTACGTCAGTTGGTGTGCCCTGGTTAGGGTTCCTAATGCGAAACTAAGGTTATCACCTATTTGGAGGAAAAGTTGCATGACAACTTTGAAAAGTTGTCATGCAACTTTTTACAACTTTTGAGTAACTTCTACAATGTTGCTTTTCTTTGATTTTGAGCCTACCTTGGGCTATCCTATGGACACAACCATGTCAAAAGGACCCCAAACACATAAAAGGCACACCTACCTTCTACTGCACAAGAAAAATCAACCTAGGCTTATGAACCTAGGACCTAAACAAAACCAATGAGCTCTTAGCTCTTATTACATTTACATGGCTTCTTAAAGAAGCAAAATTCCAACAAAGGTCACATGGTGAAAGACCTTAGAAAGGTGCTCCTACACCATACCCCCCCTCTGCACAAAATTAAGGAACTAGGAGAGAGATGAGAGCCAGGTCAATACCAAATTTCTTGAACCTGCTCTCTTCAACCCAAGTGGCTTCAGACTCAGGTTGACCTGCCCACTTCACCAAGTGTTCCATGTAGATCTGGTGTCTAGTAGACTTCTTCACCCTTGACTCCAAGATCTCTTCTACTATGGGTTACTTCACTTGAGGTAAGGCATTCACATCCAAGTCTTGTAGTACCTTGGCTTGATTCTTAGTTTGCCCTACTATTTCACCCTTGTATAGTATCAAATCAACAACACTGAAGACTGGTGATATAGCCAAATCTGTAGGAAGATCCACCTTGTAGGCATTTTCACCATATTTGGATAGAATTCTACAAAGTCCTACCCTCTTCATTTGTAGCTTAGTAGGCTTGCCGCTCTGCATTCTAGTTTTGCTTAAATGGACCATCATATAGTCACCCACTTTGAACTGAACCTCTCTCCTTCTTTCATCCAACTTTGCCTTCAGTTTTTGAGTAGACTCTAGGATGGCTTTCTTGACCCGTTCTTGGACTTCCTTGATGGTTTGAGTGAAGTCCTCTGCTTTCCCACTCTTCATCTCCATGGAACCAAGTTCTCTTAGTTCACACACCCCTCTTGGATGTCTTCTATAGACAACCTCAAAAGGACTCCTTACAGTGGTCTTATTTACACTGTCATTGTAGGCATACTCAGCTTGTGGAATAACTAGATCCCATGTCTGCCCATACTCCTTGGTTAGACACCTTAAAAAGTTGCCTAACACCTTGTTAATGACTTCATTTTGACCATCAGTTTGTGGATGGTAAGCTGAGCTGAATGACAAATTAGTTCCTAGTCTCCTCCATAAGGTTTGCCAAAAATGGCCCATGAACTTGTTATCCCTATCTGAAACAATACTTAATGGGAGTCCATGAATCCTTACAATCTCCTTAAAGAAGAGATGTGCAATATAGCTAGCATCATGAGTAGTTCTACATGGAATGAAATGGGTCATCTTAGAAAATCTATCTACCACCACATAGATGCTATCCATACATGTCTTTATCTTGGGGAGTCCTACTATAAAGTCCATTCTCACACACTCCCAAGGCCTATTTGGGACCGGTAATGATTGATAGAGGCCTACATTACTTGATCCTCCCTTTTCCCTTTGACACACACCACATTGCTCCACATACTTTCTCACATCTCTTGGCAACTTAGGCCAATAGTAGTACCTCTATACTATATCCAAAGTTTTATTGACTCCAAAGTGTCCACTTAGACTACCATTGTGTTTCTCTTGGATGAGATTTTATCTCATGGATCCTCTAGGTACACATCACTGATTGCCTTTGAACAAGAGACCATTTTGGAGAGTGTAATTTGCATACTCACCATGAAAATGATTCTCAAACTCCTTGCAGACCTTGTAGGCTGATGAGAAGTCCTCATCTTCTTCATAGAGATCCTTGAAACCTTCTATCCCTATGCTCTGCAATTGTAATTCTTGGATAGTCAACAACTTCTAGCTCAAAACA
This sequence comes from Cryptomeria japonica, assembly GCF_030272615.1. Classification (NCBI taxonomy): domain Eukaryota; kingdom Viridiplantae; phylum Streptophyta; class Pinopsida; order Cupressales; family Cupressaceae; genus Cryptomeria; species Cryptomeria japonica. The sequence continues at coordinate 836,319,507 of NC_081411.1, forward strand.
TCTACCACCTTGTTAAACTACCCCTTTTTATGCTTGATGGTAAAGGTAAAGGATTGGAGGTACTCCATCCACTTCAAATGTCTATTGCTAAGCTTCTCTTGAGTGTTGATGTAACTCAAAGCCTGGTTATCTATGAACACCACAAATTCCTTTGGGAGTAGGTAATGCCTCCACTTCTTGAGAGACTGAACTAGTGCATACAACTCTAGATCATATGCAGAATACCTCTTCTTTGCCTCATTAAGCTTCTCATTGAAAAATGCCACATGCCTTCCCTCTTGACTCAATACACCCCCTACTGTAATTCCACTTGCATCACACTCCAATGTGAATAGTTTTTCAAAAGTAGGTAAGAGTAGGATGGGTTTTCTGGCTACTTCTTCCTTCAATAATTGGAATGCTTTATTAGCTTGTTCAGTCCATTTGAACTTAGTTTTAAGGCCTCATTTTATGGTGTCAAGTACTAGTGCACATATGCCACTAAAGTTCCTCACAAACTTTATATAGAATTGGGCTAAACCATGGAAACTCCTAACTTCAGTCCCAGTTTTAGGGGCAGGCCAATTCAAGATTGCCTCCACTTTGCTTGGATCCATCTTCAAGGTTCCCTTAGACACCACAAACCCCAAGTAGGCTAACTCTTGCTTCAAAAAGTCAGACTTCTCTAAGTTGATTGCCAACTTCTCTTCATGCAACCTCTTTAGGACTAACCTCAAATGTTCAAGGTGCTCCTCTTTGGTTCTGCTATAGATGATTATATCATCTAAGTACACTACCACAAACTTTCCTATGAAGTCCTTCAACACCTCATTCATCAACCTCATGAAGGTGCTTGGGGCATTAGTAAGTCCAAATGGCAGCACAAGCCATTCATACAACCCTTCTGTGGTCTTAAAAGCGGTCTTCCACTCATCACCCTCAATTCTAATATGATGATAACCACTTTTAAGGTCCAACTTGGTAAAATACATGGCACCTCCTAAATAGTCCATCAAATCCTCTATTCTAGGAATAGGAAATCTGTACCTTATGGTGATCCTATTGATTGCCCTTGAATCAGTATAAAGTCTCCACTTGCCTCCCTTCTTTGTTTCTAGTACTACCGGGACTGCACATGGGTTGATGCTCTTTTTGATCAGTCCTTGATCCAACAGCTCCTGCACTTGCCTTGCCACCTCCTTATTTTGGTCAGGTGTGAGCTTATATGCTGCTTTATTAGGTAGGGATGCACCGGGTACAAAGTCTATTTGATGGCTAATAGACCTTCTTGGTGGAAGTGTTGCAGGTACTCCATCACTCACTATATCTTTATACTCTTGCAACATTTGTTTTACCTCCTTAGGTACCTCTATCTGCAACTTATCTTCCTCCTCCTTTGGCTTCACAAAGATGGCACATCCCACTATCTCCTCTTCATGTAGCAGGTGTAAGAACTCTTTAGCAGTATTAAGTAAAACACTAGGTGTTCTTAAGGTTCCCTCATCATTCTCTATCAGAGACTGAATCTTAAAGGTTTTGTTGTCCTTCTTGAAGGAAATGGAGTTCTCCTCTCCATTATAGATCATCTTCCTATCAAATTGCCAGGGTCTACCTAGCAGTAGATGACAAGCATCCATAGGTAACACATCACAAAGGATCTTGTCCTTGTATCCTCTAATAGAAAACTCCACCCAAGTCTGTTCATTGACAAGCACACTCTGCTCTTGATTCAACCATGTCACCTTGTAAGGGCTAGTGTGGGTATCTTTGTGAGTTTCAACTTCTTAGTTGCCTCATCTGATATGATGTTATCAGTTGACCCTGAATCAACTATCACCTTGCAAACTTTACCAAAGATTTTTCATCTCACCCTAAACAATGCTCTTCTATGCTTAGGTTCATCCTTAACCAGTTGTCTTATCAAGACTCTATTGAACATCAGATTCTCCCAAATCTCTAATTCAATATGGTCCACCTCAGGTGTTTTTCTACTTGATGTGTCTTCATGAGCATAAGCAACCCTCTTTCCACTGTTTGATGAGGTAGGCTTGTCAGGGCATCTATAGGCCGGGTGTCCTAATTGACCACAGTTGTAGCATTTCATGGTTGCAAAGTAGGAGTTACCCCTACTTGGACCCCCTTGTGCACCTCTTCCTCTAGAATGGCATCCTCTAAGATTGGTTTCACTGCTATGTTTAGCCAACTTGGACTCTCCTTGATTCCTTTGCTCATTTGCCTTGCTTTGGTAACCACCTCAGTGATTCATTTGGTCTCTACCTCTACCTCTACCCCTGTTGTTAGAGTCTCCCTTCCTTTTGTTCCTCTTGTCCACCTTGATAGCAAGCTGATGACATTTTTGGATAGTAGTAGGAGTCCATAGGCTTATCTCCTCTTGGATGTTCCACTTTAGGCCACTTAGATACCTAGCCACCTTGATAGATTCCTCCTCTTGGACTTTTTGATCTAAGACAAAGCTTTTGAAACTCCTCTATGTAGGAGGTCACATCAAGGTCTATTTGCTTCAATCCCTATCTCTTCTTATGAAGTTGGACTTCATAATCCTCTGGTAAGTAGTTCTCCTTGATCTTACTCACCATGGCCTTCCAGTTGGCTATAGGTAGCTTTCCCATGCTAACTCTCTCTTCTTGCAAGTACTTCCACCATTTCAAGGCTGCTCCCCTTAGTCTTCATTTGGCAACCTTAACCTTTTGAGCTTCTATCACACCTTCACACTCAAAGTGGTTCTCCATACCCTCAATCCATTCCATGATAGTGTCAATGTCCATCCTTCCACTGAAATATGGCAATCCTTCAAAAGATTTTGTATTCAAAGCCTTGATGGCCTTTACGAAAGGTTCTTCATTCATTAAGGGGTCTAGTTTAGGTATGATGTCATCAAGATCAATTGCCTTCTTGCCTCTGTCACTAGTTTCCGCACCCCAGAGTTCTTGTGCTCTCTGATCAACCACTTCTTGCAACTTGTTCCTTATTTCACTCATAGCATCTTCAAGGAGTCTATTTTTCTCCTTTTTCTCTTCTACCTCCCTAGCTAGCTCTACATTAGTGACCATTATGTTCTCCCCTACTGATTCTCCAGAATATAGAGACATGCATGGTCCACCAAATCTTTAACTTCTCTCTGTTACCAATCTGATGGGAATGGGAATGGGATAAACTAGCCTATTCTATGCTCCTTGATCCTCTCCTTGGATCACCAGGTGTTTCAACCACACCCTAGGGTCTCTAGGACTTCCCTTGCTTGTGGAATCCCTTGACCTTGCCCAATCCACCCACCAACAATTTGTGATTTTCCTTCCTAAGTCACATCTACTCTCAAGCATCAAAAACCCTCACATAGGTTGATAAGGGTTTAGCTCCTCCTTCACCTTCTTAGGTCCTAGCAAGGTTAGGATAGGTCTCTGACATGGTTATCCATCCATTCATGTGCCCCCAAGAGGTTTTAACCTTCCATTTCATTACCAATCTCACTATTTTGTTTTTTTCCTACAAAATAGGGCTACAAGGAATGTGCCCAATTAGGCCTCCATTCTGGACTTTTAGGGCTCCCTCTTGCAAATGATGCACAAACTTGTGAAACTTCCCAAAAGGACTGCTAATCATTTGGCAAGGGCTCAAAGATATTTTTGGTTTTGGGCCTCCAAGTGTCCGGACACTACCCTAGGTGAATTTTGGGGTTTTTGAGGGTTTTTTTCAAGGGTTTTAAGGCCTGCTTGGGTCACAGTGATGGTTTAATGTCTTTGCCACCTTATCTAGATTGGTGGAAGCTCCTCCTTCTCACCAATGGTGCTTCACACATCCCTCTACACCTCCTCCAAAGGGTGCCTCCCTCCTTGCCCTACCTTGATCTCATGGACCTCTACAACTTCAACACTTCCTAGCCAAGCACAGTCTAGTCTCGCCTAAGGGTGGGTCTTTGAAAGAATTTCTTGCATCTTCAAGGGCCCTACTTGCTTTGGTATACTATACAAGGTTTTCACTTCTATTCCCCATGGTTTCATGGTGTCTCCACAATGGTGATAGGAGTTATCATTCCATTACACAAAACAATCCAAAACTGGATAGTGACAGAGTACTTCACAAAATAATTACAAACACACATAAACCTACACAAGAACCTACCCTAAGTGCTCAAAATGAAAGGATAAACACAATGCAAGATTCACAACACTGTTCAGTTTACAAAAAAATCCATTATCAACCTGTTAATATTTCATTTGTGCCGACTGGCAACAAAAACACAGTCACAATCAAGGTCTTTTCTCTTGGCTGTACAATTTGACATCCAACCCCTCATTTTAGGATTTTCAATAGCTTATAGTTCCTTTTCCTTGATTGGTGTGCCTTGGTTAGGGTTCCTAATTCCAAACTAAGGTTATCACCTATTTGGAGGAAAAGTTGCATGACAACTTTGAAAAGTTGTCATGCAACTTTTTACAACTTTTGAGCGACTTCTACAATGTTGCTTTTCTCAGCTTTTGAGCCTACCTTGGGCTATCCTATGGACACAACCATGTCAAAAGGACCCCAAACACATGAAAGGCACAGCTACCTTCTACTGCACAAGAAAACTCAACCTAGACTTATGAACCTAGGACCTAAACTAGGACCTAAACAAAACCAATGAGCTCTTAGCTCTTATTACATTTACATGGCTTCTTAAAGAAGCAAAATTCTAATAAAGGTCACATGTGGAAAGACCTTAAATAAGTTGAAGGAAACAACAAAACCATTAATGGTGAGTGATAGAGAAAAGAAAAAAAGTGAGGTGCAGATCTCAAAATTTAGAAAAGGCATATTGGAATGTGAAGTTTAGTTGGTGATTGCACGTTGTCATAAAGATCATATCTCTGAAAATCAGATTGCATCAGAGAAGATCCAGATTAAGATTGAAAAGGAAAAACTAAAATGATAGTGTTTGAATGCATTCTTGGTGGGAAACCATGGTGATAAATATATAAGCTCAAAACATAGCAAGATGATGTTGAAGAGAATAAAAAGGGAGAAGAGAGCTGAAGTGTAGAAAATGATCATTTTTCCTTAGAATTTATTCTAAGAAAGTTGCTAAGTAAGTGAGCAAGAAAATCGGTGAGAGGGTTTAACTTGCAGTGATCAAGTACCAGTATAACTGTAGTCCAACAGTTAAGAAAACTTTTGAGGTGTGGTAGAGAAAGACAACATCCAAGTGTGACATAGTGTGTTGTGAGAGTGAGAGAGAGAGAGAGAGAGAGAGAGAGAGAGAGAGAGAGAGAGAGAGAGAGAGAGAGAGAGAGAGAGAGAGAGAGAGAGGCCATGAATCAGAGAGAGTAATCTCACAACTAGTAGTGTGAGATTCAGTGGAGGAGAAAAGACAGTCAACCAACAGTAAGATATTTGATCAAGAGTTGTAGAATTCATTTGCAACAAGAAGCCTTAATTGCATCTAAATTGTATTTAAATATATACATTGCCAAGTTGGAGCTTGGTGTAGGGGTTTCTGCTCCTTGGGCTGGTGCCCTAAATCTTTATAATCCAGTGTTTTACTTGTGAGGTTGGATTGGAGCAGTAGACTCTAGTAGCATTTCTCACCAAGGTTTTTCCCATATTGGGTTTTTCTCGTATATCTGGTGTTGTGGGTGGTATTTGGGTGATTGATCACTTTGGTTTTCCTTTTTGCTTCATTGGTTTGATTGCTTAGTTGTTAAGTTAATAACCAGTATTTTGAAGTTCTTTGAAAGTAAAAATTTTTAGGAACCACTAATTCACCCCCCTCTCAGTGGTACTCTGTGCTCAACAATATCAACATCACTTCCTCAGTTTGAATCCACATAACAATGATTATCAAGGGAAATATCATCTCTTTTCACATTAACATGATAACACAAAGAATACTCTAATGTATTCTTCAAATATTTGAATACTCTTTTAAATTTATCCCAATGAACTCTACCAAGATTAGACATATATCTAGAAAAAATTCCCCCTTCTTAGGTCATGTCTTGTCTAGTGTAGATCATAACATATATCAAACTTCCAACTCCACTTTGATAAGGTAATTTTATCATGTATTCCATCTCCAATGGAGATGTATAACAATTTGAAGTAGATATCTTTATCCAACTATAGAAGGAACACATAATGGTATAAAATCCTACATGTTGAACCTTTGTAAAATTGAATTTATATACTTACTCTGACCTAGCCATAGCTTTCTATTCACTCTATCTCTTCTACTTTCCATCCCAAGACTATTTTTAGCTACACCAATATCTTTCATTTTAAATTTAGGTGCAAGTTGAGACTTTTGTTTTGATATCATACCTCTCCCTTTACTAATGAATAGCATATCATCAAATTATAATGCAATGCATAGGAAATTATCACCATCAAAACAATAATCTAATTTAGAACACTCAAAGCCCAAACTTAACACACATGTAATCAAATTTATAGGACTCTACAAACCAAATTACTTAAATAACTTCTACCATGTATTGATTTGTCTATGCCATATAAATATCCTCCTCTAAATCACCATAAATGAAAGAAGTTTTCACATCCATTGGTACAACCTCTAAATCATAAGAAAAAAAAATAGAAAGACAAATATAATGAATGCCATTTTTGTAATAGATAAAATATCTCACCATAATCAACACCCTCAACTTGAGGGTAGCCTTTTGCAATCAACCATGTTTTATACTTTTTAATAGCTAAATCTAAAACAATATTTTTCTTAAAATTGTCATTTATTCATCCATAGTATTTTTTAGGATTCTACATCATTCATAATTAATGCCTCTTCTACATATCTAGGTTCATCCATGATGTTAGTATTCAAAGAAAAAATATATCTCCAATCATTATTTGAATACATTTTAAGTGGTTGTTTATATGCCTTGTAGACATTCAACTAAGTTAATTTGGAGGTTCTTCCTCCCTTTTTGAATATTCAAAGCTAGATGAGATCTCCTCAACTTCTTGTCTATGTAGGGGTCTTGATTCATTTTTCTTGGGTGTAGAAGGAAGTTGAATCACATATTCAAGTATTTAGATTGTTCTGGCTGCAATGTAATAGAAGGAGGCTTAACTTCTCTAAAAGCAACACTTCTATTTTATATTACCTTTTGTGTAGCATGACCCTAAAGCTTGTATCATTTAACACCATAACTATACCCAATGAAGAAAAATTTTACAGCCTTGTCTCCAATTATGTTCACTTCTCCTTTGGCACATGTGTATATGCCTTGCAACCAAAAACTCTAAGATGTCTCAATAAAGCCTTATGACTTGACCATGCCTTCATAAACATATATCAACAAGGGATGATGTAAGAGACATGTTAATCAATTAGAAATTAATGCAAACAACTTTATCCCAAAGCTTTTGTTCTAGATCAACACTGCTCAACATACTAGCAACTTTCTCCATTAATGTCCTATTCATTCTTTTATAGCTCCTTTTTGTTATGGAGAATACAAATTTGTCTTCTATTTATGAATACAATAATATTTACATAATCTATCAAAATCATTAGAGAAAAATTCAATACCATTATCGGTTCCCAAAATGTTATTTTCTTTGCATTCTACAACTCAACCATTTCTTTAAATTTTTTAAATTGACTAAAAAATTTAGTTGTATTCTTTAAAAATATACCCATGTCCTTATAATGTAATCATCAATAAATGAAATATAATATATGGATTTTTCAATGGAAGGAATATCTATAGGATCAAACACATCGAAATGAATAACAGGTAAGTGCACCAAGATGAAGGCCAAAAATGGGTCTTAAGATGCCCCTTTTTTAAAAATCAGCAAAGTCTAGACTTTGATGAGCAAATGAAAATAGTTACACTCAAAATTTGAAGATGCAACAAGAACAAGTGTTTTAGTTCTTTGAATCTACTTTATAAACTACTTTTTTTTTTTAAATAGTGGAGATTAAGGGTTTCACAAAAGGGGAGCATACAAAGTGGTCCTTGTTTTTTTTCAAAAAACATAACATAGCGTTTGGTGCGCTCCCCCTAAAATTTCAACTTTTTTTTAGAATTTATAAAATCATTCTGGTGAGAAATTCACTAACACCATGTAATTCATGCTAGAGTTTTTGGCTATTTTTTTAATGAATATATGAATTTTTACTAATTTTCCAAGCAAAAACATCTAGAAAAACAAAAATTTGAGCATGCCCCCCTAAAGTTTTTGAAAACTAACAAAAAATAAAATTTATTTTTTCAATATGTGTATAATGGAGTTTGGTATATAAAACTATAACTCGTTTCAAAATTTTATGCCCAAAATATCACATGTTAGTTTTTGACAAAAAAACGGACACATTATCGAAAGAAATTAGAGATAAAAACCTTAACATAATCAAAATGTAGACAAAATTATATGGGTGGATAGCTGAGAGAGATCTTAATATCATCAAGGTGTTTATTTTTATTTGCATTGGAACACATGCAAACTTGGTGGAGAGCACAATAAAAAATGAGAGATTTTTTTTTTCTTTTAAAAAACCATGTCTCAAGCTTGAATTTGTCGTCTTGGCCTTTAAGTTAGATGCTCACAGTGAATCCAAGCCAAAGGCTTGGTATTTCTCAATCCAAACTATTTGACGAGTGCCAAATTTAATGCTCGCCAAATTTATTGCATTAACAATTTCTCCATCCTTCTCACTTTATCAATGCAATATATACAAAAAATATAATAGACAAATAATAAACTATAAGATATCAAGTTCATGTTGTATAATATACAAGTAGTTATACAATAAAATCATACAATACTTAATCCTCCACATAAAATAAAAACTATAGCATCGAGTCTTTGAAATTATCATGCAAAATGAAGACAAAATATGCCTCTTTACAAAAATCATCTTTCATTGCATGTTTTTCAACCTTCATGTGGATGCAGTTATTTTAATGGTAATGTATTAACTATGATGTGGTTGCATATTCCACATTATTACCATAAAAGTGGCAATCAGATCCTTAAAATCCAATAGCAAGACGCTAACAATGGTATTGGGATATCTTGCTATAAATAATCAAGCCACTAACAATTTTGAGTTTGCATCAATTTAACAAACATAATCTATAAAATAAAATCTATACTTTATTGATTGTATTTAATTGGTTCAATACCTTGTTACTCCTCCATGCAAACATCCCTTGGAAAAAGGTTTTAATAATTTTGCAAGGATTTCATGTATTTTCATAGAAAAGGTGGTAAATATTACAACAAATCTTGTTGTGGCCCCCCCAAAAAATAGAAATGCATGTGCAACATTATGGCGGCTCCTGTAATCTGTATTGTTTCATCAAGAATCATTTGTGTTATCGACGTTTTGGTGAATGAAGGCAGCAACAAGTTTGCAAACATTGTATACTCGTGAAGAATAATAGAAAAGAAATGTGTGCAATATAATTAACCCATCTGAAGTATATTGTTTTGAATAGGAAAAACAAATTTGAAGCAAATTTTCTTTGTTATGGTAACTAGTAGTACTCCATATGACAACTATCTGTGGATTATCCTTTTGTCTTGCAAAATTTGCATAATGATTGTTGTTGAGAGATTAGTATTGTATCACAGAATATGAATGTGTATGTAAGAGAGAAAAATGTATTGTATTATGTTTATCTTTTTGTAGGATGTATTGATCATTCATCAAGAGTAATGGTATGGGTAATGACATTGTTTTGGTTGAAGGTGAAGTGGCTTTTTGTTGTGAAGATATATAGAATGAAGATAAATTTTGATTTGTCTTTATTGTAGTTTTCATATGTAGTGTTTTGAAATGCGGACAACAATTGTTGGGTAATGTACTTATCAAGAGAATATTGTATGGTTTGTTTATTATCAGTTATGATAACAGTTTTCACATGAAGTGAGTATACATAACTAACTTCTTGATCACACTTGGTGTAAGGAGCATTCTAGTCCTCAAACATGCCATAGTTCTCAAATTTATAATTATCGTGTGGGAAGAAAGCGTGGAATGGAATAGAGAATGCATTTGCGACTTTTAATATACCATTAATCTATAAGAGATGCTCCATTGTTACTCTAGTTTCCAAACCTGGAATTAGAAAAAATGAAGAGTTCAAATTTTTTGAAGATGCTTATCTAAAATGTTGTCTGCAGGAACCCATTCAACCTTTTCAATGTTCTTTTGTTATTTAGTTTGCATATGAATATGGACAGACTTGTGCAGAATATGATTTTTGGTCCTACCCTTTTTACAACATTCCTAAATAACATTGGAAGGATTTCATTTTTTTTGTGGCTAGTCTTCCATTGCCAAGTATTGTTATTCAAAACTTAGATTTTGTAGCAGCTATTAATGAAAAACATGGTTAGTGTTTTTTACTAAAAATATTTCAATTCAAACTATGTATTGTAGTGAGGACAATTTTGAAGTGGATTAGTATTGAAGAATGAAGTAGTGTTTCCTATACTTTGTCTTCTTCAGTGTACTCATCTTTGATGTCAATTGTGTATAGTGAAACTTGTTTCCTTGTCCCAGTTACCAATGCACCTATTGTTCCAATGGGGTTCTCATTTGTACTCGTGAGTAGTTGTTTTATTGTGGTTCTTGGTATAATTTTGTATTCTTGGCAAATGTTTGGCATTGTTTCAACAATGCTTGAATCTTTGATGATTAGTATGCAGTCGTAGCCACAATCGTAGTCTATTATGGGAGAAATTTCAAAACCTAATATGCAAATGGTCGAGCCTGGGATTATCTTGTCTTCATATTTTGTACTAGGTCATTAGTAACATTTAGTGTGATTGTCATTTTTGCTTTTCAATCTATTAAGTTTTCATGAACTTGTACTTCCCTTATTTTGTTGACTTTGTCAAGCATGAGTTTGTAGACAATGATCACATCCCCTTCGAAGGTTTTCCCTACTTTCCTTGCATTTAAGTCTTCAAGGGAAATAGAATTAAGACCTTTTACTTTTGATTTTCAAAAATTGTAATAGTATTGTGTTATTATTAAAAAATTTAGCAAATGCATGTTAAATGGAAATAAGGTAAGTTGGATATCTTTTTGTTTTTTGTTCTTTCTTCATTTGTGTTTGTTTTCTTGTTGCTCCATTGTTGTGCTACAAAAAGAACTATATAGTATTGGAACGTGTCAAGTATGATATTGTAGTGTTTTGCTTGAATGTATCAATGAAAAATTTGTGAATTGTAAGAGAAAAGTTGTAATTGTGGTGGGAGAATTGCATTTGTATTATGTTTGGAGAATTGATTGTTTGTGTTTGCGTTTGTTCATTATTTTGTTACCACTTTCCAGTTTAGTTTGTACATTGGGTAAGATGCAATTTTTTGAGAGTCACAAGGTGATTAGTCCACTATGCATCTACTTTGTAAATAGAGCATATATCTGTGCTTGAATTGGACAAGATGTGATCAGTTAATCGTTTGTTTATACTATGCAATTGGTTTAACAAGAATTGTATATTATGTTTTTGCATATAACTATGAAGGATTTTATGTCATTTTCTTTCTATGGTCATGTCAATATTGAAATCTCGTAGAATATATAAAATATTTTTTCTTTATATGTACATAAGTACTCTGTTGATAATTGTTATAATTTCTAGTATAGGAGCATTCTGTCTTGCATAAACATTACAAACATTAACTTCATTATTTGGTAATGGTATTGTTGTTGTAATTGCTTCAAGATTTTTTGATTTATATTCTTTTCTAGTTTTGAGAATAGTAGATGTTTCTTGGTTAAAGTCATTATGCCATGTATGGTATGTACAACAAAGTAGTTGAAATTCTCAAATGGAGTGTTAGTTTAAGAGGGATGGGTATGGACCTCTTGTAAACACACAATGTTAGAAGAAATCATGTCACAGTCATTAAGAATGTCATTTTTGTGTGCTTGGAAGCTACGAGTGTTTAATGTGCATAGTAATAATTGTTGTGTGTTGTGGGGATAGGTAATTATATTTTCAAACTGCCACTGTGCATTTACTTGAAGAGGAGAGATTTCAAGATGTATTTTCTTTACTTTAAATTGTTTGTGCTTAGAGTCTTGAGTAAGAATAATGATTGCATTGACTTTTTTTTCATGAAAGTGTTATATATGTTAAGCCATGTTGTCGTATGCCAGTGGGATCAAATGCTAGCCCTTCTATTGTAAGTCCTTGTGAGTGATGTATCGTTCGTGCACAGGCTATTTATATTGGAAATTGTTTTCTAATAATAATTTTTGGGTTGCTGGATATTTTTTGAATGGGCCTAGCAATGTGAATTATAGGTACTTAGTCCTTTTCAATGGCATTAGTATAGCATTGTGCTAGATTTTTATTTTGTTGTTCAACTCTACTATTATTAAATTAGATCCATAAAATGTCAATTTGATCATATTTTCATATGATTTAAATATTCCATCTATTAATTGATGAGACCATCTTGTGTGTTGTAGTTACCTGCATAAATTTCAACAAGAATGTTTGGTTTCAATTTTATTTGAGAAGGGACCATAGTTGTATGATTGCAGAGTCTTATTTTGAAATTGTTTTCCTCATATTTGTAGACTGCATCTATGACTATATTGTCATTTGAAATGATTGACAATATATTGTATTGTTGTGTTTGTCAATATCCTTTTCTTTGTATAATAGGAAAGTGAAGGTTGGGTCTATGGGTAGTGGACATGAGTATTGGTGATTCAGATAATGTAAATTGTCATTTTTTTGCAACCCAATGCAAACTCTATTAAGGATTGAAATGAATTTCTCGTCCATTTGTCTCATGGTAGAGGTTAGTGAATAGCACTTTATGTTCTCTTTCCAAAAGTTGTAAGGCATCAATTCTACTAGAGTTGCTTTATTTTCAAAGGCAACAGATTCAAGTATAGGTTGTTCTTGATAGAGATCACCTACAAAAATTGCATAAATGTTTTCGAAAGTGCGATAGGGATTTGCATTACATCACATAATCTTTTATCAATTTACCATAGAAAATTTGACTCTACTAATGATATTTCATCTATGAGAAGTACATGTAGTTTCTGATAATGCTATGACATTGTATCTAGTGTTTCAGTTTTTAATTGAAGAAATTTTGATTTGTTAAAAGGAATATGAAATGTTGAATGCAATTTTATTTCTCCTATGTTATATGCTACTTTTCTAGTGTATGGAATTATTAGACCCTCTGGTTTGTCTGGATCATTTTCCATAGATTTGTTGTAAATGTGAAGAAGTTCTTGGTATATGTATCTGCATACCCATATTTTAGATATCTTACTGTACATTAGGAAATAGGAAATCATCACAAAACAAGATAAACATAATAGCTCAATCACAAATGGATTCATTGCAATGATCTATCCTAAACAACACTCAATAGAGACATGAAACAAAAACATTCAAAAGCAAAGATTATGCAAACCAATAGTAGATTTGAATGCGGCTCCATTGTTCTTCTTTCCTCTTCAAATGGTTGTGGATCTCACCTACAAGTGCACATACATAATTGAAAGCAAGATTGACATTGATTATTGATCAAGAGTACTAGAAGCATAAATTCGATAGCCTAATTACCAATTATTAGCCTTGATTGATGAAGATCATCCAATTTATAGATAAATTGGATAAATGACAAGATTAGCATGATGCAATTCAAATGGAAATTGCAAATCAATTATGTCAATTATGACATGTCTATGACAAATTGCTATGCAAGGATTTATGACAATTTATGACAAATTTCTATGCAAAGATTTATGACAATTTATGACAAATTTCTATGCAAGGAATTTTTTGACAATTTATGACAAATTTCTATGTCATTCCCATGAATTTAGGAGAGAAATAGGAGGAAATTGAAATTAAGAATTAAGAAATTAGAAAAATTAGAAAAATAGGAGGAATTAGGAAAATTAGGAATTAATAAATTGATGAAAATTAGAAATTAGGTAAATTAATTAATAATTTGTCATTTATTAATTAATTCACAAAAGAGGAATAATTAGCCAATTAAATGAACATTTAATTGCAATGAGAAGACTTAGGATAAATAAACAATTTATTAATCCTATAGGAAGAAATGACACACACAAGGTTAAATGATTAAATCATGAAACCCTAGAAGATGAATTAGGTCTTGATGAAAGATATTGACTCGATTCGATTTGATTTTGGATTGATAAATGACCAATGTGATAAATGATTTGATTGAGAAAATGCGCCAATTGACGAGGAACAATGACAAATTGATCCAAATTGACATATTTGAGACAGACAACAATCAATGACAAATCGATCGCAAAATGACAAGATCGAACAAGATGACAAGAGTTGATGATAAATAGATTGCCAAAATGAGAGGATTGAAAATGACCACGATCAATGATGAATCGATAGCAAAATGACAAGATCGAACATGACAACGACGGATGACAAATCGATCGTTAAACGACAAGATTGAAGGATTGATGATAAATCGATCGCCAGATGACAAAATTGATAAGAGGACAACGATCGATGACAAATTGATCGCAAGATTGACAGGAGGACAAAACCCTAATTAGGATTGACGATGTCCAAAATGATGACAAATAAGCATACACATTGATGCAATAGGATAAGATCAATTAAAATCATGACTGGATAGTGTTGTCGACAAGACCAAATTTGAGAGCGAGACGAATGAAGAATGTAGAGGAATGACTCGATGTTCACAAATGATAAAGACCAAGTATGAATCATAGGAGAAATGTTAATGCAACGCAAAAACCTAAAATGAGGCAATGCGCAAATGTTAAAGTATGACTCCGCAAGCGTTGACCATTTTTAGGTGTCTACATTTTGCCCCTCTTTGAGACAATGTGATTTTAAGCGTTGTTTCAAAGAACAATAATGAAAATGCCCCAGACAATAACAATGACATATGCATGGCCCCTCGAGGAATTGGCCGGAAACATCCAGAAAAGAGGCCAATTGATCGATAAAAAGGATAGGATCGAATGAACTGACAATCGGATATCGGATGCATGAAGGACAAGCAATTTAAGATGCAAAAGACTGCGACCAACATAAGATGAAGAGAGTGCACGTCCATCTATGCACTGACAAAGATCTATAAATGAGGCCAAGAGAGTGAAAAAGTGCTCATTTGCACTAGACAAAGAGGAGGATTTGTTGCACTGGACAAGAACACTTGCAGAGAGATGGTGAACATTCCAATGGTGGATCACCTGGGGGAACGTGTATGCACATTCAGATGACTGAACGACGTAGGAGCAGTGGTATGGATCTCAAATACCCATGTTTTCAATTTCATGAATTTTGATTGCTTGCGGGACATTGCGGGGCCCACAGGGGATGCAGAAAAGGACTCCTGCACTTGTGTAGGGCGAATCCTGCGCTTGTGTAGGGTCTTCTGCGCTTGTGTAGGGAGACACAGGCACAGGTTACCTTACACAGGCGCAATTGTGCAATGCAAACCCTAATTTTGGTCAAAATGACATGCAAATGATCCAGAAAGAGGGGACAAGGGTAGGATAGGTCAGATTAGATGAAAAACACCCTGATTAGACATGAAAATGAGGAAATGCAACCCATAGGAGCAAACCCTAAAATTGACAAAATATGCCCCAATTTGTAATGCAGAGTTGACAGTATCCGTTGATCACACGGGAAAACCGACTAGATTGCTTTATGCTAGGACATAGACTGAGGAGCACAGAGAGAGATACCTTAGCAGGACTTGGGATATACTATGTCACATTCATGCCCAAGATTAGGGCAAACACAAGACTACTGACCGCATTGGCAGAGCAATGGCATTCAGAGACTTCCTCCTTCCATCTGGCGACTGGAGAGGCAACGGTGACACTAGAGGATGTATGGTGTATCTTCCGCATTCTGATTCATGGAGAGATGATAGAGTATGACCCAGTGATAGGGAGAGACGCACTGTGCAGATTATTGGAGTGCGAAGCAGATGAGTTGGATATCGTCGAGAGGGAGATTGGCTGGGAGACTATGGCATCAGAGTATGATTGACGATACGTGGTGATAGCAGTGGTGATAGCATGTCTACTAGCAGGAGACAGACGAGGACATGGATTCCCTATTGGATGGGGAAGAGTGCTAGAGTGGATGGCGACAGAGGGGACAGTGTACGCATGGGGACCATGTGTACTGGCTATGCTCTATTTTCAGTTGCATCAGATAGCATATCAGGGAGTTCAGACTTTGAGCTGTGGAGTCACATTGCTACAGGTATGGGCATTTGAGCAGATAGCCATATGTCGACCGATCACAGATAGACAAGTAGTACCACATCAACCATATGTGTATTGCTATGGGGGAGCACTGAGACAGGGTCCTTTTGGATACATATTATATTGGCGACATGAGCTAGACCGACTGAGAGAGTTCATATGGAGGCCATATCATGATTGTCCAGGATGGTCAGATGATAGTGAGGAGTTACCATATTGTAGATAGGAGAGGTACCTAATTGGGCGACCAGTGAATCACCAGAGAGTGATTGAATTGTACCTACTAGAGAGAGTCAGACGATAGTTTGGAGAGAGGCAGGATATATTGAGGAGGACTGCACACTTTGCCTGATCTCAGAGAGAGACGAGTCAGTGGTGGAGTATGATTTAGCCACACACAGCATATGCAAACTTCTCACAGCTACAACAGAGACAGTGGGATTGGAGATCAGATGTGGTAGATGCTGGGACGACAGATGAGTATGAGAGATGGTTTGCATGATAGTGGCCAGTGCCATTGATAGATCCGGATATTCTAGTACCGAGGTGACAGGAGGACTTCCCACTCACCGGAGAGGAGTAGGGAGATGATGAGGATGAGGAGGATGAGGACAGGGATGAGGATGAGGATGAGGATGAGGATGAGGATGGAGATGAGGATGGGGATGGAGACGAGGATGGTGGGGATGACGAGGATGAGCCAGATTCAGGCAAGCATGAGGCATTATAGGACATACCCATAGAGCCAGAGATAGCTAGGACAGAGGAGATGGAGATATTCAGGGCTACCATAGTGAGTCAGTAGGATCACATTGAGACTTTAGAGAGAGAGCATGATCAGTTCAGAGTGGAGATAGCTAGACTCACAGCGGCTCGAGATGCAGCGATTGCTCAGGCACAGCGAGAGGAATAGAGAGTCACTGAGTATATTGGGTCGATTCAGGATGCTAGTGTACGAGAGCTAGGACAAATGTTGGTAGAGACCGGAGAGGAGATACACCATTGGAGGACACTATATGAGAGTGCAGTTCCACCAAAGCAGAGAGCACCTTCACATCGGGCATGAAATAGGACAGAGAGCAGGGCACGCTCTCAGAGGTCATTGAGCAGCATGGGGGTGAGTGGACCGATGAGACCACCACAGCCAGGACCAGGAGGGACATCATCCGTGAGACATGGCAGGGATGAGGAGGACAGAGGGAGCACCCAGTGACAGAGGCACGTGCTCCTTAGACAGACAGTGGACATTATGTATTTTGACATTTTGTAGTCAGCCTGCGGGCCATACTTAGGACAGACAGTCCGATTTTGTACTCTAATTATGATGATATATGATATGATATGCATCGATATGATGGGATGCAACATGTTATGACTTATGCTATTTTCCCTGTATGGATGCCTTATGCACTGTTTATGGACCTTTGTGGAATATGTATGGATGTATATATTTTTTTGCTTATGCATTTTTGATGCATTTATAATATGAAATGGATAAGATGCTTGATGTGATGCAAATGTACTAACCAAATGGATGCAGAATATAGCATATTTGTGCAGGGAAATCAGAGCACTAAACCGAACTAACTATCCAAACTGACGGAAGAAATGTTAGTAAGAAGAAAATGAGACAGAAGACAGTTAAAGATGAAGAAAACTTGCTTTCAGTAATGCACTTTGTAGGTGAGAACCTTTATTTTGATATAGCAAAATGGATGTGTAGCATCATGGCATTGAAGGCCAGAGCTGAAATGCAACCCTTTTTGCAAAAGACAGACACATCACAGACAAAAAATAATCACAATCAAGAAAAGGACCATGATCCATCCCGGTCACTCTAAATCACTCATTGATATCATTGAGCAACATAGGAACATGACCGAAGCCAAAGATAAATCAATAAAAAGATAAGATGCACAACAAATCAAACAAACATCTTGATCTTCATTGTCAAAAGTTGAAAGTGCTGATAGGACGATCATGCTGTTTGGTTTCAGGGAATGTGGTACCCCGTCTAAGATAGGACACAGTTTGGTTTCGAGTATACCACACCCTGTATAAGACCCATGATAGTAGAGACAAGGACAAATGATTTTGAGGTTGATTAATATGACAATTCGGATCAGTTTGAATGTCTAGTTTGATTGAAAAAGTGCATCTGTTTAAGCGTGATTTCAGTAAAGAACAATGTTTGATTGATTGCGAGGCATTGGATGGATGCTCAGTGATCTGTCTATGCACCAAGGGATCCTTTATTGCAAAATGCTTGTTTTTTGGATTTTAATGTTTTTGAAATGTTTTTGTGTTCATTTTTTCAGGACTTTTTATGATTTTTAGGGATTTTCATTTTTCAATTTTTAGATACTTTTTTCAGTACGTTATTCGATTTTTATTTTTTTAGGGAGTTTTTTCAGGACATTTTTCAATTTTTATGATTTTTTTTCAGGACATTTTTCAATTTTTTTTTTTTTATGATTTTTTCAGGACATTTTTTAATTTTTTCTAGACATTATTTGATTTTTAAGATTTTGCCCCCAGTGTCTAGCAAGGCAAGGAATATGATAGGTGAATAAATAGGCTTGCTGAAATGATGGTGAATAGAGGGAAGACAAAGGCCTTTTATTATGGAGACAACGCGGATGCAATTTTCAAGGGCTATTATGTGATGGGACAAGAGACTAGATATGACAATGTAAAGCAGTGACATGGCATGAGGGACATGTCAAGAGGTTTTTGAAAAATATGTTTAAATTTTGCGTCCTTATGTCAAATCAAGATCAAGGAATGAAAAAGAGTGTATGGATAGTGATAAGATATGGATAGGATAAGCAAGACCAAGAATGGATAAGGGACATGGACCGAAGGTTGGGGTTGGATAAGGGATAATGGCAGAAAGTTGCAATAAGCCAGGGAATATGGATGAAAGGTTGTAATAAGCAAATGGATAAAGACCAAAAGCTATGATGGACTAAAAGCTGCAAACAAGATACATGATGCTCATGAAGATCCTCAGCCTTGTCAAGATCAAAGGTGGAAAGAGGAAATGGATATGAGGGACAATAGGATATGAAGGGTAATGACAGGGGTTCGATAGGATAATGAAGGGCAATAGGATATGAAGGAGGAAACCTGCCCTCAAGTGTGGTATGCAAGAAGTTCATAGATTATGCATGATGCCTGTTTGCCAGGTTTTCATCATGGTACTTGCCCAAGGTGCCTGTTTGCCAGGTTTTCACCAGTGGACGAATTATTTTTCTTTACTTTTTTTCTTTACTTTTTTTTTTCACTTTTTTTTTTTTTTTGATATTTTTACTTTTTCAATAGAAGATGGACACATGATAGGGGATGGAAGAAGGAATCAAGCATCCTTTTTTTTGGAGAGTAGCCTTGAAATAAATGGACCATGACCTTTTAAAGCATGCTCAAAGACGTTGGTAGGATAAGGACATGGAAAATGAGATGAAACTAAGGCAAGGATTTATGCAAAGGATTGGATCAAAGGGATGGAAGGATGGAAAATATGCATTGGATAATGGATAGGGTATTGGAATAATTGGGCTTGAGTGGATGGAAATGTTGGCAAGATCGACATTGGCACACACCTTGAGGGGTGATGGGCTGATGGAGGAAAGACGTATTTTGGATATTGAGATTTTGACGAAGGAAAGGCTATGGATTTTGGGACATAAGGGCCCAAAATGGATAAAGAAGGTGATGGAGGGACAAATTTGAGAGGGTTGGATGGAGGAATAGCAACTTTGGATGCCAAGTTGGATGTTTCTTTAGGCTTTTGTGCTTCAAGGAGCCGCTTAGGGATCCACATGGTTTTTGATTTTTCATGCTTTTGTGGTTCCTTGGAGTGCACTGCTTGCACAAGGGATTTAGGAACCCATATATATTTTGTCTTTGCTTTATTTTTCTCAATGGGCCTTTGTGGCCTTTTGGATATTTCTTTTTCTTTTTGGATCATATTTTTCTTTGTTTTGACATGTCGATTATATTGGACATGTTGATCCTTGAATACATGTGGATTGCTAGACTTATGACTTTTATACTTGGCATCCAAATTGCTTGGAGGGGGAAAAGAATGCATGGATGGATATGAATGAAATGGAGTTCTTTTGGATGGATGAAATTTACTCAAGGATGTATGCCTTTGCTGACCTTGCATACAAGATGCAGGGATATAAGGACCTAATATGGATGGAAGGTATGATGGGGAAGGTGTATGTTTTGATTTTGATGGAGGGATACCAACGTCTTGAGAGTGAGTTGTGTAGACATGACCCTTAAGATCTTCTTTGCCTTTATGGATATCTTGACTTGTAGGATACTATTTTCTTTGGGAAGAAGATGCGAGTCCATTATGAGGTGGATATGATATGAGAGAAATAATGAGATCTTGAAGTGGATCTGATTGGACCAAAGAGGAAGAACCCATTGTTAATGTCGAGGGTTCATGAACATCTTGCACTGACATGTTAGAATCATGAAGGGGATTAGGATCATGAGAGGGACTAGGATTTTGTAGTGGACATGGTTCAATGATAGGCTCTTCAAGAGATGGAATGGGAGACATAATGGGATCATCAAAAGAAATGCGATCTTGGAGTGTATATGGAGCATTAGGACAAGGAGATGGAGGAACAAGTGGATCTTATGGAGGATCTGAAGGAATAATTTGATCTTGACAAGGAGGAAGATCATTGGAATCCTCTTTAAAGGTGCTTTTCTCTTGACTTTCAATGGGATCATCGAAAAGGATGGAAGGGATATCTGGAATGTCAATGGGATTTGAAAGGACATTTTTTTCATGAAATGGAAGGGGATCATTTGGGATTGGATGGACTGGGATATCTTGATCTTGCTCAGGGAATGGAGTGTCAATAGGACTTTGGATAGGATGAACAAGAATAGGGGAATCATCATGAGTGTCTGGGAACATGGTGTTAGAGTAAAGGTTTTAATTTAATCATGTTGATTAAATTACCTTTATTCCTCTCTTAAGATTTCACTTTAGTTTGCATTTGTGACATTTAATAATTATATTAATTATTAAATGTCTACCTATTAGGGTTTCTTTTAGGGTTGCACAATATCCTTTTATAAGGATTCATCATTGTAATTTATCTTTCTCTTGGATGAATACAATTTTCAGCTTTCAGAGCACCCTTGCTTGTTTGTCTCCATCTCTTCTTTCTGTGACAGGTTATTTGCATGCAGGTGATCTTTGGGGTTTGTGAAGTTGGCTTTCTCAACTTCTACATGGTATCAGAGCTGGATCTGTTGCAGCTTGTTCAGAATTTTGAAAGATTTTGAGATCCAGGTTTTGGTTGCATCAGATCTGTGTTTGTCTTCTATTTTTTTATTTTGGAATAGGGGGTATTTTTTTTTCGGTGCACTTTGAGCCCAAACGGACCTCACCGTTGAGCTCGTAGCGCCCAAAAACCCCTATTTCCATATAAAATTCGTCTGATTTGGACACAGTTGCACCAGGAGGCAAATTTTTTTTATGCCCCAAGGCCGTACGGCCCCAGGGCACGCAGACCGAGGCAAATCCAAAAAAAAAAACACTGTTTGTGTTTAACGGCGGGCGGTCCAGTTTGATGAGTGCTATCCTTAGATGGATTCTCCATCACCAGCTTCTCCCTCATTGCCTACTCCTTCCTCTTCATCTCTTGAGGATTACTTATCTCTTGAGGATGATGTAGATCATGATCCACCATCTCCACCACCACCAGTTGCTCCGTCTTTGCCGAAGTGGGCCCGTGATACTGTTGATGCAGCTGGTTCTTTGGCAGGTGATCCTTCAGATACTCGTCGCACTCGTGCTCAGACATCTGGTTCTAGTCTTTTGAGTCATACCCTTTCAGATGATCCTCAAAAGTTTTCAGAGGCGACAGGACACCCAGAGTGGGATAGGGCCATGGATGAGGAGTATTCTTCTTTGATGAAGAATCATACTTGGGATCTTTGTCCTCTTCCTAAGGGAAGAAAGTTGGTTCGGTGCAAGTGGGTGTATCGTACCAAGTATGCTGCAGATGGTTCTATTGATAAGTATAAGGCCCGTCTTGTTGCGAAGGGGTTTTCTCAGGTAGAGGGTATTGACTACTCTGAGACCTTTTCTCCTGTCGCCAAGATGAATTCTATACGCCTGGTACTTTCACTTGCAGCTTCACAGGGATGGACAGTGTTTCAGATGGATGTGAAGAGTGCCTTCTTGCATGGAGACCTACATGAGGAGATCTATATGGAGCAGCCTCAGGGTTTTGTGCAGGACACTTCTTTGGTTTGCAAACTTTGACGTTCATTGTATGGTCTCAAACAAGCCCCCAGGGCTTGGTATGAGAAGATGGACTCCTTCTTGCTTTCCTCACACTTCACACGCTGTCATTCTGATCACACAGTCTATATTCAGCATCAGGAGGGTGATCTTTTGATTCTAGTGCTATATGTAGATGATCTCATCATTACAGGTAGCTCATCCTCCATGATTCAGAGTGTTTAGAGAGCTTTGATGGAGCAGTTTGAGATGACCGATCTTGGTCTCTTGCACTTCTTTCTGGGTCTACAGGGTATTCAGTCTTCGGATGGGATTTCCATTTTTCAGGAGAAGTATGCTCTTGATATGCTTCAGCGATTTGGCATGCTTGATTGCAAGTCTGCCCCCACTCCATTTCAGTCAGGTGTTGTTTTGTCTTCCACTTGCTCTACTCCTTCAGTAGACCCCACTTTATACAGGCAGTTGGTTGGCAGTCTATTGTACCTGACACATTCTCGTCCTGATCTTTCCTTTGCGGTTGGCCTTGTCTCTCGGTTCTCCCATGATCCTCATGAGAGCCATTGGCAAGCAGCCAAACGTATTTTGAGATATATTCGGGGCACCACACATTATGGCATTCACTACTCTTCAGGATCCCCTCATATCATTGGCTTCACTGACTCCGATTGGGCTGGTGATGTCAATGATCGGAAGTCTACTTCTGGCTTCGTTTTTTGCCTTGGTTCTGGTCCTATCACATGGTCTTGCAAGAAGCAATCTTCTATTGCATTATCATCTACAGAGGCTGAGTACCGTGCAGCAGTGTTAGCCAGTCAGGAGGTTTTATGGCTTCGGCAATCGATGACAGAGTTTGGGTTTCCTCCAGATTGTCCCACTATTCTTTGGTGTGACAACCAGAGTGCCATTCACATTTCACGCAACCCAGTGGAGCATCAACGGACAAAGCACATTGAAATCCACATGCACTTCATCAGACAGTTGATTCAGGATGGTTCTCTCATCTTGGAGTATATTCCTACAGAGGAGCAGGTTGCTGACATCTTCACTAAACCTTTGGCATCTCCGCGCTATCTTCAGTTGCGCTCAATGCTTGGGGTGAAGGAAGTTGTCCTTGGGGGGTCTCAGTGAGGCCTTCCTTCCTTCATGTTTTCTTTTCAGCATGATTCTTTATCTCTTTTTGGAGAGGAGTTTTTTCCCACTGGGTTTTCTCCTTTACTCCACTTTATAGAGATTTTCTTGTATTCGGGTACCTCATCAGGCCTTGTTGCCGGGACCCTCTTTTGCATTGTAGTTCCTTTGCTTTTTTCTGCATTGTTTGTAGCTGCATTGTAGCTCATCTTAAGGGGGGGTGTTAGAGTAAAGTAATTAATTAACTTTGCTCTCCTCTTAAGATTTCCCTTTATGCACATATTAGTCATTTAATAATTAATATTTAATTATTAAATGCTCACACCTTAGGGTTAGGTTTTCCTTTTGGTGTTGATCTCCTTTATAAGGATTGATCTCTTGTATTATTCAGATTCTTGATTCATATTTTTCTCTGATAATATCTTTTCTCTTTGTCAAAGCCAAAACCCTTGTATTTGTTCTCTCTCTTTCTCTGTGACAGGTTTCTTGCATGCAGGTTTCTTTTGGGTTCTGTGGATTTGTATTTCTCAAATCCTACACATGGGGTCCTGGTCAACAATTGGATGGGATGATAAGGTTTCGGGATCTTGATCTTGATTTTCTTTAGGACTCATTTCTTCATGCTCTAAATTATCCTCTTGACATGGGGTTGGACTTTGGATATGCATGGAGGATTCTGACAAGGAATCAATGATTTGGCATGAAGGGGATGCACTTTGAACATTTGTGATGGATTCTGGCAAGGAATCAATGCTTGAACATGAGGAAGAGGGACTTCGAATGGGGTCCTCTAAAATAGATAATGGCAATAAAGTGCATGGTGGCATTGGGTCTTGTATTTCTAAAACATGACAAGGATGTGCATCATGAATTGGATTATCATGGCAATCAATTATGGATAGCTCTTGGATAATTGCATCCTTGGGTGTATTGTTTGATGAGGACAATATGGAAGTTTCTTGTGAAACTTCTAGAGGTGTAGGGATAGATGCCACTGGAGAGTCAATTTGTTTGTGGGAGGATGAGGAATTGCTAGACATAATTGTATTATTTTTATCTTCCTCAAAGAACTCACTTGGTAATTTCCTTAAGAGCATTGCAATAAAGCCACCTTTCTTTCGAGGTTTTGACATGGTTGTATCTGGAATTTGAACTTGTTTGGAAATAATTTGGTTTTGATCTGATGTCATGTTTTGATATTGGACTTGGTTCAATTGTTCTGACATGTTTGAAACTTGGCTTGGTGTGTGTTGTAACCTTTGTTTTTTTATGTTTGGTTGTTGTTGTTGACATTGATATTCCACCATTGGTTGAACCATTTGTTGACATTGTATAGCTGGTTGGACATATTGTTGAAATTGGACCATTGGTTGTATTGGTTGCATACATTGGACAATTGGTTGAACCATTGGTTGTATCTGTGGGAAATGTTCGAGCTGTTAATAATTGGTTGTGATGGTTGAAAATCTGATTGATAGTAAACACCTTCTTGTTCTTGATGTGAAGGCACATAATGTTGTTGTCTCTTTTCTTGAAATTGTTTCATCATCTCTATTTGTGAGAGGAGAGCTAGTATGTCTGATCGTTCGATAAGAGATCTTACATCAATTGGCTCAATATTTAGATTTTGACCTGGAAATTTTTGAAACACTTTGGACATTTGTGATCTACTCTTCTCAATGTTTTTCACTCTTTGTTCCAATATCTCTTCTTCTTGAGCTAGTTTCTCCTCTAGTTTTTGTATTTGGAGACTTGTTTCATCATACAAAGTTTGATCGATGTTGCTTTGTTGTTGGGTTCGATATAATTGTGATTGCATTGTCGATTGAGATGTCAAACTTTGTTGCATCATTGGTTCTTGGAACCTTGTTTCAATAGACATGTCACTATGCAAATGCAATATTTTTGGAATTTTATGCAACTAAATGCAAACTTCAATAGATGAAAATGCAAACTATGTTTTTGGTTGTTTTTGAAGATTTTGGACAAACTTTTGGAATGTAAATCTAAAAATGAGACCCTTAGGAAATTGAAATGATGTCTAGACCTCAAAGGACAAAATGACAATGTCTCCCCTATATGCTTGGATACTAAGCTAGGTTTGACCAAATGATATTGATGACAAAAGGACAAAAGATTTGATAAGGTATAGACTTCTTAACAATGACTTAGGGTTCATCAAAGATTAGGATTACTCAAGTATGACAAAACTTAGTTTTGACACTATATGCAAAGGGACAATTACTATGCAAATGACCTTAATATGATATGATAATGACCTAAGCTTAATGAAGAGACCTAGGGTATGCAAATATGAATGAATGACAATGATATGACTTTGATGCAAGAGGACATATGCAAATGGATGACTCTTATTGATATGCAAAGGAATATGACTTAGGTGAAACCTAACCTTGGTACTTGACAATGAATTTTGCAAAATGCAACCTAGGATGAACTTAAATGTAAGTGACATGAATGTTGAGACAAGATTTTGAACAATATTTGACACCCATATTTGAAGATGAGTTTTGAATCTTGATAAACTTTTGTTGGATGAATGTCTATTGTGTTTAAACTTATGTTGGATCAATTTGTTTTGCTTTTTGAAATGGGATGTAATTCAACTTTTGACAAGCAAAGAATACAAGATATTGCAACTTAGACTCAAGACAATCATGCTCATTTCCACATTTCTTATGGTAGGCAAGGACATTAGGTGCTTGAGAGGTAGACTCATTATGGGATTCAAGGAGAATACATAGATGCTTGACCCCACGGGCTCCCCTCCATGGCACTCACTTCTCAGGGCAGCCAAGCATCAGTCCCCATGGAAATCTCCCCATGGAGAACTTAGTATCTCTTCCAAGTATCCGAATTTGTCCTTCTCAAGCAACTAGAAGGGTTTTTAGCCTCTAAAAACAAGGTGTTTAGTAAGGATTTCTGTTAAGCATTACTCCTTGATGTCACGCAAGCGTGATTGAGACATTAAGCCCATCAAGATACCAAACAAATGTAGTCATGCAAGCACGATTTAGACCAAGAGGCCCTACTTAGATGTTGATATGAGAAAGAGTCCAAGGGTCATCACTTCCCAAGTAACTACAATTCCCACGTAATACTTCCTTCAAATCTTTTGCTCATCGGGTATTATTTTATAGTGAGTTAGAATGCCAAAGAATTCTAGCTGTACTCACTTTGGGTCGTTCCCTTCTCATGATTATCACTTGCTTGCAAAAGCAAAGTGGTCGGGAAGGTAGGCCCTCTAAAGGAGACAAACAATCAAAGACATGAGCATGGTATCGAAGATCTGGATTTCTGGTCACCCTAAGAAGGATGAGAGCATACTCTCCTACTCCAATGTCACACTCAACAATCAAAGCACAAACACATTCATTCCAACCTATTTAAAAATCACTAAGTGCCTAATTAAAAAAACACAAACACAAAAGTTTAGTTGTTTCTCCAAGGCAACCTGCAAAACCCAAGTTAGGAGTTTGATTTGTTGTCTTTGACTATCGATTCTGCATAACACATGTTAGTAGTTTGATTTATTGTCTTTGCCATGCGTATGCCAAGATTCTGCATAGAAAATTAGTACCAAAATCTAAAGCACAGAAAACAAAATGCAAAAACTACACAAATTTCAAATAAAACATTGCATTTTTACCCCTGTTCTGGACTTTACACAGGCGCAGAACCCATGACATAGGTGCAGAATGCAGGACACAAGTGTAGAATGTCTTCAACACAGGTGAAAAATGCTCAACACAGGCACAGGATGTAGGACACAGGCGCAGAAGTCTCCAGAAAACCCTGCATGACCCTGTTTTTGGGTTTTTTGGCCTGCAAATCAACTTGAGAGCACTCAAAACACCATAAAGGGGTTAGAAGGTTAGTGTTCACATCGGGTTCACCAATTAATGTACGTTAGGAAATAGGAAATCATCACAAAACAAGATAAACATAATAGCTCAATCACAAATGCATTCATTGCAATGATCTATCCTAAACAACACTCAATAGAGACATGAAACAAAAACATTCAAAAGCAAAGATTATGCAAACCAATAGCAGATTTGAATGCTCCTTCATGCGGCTCCATTGTTCTTCTTTCCTCTTCAAATGGTTGTGGATCTCACCAAGAAGTGCACATACATAATTGAAAGCAAGATTGACATTGATTATTGATCAAGAGTACTAGAAGCATAAATTCGATAGCCTGATTACCAATTATTAGCCTTGATTGATGAAGATCATCCAATTTATAGATAAATTGGATAAATGACAAGATTAGCATGATGCAATTCGAATGGAAATTGCAAATCAATTATGTCAATTATGACATGTCTATGACAAATTGCTATGCAAGGATTTATGACAATTTATGACAAATTTCTATGCAAAGATTTATGACAATTTATGACAAATTTCTATGCAAGGAATTTTATGACAATTTATGACAAATTTCTATGTCATTCCCATGAATTTAGGAGAGAAATAGGAGGAAATTGAAATTAAGAATTAAGAAATTAGAAAAATTAGAAAAATAGGAGGAATTAGGAAAATTAGGAATTAATAAATTGATGAAAATTAGAAATTAGGTAAATTAATTAATAATTTGTCATTTATTAATTAATTCACAAAAGAGGAATAATTAGCCAATTAAATGAACATTTAATTGCAATGAGAAGACTTAGGATAAATAAACAATTTATTAATCCTAAAGGAAGAAATGACACACACAAGGTTAAATGATTAAATCACGAAACCCTAGAAGATGAATTAGTTCTTGATGAAAGATAATTGACTTGATTTGATTTGATTTTGGATTGATAAATGACCAATGTGATAAATGATTTGATTGAGAAAATGCACCAATTGACGAGGAACAATGACAAATTGATCCAAATTGACATATTTGAGACAGACAATGATCGATGACAAATCGATCGCAAAATGACAAGATCGAACAAGATGACAAGAGTTGATGATAAATAGATTGCCAAAATGAGAGGATTGAAAATGACCACGATCAATGACGAATCAATCGCAAAATGACAAGATTGAACATGACAACGACCGATGACAAATCAATCGTTAAACGACAAGATTGAAGGGTTGATGATAAATCGATCACCAGATGACAAAATTGATAAGAGGAAAACGATCGATGACAAATTGATCGCAAGATTGATAGGAGGACAAAACCCTAATTAGGATTGATGATGTCCAAAATGATGACAAATAAGCATACACATTGATGCAATAGGATAAGATCGATTAAAATCATGACTGGATAGTGTTGTCGACAAGACCAAATTTGAGAGCGAGACAAATGAAGAATGTAGAGGAATGACTCGATGTTCGCAAATGATAAAGACCAAGTAAGAATCATAGGAGAAATGTTAATGCGACGCAAAAACCTAAAATGAGGCAATGCACAAATGTTAAAGTATGACTCCGCAAGCGTTGACCATTTTTAGGTGTCTACACTTACATTGCTTTATGTGTTGATGTTTGTGTAGGATAACTAAAGTAGGATGCAAATGTTTAGTGCTACAGGTATTATACTTGTTAATAAACTATATTATATATGTATAGTTGTCCTTTCCATAGATTGGTGCATTTTTAATCCCTAAGAGGAAATGATCATGTTCATTTCCTTGATTTTTAAATTCAATTACAAAAAAATAATCTATGACATTTTCAAAGAAAGAGGCATTTGTAAATATCAAAATTTTTAAGACATTTATTGTATTCCTATAGTATCGTGCACAAGTTACTAGATCTTTTTTGATCAATTGGAATTTATCAGTTTGGTTTATTTCATAAGATCAATGTTCTTGTAGTGTTGATTGATCCCAATTTTTTTAGCAATAGTGAAAGTAACAAAAAAAGTAAGAGACCATTTTCATGAGGCAAGTGTAGCCTACATTGAGTTTAGAATGGCAAGTCATGGGGGATTTAAGAAGGTGTGGTTGAAGAGTGATTTGTTAAATATAATAAACTGTTTGAACAAAAAATATTCACCTAGTTGACGATCAACCATTTAATGAAGGAGTGCTTTGAAATGATGACAAAAATTGAGGATATTAAAATATCACATGTTTTGAGGGAGGGTAATAGGCTGGCTGACCACGTGGCTAATCTAGGTGTGGTTAGAGATGATGAAACATGGTAGCAAGAAGGGGATTCCTTCCCATTCCAGTTGTGTGAGTTGGCGAGGAAGGACATTGAAAATATTTCATGACTCAATCATTAATGATGACTCATCACAAGTGTAAGGATTTTCATAGAAAAGAGTGAAGGCGAGTTTCCAAATTATTCTTGTGGAACTATTTATTTTGCGTCATCCTGAAGTTTGGTTTTGGTGTTGTCCAAAAAAATCACAAAAGTAGTATCATAATCGGTGGAGACAAAAAAAAGAATGGAGTTGTCCTCATGCGAGCTTTGGGAGAAGAATAAGGAGATCTGGAGGGAAATTGTTAATGGGGGAATGGAGCCCTCTATTTAGAAACTTCATGGACAAAATCATCAGCTCACAGACCTATTTCTGAGTGATTGGGATAATGGGGTGTTGCATGTGTATGGGGCAGAGTTCAGAATCAATGAACCTTTCATCACCATAATTTCTGGGATTAGTATGGAAGGTAGAAAATTCTTTAGGGAAAGGAAGAATTCAGAAGAAGCCCTCTCTATTTTCTACGATAAATAAAGTGAAAGGAGGAAGGCTAAGAAGAAATCGAATGGCGGATACAACCGGTTGGACCTTCAAAGTCTCTGGGAAGACATGGTAGAATTCATTATGAGGTACATTACCCTCGATAGTTTCTTTGCTAGTATTTTCTATTAGCACTTCACTATTTTGAACCATTTTAGACATGACAAAAAAATTTCTATTATGGTTTCCTTGTTATCTTCCCTAGAGTTATCTATTAGTAAGCATTCTAAGAATGAGGATAACTCAATTATTCATGAGGGTTTAATTCTCTTAGTCATGGAGTATGTGAAGGCCCATGAGGTCAAACCCTCCCATGCTCAGGTAAACCCTAAGTCTTTAGCTAGCCAGGAGGTGCATGATGTTTCAAATACATAGATCGATGATACTGAGGATAGGAAAGTTATGGATTGGAATGATGTCCAAGTGTTAGATGACTCAGATTATAAACCCTCCTAGGATGAGGGTCCCCTGAAAAAGACTCTTGGTACTAGTAGCAATAGAAAAACCCTCCTAGAAGGGCTGCTAAAAAGAAAACCCCTGTTTTGCAGACCAACATTTTGAACCCACAAAATCTGAAGAAACAAAAAACTAGAAATAAGGCGGTGAATATTGACAAGGAGGATTGTTTGAAATAAAAATCAACATCCCCAGCAATGTGGACCCTAATGAGGCCAAAGATGATGAAAAGGATGTTGAAATGCTTCTGGGGAATTCGCTGATGTATCAGAAAAAGTGTTTCTAATGGTTTTTTGGGGAAAGCAATATTTTGAAATAGGGGATTAAATACCTCATTGCCGTTTTCACTAAGATTACTGCTCTAGATAAGACAGATGAACTCCTAAAGTTATCCTAGATTATTGTGAAAGATATCAATATCATGAAGACTGAGCATGAGGTAAAAATCAAGAAGCTGGAGAAAGAGATATAAAAACTGAAGAGTAAACTAAAGGGTTTGGTGGAAGTCAACAAGGAAGCTATGTATAGTAGTGTTGAGGGTCTTAAGAGAGTCAATGAGGACATTTATTTGTAGAAGGAGCAAATGGCCAGAGAAGAGACACCCCCAGATATCAACTTGACTAAGTTGAACCAGGAGGTGTAGGCGTCCACGGGACAGTGTACCGAGACTAGGAGAAAACATCAGGTTATTGGTAGCTCAAGGTTTATTATGGAGGAAATCTAGGTGATTAATAACAAAGTGATCTAGAAAAATGCAGAGCTTATGAAAGCTCTATCTTAGTTCTTTTTACTATTATTTCCCATTTAGTTTTGTTTTTTATGGTTTTTGTTATAGGGTGATGCCCCTATTTCTATAGCTGGTTAGCGGTTGGTTAGACTCTGATTACTGTGTTTTATTTTTTGTTGGATTTGGTTTTGGGTCCCTGTAAAACTAGTTTATCTTAATCAAAAATAAAAAAAGTAAAAGGTCCTAGTTGTCATATCATTGCAAATACATTTTTCTTAAGTTGTGTGTATTCTATGGATATTCTTGTTCTTTTGAAGTTAACATAACCAATATCTAATTTGAGCAATTTTTCTAGGTTTGGCTTGTCCTTCACATCCTTTGCACATAGGTTCCTTCCTTTTAGCTAACCTTTTTGAATTCATATCCATATTTTGGAGAAGATTCGTTGCATAAGTATCTTGATTGTTTTAAAAAATAAGTTTGTTGTATGGTATGCAAAATATCTATGTGAATGTAACTGTTCCCATTGTGCAATCTTCTGGTAGCTGAATATTTTTTTTTAATGTCTTCATCACGTGGACTACCAAAGAATAATCTGGGAAAATTCATTTCTTTGGCATATGTATCCTTAAATATTGTAATTGGATAGTAGTCTTGTGTGTGTACAATTTCAATGATTTTATCATCCATTTTATGTATAGATCTAGATTCAGTGAATCCATGTATCAAAGTTTCAGATGGACCTTCTTATTCTCTGTCACTCTTTGAGTCAATTTCACTTGTACTATGTTCATTATTGTCTTCATTTTTATCTTTAGTTTGCAAATATTGCCTCCAATCCTTGTTAATTTGGAAATTTTGTATTTTGTATAATTGTGTTTCAGCCAATTGCCTCAAAGCTTACACGACAATGTTTGGTTGTATCATCCCCTTTTAAAATGCATTTTTATAGTGCAAGCATATTTTAAGGGAGATGGAAATTGTTGATGTATTGTTAATTGATTGTGGTAGCACTCTTTGTATAATATTCATGTTCATTGGAACATTGATAATAGAGCCCATTAGTCCTATTTGAGATCTTTTATAGCCTAGTTCCCAAACTTGAGCAAATGCAATCCCAAGTGAAGCAATTCATTCTTCTAATTGTGATATAAATTTTACATTCTCCAATGGTTTATTAGTTTGTATATTACTTTGTGTGGCATACTAAGGCAACTTGGATTGCTTCAAAGTGGTATGGCATATTTGACAAATAGAATTTGTCAATACAACATTAGTAGATTGTACCAACTTATAGTAGATTTTTTGTTGGTATTATGGATGACTTCATCATGTGTTGCATTGGTTTTGTCATTGATGTTAACACTTATCTTGTTGGAGGTCTATATTATGTTCACCGGTATGGTTAGTGACTTAGGCACAGTCACCGGTATATGTTCACCGACAATGATGATGACTTGTTATCATTTGGAGATCATTTGGTTATGTTGAAGACATGGATTGGAAGTTTGGATTTGGTGTTTTTCTTATTGGTCTAATCGGGTTGACAGATTTTCCTTTATCGACAGATAGGTCTAGGTTATGGACCGGTACATGGTATCTATTCTAAATCATCACAACATGTTATAGAGATTTTTTATTGACTGGATAATGTGGTAAATGTTTTGAGCCAATATGTTGGATCACATCAAGACTTATTTGTAATTGATTTAATTATAATATCTTTAGTGAGCCGACCTATACATTTGGTCTTAGTTTTTGTATATATGATTGTAAGATCTTATTGAAGATCTCATATGGTATGAGTGTGTTTGAATATTGAAGAGCGAAAATAAGTAGATCCTTGTGCTAATCACAAACACATTATTTGAAGATTGAAGGAAAGGTTATTAAGGTGCTTGACACTCATGTTTAGAGATTAAACCAGTACTAAATCTAGCATTACAGATGTTATCTTGAGAAGTACATTGTCATTGGATTTAACCATCCAATTATAGTTAGTGTGACTCCTATTTTGTGATTGAGCAGTGAGATCTAGGTGGTTGGCCTTTCTGCATGTGCAAACCCCATTTGTATACACTTACTATCTGCAGCAGTATCATCTGATTGTGGGTAAGGTTTCCCACCATGGTTTTCCCCTTACTGAGTTTCCACGTAAAAATCTATGTGTCATGTGTTGTGGATGTTGTTCCTCTTTCTGTTTTATGCATTAAGTTAAATTGATACTGCTATAACTGTTAGTCTATTTTACCGACACTTAAGTTTGGTTTACCAGAACTAAGGTTAAGTTGGAATAATTTGCATTTGGATTATAAATTATTTTAAAATGGTTCACAACTGATTCAGCCCCCCCTCTCAGTTGTCCTTCCCAAATCCTAACAATTGGAATTAGAGCTAAGCCCTCTTTTTGTAGAAGCCTAATAGCTTGAGGAGATCATATAGAAACAAATATTTTTCAAGAAGGATAGCCTAAAACCTGATGGAACTAACTATGGTATATGGAAAATAAGAATGGAAACACATCTAAACTACATTGGAAGAGATATATGGGATGTTACAAAGAATGGCTATATTTCTCCTACACTGAATCAACCTCATCCATCAACATTGGCTATGGACTTGGACAATGATTGCAAAGCAAGAGAAGTACTTCTGAGCGCATTATCAGATCAACAAATCATGGGATTATTAGACTAATCTACTGCTAAAGCTATTTGGGATAAACTGGAAACACTGAATGAAGGAGATACCACTGTAAAAATTGCAAAACTGGAATGTTTTGATTAAGTAAAATCAGGTATTTGAAAGGTACCCGAACCTTGAACAAACTAGGAGAAAGAACTACTAAAAAAAGTGCCTGGTCACTTCAAAAAACAAAATGAACCCACCAAAAGGGATCAACTTAACACAACATTACATAATAAAGTATCTCAGTACATACAACAAAAGGAAAGCATAAAGACAACAAAGAGACCTAACCAGGGACATCAACAGAAACTAAATACTATTCATAATTTCCTCAGCGTGAACAACCATTTCTTTCATGCTGTTCGCTAAGGTCTTCAGATCTTCCAGCTCATGACCTTCGATGTCGCCTTTTTTCTTTGTGTTAGCTCTGGTCCTCCTTTCATGCCCTTTCTTGTTCAACTAATCTTTATCACCATCCTTTTCAGCATCATTCTCAAACTTTTTAATAAGGATGTTCATATTGTCCATCGAGGATTTGAGGATTTGGAAATTTTGGTCAGCAATCTTCTTTACATTGAGCTCCAGCTTGTCAATTCTGGTGCTGAAATATTTCATTTTATTTTCCATTTCCTTAGGATCTCCCATCTCATTGACCTTTTTCTCTGTTGCCATAATTTTTCCAACCATACATTCAATGGCTTGTGCATTATGCAGAACAGCCCCCAGTTCTTTAACATGTTTCGCCAAGGGTTTGTCACCAACTGTAATTCTTGCAATAGCCTATGTATTGGGTTTCAAATTGTTAACATCCTTCACCATAGTAGTGATGGTCTCACAGAAGGCCTTAACAGTGTCTTTGTCCCCATATTCACTTTTATCCCCTTTTTCCTCCTTATGTAGGTTTGTGGTATTCACGGTCTCCAAATTATCCATCACCAGGTTACCCTCCCGTTCTTTATCCTAACTATCAACCACCTTGTTTTCTTCAGCCACATCTTTCGATTCAACTTGAACATGATTGAATTCAAAATTGCTCCCCTTTTTAATGTTCTTTTTCTGAGCCTTCTTTCCAGTGGTTTTCCCTTTCTTTTTTTTAGCAGATTTTTCCTCAAGGGATTCAGTTGCAGAGTCCGACGTATCAGAGTCCACAATAATCCTCCTCTTCTTGGACCTAAACCTCCCTTTCTTGCTAGTTTTCTCTGACTCTCCCTTGGTATCTGAGTCAAAATTAAAACCACTATCCTTACTTTCTGTAGTTTCATCTCTAGCATTTACCTTTGATAGGCTTTTCAATGCACTTACCCTTTAGCATTTTATAAAGTAGGACCATAAGCCCTTGGTGGAGGGCATGATCGCCTTTAGGGTCCTTCTGGATATCCTTTATAGTATGATCCATAGAATAGGCAAGGTAATAAGGAAGGCTAACACTTTCACCATGATGAAAATGATTAAGAAGAATGAAGTGATGCTCGTAGGCCCTAGTAAACCTACCATCTAAGGTAATGAATTCAATAGAAGCGAAAAGAACAAACCTCCAAGGCCTGCAAATTCTCTTCGGGGAGTGGTAGGAATTGTCAATTTTGATCATCTTTTGCCTCTCTCCATCTGTAACTGGAAACTTGTCTACAGCTTTATCAGATATTCTTCTGTCCCTGTAAAATTTCATACCCTCTGTAGACATCCCCGTGGCCTCGACAATAACCTCTTCATCGACATTCATCATCTATGAACCTATCAAAATTTTTCCATTTTTCCAGTTCTTGATGAAGTAAGAAGTAATTGTGGGGTCTTTACCACTTAGTCATTCCATGAAAATATTCATTCCTCCCTTCTAGAGGATGTCCTAGACTTCATCATTCTTTCTCCAGTCTGAGCAGGAAGCTGGTTCAAGTCTCTTCTTGTTGCCTCCCATTTTTCCAGCTCCTTCCTTGCAATGCCTTCTCTCGCTTTGATCACTTCCCCTTTGGTTTCTGTGGTTATTTTGTAAGAGCACCTAGAATCCATGCCAAGTAAGTATGATAAGACACCTATTTAAAAGTTCATTATCTTCAAATGAGCCCTGCATCGAAAAAGCTGGAAAGGTCATTAGAAATAATGATTAAAAGTACCATGTTTCCTTGTATAGCTTTGGTCTTGATTGAGAAAGGATTTCATTTCACTTGCAATCTCCATCTCGCCATAATTAGTAATGATGTCTCCCAATTGGCAAGCCAAGCTGGCAGCCTAGTCAGTACAAGAGTTGGCCTCCCTGTAAGCATGTGTAAAAACACACATGTCAAACTCTTCGCTAATTTTCCTAGTAGCTTTAATAGCATTACTAATAGACCAAGATGGCAGGAATTTCATATTTAAATAGTTGATAATGTTTAAGGAGTCTCCTTCACACCAAACTTTAGTACATTTGGCTTCCTTGGCTAGGATCATCCCATGATAGGCCGCCATGGCTTCAGCTACATGATTGGTTTGATTTCCTATGGGAATACATTTGATGATTTTACATATTCCCCATTCATCCCTTATGACCACTCCACATCTAGCAACCCCCGGGTTACCCTTTGAGGCCCCATCAAAATTGATTTTCATCCATCCTCTAGGTGGGCTGATCCATCTCACTCCCTCTCTAGGGTTGCTCTGAACAATCTCTTGAGCCTTTAGTCTCCACTTTTTATAGATACATTGATCCTCCTTAGTGTGAGGATTGTCCAAACCACCTATGATATTTAGATTTTCCACTATGCTTCTTCTAATTTTTTCAAACACAATTTTAGCCTTAGTAGTCTTTTCCCTGAAAATTCTATCATTTCTCTCTTTCCAAAGACCCCAGCACATGTGGGGTAAAGCAATTTTCCATAATAAGGTAGTGGTTTTGTTTTTTGAAGGGTGATGCCAAGGCTTGAAAATTTCCTGAATCAAATTAGGGAAGCTCCAACTAATATTGAATTGATCCAGACAACTTCTCCAAACATCAATAGAGAAAGGACAATGGAAGAGCATATGATTTATAGTCTCCTCATTCTGCTTACAGAGAATACAGAAACTAGGCATACTGATACCTCTTTTTTTGATATTCTCAATAGTGAGAATTTTGTTTTGAAGGGCTATGCAAAAGAAAATATTGATTTTGGGGATGAGGCCTTTAACCCAAGCTTTGGCCCAACAAGGACTTTCCATGTTCTTGAACTATTGATGATATAGAGAAGTCACTAAAAAAGTACCACTAGCTGTGAGTTTCCAAATTATTTGGTCTTCTTCTTCAATCCTCACCATAGAGTTCATAACTTTGTTCAAACTTCCTAAAGGCTGATCCACTTGAGATAAGTCTCTCCACTATCCCTCTTTCCAATAATTCTCAACCTTGGTTCCAAATCTTTCCTTGCATTGGTTCTGATATCTATTCCATTCAGGGTTTTCATTCAAAGGGAAATCTAGAAGCCAAGGGTCCTCCTAGAACTAAATAAGATTCCCTTTTCGCAACTTCCACTTTGTACCTTTGATAAATAATTCTCTAGTCCTAGAGACATTTTTCCAAATATTGGAACCAATAGGGATGCTCTCCTCTTTAAGGAAACTTTGAAGATTCAGGCATTGGCTTTTATATTTGTTGTCCCATATTTTTTTCCACTCTCCTTCATTTCTATATCCTCTCCAAATCTGCTTGGCCATGAGGTGATCATTTATGTTTCTTATTCTTCTAAGGCCAAGACCTCCTTTATTCTTAGGCTTACAGACCTTCTCCCATGCAATTAAGTTCATTCTCTTCTTCTCTTCCACCCCTATCCATAAGAAGGATCTTTGAATCTTTTCAATGGCCTCGGCATACCTAGCTGGAATCCTAAACAGACTGATGGTATAGAGGGGGATACTTTAAAGAGTGTATTTAAGTAGTTGGACCTTACCTGCTTGACTAAGGAGAGCTCCCTTCCATCTAGACATCTTTTTGTGGAATTTATCCACCAAGGCTCCCCAAAAGGTGTTTGGAGGATCAAGGCCTAAGGGGAGCCCCAAGTAAGAAGCAAGCATTGACCCCCCAAAATGTTACTAATTTTAATCCTCCTTTTCTCTGGAGTATTGATAAAATAAACAAAGCTTTTAGACCAATTAATTAGCTGACCAGTGGCCTCTCCATAGTTGTCCAAAGCCTTTTTTAGTCTTCTAGAGTCCTTAATAGTGGCTTTTCCCATTATTGTAGAATCATCAACAAACTGTTGATGACAGCATATTTGATCAGCCGAAGAAGGATTCAAACTGCAAAACTCCCTTTTCTCAACCAACTTACCAATATATCTCCCCAAGCATTCCACCATGATGATGAAAATCACTGGAGATAGAGGATCCCCCTACCTAAGACCTCTTGAGGCTTTAAAGAAAGGAGAAGGGGAGCCATTCATTAAAACAGAGAAAGAAGCTGAAGAAACAAGTTGTCTGATAAGGCTGGCACTTCTAGGACTAAAACCAAAAGTAGAGGGAACGTCCACCATAAAATCTGAATCCACTCTATCGTGGGCCTTAGAGAGATCCAGTTTCAGAAAAAAACCTTCTTTTTTTGAGAATGCCAGTGAATGGATATTTTCATGCACAGATATGATAGAATCTAGAATTCGTCTTCCCGAGACAAAACCACTTTGCTGAGGCGATATGATGGAGGGCAACAACTTCAAAATTCTAGAGGTAAGGACCTTAGAGATAATCTTATAGAGAGACTTGCATAAACTTATAGGTCTGAAAAGATCCATAGAATCTGGCCCCATCTTTTTGGGAATGAGAGCAATAAAAGTACCATTAACTTCTTTTAATAGTTTTCTAGCACCAAAAAACTCTTTCACTGCTCTGGTGGCATCATCTCCTATAATATGCCAGTTCATTTGGAAGAAAAACATGGGAAAGCCATCCGGACCTGGGGCTTTGTTGCCTTCAAAGGAATTGACAGCTATCAAAATTTCTTCATGGGAAGAGATAGCCGACAGGTGATCATTCTGTTCCTCCCCCAAAATGGTAGGTATGTTGTCCAAAAGTTCCCTTTGTGCTTGTATTTCCAAATTCTGATCCTTAGCAAGTAAATTAGAGAAAAAATCCATAGCAGCCTTGCTCATAGAGTCATCATCAACAACACATCTTCCATTAACTTTAATTTGAACAATTCTATTCATGGCCTTATGTCTTAAGGTGGACATATGGAAGTATTTAGTGTTCCTATCCCCCTCCTTTAACCAGACATTCCTCTATCTTTGTTTCCAATAGCTTTCCTCTTTAGCTATTATATCATGATATCTCATAAGAATAGCATCTTCAGTGTTTCTAGACATATTAGTGTAACCATTGATCTATATTTCATCTTGGATTTCCTTGAGCTCTAAGAGGATTGTGGCTTTTGAGGTAAAGATGTTCCCAAAGCAATCCTTATTCCACTTCTTAACATTATCTTTAACATTCTTCAGCTTTTTGACCACTTTGTACATGGCGTTCCCTTCAATACTGATCTGCCACCATTCCTTAATCTTACTTTCCAGATCCGGGTGTGTCGTCCACATTTTTTCAAATCTATAAGGGAAATGTCTCCTTCTATTCTGTAATTCAGCCATGAAGGTTATGGGATAATGATCTGATCCAGCCCTTATGTGAAAGGATAAAGAACATTCATGAAGATTATACCAATCTAAGGAAAGAAGAGCTCTATCGAGTCTAACTTGGATCAGATTCTCACCACTTCTTCTATTGGTCCAGGTGTATTTGACTCCTTGCAACTCCAAATCATGAATTTCATTATTGTTTATGAAGTCCATCAAGTCTAGTCTATTGTCCATATTAGTTTGACTCCCTCCCTTTTTCTCATTTTCCTTCAAGGGAGTATTGAAATCTCCCATAATTATCCAACTGTCCTCAGCAAACCTACTTCTCAGCCCAGTTAGATATCTTCACATCTCACTTCTACCAGTCTTTGTGTTGGGGGTGTAAATGTTAGTTACAACCCAGGTTGTACAATTCTTTAAGTGCTTAAATATTATACAAGCCAAATTGTTATCCTAAATCAACACCTCTCCTTCTACATTGTTTTTTTTCTAGAAGGTAACAATTCCTCCCAATGCACCTTCTGAACTACCTCCACTGACTCCACCATTTTTGAACACAAAACTGGAATTTTACTGGGTTAGGTATGAAAATTTAAAAATGGAAGAAGATGAAAGAATTTCTACATTTATGGAAAGAGTTAATGAAATTATTTTAGGAATACCATGTTGTGGAGGATCCTTGAGTGAAGATGAAATTGTGTCTAAAGTTTTAAGAGCTTTACCACTGACTTACAAAATGAAAGTGACTGCTATTAATGAGTTGAGAACAATGCCTAATACTTCAGTTTCTAGAGATACTTTGGTTGGAAAAATTTCAACATTTGAGCTTGAATAATTTGGTCATGTTGTTACAGTCAAGACTGATTTAGCTTTCAAAACATCATCATCATTTGACAAAACTGATTGGAAAACACTTAATGCAAAAGAACTTGAATATATGAGGAGAGAAAATGAAGAACTTGAAGCCTTATTTGCAAGGAAGATGCCTAAAGGTCCAGTAGGAAGTAAGTATGAAGGTAAAGCACCTTTCAAATGTTTTAATTGTGATAAAGTTGGTCATATAGCTTCTAGGTGTCCTAATAGACATGTAATATTAAGGGAGGAAGCAAAAAAATCATATAAGCCTAACCCTGAATATCAGAAATATAGATTTAAGAAAAACAGAGATAAGTCATGTTACTATGCAAATGAAGGTGTTACAGATGATTTAGATGAAGATCCAACATATAGAGTACGGGCTTTTATTGCAATAAAAATAATATCAACCGACACCTATTGTCAAACTGGTAGAGAAGGCACTGGCAACAAAAATTGATGAAAAGGTTGAATGGATTATAGATAGTGGATGCTCGCATCATATGACTAGTGATAAAAGCAAATTCTTATATTTTCAAGAAATTAATAGAAGCCTGGTAAGGTTTGGAGATGATAAAGCTTGTTTAATCAAAAGAAGAGGCACTATATCTTTGGATGGTAAGCACAATACTAACAATGTTTATTATGTAGAAGGTTTAAAGTATAATATTTTTAGTGTTGGTTAGTTAGTGGAAAAATGATTTCAGTTACAATCCAAGAATGGAAAATGCAAAATCATAAACAAAATTGAATTAGAGATTGCAATCAGTAATCAGACTAAAAGTAATATCTTTCACTTGAATACTAGTGATAAGACATGTTTGATTGATCACATTGATGAATGTTGGTTATGGCATAAAAGACTCTGTCATGTGAATTTTGATTGCATTGTAA
Source organism: Cryptomeria japonica (assembly GCF_030272615.1). NCBI lineage: Eukaryota > Viridiplantae > Streptophyta > Pinopsida > Cupressales > Cupressaceae > Cryptomeria > Cryptomeria japonica. The sequence continues at coordinate 836,361,078 of NC_081411.1, forward strand.
AGATTAGTTCAACTAAGGTAGTAAGGGATTTACCTAAGATTGTGAAACCTCATGATCTGGTATGTAAGGAATGTCAAATGGGAAAGAAAGTTAGAGCAACATTTAAAAGCATTACTGAGAAATCCAATAATATTCTTGATTTAATTCATAATTATTTGTGTGGTCCAACAAGAACAAGAATTATACAAGGAGATAGATACTTTATGCTAATAATTGATGATTATTCTAGAATGTGTTGGGTTACTTTTCTCAGAGAGAAATTAGAAGCTTTTGGAAGATTCAAGATATACAAGGCAATGGTAGAGAATGAAACCGGCAAGAAAATCAAATGTTTAAGATCAGATCAAGGAGGAGAATTTACATCTAGAGAATTTAATGCATTCTATGAAGTGAATGGAATCAAAAGACAACTATCAGCACCTCAGACACCCCAACAGAATGGAGTTGTGGGAAGGAAGACCATAACAATTCTAGATGCAACAAGAACCATGTTAATGGAAGCAAATCTACCTCATGTGTACTGGAGAGAAGCAACGAATACAATAGTTTATACCTTTAATAGAGTTTACATCAAAATTGAAACCGGTAAGACCCCTTATGAACTATGGTTTGGTCATATTCCTACTCTTAAGTATTTCAAAATATTTGGAAGAAAATGTTATATTAGATTAGGTGAGTATATTGGCGAATTTTATCCTAGAAGTAATGAAGGAATATTTCTTGGTTATTCATCTAAAAGAAACACATATAGATGTTATAATAGAAGGTTACAAAAAATCATTGAGAGCACTAATGTGAAGATAGATGAACACTTTAGAGGAGATTCAAGATCTGTAGAACCGGTAGTTGAAATGATCATAGATCAACCAACAGATTGTGCCAGTACAGGGTGAAGATCCAGTCACACTGACATCATCAAAAAAATCAACTGTCACTGAAGAACAACGACATGCAAGAGGAAATTGGAACAAACCCAGGTATGTAAGATTGAATCATTTAGAGAATTAGATAATTGGAAACAAGAATCAAGGTGTTGTGACTAGAGAAAGATTGGCAAATGAAGAGGTATGTTTAATTTCCCAAGTTGAACCAACATCAATTGTTGAAGCTTGTCAAGATGAACATTGGATAAAAGCAATGGAAGAAGAATTAGAACAAATTGGGAAGAATAATACTTGGACATTGGTTCCTTGACCTAAAGACAAAAATGTAATTGGAACTAAATGGGTATATAGAAATAAACTTAATTAAAATAGTGAAGTAATCAGGAACAAAGCAAGATTAGTTTGTAAAGGTTATTAACAAAAAGAAGGAATAGATTATAATGAAACCTTTGCCCAGTAGCCAGAATTGAGGCGGTCAGACTATTTCTTGCATTTGCAGCTCATAAGAACTATAAAGTTTATCAGATGGATGTAAAATATGCATTTTTGAATGGAGATCTTGAGGAGGAAGTTTACATTGAATATCCTGATGGATTTTCTTTGACAGATAATAAGGATATGGTTTGTAGGTTAAGGAAAGCTTTATATGGTTTGAAGCAAGCTCCCAGAGCTTGGTATGCTAGATTGGATAAACATCTTTTGAAGCTTGGTTACACAAAAGATAATGATGACAACAATTTGTATTACAAAGTTACCAATGATGATATTTTGGTTATTGAAGTATTTGTGGATGATATCATTTTTGAAGGTGAAGATGTATTATGTAAAGACTTTGCTAACCAGATGCAAAAAGAATTTGAAATGTCTATGATTGGAGAGATAAAAAAATTTCTAGGTTTGCAGATTTCACAAATAGATAAAGGTATATTCATATGTCAAAAAAAGTACTTGAAGGAACTCTTGAAGAAATTTGGTATGGAAAATTCCAAATCAGTAAGTACTCTTATGACTATAATTGATAAATTGACATCGAACGATGATTCAACTCCTATTAATATGACAAGATACAAATCTATGATTAGAGGTTTACTATATTTGACACAAACCAGACCTGATATAATGAATGCAATATGTGTTGTTTCAATAATTTAAATCAATCCTAAAAAAAATCATGAATCAATAGTTAAAAGGATTTTCTGGTACCTACAAGGCACAACAAATCTTGGTTTATGGTATCCTAAAGATGAAAATTTTGATTTATGTGCATACACTGATGCAAATTGGGTAGGAGATGTAGATTATAGAAAGAGTGCCACTGGCGGTGCATTATTTCTTGGCAGAAGATTGATTTCATGGATAAACAAGAAGCAGACTTGTACATCATTATCTACAACATAATCAGAATATGTTGTAACAACAACTAATTGTACTCAGGTATTATGGATCAAGAAAATGTTGATATAAAGGTAAAATGCAAAGAACCAATAATTATTTATTGTGATAAGTCTGAAATAATTGATATATCAAAGAATCTGATATTTCACTCTAAGACAAAGCATGTTTCTATTAAATACAATTTTCTGAAAGAGAATGTTGAAGCAAATGAAGTGAGTTTGGTTTATGTGAATACTAAAGAGAAAATTATAGATATCTTAACAAAGTGTTCTCCTAAGGAAACATTTGAATATCTCAGAGAGAATCTTGGGGTCATTTCCCCACTGATAGAAACTTGAATAATGAAGATTGGCATCAAACCAGCAAGGACTAACAGAAAAATCTCTTTCTGACTTTGATGAAGGAGAGCTACTTCTCAAGGGGAGTAGTTGGCTGAATGTTATGTTTTAAATTCCTAACTTCTTTGGAATTTGATGTCAAAGGGGGAGAGATATCTATGGAAAAACATTATACCTTGAGGGAGAGATATACTCTTTGGATATATGTATTTTTGGTTTTGGTTTCTGTTTTTGTTAGAAAACTTTGTATTGATCCATCTTTGGGAGATTGTTGGTTTATTGGTTTTTGGCATTCTATTTTTGGCACTTAGATGTTTTTCCATCTAGTGTTGCCATCAATTCCAAAGGGGGAAATTGTTGGTATCATTGTTGATTTCATCATGTGTTGCATTAGTTTTTTCATTGATGTCAACACTTATCTTCTTGGAGGTCTATATTATGTTCACCGGTATGGTTAGTGACTTATGCACAGTCACATCTATGTGTTCACCAGTAGGTTATATTATTCATTGACAACGATGATGACTTGTTATCATTCAGAGATCATTTGGTTATGTCAAAGACATGGATTGGAATTTTGGATTTGGTGTTTTTCTTATTGGTCTAATCGGGTTGACAGATTTGCCTTTACCGACAGATAGGTCTAGACTATGGACTGGTACATGATATCTATTTCAGATCACTACGACACATTATGGAGATTGTTTATTGATTGGATAATGTGGTAAATGTATTTAGTCAACATGTTGTATCACATCAAGACTTATTGGTAATTGATTTAATTGTAATATCTTTAGTGAGCTGACCTATACATTTGGTCTTAGGTTTTGTATATATGATTGTACGATATTAATGAAGATCGCATATGGTATGAGTGTGTTCAAATATTGAAGAGCGAAAAATAAGATCCTTGTGTGAATCATGCAGACATTATTTGAAGGTTGAAGGAAAGGTTATGAAGGTGTTTGACACTCATGTTTAGAGCTTAAATCGGTACTGAATCTAGTATTGTAGATGCTATCTTAAGCAATACATTATCATTGGATTTAACCATCCAATTGTAGTCAGTGTGACTCCTATTTTGTGATTGAGCAGTGAGCTCTAGGCGGTTGGTCTTTTTACATGTGCCGACCCCATTTGTATACACTTACTATCTACATTAGTATCATCTAATTGTGGTTAAGGTTTCCCAGTGTGGTTTTTCGCTTTAGCCGGTTTCCACGTCAAAATATTTGTGTCATGTGTTGTAGATGTTGTTTCTCTTTCTATTTTATGCATTAAGTTAAACCAGTACTGCTATAACTATTAATCTATTTTACCAACACTTAAGTTTGGTTTACCGACATTAAGTTTAAGTTGGAATAATTTGCATTTGGATTATAAATTATTTAAAACTAGTTCACAACTGATTCAGACCCCCCTCTCAGTTGTCATTCCTGGCTCCTAACATTTGTATATGTTCACCTATCAATGTTCTAATACCTTTGTTAAAATAAATTTTTTTGCAAAGTGTACATGCATATTTTGGCATGTCTTGAATTGTTCTATGAAAAGTTTCAATGGGAGAGAATGCATTTTTCCTTGTTGACTTTGCTGATTTAACTATTTCAATATTGAACATTTTTTTCTCATCTTTGTCATTTGAAGTGGCATTCACACTTTCAAAAATTTGTGGTCCTATTTGTTGGGATCCAAGAACACTGAGAGGGGGGGGGGGGGGTGAAACAGTGTTCTACCGATAAGATATGATTTAACCCTTTTATAACATACACATATTAACCAGTAAATGAAGAAACATATAACTTGAAGCAAATAAACCATCCACATAAATGAACACCATAACACACAGAATTTATAGGTGGAAAACCTCAAAGAGGAAAAACCATAGTGGTATTTGTGACCCACTATATCAGTTCACTGGCCATATGAAAGGATATTACATAAAATGGGGGTTTGCATATGCAGGAAGGCACACTGCCTAGAGAACACTACTCACCATAAAAAGAGTCTCACTGACTAAAAGCTTCTGTTGAAATGAAATAGTAATAATGAACTCACAAAATGCATCTGCTATGCCAAAAAGAGTTCTAGTTATAGTTCTGCTCTATACTAGTTCACAAACCTTGAACACTTCTACCGGTATCTCTTCTCCTCCAAGAATGCTTCCCAAACTATCTATAGATCATTGCACAAAATAACATTCTTATACAAATGATCTACATACATATTCTTCGCATCATACAGTTCTGCTATAATTCTCCTATGTTACTTTCTTTCAAAATGACCCAGCAGACTGACCTATATACCCTTAAAAACAATATGCCTTATGTCGGCTTACAATGTATTACAAATGATATACAATGTTGGCTTTATACAGTAATTACAAAATGATTTTACAAATAAAACTTCCTTTGGGTCCAAGCCTGATGTCAGCTTTACTGAAGTGTTGGATGTCGGTGTCGGTGTCGGTGCCAATGGAACTCTGGATACTCCAATGCTAATGCCTACTGGTGAATGCCTCCTAGTGTTGGTGTATGCTAGTGTATGCTTCCTTAAGAATCTTGTTGCCAAGTAACCATGTTTCCATGTTGAATATGATGTTGCCATCAATGACAACATATGAATCCAATGAGTGTCAATTGATAGCAATCTCCCCTCTTGGCATTGATGGCAACACTCATGTGAAAAATGGATTCCCCACCAGTTCAACCTAAAGTATGCTCTCCCTGAGAAATACACTCCTTCCTGATATCCTTCCCATATTTTTTGTCTGATTTTTTTCATATTATATACACTACCCCTTTGGCATCAATGCTAAAGACTGGTGAAATATTTGAAAGAATTAATAAATACAAATTACTTTACCAGAGCTTGACCAATTCCAAAATTTCTGGGTAAGCCCTGTCTAGCAACTATAAATATGTATCCCAGCTGGTTCTGAAGGTTTCAGATATGGATACAAGTCCAGTCAGTAAGTGTGGAAATGTTTCCTTCTCCTTGACTTCTTTCGGTGTGGGCTTAGCAATCATATCCATATATTCCCTTTTATGTACACCAAGTGAATCCAATCTTGGACTCACCAATCCTCTAAGACTTCTTTCTCTTCGAATGATCTTGTCTCTTTCCTTTTCAAAAGAAAAAATTTGGTTCTCCAAGGACAAATTTTATCCATCAATAGATGTTGTTAGTGAGGTTAATCAATCAAAAGAATTTGCAATGTTTGCAACCTTATCATGTAACTCCTTTAATCTTCTATCTATATTTGTTGTAAGAGTTTCTATGTTACAACAAACCCTATAGATATTTGTACACTGTTTCAAACAATTCTCAATAAGAATCAATTTTCTTTAAATTTTCTTCTTCTCTCTTTCAATAATTTGATCAAAAGTGGCTCTCTTAGCCATAGTAAATCTCTCAAGTGCCTGTTTGAAATTTTGTTGCAAAGATTGAAAGTTGTTAGATATATGCTTTGTTAATGCCTTAAGCTTGCCGGAAGGGCTTGATTCATTTTCAATCTTACAATTAGAAATTAGTCTATGCAAAACTATGATTGAGTGATCTATTATTCCTTTATCTATAGATCCCTCCTATATTAGTTTCTGAGTAGCCATCATCATCAACTCAGTGGGAGTCATCTCAGTGATTGATTTCTTCTCAACTTGAGAAGTGTCAATTCCCAAAGCCTTTGTTGGGGAATCAATATTAACTGTCGGTATAGTCTCACTTCCCTTTGCCTTATCCTCCTTAGCACTGATGGCTTTGCCACTTGGTGCAGTATCTATTACTATTAGTGGAGTATTATCCACAATATTGTCAGTATCTTGTACATTGCCTTGTTCAAAATTTTTGTCTGTCCGTGGTGTCTGTATACTTATAGTTATTGCCAGTTTATCCAAAATTGGAGCTCAACTATCCAAAATACCTTTCCCTTTAGATCTATCTAGGATGGTGGAATTTGTTTCTTTTACAAATTCTTCTTGGGAAGTGAGAACATTAGGATTCTTTTGGAATAATTTGGTCCAACCATCTTTGGTCTCATTTACTACCTCATTTACCCTGCCCATCATTAGGCTTATTTGTTGGGGTTTACTACTAAAAATTGTTCTGGTAGCAACATCTATGCATCTTTTCATTTCTTCATTATTTATTTAACCACACATACCAAAAAGTTCCACTTCCTTAATTTCTCTATCCCTCTTGATTGCATCAAGTCTTCTAGCATCTAATTTATTGTACAATGATAGAGGAATTTCCTTCAAAAATTCTAATAAGGATTTCTTATATATATCTATATGTAATTAAATTACCTCTTCAATCTCATTCTGCTCATTATCCTCTAAATCTTCATAATAAATGGATACATTTTTCAAAACTCCATCCTTGGTTATTTCATCAATCAATTCAGCATAGGTCATTGTAGCCTTACTAGATTTAGTATCATCATAATTCTTCTTCTTCTTCTTGTGGGTTACCGGAGTGGGTATGATTGGTTTCCTTGCCGGAGGTGGGGTTGTTGTAGGTTTTGTTACTTTTCTCACAAGCTTCCTCCTTGGCTCCACCTTCTTCTCTTCTACCGAAGGCTAGTCAAATTTCTTTCTTTGTACCCTTTTGAATGCTAGAGGTTCATTATCCTCTAGATCAGAGTCAAAAGAGACAAAAGAAATGAAAGTTTTAGGCCTCTTTGCCTCAAGATCACTAACCATTGCCAGTTTGGATCCAAAACCTAGTTGAGTGTCTATCTTATGAATTACATCCTGTATATATGCAAACATCTTATCTATTTTCTTCTCTCTTCTTTTCTTGTCAAAGACAATTTTGACTTCAAGATCCTTTTCTTCAATAGTACCAAAGTGTTTGGTTTTATCATCCAATGGAGCTTCAAGAAGCATTTTTGAATAGATTTCAAAAATGTTATCATCCACTTCATATCCAAGCTCAGTGACCCATATGATCCTAGGTTTTACTAGCTCCATAAGAGTTTCACCAGTTTTCACCATAAAATAGATATCAGTGGAGTACTTCTCCACAATGTGCTTTGATATTCTTTCCCTCTATCTCATGTTTTCTTGAAATGTTTTGAAATAACCCCAAAGATTTTCATCTCTGCCGGTACCAAGACTGGTGATTTCTTCCTTGATTTTCATACCTACCTGTATGTCATGTGCCCAAATATTCTTCCCTAGACTGGGTAGCTCATTCATGAAGTAAAGCATTAAACAAACAATGAGATTTCCAAACCTAAAAGTTCCTTTCTTAACACTCTTAATCTTTATAAGATTTATCATTAACTCACTTCTCAGCCATTCACATAAATCACACTTCTCATTGTTCTTTAACATCTGATAAGAAGCATGGATGTAGGAACTACCAACAGATTTCAGTTGACTTGATTGAGTTACCTTATAGTCGATTATCATGCTGACAAATTTCACATCTAAGTCCTTGATTGTGCTGATCCTCATAGATCTTCCATCATGGGTTGCGCCGGTGAGCTTTTCAACTACAATGGTGGAAATTTTCTTGCCAGGTTCTTGTCTGACTTTGGGTAAGTTGGTGACTACTTGAATTGCTTCCTTTTTATCATGTAGGGCCTATCTAGCTAGATGAACTAATTGTGAACCCTGCTCAAAACATATCTGATTACCTCATCTTTGAATTTCAGTATGTACAAAATACCGGTTAACCCTAGATTCTTGATGATCTTATATTCTGGCTTGATTGTTTCAGAGTCTCCTATTATCATAGATTGAGACATGCCCTTAATCTCTTTTGTACCTAGATCCTACAAGGTGCAATGAATATATGCCCTTACATCTTCAACATACATCACGTTGTCAAGAACCCTAGAGAATGCTCCCGCAAAATCTTTTTTCTTAGCTATCTGGGGAACTTCCTTGAAAAATGGGTCTCAACCTATCCTTAACTTCAACAATGGTGGGATTTGTAATGAAAGTAGGATTAGATGACCTGGATGCCATTTTGAAGAAATACCTAAAAAATGATCATTGGTGTGAAGATTTGATTGCTTCTTTGATTATTGCTGGAAATCCTTTCAAAATGCCTTTGCTCACTCTTAACTGCCTGAAATTAGCCTTTTCTTTTCTCTGGATTCATTGAATGTTGGGTGAGTGAAAATGAATTCACTTTCTCATTTTATCAGCAAGTAAACTCTAATCCTTCATTATCATAAATGCTTCATGATGTACCCTACCGCATGCTAGTTTCACAGCCTTATGCCAGGTAAACCTTCATCAATGATTAAGACAACTCTCCAGATCTCTTCTAGATCTCCTCTGGGGAATATGAAATATTTTCAATAGATTTTCCAATGCCTAAGGAGTATGCCTTAGTTATAGGTGGAATTTCCTGTCGATGCAGGAATGCTCTATTCTACTAGTGGAGTTACCAGTGTAGATCCATCTCCACTTGGTTCTTCAAAATTTCTAACCTATTTCTTGGTGTGATCTGGTTGAATTTCATCTACCTTCTACTTTCCTTTCTCATTTTCTTTATCATTGCTATCTAGTTGAGTCTTTCTTCTACAGTACTTAGCAATATGACCTATTTTGTTGCATGCATAACATGTAACATTGTTCTTTTCAATTTCTTTAACATATCGAGTGTCATTCCTTGACCTACATTGATTATCCAAATGACCAAACTTTCCAATGACATTTGAAATTCATTTTGCAATCTTTTTCTCTTTGACCATATTTCTTGTAATTTGTGCATTGACCAGGAACAAAATTGTAGTTTTGATTTTCTCTATTTCTACATTGTTTAGCCATATGCCCAAATTTATTAAAAACAAAGAATCTACCAATGAATTTATAAACATTATGTTGCCTTATCGGTTTCCTCTGGTCTGATGAGTTCTGTATACTAGTTGTTTGATCTTCATTTGCAGTACCGGAGCTTTCACCTTGTACAAATCCAAGTCCTCTAGAATCATCATTCTGCCTTTATCTTTGCAATAAGTCATCCAACTATGCATCACTAATCTTGAATTTTTCTTTATACTCACTTGTAGTAGTTAGATCATCTCTCAAAGTAGTTATTTGTCTTTCAAGTTCTTGTTCATTGTTTTGGGAGTGTGGCAAATCAATTCTCAACATATTATTCTCACGAGTCAATCTGCCACATTCATCAAATTTGTTCTTCAGAGATATAACAAGATTATCTTCTTCTTCTTTCTGTCCTCAATATCTTTTGATAACCTCATAGTCAGGTCTCGCATTTCATTCTTCATGAGCATGTTTTCTTGCCTTAGTTTCTGACATTGTTCCTTACGTACATTTTTCTCCTCATCATCCGGGTTTTGCAAAAGTTCCTTTCTCTTAGCTTGAACTGATGATAACCTTTCATGTAGAGTAAGAATGAATTCATTAGCATAATACAATTCATCTTGTAGTTTTAAATTCTTCATCCTTTCAACATCATAATCCTCAAGAGCCATCTCAAGTTGCTTCTCCAGAGCCATGTTCAATGTTTTTAGTTCAGGATCTTCCTCAAGCTATTAAACTTCTTCTGAGGAACTAGGCTCTGATACCAATTTTTGGGATCCAAGAACACTGAGAGGGGGGGTTGACTCAGTGTTCTACCAGCAAGATATGATTTTACCCTTTTATAACATAAACATATAAACCGGTAAATGAAGAAACATATTACTTGAAGCAAATAAACCATCCACATAAATGAACACCATAACACACATAATTTATACCTGGAAAAACTCAAAGAGGAATAACCATGGTGGGATTTGTGGCCCACAATATTAGTTCACTAGCCATATGAAAGGATATTACATAAAATGGGGACTTGCACATGCAGGAAGGCACACTGCCTAGAGCACACTGCTCACCACAAAAAGAGTCTCACTAACTACAAGCTTCTGCTGAAATGAAACAGTAATAATGAACTCACAAAATGTATCTGCTATGCCAAAAAGAGTTCCAGTTATAGTTCTGCTATGTCCTGGTTTATAAACCCTGAACACTTTTACCAATATCTTTTCTCCTCCAAGAATGCTTTCCAAACTATCTACAAATCATTGCATGATATAACATTCTCATACAAATGATCTATACATATTCTTTGCATCATACAATTCTTGTATAATTCTCTTATGTTACTTTCTTCCAAAATGACCTAGCAAACTGACCTATATACCCTTAAAAATAATATGCCTTATGTCATCTTACAATGTATTACAAAATATATACAATGTCGACTTTATACGATAATTAAAAAATGATTTTACAAATAAAAATTCCTTCGGGTCCAAGCCTGATGTCGGCTTTACTGAAGTGATGGATGTTGGTGCCAGTTTAACATTGGATACTCCAATGCTAGTGTCTACTAGTGAATGCCTCCTAGTGTCGGTTTATGCCAATGTATGCTTCCTTATGAATCTGGTTGCCAAGTAACCATGTTGCCATGTTGATTTTGATGTTGCCATCAATGACAACATATGAATCCAATGAGTGTCAATTGCAAAAAATCTCCCCCTTTGGCATTGATGGCAACACTCATGTGAAAAATGGATTTCCTATCGGTTCAACTTGAAGTATGCTCTCCCTAAGCAATACACTCCTTCCTGATATCTTTCCCATATTTTCTATCTGATTTTTTTCACATTATATACACTCCCCCTTTGGCATCAATGCCAAATACTGGTGAAAGAATTGAAAGAATTAATAAATATAGATTACTTTACCGGAGCTTGACCAATTTCAAAATTTCTAGGTAAGCCTTGTCTAGCAACTGTAAATATGTATCCCAGCTGGTTCTGAAGGTTTCAGATATGGATACGAGTCCACTCAGTAAGTGGGCAAATGTTTCCTTCTCCTTGACTTTTTCCGATGTGGGCTTAGCAATCATATCCATACATTCCCCTTTATGTACACCGAGTGAATCCAATCTTGGACTCACCAATCCTCTAAGACTTCTTGCTCTTTGAATGATCTTGTCTCTTTCCTTTTCAAAAGAAAAAGTTTGGTTCTCCAAGGACAAAATTTATCCATCAAAATAATTTGCAAATTTTGCAACCTTATCATCTAACTCCTTTAATCTGCTATCTACATTTTTAGTACGAGTTTCTATGTTATAGCAGACCTTGTAGATAATTGTACTCTGTTTCAAACAATTCTTAATAAGAATCAATATTCCTTCAATTTTCTTCTTCTCTGTTTCAATAATTTGGTCAAAAGTGGTTCTCTTAGCCACAGTAAATCTCTCAAGTGCCTATTGGTCTGAAATTTGCTGCAAAGATTGAAAGTTGTTAGATATATGCTATGTTAATACCTTAAGCTTGCCGGAAGGGCTTGCTTCATTTTCAATCTTACAATCAGGAATTAGTCTATGCAAAACTGTGATTGAGTAATCTTTTATTCCTTTATCTGTTGATCCCTCCTTTATTAGTTTCTGAGTAGCCCTCATCATAAAATCAGTGGGACTCATCTCAGTGATTGATTTCTTCTCAACTTGAGAAGTGTCAATTGGGAAAACCTTTGTCGGGGAATCAATATTAACTATCAATATAGTCTCAGTTCCCTGTGCCTTGTCATTCTTAGCACTGGTGGCTTCACCACTTGGTGCAATATCTATTACTATCAATGGAGTATTATCCATAATATTGTCAGTACCCTATATATTGCCTTGTTCAAAAGTTGTTTCTGCCGGTATTGACTATACACTCTCCTTTACTAGTGGTGGTGTCTGTATACTTATAGTTATTGTTGTTTTATCCAAAATACCTTTCCCTTTATATCTATTTGGGATGGTGGAAGTTTTTTCTTTTACAAATGCTTCTTGGGAGGTGAGAAAGTCATGATTCTTTTGGAAGAATTTGGTCCAACCATCTTTGCCTCAACAATCTCCTTCACCTTCCAAAACATATTCACAAAGTCTTCTTTTTGCCTTTGCAAGAATAAGAGTTCATATTAAATAGAATTAATTCTATTCCTTTGCTCACCATCCTTATCAATAAAATCAAAATATTTTCTTAAAGCACTCAAATCTTCAATAGCGTCAATTTTTCTTTTGTGCTTCACTGCAGCTATTGAGCAAGAGATACATTATCTATAGACTCTTCTAGCATTGTGGATACAGTTCCTTAATTCCTCAATACATGTTGATAAAACCTTTTGCACATCCACATTCATTCAGTAGATTCTAAATATCAAAACCTTTTTCTTTAGATATTCTACCCTCAATAGATTGCTCAAAGAACTTCTCCTTCATAACTTCATTTAGGGATTCTAGAAGCAAATTACTGATATCTTCAATGCTCATTCTATTCCGAATCAAATGATTCAAAATAATACTTTCAATTCTATCCAACTCAACTGAAGTCAGCCACATCACACCAATTTTCTTGATACTATCCATACTGTCAACTAATTATACCAAATTAGATTCATCATTTGATTTTCCAGCTTCCTACTTTGCTACTGTGGAATCTCCTCTAGCTATAGGAGACTTAGGATCTTCAATCACAACAATATCTTCTACCTTTATTTTCTTTGACTTTGAAATACTAACAAGAACAAACTATCTTATTTTCTTCTTTCCGAAGGAAGAACCTCCTGAACTGAAAACAAAGGATACCAGACCAACACTCCATATGTCTAGAAAAGATTTGAAATAAGCATCGCAAACTTCCTCTTTATTATCTAGACTATTCAAATACCTAAACATCTCCCTTACAATCAAAACACTAGATTCCCATATAATATTATCTTTTTTTGAAAGGTACCCCAAACAATACATAGCCAAACTCACAAGCAATGAACCAAAATAGAAAGAATAATTCTTCTCTTTTGTCATCTTAACATTCTCCAACAACAATACTCTCAACAATTCACACAAGTAGAATGATTTTTTTTCCATTACAAGCATATGTACCATATATGCTACAATTGTCGAGGTAACACCTGTTGGCGATTGACACTAATCTGACAACTTTCAGTAGTTTCTTATTGGTCTAGGGTTTTTATTGATGGAAAATATTCTTGGTATTTCGATTTGGTGATCATGATTCATTGTATCTTGAAGCAGGAGTTAACCAGTAGAACACTAACTGGTAAAATAGGGCTATCTCAGTAATGTTTTGGTTCAAAATGATTTTTGATGATTACGGTGTTTTTGGTGATTAATTTTGTAATCTTGGTGAATGAGAAGATCCTTAGGAAGTGCGTGATTATAATATTCTGGTCTGATGCTATGTTTTGTTCAATATTGAAGTCGACATGTGACTACACATCACACTTCCTGAAGCCGACTTGAAGGAGATTACTTTTATGTTAAGATCCGATATATAAGATTGATTTGGTGATTTATTTTTGGTGTAATACTAGCGTGGTGATCCATTTTTGAGCGATTGAGCACAATTTCACTTGCGCATTTGGTTTACAGATAATCTAGTAGCTGATGGAGATAGAAATATAATATTTGTAGAGCGAGTACAGTCAGAGATCTATTGCTTCACCGAAACTCATTCTTGCATTGTCAGATGCTATCTCAGATTATTTTATAATATTTTCTCATTGTAATCAAATTGTAAGTCAGTGAAACTTCCCTGAAGTTTGTAGCCTTACGGGCATATATCTTTTGAGAAGTGACCTCTAGGCAGTGTTCCTGAATGCAAGTGCATTCCCCATCTATGTAACATTAATGTACTCCTGGCCATAGTATATGAATATTGTGGGTTCCAGCCCCACCGTGGTTTTTCCTTTTCTGGGTTTCCGCATAAAAATTCTGGTGTTGTGGATTTGTGGTTTATCAATTGCATGTTTATGTTCTTTTCTTTTATGCATTTCTAACTAGTGGATAAAGAATAAGTTTGTAGATTTTATTTCCAATAGATCACTGATTCACCCCCCCTCATAGTGATCTCTGATTCTAACAACACCTTTCCCATTCCTAAAATATATTTTATAAGAGATGTTGTTGGAAACATACCTAACCACAAATTTGATGATTGTGTTAATGATCAATGCTCATTGATCACCCTTCATGTCAGCTAGGGATTTAACTTCTCTATTCAAAATTGACTTCTTTGTTGGAACATCTCCACTGTTGCACAAACCGGTGGTCATAGAGATAACCTAGATGCATTATCAAACCAAGGGAATTTTGTCCATAGATTCAAACCTTTGCTTTCCAATCCTTTGACCCTCTGAAATTCAACATCACTCAGACCGGATTCAACATCTTTACTTTTATCTAGGTTAATTTCATCTAGGAACACCTTTTCCAAAACCTAAAATTCCTTGCTACTAGATTCTTCGATGATCATTTTTCCTTCCATGATTGCTTACATTACTCTCTTGTTCTATTTCTCCTCTATTATTCGCAATATTCTTAAGCATAAATAATTGATAATGAAAGAATGAATTCAAAAAGATGATATTTATCTTGCCCAAAACATTTCCCTTAGGGTTTTTCTACCAAGAACTATCTTATCAATGATGTTAACAAAATACCTTTAATTACTAGATAGCCTTTAAATCATAATCATGCCGGATCAATGACATGATCCACTCAAATAGGGGAGGAAAAAATATTTTTCTTTCAAAAGAGAACTCCCCCTGGCCCAAAGCACTATACTTAGTTACTAGAGGAAGAGGTGCCTGCACTAGATTCTGGTACATTAGGCTCGCTTGCTTTGTTCTCACTCTTCTTTCTCTTGACCAAATTTTCTTTCTTCTTTGATTCATCATTCTTCATCACACTCTTCTTAGCAACCACATTTCCATTTCTACATTGATTAGCATAATGTCTGGACTGCTTGCACTTAAAACAATTGATTTCCTTCCTTTCAGATCTTACTAGATGTGATATATATCTACATTAATTATCCTTATGTCCATAACCATTGTAGGTATAACAATATCCATAAAAATTATAATTCATCTTGTTTTCTTCAATTAGATTATAATTCTGACTCACAATATGGTTTCTACAATAATTTTCTTTATAACCAAACCTCTTGCAACTATAACACTGAATGCTTCTACAAGTTTACTTCCTTGTGTCCAAATTTATTGCATTAAAAAAATAACCATTAAAAGATGGGTACCTTTGTGCATTAGGTTGTCTAATTGATGGTCTTCTTGCATTAAAATTATGATTCTAGGATTTTCTCTCATCTTCTGACCTCTTCTCCACTTTAGCTTTGACTTCTTTGTTTTTCTCTTTATCATTTTGATTAGAATACACACCGGGTTGAAAACCAAGTCTGGTCTTGTCCAAATGATCTTGATGCATGCTAATCAAATCTTCTAGGAGCTTACTATAGTCAAGGACCTTATTTTTTGCCTTCAGATTCTTTACTTCTTGCTCTAGATTTTCACATTCTTCAAACTTTTGCTTGATTATTTCTTTCAGGGATTGTTCTATCTTGTCTTTCTCCTCAATTTTCTGCATCAAATCATTATTAGTCGCATTCACCCACTTCAACTAATTGTTAACCTCCTTATTCCTTAGTTTGAATTTTTAGATATGCTCTCTTATCTTCTGCACACATTCATTTGCTACCATCGCATTATCTTTCAATTCCTCATTCTATGATTGAACACTTTCCAAATCTTCAAGATCTATCTTCAAGTCTTCATCCAGCTAAAAATCTCCACTCATGCATATAGGTGCCATGATTCAACCAACATGGATCTCCCTCAAGCAGTTAAGCTTCCAAGCAAGGGACCAAAGCTCTGATACCAATTGTTGACTAGGTTGAAAGGACCGAATTCTTAAGAGGGGGGTGAATCAGTATTCCCATAGATATAATTTTTTTTACAAAACTTTAATCTTCCACTGAAAGATCAAACTTTTGATAGTTCTGATACTTAATGTAAGTACATATGCCAAGATAATAAGATGAGAGGGGGGGGGGTGAATCATACAAACTTAATCTTCCATAAAAACATCAGATTCAACCTCGGTAACCTTTACTCTAGTAATATAACCAAAACTGCTAAACATGTAAACTCACAAGCATATAAACATCATAACACTCATAACACCAGATTTAATGTGGAAACCCAAATAGGGAAAAACCACTGTGGGATTTCGGACCCACTAAGAAATATACTCTTCTAGAATATGCTCGGTTAAAAGAAAATCTTGTTAAAGATTACAAACACATTGGTAGATGTGACCCGGTTAAGGGATTTCCCTCAGATCTGTTAGGATCTTCACCTTGTTAGAAGTGACCTTGTTAAAGGATTTCAAACACTCAATTAGAATGTCACCTTGCTAGAGGGTTTTACAAATTAGATTGTTAAGTCCACTCGGTTAAGAGATTTTCTATCACTTCACAAAATAACAGTAATAAAAATCTATCTGCAACTTCACATCTAAAATGCTAAAGTAGATTCTTATTTGCTCAATACAATATAGGACTCATCTTGTCCATCTGCTGGGCTTTATACTCTGTTATACAAAATAGGTCTTCAAGCTTCAATGCTCGGTGATCACTATGTAGCATCCCTATGCATACACTTGCCCCCATCCATTGTTTAACAACAGTTCCTTATTTATAAACAATTTGCCAATTGCTTAATCTCCTTAATCACATTTCCCATGATCAATCATAGCCATTAGATCTTCAAACTTTGTCCAAGTTCAATGTATTCATCGATCTAAAAATGTGTTACCCTACCTTGGAACTTGCATACATTTCTTAGAACTTGTGCTAGGGTATTGCGGTTCAATCTGAGTTGTAGATCTTCCTGCCGATTTTCCTTTGCCATAGATTCTTTAAAAAACTTCATTCACGACATACCAATCATTTAATCATAGCCAGCTCATCAGCTTCCTTCATTAAATAATGGATGTAATCATTTAATGCACTCTATTATTACTCGGTTGCAACTCAGTAAATACTAAACTTCACTCAGTAGACATTTCGGCTTCATTAACCGATAGCAATAACCTTAGGGTTTACCGACTAGGTTCCTTAGGGTTTACTGACTAGGTTCTTTGCTTGGTAACATAGTATAGTATTAACCTTACAATCAATAACATAAGTAGGATATCAAAACAATCTAATCATCATGATCTCATCATTGTCTAACTCAGTAATAGCTGCCCATTGAATAACTTATTTCTCCCCTTAATCATCATATTTTTTTTGTGTCTTTTACCGACATCTTTATACTCATCAAATCATACTTCTTAAGATATGGCAACATCATACTGAATTAGAAAATCAATTTCTTGACATCAATGACAAAATAATAATATTAAGATAGTAATCATCCTTAATCAGTTGTATCCATAATCATCAACAACCTTCTCAATATCCTTATTGAAATGCCAACAATCTCCCCCTTTGGCATTGATGGCAAAACCAATTGATTTGACCTAATTGATTCATATTGCTGTGAGATTCTAAAATGCTGAAATGCTCTCCTTCTGTCATCAAAATTCTCCCCCATACATTAGTCTTCCAATCTTCTTCAGTCTTCTCCCCCTTTGACAACAATGCCAAAAAGTAAAGAACTAAAACATAATTTCTTCCTGTATGAAGTGATTTCCTGCTGTTGTGTGTCAACTTAGTCTCGATCAGAGCATTTTGTCTTCAATTCCTATTTCATGTTATTGTTTCCTGCACACCTTTAGAAAACATCCTAAAGTGTGTAAATCAGCATAAACTCCTAAAGATATTCTGTAGAGTCATTGAATTGATGCCTTCACCGAACTCAGTCAGTAAGTAAAAGAGAGGGGTAGGACCCCTAACGTACTTTTGAGATACTCAAAAGTGTCCCTTGGCAGTGGCTTGGTGAAGATATCTGCTATTTGTTCCTTTGTGCTAACATACTCCAACACCACTTTCTTCTCTTGAGCTTCTTCTCTAAGATAATGATATTTGATAGAGATGTGCTTTGTCTTAGAGAGCATAACATGATTTCTTGAAATGTTAACGACACTAGTATTGTCATAGAATATAGTTACTGGCTTGGTAACTTTCTCATTTATACCTTCCAATAGTTGTTTGATCCATGCTATGTTGGTACAATTCAATGCTGCAGCAATGCATTCAGCTTCTGTTGTTGACTGTGAAACACATCCTTGTTTCTTGCTAAGCCAACTCACTAGTCTTTCTCCTAAAAGCAAAACTCCTCCACTTGTGCTTTTCCTGTCATCAATGTTGCCTGCCCAATCAGAATTAGTATAAACTTTTAAATCAAAATCATTTCCTTTTTGATATACTAAGCCATAATCCTCAGTGCCTTTCAAGTATCTTAAAATTCTCTTGATTGTTGTCATGTGTGTTTCCTTAGGATCTGCAGAGAATCTTGCAACTATACCTACTGCATGTGCTATGTTTGATCTATTGTGAACAACATATTGTAGCTTTCCAATCATGGATTGGTAAAGTGTCTCATCAACAGATGCAAATTCATCATTCTTTGATAATTTACAGTTGGTAGTCATAGGAGTAATTACTGGTTTTGAATCCTCCATTCCAAATTTCTTCAAGATTTCCTTTATGTACTTGGATTGAGTAATGAAAATCTCATTTTTCATTTGTAGTATCTATAAACCTATAAAATACTTTATCTCACCGATTAATGACATCTCAAATTCTTTGCTCATTTCATTTCCAAAGTTCTTGCATAAAGAGTCATTTCCACAAAAGATAATATCATCAACAAATATGGCTGAGATTAGTATTCCATTTTCATCATTCTTCATGTACATATTGTTGTTTTCACTTGTTCTTATAAAACCAATCTTGATTAAATAAGAGTGCAATCTTTCATACCATGCTCTAGGTGCTTGTTTCAAACCATATAAAGCTTTGTTCAATTTACATACCTGATCTTCATTCTTGTTTTCAACAAATCCTTTAGGTTGTTCAATAAAAAATTCTTCTTCTAATATACCATACAGAAATGCAGATTTGACATCCATTTGATATACCTTGAAATTTTTGAGCAGCATATGCCAACAATGTTCTTACTCCTTCTAGTCTAGCCACAGGTGCAAAATTTTCACCATAATCAATTCCTTCTTCTTGAGCATAACCTTTGCTAACTAGTCTAGCTTTATTCCGAATGACCTCTCCTTTTTCATTCAACTTGTTTCTAAAAATCCACTTTGTACCAATTACATTTTTGTCCTTCAGTCTTGGGATTAGTGTCCATGTGTCATTCTTCTTGATTTGATCAATCTCTTCTATCATAGCATTTATCCAATCTTCACTGTTAAAAGCCTCTTTCACTATTCTTGATTCAAATTCAGATATTAGACATGTGTTCTGTCTCAGTTTGTTCCTTGTCATCATTGGATCATCCTTATCTCCTATAATTTGAATTGATGCATTATGTCTTCTAACATACTTGGCTAATATAGGCTTGGTAGGCTCTATATGATCTTCTTCATCACTCGGTAACTGGATATTCTCTTCATTTTCTTCAACAGTTCTCTTGGTAAGACTTGTCGGTTGAACATAGACAAATTCATCATAATCTTCTGGTTCTTTGGAGTTTCCTTCATCATTTCTTTCTGCAAATTCATCAATTTTCACATTTGCACTTTCTACTATTTTGTTAGATGATTTGATCAAACATTTAAATGCTTTACTTCTAGAAGAATAACCAAGAAATTTTCCTTCTTCACTTTTCTGATCAAACTTGCCATTTCTATCATCTTTGTGTACATAACATCTACTTCCAAAGATTTTAAAATAACTTACATTAGGTTTCTTGTCATACCAGATTTCATATGGTGTCTTCAAAGTACCTTTCTTCAGTTGTACTCAATTTAGGGTGTAAATTATTGTGCTTATTGCTTCTCTCCAAAAATTTTGTGGCACTTTTTTTTCAATCATCAGGGTTCTGGCACAATCCACAATAGATCTATTTCTTCTCTCAACAATTTCAATTTGCTATGGAGTTCTTGGTGTAGAGACTTGTCTTTTAATACCATGATCATTGTAGAATAAGTTGAACTCATCAGATGTGAACTCTCCTCCTCTATCTGATCTAAGACATTTTAGTTGTCTTCCTGTTTCATTTTCAACTCTTGCCTTGTACCATTTAAACATTTGAAAAGCTTCTGAATTTTCTTTTAAAAACATAACTGACATCATCCTTGAGTAATCATCCACAAATAATATGAAATATTTATCACCATAATAACTTTGAACTTTCATAGGACCACAAAGATCGGTGTGCACAAGATCTAAAATTCCCTTAGAAGTGTAAGACTTACTTGTAAAGCTTGATCTTGTCATTTTACCCATCTGGCATTCTTGGCACATAGCATTCTCAGGTTTTTCAAGACTCGGTAGACCTCTTACTTGGTGCTTCTTGCTTATTTTGATCAGATTATCAAAATTTACATAACAAAACCTTTTATGCCATAACCAGGTATCATCTATCTTTGCATATAGACACTTATTCTGAGTTGAGTCAAGGTGAAATGTATTACCTTTTGTTTGTGTCCCGGTGGCAGCTAACTTTCCATTCTTGTCTTGAACTTTGACAATTCCTTTCTGAAATTATATTCGGTAACCTATGTTGTTTAGCTATGCTACACTCAACAAATTGTATTTCAAACCTTCAACCCAATAAACATCATTGCACTTTACATTGTCAAGAAGTGTTATGGATCCTTTACCTTTTACCGAACATGGTGCATCATTACCAAATCTTACATAGCCTCTATCATAGTCTTCTAACATAACAAACTTGTGTTTATCACCTATCATGTGATGTGAGCATCCACTATCTATGATCCAAGAGTGATTAGTATTTATGTGAGATATTAGGGCTTTTTCTTCATACCTTTCTTCATCTGATCCATCTTTGATAGCGACATAAACTACTTCCTCTATATCAATTTCATCTGATTTATCATCATTGAATTCCTCATCAGCTATTAAGCATGTCTTTCTATCTCTTCTTCTGAAGTCTCGGTGTCCTCTGTAATGATTATCTTTCTATCTGTCATCTCAGTAATCTCTCTTTTCAGTAGAATCTTTGTCAGGACAATTAGAAGCCATATGTCCTATCTTATCACAATCGAAACATTTCAAAGGTAGTTTTCCTTTATACTTACCTTTACCTCTCGGTAACCTTTTGGCTAATAGTGCTTCAAACTCTTCTTGCTTTTTGATTTCCTCATACAGTTTGTGTACTTCCTCCATGTTCTTGCAAAATCTTTCACTTGCTCCACTGTGATCTCCTTCAGAGTACTTATACTTTCTTTCATTGTAATCATTAGATTCATCAAGATGAAAAGAACTAAATGCAGATTCAACTTTATTTACCAATGACCCACTGTTATCAAAGTTACTTAACTCAAATGCATGTATCTTACCAATAGTAGCATTCATTGATTGCAGAGACTTGGATTGCATAAGCTGGTAGAAGGGTTCTTAACAACTTACTTGTTATGTCCTTTTCTTCAATGGTTCCACCTGCTCCTTTGATTTGATTGACAATCTCCCTTAGTCTTGTACTGTACTGGGTTATGTTCTCACCTTCATTCATCCTCATAGATTCAAGTTGCCCTCTTAGATTGTCCACTTTTTCTCTTTGAACATGTTCATCTTCTCCATACATTGATATGAGCTTGTCCCACATAGCCTTTGCATCATTGCAGCCTTCTAGATCATTAAACTCTGAATCAGTCAATGCAGATGTTATTTCAATCATTGCTTGGATATGTTCTTGCTTTGCCTTTATTTCTTCCATTGTCAATGGATAGGTGCTCGATGTGATGAAATCATTCTCCAAATAATATACAACATATTATCCAACTCCTGATAGGTGCAGCTTCATCCTTTTCTGCCATGTAGAGAAACTTGACTTGTTCAGCTTCAGTGCATCCCTCTTATACATCTTTGGATCTTTGCCTCAAGTACCTTTAAACTTTTTCTTCCAGAGTCCAAAGCTCTGATACCAATTAATAGTTATGATACTTAATGTAAGTATAGATGCCAAGCTCATAAGATGAGAGGGGGGGGGTGAATCATATAAACTTAATCTTCCATAAAAACATTAGATTCAACCTCGATAACGTTTACTTTAGTTATATATCCAAAACTGCTAAACATGTAAACTCACAAGCATATAAACATCATAACACTCATAACACCAGATTTAACATGGAAACCCAAATAGGGAGAAACCACTGTGGGATTTCAGACCCACTAAGAAATATATCTTCTAGAGTATGCTCAATTAAAAACAAATCCTGTTAAAGATCACAAACACATTGCTAGATGTGACCGGGTTAAGGGATTTCCCTTAGATCTGTTAGGATCTTCACCTTGTTAGAAGTGACCTTGTTAAAGGATTTCAAACACTCAATTAGAATGTCACCTTGCTAGAGGGTTTTACAAATAAGATTGTTAAGTCCACTCAGTTAAGAGATTTTCTGTCACTTCACAAAATAACAGTAATAAAAAAATATCTGCAACTTCACATCTAAAATGCTAAAGCAGATTCTTATTTGCTCAATACAATATAGGACTCATCTTGTCCATCTGCTGAGCGTTATACTCTGTTATACAGAATAGGTCTTCAAGCTTTAGTGCTCGGTAATCACTATGTATCATCCCTATGCATACACTTGTCTGCATGCATTGTTTAACAATAGTTCCTTATTTATAAACAATTTTCCAACCGCTTAATCTCCTTGATCACATTTCCCATGATCAATCATAGCCATCAGATCTTCAAACTTTGTCTAGGTTTAATGTATTCACCGATCTGAAAACGTGTTACCCCACCTTGGAACTTCATTCATGGCATACCAATCATTTAATCATAGCCAGCTCATCAGCTTCCTTCCTTAAATAATGCATGTAATCATTTAATGCATTCTGTTATTACTCGGTTGCAACTCGGTAAATACTAAACTTCACTTGGTAGACATTTCGCCTTCATTAACCGATAGCGATAACCTTAGGGTTTACCGACTAGGTTCTTTGCTCGGTAACATAGTATAGTATTAACCTTACAATCAATAACATAAGTAGGATATCAAAACAATATAATCATCATGATCTCATCATTGTCTAACTCGGTAATAGTTGCCCCTTGAATAACTAATTTCTCCCCTTATTCATCATATTCTTTCAGTGTCTTTTACCGACATCTTTATACTCATCAAATCACACTTCTTAAGATATGGCAACATCATACTGAATTAGAAAATCAATTTCTTGACATCAATGATAAAATAATAATATTAAGACAGTAATCATCCTTAATCAGTTGTATCCATAATCATCAACAACCTTCTCAATATCCTTATTGAAATGCCAACAACTTCATCAAATATATAAAACAAAAAATTTATAATAAACATGAAAAACACAACCACAAGAAAAACACTAGATTTTATACGTGGAAAACCCAAATGGGAAAAACCATTGAGAGTGTTAACTCTCAGGAGAATATAACTAGTTATATGGTGTTTTACAAAAGGGTGACTCACTTCCTGGTGGCTCATTGCCAGATTACAAAACTAGCTCATTGTTGGACTGCTAACTACAAAGATACAAAAGATGGCTCAATGTTGGAATTCTCACAGCTACAAAAAAGGTTGGACTGAAAAGGATTGCATCTCCAAATGCATGGGATCAGTTCCAATATTAATCTTAGATCACAATTTACAAACCCTACAATAGATCTAGTTAAATATCTTTGTACAACTATCCTGTACTAGGTCTAATGAAGGACTACTACAACACTGCAACACTACAACACCAACTACACTTCACACTCTGCTTCTTGCTATCTTCACTAGTATGTCTTTTTCGCATACAGACCTCATATATTTCCTTCTTGTAAATCCCACAACATATGGTACTGCACATATATAGATTAGAAGACACAAACACGAAGCAATTTGTCAGCCAAGCCCAACACATTATCTAATAAAACATAAACAATACAACCATGTCGGCCTCCACAAGATCTCTACACACTTCCTTTTTCCAACTTCATTTGACAATGCATACACTGAGATTACCAGAATGGTATAGGGTCATTTTAACTCAAAGACACTAACTTATTATCACAAAACTTAAGCACAATATCTCCAAACTCTGAAGATACGGACTCCACACATACCAAGAATATCACGTCACAAAACTCAAAGGGATAACTAACATGACCAAAAGAGCTAATACTAGAACACATAACTAATACTACGACCATAGCGAACTCAAAATTCTAGAACAAAGATCTTCCAAAAATCACTTCAGAATTAATATCACCTCAATCTTACTACATCATAACATCTAGACCAATCTAGATAACACTGAACTACATATACTATTCGGTCCAATCTGGATAACTATTTTGACATAAATGACAACAATATTCATACAAGACTAACAAAAAGGATACAATATGATTTTTGTTGGGATCCAAGAACACTGAGAGGGGGAGGTGAATCAGTGTTCTACCAGAATGGAGAAATTTAACCTTATTAATACAATAACTCAGAAACCGGTAAACATAAAAGCATTTAACAATAAGCAACAATGCAACCACAAAGATGAACACCATAACACCATAGATTTATATGTGGAAAACCTCAAAGAGGAAAAACCACGGTGGGATTGGAGACCCACAATATCTATTCACTGATCATATGAATAAATATTACAATAAGGGGCCTACACATGTAGGAAGACCAATAGCCTAGAGCACACTTCTCATCACAAAAGGATTTTCACTGACTACATAAAATATTAGACAACAATCTAGAACAAAGATTGAAATGCAAGTATAACATCTCCCATGCCTGAGTACATTTATGATTAAGCTCAATACCAAAGGTCTTAAAACTCTTGCATAAACCCAACTCGATCGCCTATGATCAACTAAATCCTTTGCATGAATGATTACATCATTATTCTCTTGCATGTACCATGATGTCATATAATCTTCAAAGAGATCTTACATCATATTTATACCAACCTAGGACCTAAACAATTAGGTCAGCTACCTAAAAGATAATACAATAAATTCATAACTTAAACCCGTAATATAATAATCAACCAAGTCATCTTAGGAAAAAAACAATGTAAACCAATCCTAAAATCCTATCGGTAATGCATCAGGAACACTCTCTAACACGTTACACAAATCGGTCCATAACCTAGATAACATAATAACCTAGAATAGATTAGTTCTGGTGCTAACTACAACAACACCAATCAACTAGAACATGAACATGATAACCATCAGCATCTTGAATCTCCTCTATAATTTGCACCAACACCACTTATGCATAGTATCAAAAGAGCTTCAACAAAGCATTGTCGGTGAAACCCTCACCGGTAACCAAAAGACTTACTAGAACAAGTGATAGCTTTTGAATCATCAAATCCTAAACCAATTGAATGAACATACATCTGAATATAATGAATAGAAGATCTAAGCCAATTCCATAAGCTAAAGAATACCGAAGGCTACCGGATCAACATGATCTTACCAACCAGAAACCAATCATCCTATCGAGACCAATAGGATACTGGTAAACAACCAAAGTAGCTAGTGTTGCCATCAATGACCAACATCAATGCAACACATAATCAATTCCTCCAAATCACCAACAATCTCCCCCTTTAGCATTGATGGCAACACTAGATATGAAAAGCATCCAAGTACCAAGAAATGCCAAACAAGTCTCCCCCAATGGAAGATAGCCAACAATCTCCCACAAAATGATATGACAATTAGGTTTTGAAAGAGATCTTTGGTTCAGAACCAAACTCCCCCAATGGGATACAACCAATCTAAAAATTTGTTTCTCCTCCCTGTGACAATAATATCCCCCTTAGACTGATATCTCTATTATGCTCTATTGTTCACATAAATATCTCTCCCCCTAATGTATATAACTCCTTAAGTTTTTTACATGAATATCTCTCCCCCTTTGACATCAATGCCAAAAATCTGACATAAATATCAAAGCAAAATCATAAACCATTGAATCACAAGACGGACTACTCCCCCAGGGTAGTAGCATCACCACATCAATCTAGAATGAATAATAGTTCTTATAATGCATACCAGACATACCAAATAGAATCACTCAGGTCTCTGCTGGAGGGGCATAAAACCTCAACCTGTCTCTCAAATTCTCAAATGATTCCTCAAACCAATCTGACTTAATTTTCTTCCACCTACTCCAAAAAATTATACTTGATAAAGATATTGGATTCTTTGATATGTCAGTAGTAGCACAGTTATTACAATGAATAACTACCGGTAAATTACAATCCAACTTTATATCCTTCACCATATGCTTCATCCATAGAAATTGTGTACAATTAGTAGCAACAACAACATACTTAGATTTAGTAGTAGATAAAGAAGTACATGACTGCTTCTGCTAATCCATGAAACAAGATTCTTTCCAAGAAAGAAAGCTTCACCAGATGAGCCTATCCGATTACCTGTATCTGTATCCCAATCCACATCTGAACATGCTAAAAGTGTAAAGTCATCATAAAACAAAAACCATTCTAGAAAATCCTTGAAAATATCTGACAATCCTAGCTATCGGAGCAAGGATTCAACATAATCAATTCTTTCCTTCTAAGAATATCCATTGTAAACCAATCAATAACATCCAAGTCCATGTCTTATCCTTGTCTAACTAATCCAATTCCTCTTCCATAGCTTTCATCCAACATTCATCCTTACAAGCTTCAATAACTGATGCCGATACAATTAAGGAAATTAAGCATACCTCATCAACTACCAACCTTCTTCTTGTCCAATTATCTAATTTGCTGAATTTTTTATCCTTACATACCTAGGAGTCTTCTGACTTTCTGTTCCTCTTCCCCGATCTTCAATTATTTTTGAATTTTCTGATAATGTTGGAGTAACTAGTTCTACATTTTGTTTTGGTAAAGGTGTTACCAGTTCAGTTAAGACCATTTCCATTGCTGATTCTTTCTCATAAATTCAGATTTGTCTTCTATTATGCTCATCCACCTTGACATTAGCGCTCTCCACAATTCTCTGCAATCTCTTGATATAACATCTATATGATTTTATTTCATTACAATAACAAATAAATATCCATTCATCACATCTAGGATCAAACTTCCAATTCACTACTAGAGATTCTAAAATAATTAACTGGAGATGTATGACCAAACCATAACTCATAAAGTGACTTACTAGTAAACCAAACTAGATCTAAGATCCAAGATCCAAGATCCAACAAATATTTTCTAGTTAACCTTCAAACTGACTTCCAAAGATTTGAAATAGGCTTTTAGACCACTACCAGGGGCAATGCAAGATCTGTCATTAATTTCCCTCCCCTTAATGTGAATGCCTTAGTTACCAGATGAGTTTCCTGCTAGTGCAGGAACATTTTGCTCTATTAGTTGAGTAACTAGGGTATATCCTTCAACCAAATGAACATCTAGGTCAATTGATTTTGTTGGTTGAGCCTCAAACTTCATAACCCACTTCTTCTCATGATCCTTTTGAGTGTCATCAACCTTCTTCTTTCCCTTCTCATTAGATTTATCACTTCATGTTGGTAGGTCCTTACTTTTGCAAAATTTAGCAATATGTCCTACTTCTTTGCATGCATAACAAGTGACATTTTTCTTCTGAATTGCCTTACTATAACCTTGACCATTCTTTTACCTGCATTGATTAGCCATATGTCCAAACTTTCCACATGCATGACATTTCACATTCATTCTGCAATCTTCTATCCTATGACCATACTTCTTATAATTTGAACACTGATCGAGAATTGCATTATCATTTTGATTTGCTCTATCTCTACAATGTCTAGCCATATGACCAAATATATTGCAAACAAAGCAACTATGATTAAATTTATATGCATTGGGTTGCCTTATCGGTGATCTTTGATTCTGGTTGACCTTCTAATCTTCATTTGCAGTACCGAAGCTTTCTCCATGCTCAAATCCAAGACCTCTAGTGTCTCCAGTGTTCCTTTGATCCTTCAATAATTCATCAAGCTTAGTAGAACTAACCTTGAAATTATCTTTGTATTCATTTGCAATAGTCAAATCTTCTCTTAGGATTATTACCATTATTTCCAATTCTTATTCATTGTTCTATGATTGCACCAATTCAGTTCTCAACATATCATTCTCATGAACCAACCTAATGCATTCCTTAAATCTATCTTTCAGAGATATAGCAAGATTTTCTTCATTCTTCTTCTAGTCTTCAATCTCCTTGGACATTGTCATAGTTAGGGCTTGCATTTCATTCTTCATGACCATATTCTCTTGATTCATCTTCTGACATTGTTCCTTAAGGACATCCTTCTCTTCATCATCTTGATTTTGTAAAAGTTCTTTCCTTTTAGCTTGGGTAGATGACAACCTATCTTGCAGAGTAAAAATTAATTCCTTCATAGATCTCAACTCAGCTTGCACCTTCATGTTTCTCAATCTTTCAAATTCATAGTCTTCAAGTGCTACTTGAAGTTGCTTCCTTAAACTTATCTCCATAGATTCCAGATACATGATCTTCCTCAAGTTCTTAGACTTACTCTGAGGCATTGGGCTCTGATATCAATTGTTGGGATCAAAGAACACTAAGAGGGGGTGGGTCAATCAGTGTTCTATCTAAATGGAGAAATTTAGCCTTAATACAACAACTTAGAAATCGGTAAACATAAAAGCATATAACAATAACAAACAATGCAACCACAAAGATGAACACCATAAAACCATAGATTTATATGTGGAAAACCTCAAAGAGGAAAAACCACGGTGGGATTGGAGACCCACAATATCTATCCACTGATCAGATGAATAAATATTACAATAAGGGGTCTGCACATGCAGAAAGGCCAATAAACTAGAGCACACTACTCATCACAAAAGGAGTCTCATTGATTTCATAAAATATCAGACAACAATCCAGAATGAAGATTGAACTACAAGTATAGTGTCTCCCATGCCTCAGTACAGTTTTGATTAAGCTCAATACCGAAGGTCTTAAACCTCTTGCATAAACCCAACTCGATCACATATGATCAATCAAATCCTCTGCATGAATGATTACTATTAGGTCCCAGAGACAACTGAGAGGGGGGGGGTGAATCAGTTGTCAAATAAATTCAAACCAAAAACAACTTAACCAACTTAATGCTTAATACCGGTAAACTAGTTAAGTATGCCAGTAGATAGTTTTAATAGTTAATTTCTATACAGGTAAAGATTAATACATGAAACATAAACATAAAGTCATCCACAACACATGACACCAATATTTGTATGTGGAAACCCTGTAAGGGGAAAAACCATGGTGGGAAACCTTACCCACAATCAAATGATACTACTGTAAATAGTGAGTGTACATAAATGGGGTCTGCACATGCAGAAAGGCCAATAGCCTAGAGCTTACTGCTCAATCACAAAATGGGAGTCACATTGACTACAGTTGGATGGTTAAATCCAATAAGAATGTACTGCACAAAATAGCATCTTCATATGCTGGATTCAGTACTGGTGTAATGCTGAAATGCTTTCACAAAAACCTAGCTTCACCTTCAAATGATGGTTGTGTGTATTCCATTTCTTAATCTCGCATATACCTTCACACAATTCTTTTTCACATCCCACACTTGATCTTACAAATAAGATCTTACCTTTATACCATAACCTAAGACCAATTTTAGTAGGTCGGCTCTACAAGATATTAAAATAAAAACTTTTTACAAATAATATAATATCCAATGTAATAACCGATTGAACATGTCAGCTTAATGTATTTACAACAATAATTAATCATTTCCATAGTGTGCCATGCTGATCTGGAAAAGATAAACCTGTCGGTGTAACCCTAGGTAACCCTGGACCTATTTGTCGATAAAAGCAAATATGCAAATATGAATATACCAATGATTAATTCATTAAGATAAGATGTCCACATGATGTCTTTGATATTATGAAGTGTCTTCCATATCATTTCAAGTGTCGGTGATCATTATATCCTACCGGTGAACCATATGCCAGTAACTGTGCAATAGTTACTTGCTTGTTGGTGAATGCTCCTAGATCTCCAAAGTGCTAGTGTTTTATTAGGTGTTGACATCAATGACAAAACCATACCAAAATACCAACAATCTCCCCCTTTGGCATTGATGGCTACACAAGATGGAAAAACCAACAATCTCCAAAAAGATCATAACCAGAATACAAAGAGTAATAGTCTCTCCCCCTAGGAGCAACATGTGTTACCCAAATTTTCCATACCAATCTCTCCAAAAGATAATGTGTTTTTCCATATATATCTCTCCCCCTTTGACATAAAATACCAAATTTATAATAAAACCAATTTCATATACAAAATACCAATCAATTTAATATACCAACTACTCCCCCTGAGAAGTAGTTTCCTCATCAAAGACCAAAGTAAAAGATTTGTCTTTTAATTCTGTCAGTTGATGATAATCATCAACTGTCTAAGTCTCTATCGGTGGTGGTATGACTCCAAGCTGATCTTTGAGATATTCAAAAGTCTCCTTAGGCAAAGGTTTTGTGAAAATATCTGCAAGTTGTTCTTTAGTATTCACATAAACTAGTTTTATCTCCTTTTCTTCAACTTTTTCCCTTAGAAAATTCAGTTTGATAGAAACATGTTTTGTTTTAGAATGTAGTACTGGATTCTTAGTTATATCAATTGTTGTAGTGTCATCACAATATATGGTAATAGGTTCCTTGCATTTTACCTTTATGTCTTTCAACATTTGCTTAAGCCATAGTACCTGTGTACAGTTAGTTGTTGCTGCAACATATTCTGATTCTGCTATTGATAAAGATGTACAACTCTATTTCTTACTCAACCAAGAAACTAGTCTATTTACAAGAAAGAATGCTTCATCGGTGGTTCTTTTTCTATCATCCACATCTCCTGCCCAATTTTCATCTGTGTATGCACATAATTCAAAGTTTTTATCTCTAGGATACCATAATCCAAGATTTATAGTGCCTTGTAAGTATCGGAAAATCCTTTTTATAGCTGATTCATTATTTTCTCTAGGATTACTTTGAAATCTAGAAACAATACATACTACATTCATAATATCAAGTCTGGTTTGTGTTAAATACAGTAAACCTCCTATCATAGATTTGTATCTAGTTGGATTAATAGGTGTAGATTCATCCCTTTGAGATAATTTGTCATTTGTAGTCATAGGTGTGCTTACTGGTTTAGAGTTCTCCATCCCAAATTTCTTTAGTAACTCTTTCAAGTATTTGGATTGACTCAAGAATATACCTTTACCAGTCTGTGAAATCTGCAATCCTAAAAAGAATTTTATTTCTTCAATCATAGACATTTCAAATTCTTGCTGCATTTTAGTAGAAAATTCCTTACATAAACCATCTTCTCCTCAAAAGATTATATCATCAACAAATACTTCTATAATCAAGATGTCATCATTAGTCATTTTGTAATATAAATTGTTATCTGCATTTCCTTTAGTAAAACCAATATTTAAAAGATACTTATCCAATCTTGCATACCAAGCTCTTGGAGCTTGTTTTAATCCATACAGATCTTTCCTTAACCTATAAACCATATCATTGTCATCTGTCAAGGAAAATCCATCAGGTTGTTCAATGTATACTTCCTCTTCAATATCTCCATTCAAAAATGCACATTTAATATCCATTTGATAAACTTTGTAGTTCTTGTGTGCTGCAAAAGCCAAGAATAATCTGACTACCTCAATTCTAGCTATCGGTGCAAAGGTTTCATTGTAATCAACTCCTTCTTTCTGAGAATATCCCTTACACACTAGTCTTGCTTTATTTCTAACAACCTTACCATCTTCATTAAGTTTGTTTCTGAATACCCATTTAGTTCCAATTACTTTTTTATCTTTAGGCTAGGGAACTAATGTCCAAGTGTTATTTTTCTCAATTTTTTCTAATTCTTCTTTCATAGCTTTAATCCAAAATTTATCTTCACATGCCTCATTCACAAATGATGGTTCAATTTGAGAAATAAGACATACCTCTTCATTTTCCAATCTTCCTCTTGTCATAATTGTTGGTATTTTGGTATGGTTTTGTCATTGATGTCAACACCTACTAGAACACTAGCACTTTGGAGATCCAGCAACATTCATTGGCAAGCAAGTAACTATTGCACAATTACTGGTATATGGTTCACCGACACTTGGAATGGCATGGAAGACACTTGGTAATGTCGAAAACATCATGTGGACACTTTGTTTTGAAGAATTAATCATTGGTATATTCATATTTGCATATTTTCTTTTACTGGCAAATAGGTCCAGGGTTACACTGATAGGTTTAGCTTTTCCAGATCAGCATGGCATGCTATGGAGATGATTTATTATTATTGTAAATGCATTAAGCTGACATGTTCAATCGGTTATTGCATCGGATATTATATTGTTTGTAAAATATTTTTTGTAATATCTTGTAGAGCCGACCTAATAAAATTGGTCTTAGGTTATGGTATAAATGTAAGATCTTATTTGTAAGATCGAATGTGGAATGCAAAAAAGGTTTGTGAGAAGGTATATGCGAGATTAAGTAGAGGTATACACAAAGACATCATTTGAAGGTGAAGCTAGGTTTTTGTAGAAGCATATCAGCATTACACCGGTACTGAATCTAGCATATGAAGATGCTATTTTGTGTAGTACATTCTTAATGGATTTAACCATCCAACTGTAGTCAATGTGACTCCCATTTTGTGATTGAGCAGTGAACTCTAGGATGTTGGCCTTTCTGCATGTGCAAACCCCATTTATGTACACTTACTATCTGCAGTAGTATCATCTGGTTGTGGGTAAGGTTTCCCACCGTGGTTTTTCCCCTTATAGGGTTTCCATGTACAAATATTGGTGTTATGTGTTGTGGATGACTTTATGTTTATGTTTCATGCATTAATCTTTACCGGTATAGCAATTTACTGTTAACACAGTCTACCAGAATACTTAATTGGTTTACCGATATTAAGCACTAAGTTGGTTAAATGGTTTTTGGTTTGAATTTATTAGACAACTAATTCACCCTCCCCCCTCTCAGTTGTCTCTGGGACCTAACAATAACTCCTTTAAATTTATTTCCAATTATCTAATCTTCAAAATGATTCAATCTTACATACTAGGGTGTCTTTGTTTGTTGTTGTTCTTCAATTATTGTGGAATCCTTAGATGGTGCTGGGGTAACTGGATCTTCATTTTGTATCACTGGATTTAGTGTAGCTTCATTTGTCACAATTTTTGTTGCCAGTTCAGAGTCTATATACCTTGAAGTTCCTCTGAATTGTTCATCAATTTTTACATTTGTACTCTCAACAATTTTTTGCAATCTCTTGTTAAAACATCTATATGCCTTGCTCTTAGATGAATAACCAAGAAATATTCCTTCATCACTTCTAGGATCAAATTTGCCAATATACTCATCTCTTCTAATATAACATTTACTTCCAAAAATTCTAAAATATTTAAGAGTAGGAGTATTACCAAACCATAGTTCATGAGGGGTCTTACCGGTTTCACCTTTGATGTGAACTTTGTTGAATGTATAGACTACTATGCTGACTACTTCTCTCCAATACACGTGGTAAATTTGCTTCTGATAACATACTTCTTGCTGCATCCAAGATAGTTCTATTTTTCCTTTCAACAAATCCATTCTATTGTGGTGTCCGAGGTGCTGATAGCTATCTTCTGATTCCATTCACTTCACAAAATGTATTAAAGTCCTTAGATGTGAATTCTCCTCCTTGGTCTGATCTTAAGCATTTGATTTTCTTATCGGTTTCATTTTCAACCATTGCTTTGAATAGTTTGAACTTTCCAAGTGCTTCTTATTTTTCTCTAAGAAAAGTAACCCAACACATTCTAGAATAGTCATCAATGATTAGCATGAAATATCTATCACCTTGTAAGCTTTTAGTTCTAGATGGACCACATAAATCAGTGTGAATCAAATCAAGAGCATTATTGGATTTTTCTGGAATACTTTTGAAACTAGCTCTAACTTGTTTTCCAAATTGATATTCCTTACATATTGTATTCTGAGGTTTGACAATTTTAGGTAGATCTCTAACTGCCTTAGTAGTACTAATCTTTACCATGCAATCAAAGTTTACATGACAAAGTCTCTTATGCCATAACCAACTTTCATCTATATGTACAATCAAGCATGTCTTTTCACTATTATTTAAATGAAAGATATTACCTCTAGTATGATTACCAGTTGCAATTTCCAAACTAGTTCTATTCATGATTTTGCATTTTCCATTTTTAAATTGTAACTGAAATCCTTTCTCAACTAATTGACCAATACTAAAAAGATTATGTTTTAATCCTTCAACATAGTAAACATTGTCAGTGTTATGCTTACCATCAAGAGATATTGTACCCTTACCTTTGATTGAATAGGCTTTCTCATCTCCAAATCTTAGTAAACCTCCATTGTATTATTGAAAGTTCAAGAACTTACCTTTGTCTCCTGTCATATGATGTGAGCATCCTGAGTCAATGATCCATTCATCCTTTACTTCAACTTTAGCTGGTAGGGCTTGTTCTACCAGTTGAGCACTAGGTGTCGGTTGATCTTCTATTATAGCAACAAAAACCCATCCATTGTCTGCCAGATCCTCATTAGAATCATCAGTCACACCTTCATCAACAATGTAACAAGATTTTTCTTTGTTCTTCTTAAATCTATATCTCTGATATTCAGGATTAGGCTTATATGTTCTTCTAACTTCTTCTATTAGTCTAGCATGTCTATCAAGGCATCTCGAAGCCATATGACCAATCTTATTGTAGTTAAAACATTTAAAGGGTTCTTTACCTTCATAATTACTTCCAATTGGACCTTTAGGCATTTTCCTTGCAAATAGTGCTTCAAGTTCTTCAAGTTCTTCATTTTCTTTCCTGCTTTCTTCAAGTTCTCTTGCATAAAAGGCTTTCCAATCAGATTTGTCAAATGATGGAGCAGATGATGTTGATGTTTTAAAGGCTAAATCTATCTTAATAGTAGCAACAAGACCAAATTATTCAATTTCAAAAGCTGAAAGTTTCCCAATCAATGTACCCCTAGTTACTTATGTATTAGGGATTGTTCTTAACTCATTTATAGCATTAACCTTCATTTTATATGCCGATGGCAATCCTCTTAAAAATTTTAAAACAATTTCATCCTCACTTAAGGTTCCTCCACAACATTTAATACCCAAAACAATTTCATTTACTCTTTCCATAAAAGCATAAATCCTTTCATCTTCTTCCATTTTCAGATGTTCATACCTGACCTAGAAGCTTTCAAGCTTTGCAATTTTGACCATGGAATCTCCTTCATTCAATGTTTCCAAATGATCCCAAATAGCTTTAGCAGTAGACCTATCTAATAATCCCATGATTTGTTGATCTGATAATGTGCTCAAAAGTGCTTCTCTTGCTTTGCAATCATTTTCCTCATCTTTAGCCAAGGTAGTTGGACTGGGCTGACCAGGTATAGCAGCAGTGTAACCTTT
Source organism: Cryptomeria japonica (assembly GCF_030272615.1). NCBI lineage: Eukaryota > Viridiplantae > Streptophyta > Pinopsida > Cupressales > Cupressaceae > Cryptomeria > Cryptomeria japonica. Next base: position 836,397,219 of record NC_081411.1, read on the forward strand.
CTTTGTAACTTCCCAAATGTCTTTACCAATGCAATTTAGATGTGTCTCCATTCTGATCTTCCATATACCATAGTTGGTTCCATCAAGTTTAGGACTGTCCTTCCTGAAATAATTAGTAGACATTGGATCTCCTCAAGTTGTTAAACTTCTGCAAAAGAGGACTAAGCTCTGATACCAATTGTTAGGTCCCAGAGACAACTGAGCGGGGGGGGGTGAATCAGTTGTCAAATAAATTCAAACCAAAAATAACTTAACCAAATTAATGCTTAATACCGGTAAACCAGTTAAGTATGTCGGTCGACAGTTTTAACAGTTAATTGCTATACCAGTAAAGATTAATGCATGAAATATAAACACAAAGTCATCCACAACACATGACACCAATATTTGTACATGGAAACCTTGTAAGGGGAAAAACCATAGTGGGAAACCTTACCCACAATTAGATGATACTACTGCAGATAGTAAATGTACATAAATGGGGCTGCACATGCAAAAAGGCCAACAGCCTAGAGCTCACTACTCAATCACAAAATGGGAGTCACACTGACTACAGTTGGATGGTTAAATCCAATAAGAATGTACTGCACAAAATAGCATCTTCATATGCTGGATTCAGTACCGGTGTAATGCTGATATGCTTTCACAAAAACCTAGCTTCACCTTCAAATGATGTCTACGTGTATTGCACTGCTTAATCTCGCATATACCTTCACACAATTCTTTTTCGCATCCCACACTTGATCTTACAAATAAGATCTTACCTTTATACCATAACCTAAGACCAATTTTAGTAGGTCGACTCTACAAGATATTACAATAAATTTTTTTTACAAATAATATAATATCTAACACAATAACCGATTGAACATGTCAGCTTAATGCATTTACAACAATAATTAATCATTTCCATAGTGTGCCTTGCTAATCTAGAAAAGATAAACCTGCTGGTGTAACCCTAGGTAACCCTAGACCTATTTGCCAGTAAAAGAAAATATGGAAATATGAATATACCAATGATTAATTCATTAAGATAAGATGTCCACATGATGTCTTCGATATTACCAAGTGTCTTCCATATCATTTCAGGTGTTAGTGATCATTATATCCTGCCGGTGAACCATATACCAGTAACTGTGCAATAGTTACTTGCTTGCCGATGAATGCTGCTAAATCTCCAAAGTGATAGTGTTTTAGTAGGTGTTGACATCAATGACAAAACCATACCAAAATACCAACAATTACAACATTATTCACTTGCATACCATGATCTCATATAATCTACAAAGAGATGTTACATCATATTTATACCAACCCAGGACCTAAACTATTAGGTCAGCCACCTAAAAGATAATATAATAAATTTGTAACTTAATCTCACAATCTAATGATCAACCAAGTCATCTTAGGCTGAAAAAAATGTAAACCAATCCTAAAATCCCACCGTAATGCATCAAGAACACCCTCCTACACGTTACAAATACTAGTCCATAACCTAGAATAGAATAGGTCTGGTGCTAATTGCAAAGCCACTGATTAATTGGAACATGAAAATGATCACCATTAGCATCCCAAATCTCTTCTAGAAGCTGCACCAACAACACTTATGCATAGTATCAAAATATCTTCAACAAAGCTCTATCGGTAAAACCCTCACCAGTAACCAAAAAACTTACTAGAACAAGTGATAGCTTCCAGATCATCAAATCCTAAACCAATTGAATGAACCTATATTTGAATAGAATGAATAGCGGATTTAAGCCAATTCCATAAGAAAAGCATACCGGAGGATACCAGATCAACATGATCTTACCAACCAGAAAACAATCATCCTATCGAGACCAACAAGATACTGGTAAACAACCAAAGCAACTAGTGTTGACATCAATGCAACACATAATCAATTCCTCCAAATTGACAACACTTTTGTATGCACTGATTCATTGAAGTGCAAGTACTTTTTTCTAGTTGACATTGACCAAAGACATTTATATATTTAGCCACTTCAAAAGCTAATGTATACAAAATATGTCTCCCCATCATCCAACTTCTTTGTTAGTGTTACTTAGTTTTCTAGACAAACACATCATATGCAGATATGTTTGTGGATCTTATACTTTGTGTAGTTCGTTAAGACTTTGGGGGTTTAATTCATAGTGAAATGAGTTGATTGCTTCTATGTCACATTTTGTAATACATCTTTCAAAGTAATTAATAGTTTCATTTCAAAGTTTGATGAATGTGCACATATGTTTAACAGTTCTAAGGAGTCAAATAAACAATCTCCTATATTGTACTTGAAATTTTGTACTCTATAGAGTCCTTTGTTGTTTAGTGCATTGTCAATGTTTTTTGTTTGTAGTCAAGTTGTAGGCTGATAACTCTCTACATCTCCTCGTTCTATTTTTTGGTGTGAGCACATATTTTTTATGGTCTTGAAAAGCACTGAGAGGGGGGGTGAATCAGTGACACTAAAATAAACACAACTTCAAACACTAACCAGTAGATGAACTTAACCAAGAATTTAAAAACAATACATGCTATCCAAAATGAAATAACAACATCCACATAAAGTAGAACATCCACCATAACACGTGTTTATACGTGGAAAACCCAAAAAGGCAAAAACCATGGTGAGATGGAACTCACAAGTTAACTATCTAGAGTAATAGATAACTAACTATGTTGGCATATGTATAGAGCATGATAAAATGTTAATACTATATGTTGTCATTCATGTCAATATGCTAAGTGAACCGGTTTATTGAAGTTAAGCAACTGACAAAGAGAACCGGTATGATGTTGTGAACTGGCATATGTGAAAAAGTGAAGCAGTATGCTTGTCCAAGTGAACCGGTATGTTGCAAAGAGAAGAAGAGAATCGGTATGATGTTGTGAACCAGAATCAGTATGTCAGAATGAGAACTGGTATATGGAATGTTTTGTATCAAGGGTTCATATGGCATGACTACTGGTTGGTAGTCTCAGTCTTAGGGTTTCTGTTTGAAATGTTTCGAGTCTGTGTGATTCAACCGATGGCATTATGTGATGAGTTAGCATTGTAATGGAGATCAGATCATGTTGCAATGTCAGCCTCATGCATGTGAAGGATCGTGCATGAAGGAGATTGATCCTATCTACCTTGGGAATGTGCGAAGTCTATCCAAACGATGGAGAACGCGTGATGGGTTATCGCCTCCAAGAAGCGGTGAAGAATGAAGGATGGAGAGTGTCTTGAGATCTATTCAAGACCATTGTATTCAAATGCAAAGTGTTCAATGGTCAGGATTGAACCGACTAAATTTCTCAACCTAAGTGTTTGGGGTTTAGGGTTTATGCTACCGACCTATCTATTTCCTATAAGGTCAATGTTGTGTTTCATGTCGAGGTTGTTGGAAAATGTTCTGTGTGTATCTATGTGTAGAGATACATGATTCTTGCCAGACCAGTTGAGAGGATTGATACTTGCATAGTGTGTGTGTAGAAGGAAGGAACTAAAGTGGATCTGCATTGGCATTAAGTGCTTTTACCATATCATTGTGATACTTGTTGATCTCTAACCACTTTAGCAGTTGGAAAATCCCTTAATAGAGTGAATCAAAGCCATTGAGCTCATAAAATCCTCTAAAAAGGTAACCTCAAATAGGGTTTAACCCTTAACTGGGCGTTCTAGACATCCCTTAACCCGGTGATCCCTAACAAGACCGGTTCCAAAACAAGCCCTCATGTAACAGTCTTTAACAGGACCTGGCTCTTAACAGAGCGGACTTCTAAAGAGTTCAAAAACAACTTGTGGGTATTAATCCCCAGTTGGGTTTCCACATTAAAAAATATGTGTGTCATGTGTGATGCCTCTTTCATGCTACTATTGGTAAGCTATATGCATTTGAGTTAAGTAATTTTGATAACAGTGGGTCATCGGTAAATAAAGTTGAATCTGCATTTAGTTCTTTTCATCTGAATGAATCTAATGATTACAATGAAAGAAAGTATAAGTACTTTAAAGGAGATCATAGTGGAGCAAGTGAAATATTTCAGAAGAACATGGAAGAAGTACACAAACTGTATGAAGAAATCAGAACGCAAGAAGAGTTTGAATCACTATTGGCCAAAAGGTTACCGAGAGGCAAAGGTAAGTATAAAGGAAAACTACCTTTGAAATGTTTCAATTGTGATAAGATTGGACATATGGCTTCTAACTGTCCTGAAAAAGATTTTACTGAAAAGAGAGATTACCAAGATGACAGAGAGAAAGATAACCATTACAGAGGACACCGAGACTTCAGAAGAAGAGATAGAAAGACATGCTTTATAGCTGATGAGGAATCTAATGATGATAAATCAGATGAAACTGATATAGAGGAAGTTTTTTATGTGGCTATCAAGGATGGATCAGATGAAGAAAGGTATGAAGAAGAAGCCCTAATATCTCACATAAATACTAATGATTTTTGGATTATAGATAGTGGATGCTCACATCATATGACAGGAGATAAACACAAGTTTGTTATGTTAGAAGATTATCATGGAGGCTATGTTAGATTTAGTAATGATGCACCATGTCCGGTAAGAGGTAAAGGATCCATAACACTTCTTGATAATGCAAGATGCAATGATGTTTATTGGGTTGAAGGTTTGAAATACAATTTGTTGAGTGTAGCATAGCTAAATAACATAGGTTACCGAATAGAATTTCAGAAAGGAATTGTCAAAGTTCATGACAAGAATAGAAAGTTAGTTGCTACCGGGACACAAATAAAAGGTAATACATTTCACCTTGACTCAAGTCATAATAAGTGTTTATATGCAAAGATTGATGATACCTCGCTATGGCATAAAAGGTTTTGTCATGTTAATTTTGATAATCTGATCAAAATAAGTAAGAAGCACTGAGTAAGAGGTCTATCGAGTCTTGAAAAACCTGAGAATGCTATGTGCCAAGGATGCCAGATGGGTAAGATGACAAGATCTAGCTTTACAAGTAAGTCCTACACTTATAAGGGAATTTTAGATCTTGTGCACACTGATCTTTAAGGTCCTATGAAAGTTCAAAGTTATTATGGTGATAAGTATTTCATATTATTTGTGGATGATTATTCAAGGATGATGTCAGTAATGTTTTTAAAAGAAAAATCAGAAGCCTTTCAAATGTTTAAATGGTACAAGGCTAGAGTTGAAAATGAAACAGGAAGACAATTGAAATGTCTTAGATCAGATAGAGGAGGAGAGTTCACATCTGATGAGTTCAACTTATTTTGCAATGATCATGGTATAAAAGGACAAGTCTCTACACTGAGAACTCCATAGCAGAATGGAATAGCTGAAAGAAGAAATAGATCTATTGTGGATTGTGCTAGAACACTGATGATTGAGAAGAAAGTTCCACAAACATTTTGGAGATAAGCAATAAGCACATTTGTTTACACCTTGAACCGAGTTCAATTGAAGAAAGTTACTTTGAAGACACCTTATGAAATCTGGTATGATAAGAAAACTAATGTAAGTTATTTTAAAATCTTTGGAAGTAAATGCTATGTTCATAAAGATGATAGAAATGGCAAGTTTGATCAGAAAAGTGAAGAAGGAACATTTTTAGGTTATTCTTCTAGAAGCAAAGCATTTAAATGTCTGATCAAATCACCTAACAAAATAGTAGAAAGTGCAAATGTGAAAATTGATGAATTTGTAGAAAGAAATGATGAAGGAAATTCCAAAGAACCAGAAGACTGTGATGGATTTGTTTATGTGCAACCGAGAAGTCCTACCGAGAAAACTGCTGAAGAAAATGAAGAAATATCTAATTACCGAGTGATGAAGTAGATCATAAAGAGCTTACCGAGCCTGTATTAGCCAAGTATGTTAGTATACATCATGCACCAAGTCAGATTATAGGAGATAAGGATGATCCAGTGATGATGAGGAACAAACTGAGATGGAATACATGTTTGATATCTGAATTTGAATCGAGAATAGTGAAAGAGGCATTTAATAGTGAAGATTGGATAAATGCTATGACTGAAGAGATTGATCAAATCAAGAAGAATGACACATGGACACTGGTCCCAAGACCAAAGGACAAATATGTAATTGGTACAAAGTGGATCTTCAGAAACAAGCTAAATGAAAAAGGTGAGGTCATTCGGAACAAAGCAAGACTAGTTGGCAAAGGTTATGCCCAACAAGAAGGAATTGATTATGGTGAGACTTTTGCACCTGTTACTAGACTTGAAGGAGTAAGAACATTGTTGGCATATACTGCTTTCAAGAACTTCAAGGTATATCAAATGGATATCAAATCTGTATTTCTGAATGGAATATTAGAAGAAGAAGTTTTCATTGAACAACCTGAAGGATTTGTTGAAGACAATGATAAAGATCAGGTATGTAAATTGAACAAAGCTTTATATGGTCTGAAACAAGCACCTAGAGCATGGTATAAAAGATTGCAGTCTTATTTGATTAAGATTGCTTTTATAAGGACAAGTGAGAACAACAATATGTACATGAAGAATGATGAAAATGGAATACTGATCTTAGCCATATTTGTTGATGATATTATATTTTGTGGAAATGACTCTTTATGCAAGAACTTTGGAAATGAAATGAGCAAAGAATTTGAGATGTCATTAATTAGTGAGATAAAGTATTTTATAGGTTTATAGATATTACAAATGAAAAATGAGATTTTCATTACTCAATCCAAGTACATAAAGGAAATCTTAAAGAAATTTGGAATGGAGGATTCAAAACCAATAAGTACTCCTATGACTACCAACTGTAAACTATCAAAGAATGATCTGCATCTGTTGATGAGACACTTTACCAATCTATGATTGGAAAGTTGCAATATGTTGTTCAGAGTAGGCTAGATATAGCACATGTAGTAGGTCTTGTTGCAAGATTTTCTGCAGATCCTAAGGAAACACACATGATAGCAATCAAAAGAATTTTTAGATACTTAAAAGGCACTGAAGATTATGGCTTAGTATATCAGAAAGGAAATGATTTTGATTTAAAAGTTTATACTGATGCTGATTGGGTAGGCAACATTGATGAGAGGAAAAGTACAAGTGGAGGAGCTTTGTTCTTAGGAGAAAGACTAGTGAGTTGGCTTAGCAAGAAACAAGGATGTGTTTCTCAATCAACAATAGAAGCTGAATACGTTGCTGCAGCACTGAATTGCACCAACATTGCATGGATCAAACAACTGTTGGAAGGTATAAATGAGAAAGTTACTGAGCTAGTAACTATATTCTCTGACAATACTAGTGCCATTAATATTTCAAAGAATCCTTTTATGCACTCTAAGACAAAGCACATCTCTATCAAATATCATTATCTTAGAGAAGAAGCTCAAGAGAAGAAAGTGGTGTTGGAATATGTTAGCACAAAGGAGCAAATAGCAGATATCTTCACCAAGCCACTACCAAAGGACACTTTTGAATATCTTAGAAGTAAGTTAGGGGTCCTACCCCTATCTTCCATTCACTGACCAAGTTCGGTGAAAGCATTAATTCGATGACTCTATTGAATATCTTTTGGGAGTTGATGTTGGAGTTCTACACTTTAGAAGGTTTTCTAAAAGTGTACTAGAATTAATACTGGAATATTACAGAGAATGATACAGGGAACATGAATTGAAGACAAATGCTCTGACCGAGACTTAGTTGATACACAACAACAGGAAATAACTTCTTACAGAAAGAAATTATGTTTTAGTTCTTTTTTTTGGCATTGTTGTCAAAGGGGGAGAAGACTGAGAGGAGACTATAGATTGAAATAACTGAGAGAAGATTGCAGATTGAAATAAAGACTGAAAATAGAAGAGAAGTCTAATGTATGGGGGAGAGCATTTCAGCATTTCAGAATCACAACAATCCGAATCTTTTAAAGGTCAAATCAACTGGTTTTGCCATCAATGCCAAAGGGGGAGATTGTTGGCAATATTACATTATAACAGATAATGAAAGATTGTTGACATTTCAATAAGGATATTGACAAGGTTGTCGATGATTATGGACATAACTGATTAAAGATGTTTTACTATCTTGATATTATTATTTTGTCATTGATTTCAAGAAATTGATTTTCTAATTTAGTATGATGTTGCCATTTTTTGAGAAGTGTGATATGAAGATTATAAAGAAGCTGGTAAAAGACACAGGAAAGAATATGATGAATAAGGGGATAAGTTATTCAATGGGTAACTACTACCAAGTCAGACAATGATGAGATCATGATGTTTAAGATTGTTTTAACATCATACATATGTTGTAAAATGTAAAGGCTAATACTATACTATGTTATCAGGCAAAGAACCTAGTTGGTAAACCCTAAGGTTATCGCTATTGGTTAATGAAGGCAGAATGTCTATTGAGTGAAGTTTAGTATTTACTAAGTTACAATCAAGCTATAATAGAATGCATTAAATGTTTACATGTGATATTTAATGAAAGAAGCTGATGAGTTGGAGCAGATCAATGATTGGTAAGTAGTGGAAGAAGTTTGTTAACAAATCTAAGGCAATGGAAAGTCAGCATGAAGATCTACAGCTCAGATTGAACCGCAATACCCTAACACAAGTTCCAATGTGGGGTAAAACATTTTCAGATTGAAAGATACATTGAACCTGGACAAGATTGAAGATCTGATGGCTATGATTGATCATGGGAAATGTGATCAATGAGATTGAGCACTTAGAAGATTGTTTATAAATAGGAAACCGTTGATAAACAATGTACATGGGCAAGTGTATGCACAGGGATGCTACATAGTGATTACCAAGCACAGAAGCTTGAAGACTTGGTAGAATAATAGAGTGTAGATGGCCAATAGATAGACAAGATTAGTTCTATGTCTAAATTGTATTGAACAAATAGGAATCTGCTTTAGCATTTTTAGATGTGAAGTTGCAAACATATCTTTATTACTGTTATTTTGTGAAAGTGATAGGAAATCTCTTAACGGAGTGGACTTAACAATCTTATATGTAAATCCTCTAGCAAGGTGACATTATGATTGATTGTTTGAAATCCTTTCACAAGGTTACTTCTAACAAAGTGAAGATCCTAACAGATCTACGGGAAATCCCTTAATCAGGTCACATCTAGCAATGTGTTTGTAATCTTTAACAAGATTTGCTTTTAACCGAGAATACTCTAGAAGAGTATATTTTTTAGTGGGTCCAAAATCCCACAGTAGTTTTTCCCTATTTGGGTTTCCACGTTAAATCTGGTGTTATGAGGTTTATATTGTTCATATGCTTTTGAGTTTGCATGTTTGACAGTTTTTGGTTATATGATTGATATATATGTTACCAAGGTTGAATCTGATGTTTTTATGGATGATTAAGTTTGTATGATTCACCCGCCCCCCCTCTCATCTTGTTGGCTATTGGATTTGTACTTATATTAAGTATCAGAACTATCAATCGGTATCAAAGCTTTGGACTCTAAAAGGAAATTTTAAAGGCACTTGAGTTAAAGATCCAAAGATGTATAAGAGGGATGCACCGAAGCTGAACAAGTCAAGTTTCTCTACATGGTAGAAAAGGATGAAGCTATATCTATCAGGAGTTGGAGAATATGCTATATACTATCTAGAGAATGATTTTGTTGCACCAAGCACCTATCCATTGACAATGGAAGAGATAAAGGCAAAGCAAGAACATATTCAAGCAATGATTGAAATAACATCTACATTGACCGATTTGAAATTTAATGATCTAGAAGGATGTATTAATGCAAAGGCAATATGGACTAAGCTCATATCTGTATATGGAGGAGATGAACATGTTCAAAGAGAAAAAGTAGATAGTTTAAGAGGACAACTTGAATCTATGAGGATGAATGAAGGTGAGAACATAACCCAGTACAATACAACACTAAAGGAGATTGTAAATCAAATCAAAGGAGCAGGAGTAACTATTGATGAAAAGGATGTAACAAGTAAGTTGTTAAGAACCCTTCTACCTGCCTATGCAATCTGAGTCTCTGCAATCAATGAATTGAGGTTTGTACCCAATATGCCATTTTCTTTGGATGCTACTATTGGTAAGCTACATGCATTTGAATTAAGTAATTTTGATAACAGTCGGTCATCGATAAATAAAGTTGAATCTAAATTTAGTTCTTTTCATCTGAATGAATCTAATGATTACAATGAAAGAAAGTATAAGTACTCTAAAGGAGATCACAGTGGAGCAAGTCAAAGATTTTAGAAGAATATGGAAGAAGTACACAAACTGTATGAAGAAATCAGAATGCAAGAAGAGTTTGAAGAACTATAGGACAAAAGGTTACTGAGAGGCAAAGGTAAGTATAAAGGAAAACTACCTTTGAAATGTTTCAATTGTGATAAGATTGGACATATGGCTTCTAACTGTCCTGACCAAGATTTTACTGAAAAGAGAGATTACCAAGATGACAGATAGAAAGATAACCATTACATAGGACACCGAGACTTCAAAAGAAGAGATAGAAAGACATGCTTAATAGCTGATGAGGAATCTAATGATTATAAATTAGATGAAACTGATACAGAGGAAGTTTTTTATGTGGCTATCAAGGATGGATCGGATGAAGAAAGGTATGAAGAAAAAGCCCTAATATCTCACATTAGCACTAATGATTTTTGGATTATAGATAGTGGATGCTCACATCATATGACAGGAGATAAACACAAGTTTGTTATGTTAGAAGATTATGATGGAGGCTATGCTAGATTTAGTAATGATGCACCATGTTTGGTAAGAGGTAAAGGATCCATAACACTTCTTGATAATGCAAGATGCAATGATGTTCATTGGGTTGAAGTTTTGAAATACAATTTGTTGAGTGTAGCACAAATAAATAACATAGGTTACCAAATAGAATTTCAGAAAGGAATTGTCAAAGTTCATGACAAGAATGGAAAGTTAGATGCTACCGGGACACAAACAAAAGGTAATACATTTCACCTTGACTCAACTCACAATAAGTGTTTGTATGCAAAGATTGATGATACCTGGTTATGGCATAAAAGGCTTTGTCATGTTAATTTTGATAATCTGATCAAAATTAGTAAGAAGCACCGAGTAAGAGGTCTACCGAGTCTTTAAAAACTTGAGAATGCTATGTGTCAAGGATGCCAAATGGGTAAGATGACAAGATCTAGCTTTACAAGTAAGTCCTACACTTATAAGGGAATTTTAGATCTTGTGCACACTGATCTTTGTGGTCCTATGAAAGTTCAAAGTTATTATGGTGATAAGTATTTCATATTATTTGTGGATGATTATTCAAGGATGATGTCAGTAATGTTTTTAAAAGAAAAATCAGAAGCCTTTCAAATGTTTAAATGGTACAAGTCTAGAGTTGAAAATGAAATAGGAAGACAACTGAAATGTCTTAGATCAGATAGAGGAAGAGAGTTCACATCTGATGAGTTCAACTTATTTTGCAATGATCATGGTATAGAAGGACAAGTCTCTGCACCAAGAACTCCACAGCAGAATGGAATAGTTGATAGAAGAAATAGATCTATTGTGGATTGTGCTAGAACACTGATGATTGAGAAGAAAGTTCCACAAACATTTTGGAGAGAAGCAATAAGCACAGCTGTTTACACCTTAAACCGAGTTCAATTGAAGAAATGTACTTTGAAGACACCTTATGAAATTTGGTATGATAAGAAACCTAATGTAAGTTATTTTAAAATCTTTGGAAGTAAATGCTATGTTCATAAAGATGATAGAAATGGCAAGTTTGATCAGAAAAGTGAAGAAGGAACATTTCTAGGTTATTCTTCTAGAAGCAAAGCATTTAAATGTCTGATCAAATCATCTAACAAAATAGTAGAAAGTGCAAATGTGAAAATTGATGAATTTGCAGAAAGAAATGATGAAGGAAATTCCAAAGAACTAGAAGACTATGATGGATTTGTCTATGTGCAACTAAGAAGTCCTATTGAGAAAACTGTTGAAGAAAATGAAGAAAATATCCAGTTACCGAGTGATGAAGAAGATCACACAGAGCCTACCAAGATTGTATTAGCCAAGTATGTCAGAAGACATCATGCACCAAGTCAAATTATAGGAGATAAGGATGATCCAGTGATGACAAGGAACAAACTGAGATAGAATACATGTTTGATATCTAAATTTTAACCGAGAATAGTGAAAGAGGCATTTAATAGTGAAGATTGGATAAATGTAATGACTGAAGAGATTGATCAAATCAAGAAGAATGACACATGGACACTGGTCCTAAGACCGAAGGAAAAAAATGTAATCGGTACAAAGAGGATCTTCAGAAACAAGCTAAATGAAAAAGGTGAGGTCATTCGGAACAAAGCAAGACTAGTTTGCAAAGGTTATGCCCAAGAAGAAGGAATTGATTATGGTGAGACTTTTGCACCTATTGCTAGACTTGAAGGAGTAAGAACATTGTTGGCATATGCTACTTTCAAGAACGTCAAGGTATATCAAATGGAGGTCAAATCTGCATTTTTGTATGGAATATTAGAATAAGAAGTTTTCATTGAACAACCTGAAGGATTTGTTGAAGACAATGATAAAGATCAGGTATGTAAATTGAACAAAGCTTTATATGGTCTGAAACAAGCACCTAGAGCATGGTATAAAAGATTGCACTCTTATTTGATTAAGATTTCTTTTATAAGGACAAGTGAGAACAACAATATGTACATGAAGAATGATGAAAATGGAATACTGATCTTAGCCATATTTGTTGATGATATTATATTTTGTGGAAATGACTCTTTATGCAAGAACTTTGGAAATGAAATGAGCAAAGAATTTGAGATGTCATTAATTGGTGAGATAAAGTATTTAATAGGTTTACAGATACTGCAAATGAAAAATGAGATTTTCATTACTCAATCCAAGTATATGAAGGAAATCTTAAAGAAATTTTGAATGGAGGATTCAAAACTAGTAAGTACTCCTATGACTACCAACTATAAACTATCAAGGAATGATGAATCTGCATCTATTGATGAGACACTTTACCAATCTATGATTGGAAAGTTGCAATATGTTGTTCATAGCAGGCTAGATATAGCACATGTAGTAGGTATTGTTGCAAGATTTTCTACAGATCCTAAGGAAACACAAAAGAATTTTCAGATACTTAAAAGGCACTGAAGATTATGGCTTAGTATATCAGAAAGGAAATGATTTTGATTTAAAAGTTGATACTGATGTTGATTGGGCAGGCAACATCGATGACAGGAAAAGCACAAGTGGAGGAGCTTTCTTCTTAGGAGAAAGACTAGTGAGTTGGCATAGCAAGAAACAAGGATGTGTTTCTCAGTCAACAGTAGAAGCTGAATATGTTGCTACTAAATGGATGTAAAATTTGCATTTCTAAATGGAATACTTGAAGAGGAGGTGTATATAGAGAAACCAAATGGGTTTGTCCTATCAAAAGATAGTGACATGGTGTGTAGGATACATAAAGCCTTGTATGGACTAAAGTAGGCACCTAGAGCATGGTATGAACACTTGCACTCTAATCTTGTTAAGATTGGATTTGAAAGAACAAGTGAAGATAGCAATATCTACTTAAAATCGGAAGAAGATCAGATTCTTATTTGTGAAGTATTTGTTGATGACATAATCTTTGGTGGAGATGACAAGATGAGTCATGACATTGCAGATGAGATGAAAAAGGAGTTTGAGATGTCACTCATAGGGGAGATTAAGTTCTTTATTAGACTCTAGATTCAATAAATGAAAGATGGAATCTTTATTACTCAGTCCAAGTATGTCAAAGAGGTGTTGAAGACCTTTGGCATGGAAGACAACAAATGGGTTGGTACACCAATGGTGACTAGTTGTAAACTATCAAAAGAGGATGACTCAACATTGGTAAATGAGAAGGAATATCGATCAATGATTGGTAAGTTGCATTATGTAGTGCATAGAAGACTAGATATTGCATATGTAGTGGGTATTACCACTTGATTTTAGCAAACCCCAAGAGAATCCCACTTGGTAGAAGTCAAGTGGATTCTTAGATATCTGAAGGGAACTATTGACTATGGATTATGGTATCCATACAATGATGATTTCAATCTGAAAGTGTTCATAGATGCTAATTGTGTTGCTAATGTAGATGACTGGAAGAGCACAACCAGTGGTGCATTCTTTCTCAGTGGTAGACTGGTCTCATGGATGAGTAAAAAGAAGAGTTGTATCTCTTAGTCTACAGCAGAAGTGGAGTATATTGCAGCTTGTATGAACTGCACCCAGACTATTTGGATGAAGCATGTATTGAATGGCTTCAAAGTTCCTGTATCTGAACTGGTAATTATATTTTGTGACAATACAAGTATAATTAATATTTCCAAGAATCTAGTTTTGCATGCTAGAACCAAACACTTTGAACTCAAGTATCATTTCTTGAGGGAAAAGGTTTAGAACAAAGAGGTGGTATTGGAACATGTTTCTAGTAAGGAGAAGTTAGCAGACATATTCACCAAGCCTCTACTGAAGGCTACTTTTACCTATCTAAGAGGTGAATTAGGGGTGTTTCCCCTTCAAGAGGTAAATCAAAAGTCTATGCTCCACATCAGTCAGGTCTTCCATTGATATATCATTTGAGGATTGATGTGTTGCAGGATGTTACTCCTCAGGGTGACCAGCATAGTGGAACAAGGGAGCTTGTGCCTCCACTTTGGCATTGTTGTCAAATGGGAAGAAGATGTGAAGTGGGGAAGATATCTGCATCAATAGGGAGAAGATGTGATGCAAAAAGAGAGATATCTTTGTATATTGCCATCAATGCCAAAGGGGAGATTGTTGGCATATGTATAGAGCATGATGACATGTTAATATTGTATGTTGTCATTGATGTCAATATGCTGAGTGAACTAGTTTATTGAAGTTAAGAAACTGACAAAGAGAACCAGTATGATGTTGTGAACCAGCATATGTGAAAAAATGAAGCAGTATGCTTGTCCAAGTGAACTGGTATGTTGCAAACAGAACAAGAGAACCGGTATATGGAATGTTTTGTATCAAGGGTTCATATGGCATGACTACCGGTTGGTAGTCTCAGTCTCAAGGTTTCCGGTTGAAGCTTCAGGGTTTTTGGTTGAAATGTTTCGAGTCTATGTGATTCAACCGATGGCATTGTGTGATGAGTTAGCATTGTAATGGAGATTAGATCATGTTGCCACGTTAGCCTTGTGCACATGAAGGATCATGCATGAAGGAGATTTGTTCCTATCTACCTTGGGAATGTGCGAAGTCTATGCAAACAGTGGAGAATGCATGATGGGTTATCACCTCCAAGAAGTGGTGAAGAACAAATGATGGAGAATGTATTGAGATCTATTCAAGACCGTTGTATTGAAATGCAAAGTGTTCAATGGGCAGGATTGAACTGACTAAATTTCTCAACCTAAGTGTTTAGGGTTTAGGGTTTATGCTACCGACCTATCTATTTCCTATAAGGTCGATGTTGTGTTTCATGTTGAGGTTGTTGGCAAATGTTGTGTGTGTATCTATGTGCAGAGATACATGATTCTTTCCAGACTAGTTGAGAGGATTGATACCTGCATAGTGTGTGTGTAGAAGGAAGGAACTAAAGTGGATCTGCATTGGCATTAAGTACTAATACCAGATCATTGTGATACCTGTTGATCTCTAACCAATTCAATAGTTGGAAAATCCCTTAATAGGGTAGCTTTAACTAGCTTGCTGTAAATCCTTTAATAGGGTGACTCAAAGCCATTGAGTTCATAAAATCCTCTAACAAGGTAACCTCTAACAGGGTTTAACCCTTAACTGGGTATTCTAGCCATCCCTTAACTAGGTGATCCCTAACAGGATCGGTTCCTAATAGAACCTGATGTAACAGTATTTAATAGGACTTGGCTACTAAAAGAGCGGACTTCTAAAGAGTTCAAAAATAGCTTGTGGGTATTCATCCCCACCGTGGTTTTTCCTAGTTGGGTTTCCACTTGAAAAAATATGTTTGCCATGTGTGATGCTTCGTTCATGTGATGTTTTGTTATTTCCTATTTAGTGGTAAATCATTGTATCTTTGATGATAGATTATTTGTTTATGCATAAGGAAAAAGTGGAAATGAGGGAGTAGGTTGTATGGAAAGCTAAGAAGATTGATCGGTTCATGTCTTTCACAATTGCACTGTGTTTAACCAGTAGTAATCTAGTTCGAACCAGTGTTAGGGATTGCCAATAGTTTATAGTCTACAATCAAATCGGTTCAAAAAAAAAATTTGTGCCTGTACTGATTCACCCCCCCCTCTTAGTACCAGTTTGGTACTCACTGTTCATCATTGAGTTATCTGACCGGTGAAGGCCTTCCAAAGTGCTATGCTAGGACCAAAGCTTGTTAGAGATCCCAAGATTGATTAGAAGCTTATACCCTGTCAAGAGTAGCCTTGCTGGAGAATTTTAGAATCCAAACTAATGGATCACCTTGTTAGAGCTTACTCGGTTAGGGGATTTGATTCTGTTGCAATGATTAGAAAACAACAAGAGTGGATTGATCTATTCTGAGTAGCACAATATTTACTTGATCAGATCCTTCTAATTACATTCAACACTGCTCTTCATCTTAACACTTATCACTCTTCAACAAAATATTTCACTCTAGATGCGTATTAGTATTCACATACCATCATTCTCTCTTTTTCAAATGATTCACTAAGATGTCTTTAAATAGATATTCAAATCTTATGTCGGCCATAGGAAATCATAACACAATTTCCTAGGTGCAGTGTATTTAGACAAGTAGTCATAACTCATCACAAAAATGACTGCCAAGAAAATGGTGTTGGTAACTCATCACAAAATCAGATACCAGTTAGAATAGTTAAAACCGATTGGGACAAAGTGTGTGAACCATTGTCCTGGAATCTTCTACTTGATCTCCATCTTCATTTTTATGCTGAGTTAATGTAACCACAGGTTATCTCTTAGGCACATACTAGTTGACACAGAGTACCAGTTAGAGATAGACCTTAAACATACCAGTTGATAGTGTAAACCAATTGAAGTTACACCAGTAGTCAATATAATCATATATGTATGAAACTGTTTCATCAATGACAACAAGTGATGAATACATGATAATCATCATCAAGACAACAATTTTTTGTTTTGATCTCTTGGTATCTTTGTTGTGGAGAAAATTTTTGTGTTCGTGAAATTGAGAGGTGATATTGTAATTGTTAAGTTTGTCAAAGAAGTTGTTAGTAATTTTCTTAGGTTTTGATATTTAATTGTATGTCTTACTCGCTCTTTCTCATTACAGTTGTCTTTATCTACCACAAAATTCATATCATCACTACAATTTGTTTGAAATTTGTGTTATCTTAGTTTACTATTGCTATGTAACCAATAAATTGTAGTTGTTCTATTCTACAATTATTAGTAACTATTATGTTATATTTCTAATTGCAATTGCATTTACTAAACCAACAAGAAAAATTATTTTGTTGCCAAACATCTACAATTTCTTTAATAGTTGAAATAGTATAACCTTTTATTATATGTAGGATTCGAATTTGAATAACTTGCATTGAATTTAATAGTTGAAGCATAAGGAAGTAAAACATATACACTTTGAAAGTGCATCATGTATTGCTATCTAAATAGTTTGGACTATTGAATTATAGTTTCCCAATGTTTGTGCAGACATACATAGAGTTATAGCAACAATGAATACATGGTGTGCAACATTGTATCACTCGACTGCTCTGGTGATTTGTACTTGCCAAGGTCTAATTTTATTCTTTATTGTAATGGAACACTTATAATTCTTTTATATAATTATCTAATGTAACCTATTCATATTCATATAATTCTTATTTGAGTGATTTGTTTAGAGAAGGAAACTTCAAGCATAAGTAAATAGTGAATATAAATCTTGAAATTAGAACAAAGATGACTCAAAATAGTTTGTCCTACTAAAAGTTCATCTTCAACTATCTCTGGAACATAGAAAGGTCTTTACATACAATTTGGACATTTTGTTAAAGGTACCTAGATTAGAAGGGCTCATGACTTGTTTACGTATTTGAATACATTAAATGATCAATAATGTGTTGCAAATATGTGCATAATTTGACATCATAGTTTGTCATATCCTTTATACTTTCTTCTATCTTTTCCAAGAACTTCTTTAGTTGTTGCACCTCTAATGCAACTTGTGAACATGTTTGGAAATGTTGTTTTCTTGTGTGTGGAATGCTACACAATTTTCTATTCAAGAAATAATAGTCATTTCATTTACTTTCATGATATTTGTTACTATTAAACTAGTGACTATTCAACATGTCTTCAACCTTTGAAATGTAGCCAAATGTATTGAGATCGGTAGAAAGTATGCCACCTTCATGGAACAAAGAATTAGGTTGAAGATAACCTTGAATATTGTCTACAATATATTACCAGAAGAAATTATTAGTGCATTGAGTTACTGAATAACAAAACCCAAAAGTGGAGAAATAATATGGAATTAAGTTTTACATCAGTGATTTGATCCATGTATAGTGACTTTGAATGTGTCTGGTACATTTTCTACAATTGCAAATGAGAAATAATGTGCACCAATAGAATTTTGCAAACATTTAGAGCTAATATGATATGCATATTTCTTGCCATTGGCATCATAAATGTCACCAACATCTGACATTGGTAAGTATTTGTGGATGATTTGATCCAGCAAGCCAATAGATTCATAAGAATTCATTGTAGATGTTTGTTCCATTCTAGGTTAGATGCATTTGATAGAAACAAGTCACAAGTATCAATTGGAAATATGCAATTAGCCTTTTCATTCATTTGAGTGACATTGTCAATGTGAATGTTGTTATGCAAAATGGATTTAGGATGGGAGATAGGAATTTTGTGAATAGGTTCACTAGTCATCGAGGAAACTATATGTTTTATATTGGAAGGATGATCATGATATGGAATTAAAATTGGGCTTGTCCAGCTATTGTAGTTTTCTTGTACCTTGTAACTTGATTTGTTTGTTGAAGATGACATAGGAATTTGTTCAAAGATATTGCATGGAGAAGAACTGATATAGTCAAAATTTGTAGCTCTACTTCCTTTGAAGGATATAGCAGCTATATCATAAGTAGCAGAAACCTCTTCAGTCATATCAATTGTTCCTAGCCATTGTCATTGCTTAGATATAGGGTCCCTAATTTTTGCAACATGAAGACCCCATGGAAGTATTCTTACACCTCAATCCCTCTTTTGCTCTATAGAATATTTGGACTTCTTGGAATTCAATTTCAGGTTTTGTAAAAAAATTTTTTCTTAATTGTAGGCTTCATGGCTTGATTTTTTAGTATTCTTTCCATTCTAATTTTTTATTTTGTAAGACATTTAGAAAAATTCCATTAGGGCATGTTGTATATGTTAGATTTGTGTGAATATTGTCATTGATGTCAAACCCAGTGATCTGGTTAGGATTGGATATGGCATGTTGAGGAACAATGGAAGTTAGGTATGTGTGTGATATAAAGTAGTAACACATGTATGATCTACTGGAGTCATTTTTAGAAGATCCTCTTCTGCAGAATCTTGTGTTTTTCTTATCATGGTTTGTATCTAATTCCGGTATCTGTTATATCACTTGTATTAGTCATATCAATTAGTATTGCTATCCAGATGATTATATTACATGGTTCTATATTCAGGAATATGTGGCATTTGTATCTTGAAGTTTGGGAGTTATACTTGGAATTTATGCTTATGGGTTTGAATTTATGGGTCTGATGATCCCTTGTTTTGGTCTTGAAATTAAGGCATACATTTTGGTAAATGGAGCGTGTGATGGAAGCATGTGGAAGACTTGTGAAGGTTGACTTGATTATCTTATTTTTGGTCGAGGCATGTTTTGGATAACATGTTGATATGAGCAATGTATTATTGTGTAAATCATTTATGCTTGGTTAACAGTATGAGGATGTGTAAAACATATATAAAAGATGTGTGGATGTGTAGTATGAGGAATGATAGAGTGTGTGGATATGATATTCAGTGAAGTGTGTGAGTGACAAAGTTATGGACATAAGAATAATTAAAGTAAGAGAGCAATATACAATGTGAGTAGTATATGAAGAAGAGTCAGAGTATAGATAGTGTTTAAGTAATCCTTTACTCGATCTGCTACAAGTAGTTGGTTCAAATAAGTTCTATCACAATGGTGCAGTAATCCTCTATCGGATCTATTGTAGGAAGTTGTGGATGAGTTGGAGAGATCCTTTACTAGATCTACCGTGAGTTTCTATGAGTTGATTATTTTTCTTATATTGGAATTGACCTCATGCTTAGGAGATACAATTTTCCTTAGTTTATCTATTTTATATTGCAGTGAGACACTTTTTAATTTGAGCCACCCATTTTGTACACACCATATAACTAGTTATATTATTTTGAGAGTTAACCCTCTCCATGGTTTTTCCCATTTGGGTTTCCCACGTATAAAATACAGTGCTTCATTTGTGATTGTGTTGTTTTCTTATTATGAATTTGTTGATTCATGTTTATGAGATCAATTGATAAGGTTAGAAATTTAGTAAAAGTTTTGAAAGTGTGGGAATACTGATTTACCCCCCCTCTCAATATTCTAGTCCATTCAACCATTCAACAATTGGTATCAGATTTTGTGTAGGATGTTGTATGGGGGTGGCTCTAGGTTTTGGCATTGGGTGTGGCATGACGGGTTCCCCTTTTGTTCCCTTCTACCTTAGATTTGGGCCTCTTGGTGTTTTTTGTGTGTTGTTCGCTTCATAGCTAGGAGGGTTCTAGCTCACTTCTTTTTTTGATGCTATAGGACCTCTTTCTGTCTGCTTTCCTTGGTACTCTCTCTTCTTTCCTACTCATGGGTTGCCTTTATATTTGTCTATAGAGGGGACTCCATCTCCTATAGAGGTGGAGATGTGTTTTTCTTGTGAATCTTTGAGTGGATGCATGGAGATGTGATGGGAAACTAACCCTTTGGTGTGGTATTGGTGACTCCCTTGGAGGTGGAGTGATTCTTCCTTGCAGATGTGGATTTTGTTGTGGAATTTGAAGATTCCCCTTAGTTTTAATTTTCTTTCTTTTAGCTGGAGGCTTCTCTAGTTTTGTTCTATTTTGGTTGTGGGAGCCATGCTTAATCCTAGTACTTTTGGTTTCAAAAGCCTACTAAAACCCCATGGTGTTGTCTTTTTAGGTTATGGGATCCCGGTGATTACCTTGTTACATTGTTTTAGAGAAAGGTTAAGGGAGCCTTTTCAAAACCCTTTTTTTTTTCTAAGGATGGGGTTTGGTCTTCTATGTTTATATCTTCCTACTCCTGGATCTCTTTGTGTTGAGGGTTTTTCTGCCCCTCTCCTTCTTGGTTCCTTGGCTTTATTTGTTCTTTTGTATATAGGTGGTCCTATCTTCTATGGAGGGGGAGATGGATGTGGCTAGAGGTGACCTTTCTCCTTTTGATGTGGAGTTGGATGTTGGTTGTTATGCCTAGAAGTGTTGTTAGGGGTGGATGGAACTCCATTTTTTAGCTATAAGGGAGCGGATGATGGGTTTTCTACTATCTTCTTTCCTTTAGCTCTTATGGAGGAGGAGATATTGAATTTCATGTTGCATTTTGTAATGATCACCATTAAGGAAAAAGTTGTGGGAGCTTGGATAAAACCCATGATGATGACTGAGAGAGCCTTGTCCCCTATGTTCATGTTTGACTAATTTCTATTGGGATGGACATGGCCTTCTTCTTTTGTCACCAACTCTGTAATGTTTGAACTATTTTGTTTGGTTGTGGCTAGGATACTATTTGTCTAATTTGTATCTTTTTGCAACATTCCTTTGTTGATTTCCGATCCATTAAAAATCTGAGGGTTTCAAGTCCCTTCAAAACTTGTTGTATGGGGTTTCGAGTCCCCTGAAAACTTATTTTCCCTCAATCAAAACAATTGGTATCAAAGCTTTGTCCCTTTTTTGAAAGCTTAACTACTTGAGGGAGAACCTTGTTGGTTGTGATAACTTAATGATTAATAGAGAGTACCAGACCAGAACTAAGAGGGGGGCGGGTGAATCAATACGGATACAAAAAACTTTTCCTGGACCAATTTGACTGCAAGAAGTGAACTTGACTGGCAATCACTGACACTGGTCTGAACTAGATTACTACTGGTTAAACACAATGTGACTGTGAAAGACATAAACCTAAACACTTATCTTTCCACATAGCCTATTCCCTCATTTCCACTTTATCATTGTGCATAGATAGGTAATCTAACATCAGAAATATAATAACTTGCTAAATCAACATGCTTCACTGCCTAAATAGGAAGTAACAAAATATCACAAGAAAGAGGCATCACACATGACACACATATTTTTCACATGGAAACCCAACTGGGAAACACCACAGTGGGGATGAATGCCCACAAGCTATTTTTGAACTCTTTAGAAGTCTGCTCTATTAGGAGCCTAGTCCGGTTAAAGACTATTACAACAGGTTCTGTTAGGAACTGATCCTGTTAGGGATCACCCGGTTAAGGGTTAAAACCTGTTAGAGGTTACCTTGTTAGAGAATTTCATGAACTCAATGGCTTTGAGTCACCTTTTTAAAGGATTTATAGTAAGCTGGTTAAAGCTACCCTGTTAAGGGATTTTCCAATAGTTGAAGTGGTTAGAGATCAACATGTATTACAATGATCTGGTAATAGCACTCAATCCCAATGCAGATCCGCTTTAGTTCCTTCCTTCTACATACACACTCTGCAGGTATCACTCCTCTTATCTAGTCTGGCAAGAATCACATATCTTTGCACTTAGATACACATACAACATTTGCCAACACCTTCAATATGAAACACAACATCGACCTTATAGGAAATAGACAGGTCGACAACATAAACCCTAAACCCTAAACATTTAGGTTGAGCAATTTAGTCGGTTCAATTCTGACCATTGAACACTATGCATTTGAATACAATGGTCTTGAATAGATCTCAAGACATTCTCCATCATTCATTCTTCACCGCTTCATGGAGGCGATAACCCATCATGCGTTCTCCACTGTTTGCAGAGATGTCGCACATTCCCGAGGTAGATAGGATCAATCTCCTTCATGCAATATCCTTCATGCACATGAGGCTGACATGGCAATATGATCTGATCTCCATTAGATCTCCAATACAATGCTAACTCATCACACAATAACATAGGCTCAAAACACTTCAATCAAAAACCCTGAGGCTGGAACTACCAACCGATAGTCATACCATATTAAACCTTGATAGAAAACATTCCATATACCAGTTCATCTTTCACTATATCAGTTCTCAACATCATACTAGTTCATCTTTCACTATATCGGTTCTCAACATCATACCGGTTCATCTTTCACTATACCAGTTCTCAACATCATACTGCTTCATCTTTCACTATACTGGTTCACTCTTTAACATATTATAGATTCACTCTTCAACATATTGACATCAGTGACAACACAATATCATCATGTCAATCATACTTTGCACATATGCCAACAGGTTGAATCATGGTTGCAATGATTATGACCAAAGAGTATCATCTAGATGAGGAATTGAAGATAGCTCTTGAAGATCTAGAAAGTGTGAAATTTGAATGTGAAGGTAGTGAATGAATGTTTGCAAAAGATGAGAGTCTAACAAATCCAGAAGTTCAAGTTGATACATAGGGAAGTTAATAATCAGTTGAGGTAGGTGAATGAAACTGTTAAAGATATGATATTGAAAATTGAGGAGAAGAACAAGATAGAGGAAACCTTGAAAGATTCAATTAAGATAAAGACCGAAGAATGTGAGAGGTTGGAACAATAGGTAAAAAAAGATAAAGGTAGAATGTAAAGCTCTTAAAAGTAGAATATTTCTGGAAGGCCTAATTAACATGCATAAATCTCATTTAGACAAGACTAGAGTTAGGATTTTAGCTTGATGAATGTTCAAATAAGAATGATAAAGACAAAGTAAAGGAAGACAATGTTGAAGAAAAGAAGAAATTAGAAGATGCAAGCAAAACCCAAAATCAAAGATCCACTACAAGGAGACTGTCAGTTCATCAAACTAATGCACAAAGGTACCCATCATTTAATGGTTAATTTTTTCAATGCAATAAATTTGGTCATAAGGCTGCAATTTGTAGAAGCATTTAGTGTTACAATTTTACAAGAATTTTGGTCATAAATAAAATTTCTATAGAAAGCATGTGGTAAGTCAGAATCATAATCCAGTTGGAGTGAATAAGATGAATATGAACTTTCATGGATTTCGTCATGGTTAAAATGGCTATGGTCACAAAGCTAATCAGTGTAGATATCGAACATATTCAACAAGTTCAGTGCAAAGAAACATCAATTGTTACAAGTGCAAGCAATCCAAACATTAAGCTAATCAATGCAAAAATGAAGATGGTATGGAAAAGTCAACAAAGAAGAATGTAATGAAGGTTGGTGAATCAAGGAAAAAGGAAGTCATGGTTTAGAGAAAGAAAGACGTAAATAATGAGAGCAAGCCTAGTGTACCAAAATTTGGTCCCTGCACTTCTTCCTCTAGTAACTAAGTTTATTGCTTTGGGTCAGGGGGAGTTTTCAAGGCAAATCATTTAGACTCCCTGTCTCTAAAGTAGTTCATACTATTGGTTTGACATGACTATGTTTGAGGTGCAATCCGATAATTCAAGGTTTGCACTGATGACATTGATAAGACACTTTTTGGTAACAAAACCCTAGCAGATTTTGGCAAGATAAATTTGGGAATTTGAGATTATTGTCACTTTTATGTAGAAAAAATTTTTTAAGGAGAAGAGAAAAGAGAGGAGAAGTAGAGAAAGGAATCATGGAATCGAAGATCATAGTCGAAGAATCGAGCAAAAGAAGTTTTCAGATTTTGGAAAAGGTATGGTTGGATGAGTTTGACATAGAGAAGATCAGAAAAATGGAAAGAAGTTTAAGAGAAATAGATTTGTGGAAAGTTAAAGAGTTAGATCATAAAGGAATGGATTTGTGGGGTGAATTCTTGTGATTCGACAATAAGGGTGTGATCAGATTAATCTTGAGTCATGTGTAGAATTGTTAGGCCCAATATAGAAAACTAATGTATTGAGAGGGGAGGGGTGAATCAGTACTCCAAAAATTTTCTCTGATAATAAACTTAGTGTTATGCATAGACAGAATAGTGCAATTACATAAAATAAAACTAAAATCAATAGATAACAATCATACATGATTCACTCCATAACACATATATTTTGGTCATGCAGAAACTATTGGTTACAGAGAAAAACTACAGTGGGGGTGGCACCCACAACTTCACTACTGCAATAATAAAGAATGCTTAGTTAGAGCTATATTTAGTTATTGCTGATAGCATACCCTCTTAGGAGTATCAAGATCAGTTAGATCTACCTTACTAAAGGATTTTTACAACACTATATATGTGTAGCACCTGGTTAAAGGATTTACAATTTATAGACTTGGTTAGAGTCTTTTACCCTGTTAAAGGTTTCTCTTACAACTTCAAAATGTTACAATAAAATCATTACAAATATCTGCAACTTTACATCTGAAATGCTAAAGCAGATTCTATGTGCTCTGAATAAGATTACCTAGCTTGTAGCATACCTCGGTAACACATAATGAAACTCGGTAAACCATTCTGTTTACTCTGTTCTTCAACTGTTCACTGATAACCTTCTTGGTGACCTCTCTGTGTCTTTGTAATAGTCTTCCTTCATGCATACACTCTGTTATCTCATTGCATATCATATATCTAACCCTAGAATCATGTTGTATAAATAGATTTCTTACAGCAGTGATCTGATTCATTGCTTTGATCTTACAAAAGATTCTTTGAATGAATAACTAAACAAAATATCTCATTGGTTAGATTGACCTTGTAATCATACACAATCTCATAGTGCAATTCCCAATGCAAAAATGGTTAGATGTGCCTCGATGTTGGAACATGTTTTCATGTGCATGTCTAGATTCAATGTATCTAGTAAAATGTTTCACTCGGTGAATATCAACTCGGTGAGTTAACTTTACCACTCGGTAGCCATGAAACTTTACTCGGTAAACAACTCAGTGAATACTGCATTCTGTGACTGCTTTCTTCTGTAACTAACTAAACTATTCATACCAACTTCTCTGAGTGTACTGACTACATGATTCGGTAATACTAACCGACTAGATTATATAGTATGACTTTGGATATGAAACTAATGGCAATTTGATAAGTAGTAACAATCTCCCCTTTTGACATTAGTTGAGATGTTTGAGAAAAACTACTTACAAAGTCATAACTCAAAAACTATATACTTGACAAAATGACTATACTTGACAATATGTACAATAGTCAATAGTATATGCAGATATACTCCCCTTATCATTATTCTATACATAACTCTAAATTTTGCATGTTTGGTTCTGTTCTGTACTTGTGTGCTATGAATGCTCTGTGTATTCTGCTCGGTATACTCCCCTTGTATACAATACTCAAAATTGTGTTATCAAAAATTGTATTACTCTCCAAGTGTAGAATTACTCCCCCTTTGTTGGG
This sequence comes from Cryptomeria japonica, assembly GCF_030272615.1. Classification (NCBI taxonomy): domain Eukaryota; kingdom Viridiplantae; phylum Streptophyta; class Pinopsida; order Cupressales; family Cupressaceae; genus Cryptomeria; species Cryptomeria japonica. The sequence goes on from NC_081411.1 coordinate 836,423,805, forward strand.
CTTTCCTCTATGTAGTATCATAATATTACTCCCCCTTTGTTGGGCTTTCCTCTATGTAGTATCATAATATTACTCCCCCTTTTTTGACAAACATTAAAAACTTAATTTCCATCCTGAGGCAGTAACTGATCAAAAATAGTCTTAAAATTGGTCCGGGCATCGGTGAGGGCGACTGAGAGTGAGTCCTTGAGACTTTCCATAAGGGAGTTTTGTGCTTGAATATCAGATAAGAGTGATATCAAGCCATAAAGAGTGCTTCGCTCTTATGTAGTTGATAAGCTTGTAGCTCGGTTGAGCTGCTCCTATACTGATGATAGATGAGGAAGGAATAATGTTTGAAGGGTCATTATATCCATCCTAATTTTATGCTCTTCATTCCTTAGTTCTAACTGTTGAGCCATGAGTTGTTGTAGCTTTTTGTAAAAATTTTGAACTAAATTAGGCTTAGTGGTCAACTTGGATGAGAGATTGGTGATCTCTTTCTCAATTGCATTAGTTTTATTTTTGATATCTTTAATAAATAAAGAAAATGTACATAATTTCTAGAATAAATAAAGAATGTGCTTGAGTTGAGGGGACAACTCAGCAATGAATTTGACAAGTTTTACCTTGCCAACAACAATTGATTTTTGTACTTCCTCTATCATTTTTGCCATAAGCTCTTTATTCTTGAGCTTGCTTAGGTAGTTGGATGCATCAACTCCAGATGTTTCAATCTGATTAAGGAGTTTATCCAACTGAATATGGATGGCTGCATCGGTTGACACTGTTGCTGATGGTAGCATTTCTGTGAGTAGTGTCCTAACCTTCTAAAGTACTTTGTTCTTTTTCTATATGGCCAGTTGCTTCTCCTATTCGGCCTTTGCTTTGCATAGTTCACCAAATTTAGTGAGTGCTTGCCCTTTCAATTTGGAAATGTCTACATTGGGCAACACGATCGGTTTAGATAAGTCAAATTTAAAACCATGCTTTCTCACCTTCTTCTCTTTTCCTTTGGTTTGTGGCACTAAGACAAGTGCTTGTGAGGCTTGCTGACCCTCGATAGGTTGCTTGATAGATGCAACACTTTGGTTTGTACCTGTAGGAGTTGCAGTGTCTTTGGGTGGTTTAGTGCTAGGGGTCTGAGCTATAATATTTGTAGTGCTTATCTGTGCTTGAGATGTTTGATCTTGGGTTGTGTCACCTGCAGCTTCAGATTTGTTGCCTTTGGTAGCTTTCTCGGTGTCCTTGGGAGCTTTGGTTGAGACTAGTGGCTTCACCGACAGATAAGGTTGAACTTGTTCTAAGACAGATTCACTAGAGACAAGTTTTGCATAAGTGGTGCCTTCAATCATTTCCTGCTCCAGTGCTGCTTCATCCATTACATCTTCATCAATTTGTATAGTGTCAACTGGGTCTGGACCTTGCTCGGTGACATCTAGATCTTTCTTAGTGACATCAACAATTTTAATTTGAGATTGTTCACCGACATCCTTTTGTTTGAAGATCTCCTGCCACTTGGCTTTAGTCTCATTTTCCACATCAATATATAGCCCATTCATCAATTTTAAGGCTCTATGTTTCACAAGAAATTTTGAATTGTATGTGATCAGATGCTCCTTAATTTCAGCTATGGACATGTCAGGAAATAAATGGACTAGACTTCTTTCTCTTATTTGTCTCTCTGAATCCATTGCATATTTCCATTTGTTATCAATATGTGAGTAGAGTTCACTCAGAAGTGACTTTGCTAGTTCTAATGGTGCTAACCGAAACTTCAGAAGTGTACATATGAAAGCTTCTTCAATCTGTCATTTCTCATCATTATTCCTAGACTCATACTTAACACATCTGAATCCTGCAAATCCACCATATTCTTTAAGATTGGCACAAAAGTTTTCAACACTGTGAATGTTTACCTTTTTGCTTTTCACAATCTGGAATTTGTTTGCATCATTAGACTCTGTATCACTTGACTCTTTTGCTAAAATGAGTCTTCGAGTAGATTTCTTGTAAGTCTTAGTTACCTTAGGAATGACAATAGTCTTTTGTTTCTTGCTTGGTGATGCAGCTAATGCTCTGGTGTTGGGTCTCTTTGTTGGTGGAGTCGGTAGGGCCTTTGTGATGTCCTATTTCTTTCTTTTTAGAACTTTTCCCTTTGGCAACTCTGTGCTCAATGTTATTGCAGCCTCCTATGCTTCTGATTCTTCCTCAGTAATGGCAAGATTGCCTTTGATAGGAGTAGAGGAGGATTCTTCTCCGAATTTCTCAAATAAAGCCTTTATCATCTTTGTAGCTTTTCTTGTAGCCTTAGGAACTACAGTGCTCATTTTTACTTTCTCCTTCACCTCTTCATAGGTTCCATACCTTAGTTTAGTTGCATGCCTTGGCAATGATAGATAGGCATCAATTTGTTGTTGTGTGATATCATAATCAATTTCATAACCCATTGGTTGCAATGATTGAATCCTCAGTTCAACAACATTTACATAGAAATAATCAGTGTCGACTTCAAAACATATATTGTCCTTGTATTTTTCGACCAGCTGTGGTGGGATCCTATACCTGTTGTGCATTTTCTCTTGGAATTTGCTAAAGTAGTCATCCATGATATCATTAAAGTTATCTCCTAACTTCTTGATGTAGTCATTGATCTGATGGGTGATAGGTCAATGTAGCTCCCATACTACTTTACCGACTGAGGGAAAGAACTTCTCAAAATAGAAAAACATACATACAAGTAGTGAACCAAACTTTAGTGCGTTTGCTGAGTTGTTCTTCTTTGGCTTCCTTATTGTGTTCAGGTTCTCAAACAAGTTCTTTAGTATCACTTCACATAAGTCTACTTTCATTCCCTTCTTTACTATTTTGTAGGCCAGGTCCACTGTAGCACATGGTACACTGTTTTCCCTTGCAGATCGGAAGAAACAGTAACCAATAAATCTGATTACAAATTTTAGTTCAGCATCAGTGACATTATTCAATTTTAGTCCTTGGTAATTGGATTCTACTCTAGTTAGACTGATTAGATCCTTTTGTGATATCATTTTCTATGCACGAGCATGATCGTAGATGGGATATCCGGTGATCAGGTGAATGACTTCCTTCATGATCTTGAACAGTTGCTCTTGTAGCCACATGAAATCATCATGTACTCTGCTCAATACAAACTTAACCCATTGGAGTTTGAACACACAGGGATAGACTAGGGCTTCAGTTAATCCCTTGATTCTGATATGCTCGAATTTGCTATCCAGTTTGCCATCAGTGCATAGTTCATCATATGTGTCACTAATCTCTACATGACTGAGTTCCTTAGCACGACATTTGGTAAAGAATCTAACATCTTCTACCAACAAGACTCGATCCGAGATGAGTGAAAATGCACTTTTATCATCCGGTTCTGAGGCAACTTTAAGAGTTAGGGAATATTTCAGCAAGGGCTTCTCCACATTTTGGACAACTACAAGGTCTTGGATCCTAGGCGCCATGGTAGATTTCAGGTAAGATTCAACAAGTTATCCTTTAGGGTTTACAAGTGACTGACTCTTCACACTCAGTAGACAATAGCAATTTGACTAGATCGGAAACCAGCTAAACAGTGTGAATAGATTGATGTAAATACCTCGAAATTCACTCTAAATGAAGTTTGATCGCTTTGATTCACTCTGCTCTGCTTCTCGAAAACTTGGGTGAATGAAAATGGCCGCAAAAACATTTTTAAGTATTGAAAAATACCTTAACGGGCTTCGTGCAAGTTAGGTCAAGATATTAAATGCACTCAGTTCACCTTTTACCGATTTACTCCATTTTTTGTTTTCACCGAGTACCCAACTTAGCTTCATTAACCGACTTGATAGGTTTCCTGTATAGTATATAAACTGACTAATTGCATCTTAACTATGCAGATTTTGAATTTTGTACATAATAGAATAGGAACTATTATGATTCATCTTTTAAAGAATGCAGTCCCTTCATACCTTTTCTTGACTAATTTGAAATAGGTGCACCTAACTCGGTAGGTAAGGTGCTTTCTTCATCAGACATAATTTCTTTCTTTTTCCAAATCATCTCGAATTTTTCTTTTATCTCGTCAGTGTCTCTTCTCGATTGATCTCTGCAATCTCCAGCTAAATGTCCAGCTTTGTGACAATGAAAACATGCCATACCGGGATTTCTCCATGATCTCCAGTTGTTCATTCTAAATCTCATAAAATAGTTGGCACTTATATGTCCATATCTTCCACAACATTCGCACCATATCCTTGTATTGTAATCCCATGGTACTGCTAGATATTGTCAGTAAGGATATGTGTGAGTTCGGTAACCTACAGTGTTTGCTCAGTGTGGATACTTCATGTAGTTCTTTTGCTTAAACCAGCACTTCTCAGTACTATGTCCATATCTATTGCAGTTTTTATAGAACCCTTTGAATTTTGCCTTCTAATAGTTGTTAATAGACTTTGTCCTATATTGATTAGGTGTGTGACCATATTTATTGCAATTATAACAATATCCATTGGACTTAGAGATATTCGGTTGCTTACCTTTTCTGATCTGGCATATGTTGGTAGTATGACCTTGATTTCCACAGTAGTAGCAAATAGGCTTCTTCCTTTTGATGTTATTCCTTTTTCCAGCTTGTTTTGATGATTCTCTTCTCTTGATAGTATGAATTCCTTTCTTGGTAGAATCTTTTCCTTTGTAACCGAGTCCTCCATCTTTGTAGAGTCTTCTTGTATTCAGTTGCTCATCCAACATCTTTGATGCTTCATAACTTTTCTCCAATGATTCTTTGGATTTCTTTTCTATTTCAAGTTCACCAGTCAACCTTGCTACTTCAAGTTTCAATGATTGATTTTCATCATTCTTTAGAATTGCTTCATGATGTGCATAACCTAGTTGATCTGCCATATTTTGTTGAATACCAGTTAACCTTATGATTTCAACATCCTTTTCAGATACTAGAGCTTTAAGTTGTTGTTTCTCTCTTTGTAGATTTCTTTCTTTATCCTCAGCTATCCTTAATGCATCTAGATTTTCAGTCATTTGTGTACTGAAATGTTCATGTTCTCTTTTCATTGCTTTTAGTTGATTAGCCAATGCTTTGTTCTTCTCTTTCAACATTCCAATTATTTCTTCAGTCTCTTCAGATATACTATTCTCAGATGATGTCTCGATTTGTTCTACTAGCTCTTGAGAATCCTGCAAGTCATCAGATAATCTTCTCCTTACTTTCAAAGATTTTTGCATTTGCCTCTGCATGTCTGCAATCACTTGATTTGCATTATCTAGCTCTTCTTGAAGATGCACAATCCTCTGAGATTGTTTGTAGCCTTCCATTGCTAAGATCTTTCTCTTTAGGTAGTTAAACCCTTTTCCAAGATTCAATCTCTGATACCAATTGTTAGGCCCAATATAGAAAGCTAATGTACTGAGAGGGGAGGGGTGAATCAGTACTCCAAAAATTTTCTCTGATAATAACCTTACTATTATGCATAGACAAAATAGTGTAGTAACATAAAATAAAACTAAAATCAACAGATAACAATCATACATGATTCACTCCATAACACATATATTTTGGTGACGCAAAAACTCTTGGTTAGAGAGAAAAATTGCGGTGGGGATGGCACCCACAACTTCACTACTGCAATAATAAAGAATGCTCAGTTAGAGCTACATTTAGCTATTTCTGATTGTTTACCTTGTTAGGAGTATCAAGATCAGTTAGATCTACCTTACTAAAGGATTTTTACAACACTATATAAGTGTAGCACCTGGTTAAAGGATTTACAATTTATAGACTTGGTTAGAGTCTTTTACCCTGTTAAACGTTTCTCTTACAACTTCAAAATGTTACAATAAAATCATTACAAATATCTGCAACTTTACATCTAAAATGTTAAAGTAGATTCTATGTTCTTTGAATAAGATTACCTAGCTTTTAGCATACCTCGGTAACCCATAATGAAACTTGGTAAACCCTTCTATTTACTTTGTTCTTTGACTGTTCACTAATAACCTTCTCGGTGACCTCTCTGTGTCTCTATAATAGTCTTCCTTCATGCATACACTCTGTTATCTCATTGCATATCATATATCTAACCCTAGAATCATGTTGTATAAATAGATCTCTTACAATGGTGATCTGATTCATTGCTTCGATCTTACAAAAGATTCTTCGAATGAATAACTAAACAAAATATCTCATTGGTTAGATTGACCTTGTAATCATACACAATCTCATAGTGCAATTCCCAATGCAAAAATGGTTAGATGTGCCTTGATGTTGGAACATGTTTTCATGTGCATGTCCAGATTCAATGTATTTGTTAAAATGTTTCACTCAGTGAATATCAACTCGGTGAGTTAACTTTACCACTCAGTAGCCATGAAACTTTACTTGGTAAATAGCTCGGTGAATACTGCATTCTGTGACTGGTTTCTTCTATAACCGACTAGACTGTTCATACCCACTTCTCTGAGTGTACCAACTACATGATTCGGTAATACTAACCTACTAGAATATATAGTATGACTTTGGATATGAATCTAATGGCAATTTGATAAGTAGTAACAAGAATGACTATATCATGTTGGATAAACCCTATCCAATTTCAGCTATTATTCATTTGTGCGATAGAGGTAGTGTATCGGTTAAGAAGACTGTAAAGAATAAGGAGGTTAAAGCCCTAACTAGTGTGACGGGTGATCTGAAAGTGTTGTTGATTGACAAAATCATTAATCCCATTGTGAGGTATGTTGCATATGGTATAGCTTACAATATTTATTTTAGAAATAGGGAAGCTTCTACATTGACTATTGCAGTATATGTTGCGCACATGATTTCTATGGAAGATGTGGTGTTCAATTTGTGTGAAATGCTAAAGAATCAATTGTTAGAAAATATGAAAATGATAAAAGATCAAGGTTACCCTTTCCATTTTGGATCACTGCTTATATGTTTGGCTATGTTTTGTCTAGGATATTTATCAAAAAAAGAAAATGTATTATGGGAATTTGGAGTCACAGTTATTAGGCAGATCTTTCTATAGCTTAATGGATTGGAAAAGAGAGAAGAATCTATTGATGATTACTTCAAATCAATTTAGCATAGTGGAGTATCAGTTTGGTATACCCTGGTATTAGTTCATCTAAGGAGGTTATTGCCTCTGGAAAGAGGATGTTAAATGAGATTGAGTCTTTCATTTCTTTGAAACCTAAGAAGAAGAAGAAAGAGAGAAAAAAAGAAGTCATTGAGCTAGATGATCTAGATTCCCTTGTCATTAAAGAAGAATTGGAGGTTATAGAATAGAAAAAAATATGATTTAGAAGATGAAGCATATAACATGCTGGATATGTTGGAAAAATGTGATGATGCTGAAAGAACTTTATCCGCATGCATAAATGAGATGAGAGACTATATCAATAATGCTAGTAGAGTTTACAAATATTGTCTACAATGATCGGCTGCTATGGTGAAGCACAAAATAAAAGTTGAATCTATTGAAGAAGAACTAAATTCTTTGGGTAAGACATTTGACTTTCTGAATGACAAAGATGGTGAGAAAAGGAAAAAGGAAAATTACCTTCAGTTTGAATTGCTATTTTGGTAGAGGAAAAAGGAATATTATGTGAGAGTTTTCTAGAAATTTAAGGATATTGTTGTAGCTAAGTTGAAACATTTTTCAACATTTCTTGGTGATGCAGTTGAGTATGAGCTAAATCTTTCTATTCCAGATAGTTTTTCCCATGCTATTGATGTGTTGGTAGAGTGCAGAAGATAATATGTTAGCATTAAATTGGTTGTTCAGTGTTGGAAGGTTCTCCTTCCAGAGCTCAAGGAGAAATACAAGAAGATATTTTAGAAGAAAAGCAATTAAGAATTAGTTTTGGTTGGCATACAATTTTGACATTCTTTTTTGTTGATGAACGCATCCATTTTTTTTATTTCCTTCTTTTTTCATCAAAGGCACCCTTTGTCCTTAATGTCAAAGGGGGAGAAGAAGTGAGTAGAAGGAGGAAGGTAAACGAAGAAAGGTAAATAGAGATATATGAGTAAGGGGGAATTACATGCAGATATGTTTTTGAGATTATGTTTTGCCATCAATGAAAAGGGGGAGATTGTTAGATTTGTGTGAATTTTGTCATTGATGTCAAACCCGGTGATCTGGTTAGGACTAGATATGGCATGTTGAGAAATAGTGGAAGCTAGGTATGTATGTGATATGAAGCAGTAAGGCATGTATGATCTACTGGAGTCATTTTTGGAAGATCCTCTTCTTTAGAATTTTGTGGTTTACTTATTATAGTTTGTATCTAGTTTTGACATCAGTTATATCAGTCATATCAGTTGGTATTTATATCGAGATGATTATATTGCATGGTTCTATATTTCAAAATTTGTAACATCTGTATCTTGAACTTTTGGATTTGTGCTAAACATTTGTGCTTATGGGTTCGAATCTATGGGTTTGACAAATCCTTGTTTTGTCCAGTTGTATACACATAAAAATTGGCTATGAGCAATTAAATAAATATTTTATATTTATTTAATAATTATTCTTCTATTAAATAGTTAATTTGAAAAGATTAATTTATTTAATTCATTTTCATGTCTTTCTATTAATTAATATTTTATTAATTAATTCATCTATTTTATTCCTCTAATTAATCAAATATCTAATATTTAATTATCCTATTCTTCTAATTAATTAAATATCTAATATTTAATTATCTCCTCCAAACAATTAAATATCTAATATTTAATAGTTATTCTCCTATCCTATAGTCTCAAATATTAAATAATTCTTAAATTATTTAATCCCTTTTCCAGCTCACCCTCCATCTCCACTTCATCTTCCCTTTGCCAACTCATCAAACATGTGGCTAAGGAAATTAATATTTCTTAATATTAATTCATCATTTATCTCCAACTTCCAAACTTAATGAAAATTGTGTACGTACACATATTTCATAACCATTTCCTATATTCTCTCCAACACCCCCTACATGTTAGGAAGGACTTGAGTCCACTTGTCCTCTCATGCCTAAATTTCCTCCAACCATCCCTAGATTCTCTCAGTCAGCAACCCAGTCAAGGTGAGATGAGTGACACTTATCTTCTTCTTCCCCCTTTCTCTCAACCTTCACTTTTTCTCACAGCCATCCACATCTATAGATCTGATCATGACCATTAATCTGAGCCACACCATCTTATCCTCTCAAAGTCTATAAAATCAAGAGCTTCAATTGAGAGAGTTAATATTCAAGTTAGTCTTCAAATCAATCATATGCATCTGTGAGTTTTTGAAGCAAATAGAAAATAACAATAGCAATTATCATATAGCATCATAGTATAATCATTTTAGCATAAGCATGTAGTTGTGCATATCATAGTCTCAGTTAACTACAAGTTATCAGACCATTCTTCATATGGCATCTTGGAAGCCAACAATGCATTGTTTGAGAGCACACCATCTGCAATCAGGAACAATGGAGTTAGGACACAATGAGACATAAGCCATGAAGGTAAAATAATGTTTTATTTTAGTATGTATTTCATGTAGTTTCATTGGTGGATTTTAGATTTTTTGTATGCATTTCCATTGTATTATGTGAAACTAACTTATTACAGGTAACATTCTGAGGATGAAATTCAAGCTCACACATTTTGGCACCCACCGTGGGGCTGGACCTCACATATACCTTTAAAAATCTCAAAAAAAATAAAATTAACACATTTGTAATGCAGATTCACGCATGTGTGAATTCTGACAGCGCTTTTGTTCGACAGGTTAGCACATTTGTATCATAGGTTAGCGTATATGTCATATAGGTTAGCGCTTTTGTCATATAGGTTAGCGCTTTTGTCTGAAATTCTACGCATTTGTATCATAGGTTAGCGTATTTGCATCATAGGTTAGCACATATGTCGAAGAAATTTCTCTTTTGTATCCATAGAGCAGTGCTTTTATAGTCTAAGTTAGCGCTTTTGTTCTGCAAGTTAGCGCTTTTGAACAGAAAAATAGCGCATATGTTAGGTTAGCGCTTCTGTTTATGAGACTGACAAAATTTTCTTGTAGGTTCGATTGTCCAAAAAATTAGATTTTTCAGATTACTAACATACATGTGTAGGATGGCATTTAAGGCAAATTTTATGCATTTCCTCATCTAGTTAATTAGAAGTCTTCATTTGGAAAGTAATATACCATATTTTGTTCATCTAGTTTAACTAAGAGGATGAATTGACAGCATGCAACTTGCATTTTTGAAGCTTTCTCTAAAATAATTGCACATAGACTTTTAAAAGGGCTAAAATAAACATCTCCAAATAGGACTTAGCCAACAATTGCTTTGAAAAGGTTAAAAAGAACACTTGTATTCCGTGTCTCGAAAGTGGTAGGTATATGCTCTCCCCTTAATTAGAGATGTTTCTTGTTGGAGCGACATCTCCAAATAAGACTTAGCCAACAATTTCTTTGAAAAGGTTAAAAAGAACACTTGTATTCCGTGTCTCGAAAGTAGTAGGTATATGCTCTCCCCTTAATTGGGTGACCAAAAAGTCAAACTCACTCTTTTACGCTTTCTTTATTTTCAAGAAATTAAATCCTTTAGATGGTCTGCCTTCTCGAGCTACCTTGAGGGGGCTAGTGTGAGGGGAATGACTTAAAGTGGAAATGGGCTAATACCTAGTCCTTCCAATCCACTATAAATAAATCGTGTTTGTGATGAAAGTCACAAGCAACATGTGCTGATAAGTTCATACCAACACTATGTTTCCCCATAAACCCTATGGAGCGTAACCTCTATAGGTTGGGAACCTTCTGTATTTACAGAGCTGAAAGTGCCACATGTATGGCCACATGATCGAAAGCCTTTATTAAAAACCATTTGTACTAGTTGCCAAAATCCTTCTAGTTGTTGGCGTAGGAGGTCGGACCTCTGAAGTGGCTCACATACATATGGTTCCTAGTAGAGATATAAAGTTTGCCATGAGAAGATTTCATGGAAACTGGTGCTTGGCTGCCCCGAAGAAGTGAGTGCCGAGGGTGGAGCCAGTGGGGTCAAGCATCTAAATATCCGCTTTGAATAGCATAGCCTCGGGAGAAACTCCATGTGAGATTCAACAACTATTGTCTCAGTGTGCCATAGGGATTGTACTTGCTTGTGCATTTTGTTTATTAAACACTATGTCTTCTATGTCTGTAACATGTTCCAAATGGTCAAAAATTGAAGAAAATTATCATCTACAAGGGAGCAAAAATCCAACAAATTTCTGAAAAAGTTTGATCAAAAGGGTAATACAAAAGCTTTTCAACACTTGAAACACCAGACTCAAAATCAAAGTGTCAAAACATCAATGTCAAAATAATTCTTGAAGTAGGTTTGTCTCTAAACCATCACATACTTTTCAAACTAGCTCAAACAACTAGGTTTCTAATCCAACAAGTTATACTCAAAAGGTTCTATAGACATCAACATTTAACAAGCTATTGATTCAACTATCTTAAGTGCAAAAATCAACATCTTTGTCAAGTTTCTCATTAGGATAATCAAATCCTCTATCATGAAGCTTGATCAAATCTATACTAGGTTCCTAATCTTGGATATATCTTTCCTATTTTGAACCTAGGTTATATCAAAACCAAAATCACACCAACATTGGAATAAATCAAACTTGTGAATTGTCAAATGCTTATATGACTTTTAAGTATCACCTTAAGAAAAGAAAACCCAGTTATAAAGCTACTCAAAAAAGGATAAGATTCTTGTATATCAATCGCAAGATCTTATTGAAACATAGGACATTCTTAGACTATTTTCGTCACTACTTACGTGGCTGGGGTACAAAATTTGATGGTGAAACTCTACAAAGAAGTGCCTTTCAACAAAGAGACGCTTTATCCCAATGAACAAACAATAGTGGTAAGATCAATAAAGCATATCTTCCTAAACCAATAATCACCTATTCACTTTGTCCTTTGGGAATTTCAACAACATTGAAATAATCATATGCCAGTTTGGACTAGATCCCAACATGAACAACTTAGAAAACAACAACAAATGGAGGAAGAAGATACTCCTTTATTCCACACTTTTGGATTTATCACTATTGACGAAGAAGCAGTCAATAGCACCATTAGAGACCTAGAGCAAGATTTCAATTCTGATAGGCTAATGGAAAAATTGTTGGCAAAACAAAAAGAAAAATATCTCTTGATGTTGACAAAATCTAGAGCTAAACTACCACAAGACTTTAACATGGAAAGCTTGAAACAAGATGTGGAGACAAGTAACACCCAAAACATAGATGAGAAAAATAATGAAGATGTGAAAAAATAAAAAAATGAAGAAACAAGGAAAGAAAGGGATGATAAAAGAAAAGAGCGTAGTGACAAAAAGACTCATGATGAAACAAGGAGAGACTATGTAGATAATCCCTTATCAAACCTTACTCAACAAATACAAACTCTACAACAACAAATACAAGACATGAAAAATGGGACAAGCTCCAAGAAATATTTGTTACAAGATATATGCCCATATCCTTTTGATAAAAATCTGAATATGATACCATTTTCGCAACATTGTGAGATTCCTAAATATGATAAATACGATGGAAAATCTGATCCTCAAGATCACATTAGGGAGTTTTGTACTATGAGCATGGAATTTTCTCATGATGAAACCTACCTTATGCATCCTTTTCCTAGGAGTTTAAATGGACAATCAATGGAGTGGTTTTCACGATTACCATCCGGAATCAAATCCTTTGAAGAACTTGTGAATAGGTTTTTTTCACAATATTCCTACAATATAAGAAATGAAATAACAATGTTGGATCTCTGCAATGTTAAAGAAAAGAATGGTGAATCCTTTATGATTTTCTTACAATGATGGAAACGCATGTGTAATAGGCATCGTCAAGATGTACCTGATCAAGAAAAGATGGACATATTCCTTGATAATCTTATCAGTGAAATGAGTTATCAACTAAGGATGCAATATCCTCCCTGTTTTGCCAAAATGATTGAGAATGGACTAAAAATAGAGAACATAATGGTAAAGAAAGGAGAACTAAAACTTTACAATAATTCATACAACAACAACAACAACAACAATGACAAATCCAAGTTCTAGTCAAAGAATAGGAATGTCAGCAATGAAGGGAATAACGATAATAGTAATACAAAACAACAACAACCAATTTTCAATCTATCAAGTCAAAACCCAAGCAATAACAATCCAGAAAACAATAAAACTAAATCCTTTTTCTCCAATCCTCGAAGGAAATTCATAAACATTGGAGAATCTTTGGAATCAACTCTAAAAACTTTGCTTGCTAACAAATTGATTGCTTTTTCAGAAGCAAGAAATTATGAACCACCAGCCAAGCCCAATTGGTGGAATGACAATCATTTTTGCAACTATCATAGGAATAAAGGACACCTAACAAATGACTGTCAGAGATTGAAACACCTTATCCAAGATCTGATCGATAAAGGAACCATCACAGTGGATAGCCATAAAATAAATGAATCACACTTGGCTTTCAAAACTCCACTTCTGAATTATGACAAAGGTAAATCATCCCACTTAAAGGATGACAAAGGAAAAGCCAAGGTGAATTACACTTATACCTACGATGATGTAGTGAATGTAATCATTGTTAACGAAAATTCATCTTCTGAACTAATCAATGTTATCACGAGAAGCAAAGCAAAGGTTACTTTTCTAGGTGTAGCAAAAGATCCAACACCCAATCCATGATGATACAATTTATTAGAGCAATTACAATGAATACCCGCTCAAATATCAATTCAAGAACTTCTCAAAATTTCACCTATGCATAAGGAAATTTTGGAGAAAGCTTTAGTGGAAACAATAGTTTCAAAAGATTTGGATGTAGATCAATTCCAAAATATGGTACGACACCTTATAACTCCTCATTGCTTATCATTTTCTGAAAATGATGATGCATCCTTACAACATCCTCATAATGCTCCCTTACATGTTGAAGTCTCTATAAATAAAACTCATGTCAAATGTGTGCTAATAGATGGAGGAGCTAGATTAAACATTTGTTCTCTAAGTTTGATAAAAGCTTTGGGATATTCAGAGAATGCAATAGATCCAAAAAACAAAATAACCATCAAAGCTTATGATGAAGTAGAGCATTCTTCTAAAGGGATTGTTGTGCTACCAATAAAGATAGGACCTGTGGAAAAGGAAACATTGTGTCAAGTTTTAGATTTGAACCTCTCCTACAATATTCTTCTGGGAAGACCATGGATTCACAAGATGCAAGCAGTTCCTTCTACATATCATCAATGTGTAAAATTTCCTCATGAAGGAAAAGAAATCACTATAATTATAGATTCCAATCAATATTGCAATAATTTGAAGCCAACCCAAGATACAAGAGTTCCACATAACAGAGAATCAGTATATCCTACCAAATACATTCAAGCAAAGTTATGGGAAACTTTTGAGGAAAAGCTCAAGTTAAACGATGAAGGAATGGGAAAGTATTCTTTGCAAAATTTCCCACTTTCCCCAAAATCATATGGAAAACCTACAGATATTCAATCAAAGACATCAGGAAAATCAAAACATATGTTTAAAGGAACCTTTGTTAGTGCTAGAACTCTTGAAGAGGAAAATGAAGACAAAGACATTCTTGGTTGGTTATACAAAGATGAAGATAAAACTATAGCAACAACAATAGAAGTCAATATCCCCATAAAACAATATGGGAAAAGATATGAAATCATGCAAAAGATGGGATATGAAGGAAAAGGACCAATTGGTAAGCAACATCAAGGTATTTCAGAACCTATTTGTCCACACTCACAATCCATAGAAGATAAATCCAGGCTAGGCTATCTAAAGTCTAATCAAAAGCAACATAATCATCAACAACAAAAATGGAGAAAGAAATCAGTTTCTAAAGAAGAATATTGGCAAGAAAAACTACATCGAGCGGCCAAAATAGTAGCCAATAAGCAAAAGAAGAAAGAAGATCATGAAAAGAAAGAAGAAGAGACTACTATAAAAGGTGAAGAAAAATCTTGTCAACAAGTGCTGAAAATACAAACAAAGGCAAAATCTTCACAAGATATTCCAGAAGCAGTAAAAATAGAGATGGCAGAAATCAAGGAACTTTTTGCACCACATGACATCCCAGTATGGTATAGTGGAGTAATCTTAGATCAGGATTCAAAGATAGATTCCAATGAATATGAATGGAGTCCAGATACCTTATCCACTACATCAAGTAAGGAACATAATGAAGATCAAACAACTATCACAAAAGAAGACTTGTCTATGAACAAAAGATGAAGTTAGAAAGAAGACAAGAGAAACTCAAAATTCAGAGAAAAGAGGCATATGCAAAAAGGAAAGGAAATGACAAAGATAGAGAAGCAATGCCACAAAAAGTGCAAATATGGATTAGATATGGAAGAACCATGGAAGAGCTAAGGGATAGTCAAGTTGGACTAACTATTAGTCCAGAAGAAGTTGAGTTTGAAAAGAGAAAATCTATTAAAAGAATCTACTTCATCATGTGCACAAATATGTCAACTCCAAAATGCAAATGAGGTCAACCAAGAAGGAATTTGCAGAATCAAAGATGTGCATGTGGATATAATCCATTCTTTTAAGGGACAAATGTCAGTTGAAGGACCACTTGAGTGTGAACTACCAAATGTTGATATTAATCTTGTTAAGACTAATTCAGAAATGCTTGAGAAAGACAATTCTCAAAAACATTTAATCTATGACAATACCTATTCTACGCCAAGCTATGATCATTATGCCATGAACATTGAAACACCTGATGATGATAGTGATTATGATTTACCCCTTCCACATCCTGAACTAATTGATTGGGATAATTTAGACAACCCCGAACTAAATGTTTTTTCCAATGATCATGACTTGGCCGTGTACCTTAACATTGTTGAACCTATCCATCCTAAGATATCATCCATTGCAGAATCAAGTGATGTTTCTCATAGCTAGGAGAATGCCAAACTTTTTAGTCACAAAAGAAAAATAAAACAAGGAAAGAGACCTATTGTTGAAAACCATTTCATGGCAACATTAGATCAATCAAAAGAGAAAACAAAGGGCGTATCTGATGGTGAAAACCTCCTAGAGGCACCAGAAGATGGAAAGTTTGACATTTTTCTTGCATATTTTCAAGAGAGATCTACTATCCTAATAGAACCAACAAAAGCAGTAAACATTGATACATCAAAAGATCCTAAAATACTTCATTTTGCTGCCTCATTATCAGAAAAAGAGAGGAAAGAGTACATGGAATTCTTTAAGCAAAGACAAATAAATTTTTCTTGGTCCTGTGTAGATATGCTAGGACTTAACCTAGATCTTATCATGCATCATCTTAATGTAGATTTAAAAGAAAGACCTGTTAAGCAGAAGCCAAGAAAGATGCATCTGCATATTGCTCTCCTTGTCAAAACCGAGCTCAAGAAACTATTAGAAGTGGGTTTCATAAGAATAGTTGCTTATCCAAAATGGGTCTCAAGTATCATACCAGTATCCAAGCCAGATAAGAGCATAAGAGTCTACACAGATTTCAGGGATCTGAATAAAGCATGTCCAAAAGATGATTTCCTTCTACCAAACATTGATATCATAGTAGACTTATCAACAGGACATGAGATGTTTTCATTAATGGATGGCTTCTCAGAATATAATCAAATAAGAATCACACCTGAAGATCAAGAGAAGACAACTTTCACCTATGCATGGGGAACGTACTATTGGAATGTTATACCATTTGGGCTTAAAAATGTAGGAGCAACTTATCAAATGGCTATGACGATAATTTTCCATGATATGATGCATACTTTCATGGAAGACATACTTGCGAAATCTCACACAAGAAAAGAACATTTGAACATTTTAAGCAAGATTTTTGATAGACTGGAAAGATATCAATTGAGATTAAATCCAAAGAAATGTGCATTTGGAGTAACCTCCGAAAAGCACCTTGGATACATTATATCAGTTCATGGCATTGAAGTAGATCCTGGAAAAGTTAAAGCTATCATGGAGATGGAGTCACCTAAAAACCTAAGTCAATTGCAATCTTTACAAGGAAGGTTGCAATCAATTAGGAGATTTGTTTCTCAATTGGCTGATAGATGTCTTCCATTTACCCATCTTTTACATAAAAATGTTCCATTCAAATGGGATACAAAATGTGAAGAAGCTTTCCTACAAATAAAAGAATATCTTATGAGTCCTCCAGTACTATTATCACCAATCAAAGGGAAACCATTGTTACTCTATGTCTCAGCAACAAGTGTGTCATTAGGCACTCTCCTAGCTCAACATGATGATGAAGGAAAATAAAGAGCAGTTTATTATATCAGCAGAACACTTGTTGGCTATGAGTTAAATTATTCCTCAATTGAAAGATATGTCTAGAAGTTGTATTTGCAACCCAGAAGCTACGACATTATATGTAGATTCATTCTGTAAAACTAATAGCAAAGATAGATCCCCTCAAATATTTGTTGAGCAAGTCAACATTGATAGGGAGACTAGCGAAATGGGTTATGATATTGAGTGAATTTGACATAGAATATGTTAACTAGAAAGCTATCAAGGGACAAGTCATCGCTGATCAATTGGCCGATGCACCTTACAAAATAACATGCCTTTGCACATCAAATTTCCTGATGCAGATATCTTGACAATAATTACCAAATTTTTGGAATTGTACTTTGATGGTTCTTATACTTAATATGGTTCAGGCGTAGGTATCTTTTTCATCACACCTCAAGGACACAAAATTTTGAAATCATATTGACTACGATTTCCATGCACCAATAATACTACAGAGTATGAAGCATTGGCTATAGGGCTTAAAATAGCCATTTAATGGAATGTCAAATAACTACATGTCTATGGTGATTCACTACTTGTCTTTAATCAAATCAATGATGAATATCAAACAAAGGATGATAATCTTATGCCATACAAATAGTTGATAGAAGAATTTAAAGGACACTTTAAAGAAATCACATTCACCCAGATTCCTAGAAATGAGAATAAAATAGCAGATGCAATGGCTACAATAGCATCTCTCTTGCAAAATAAAGAGAATCAATAGCATTACAAATTTCTCATGGAAGATATCTTAACCCCTACAATCTAATCCCAACATACCTATCGAATTTGCCATATATCAAGAACCAGTGAATCCTTATACGATCAAACCTACCAATATTTGAAAGATCATATCCTTCCCCTGGAATTATCTCATAATCAACAAAGAAACTTTATCCATCAGTCCTCTCTCTATACCATTATTACTGATATCTTATATAGGCATGGTTTAGATGGTACATTATTGAGATGTCTTGAAAAAGACAAATCCGAGAGAGTTCTTAATGATATTCATGTGGGTATTTGCGGTAGACACTCAAGTGGTTTAACATTGGCTAAGAAACTAATTCGTATGGGTTATTTCTGGCCTACTATGGAAAGAGATTCATTCACCTATTCTAGAAAATGTAAACAATGTCAAATCCATGGAAATCTAATTCATGCACCAGCACAAGAGTTATATCCTATGATAGGATCATGGCCATTTTCACAGTGGGGCCTTGATTTGGTAGGAAAGATTAATCCCTCATCTTCTAATGGACATAAGTTCATTCTAATTGCTACTGAATATTTTACTAAGTGGATTGAAGTAGTGCCTTTAACAACAATTATAGGAAAACAAATATCATCATTCATCTTGAATTATATAATCTGTCACTATGGTGTTCCTATGACCATTATCACTGATAATGGAAGACCATTCAAAAATCAAGATGTGAAAGAGCTATGTGAACAATTTCATATCCAAAATAGGTTCTCTACCCCATATTATCCACAAGGTAATGGTGAAGTTGAGTCATCAAACAAAACTATCTTGAAAATCTTGAAGAAAACAATCAATGAAGCTGGAAAAGATTGACACATTTAGCTAAATCTTGCTCTTTAGGCATACTGCACTAGTGTCCGCACTCTAACAAGGGCAACTCCATATTTTTTGGTCTATGGATCTAAAGCTATATTACCTATAGAAGTAGAGATACCTTCTCTACAAGTATCCTTGCATGGTTTTATACCAAAGGAAAAACAACGAGTCTCTCGACTCCAAGAACTAGAATTAATTCAAGAACGTCACCAAAATGCAACAAAACATTTGAAGGTATACCAACAAAGAATGGCAAGAAGCTATAACAATAGAGTCAAGCCACGTATTTTCCAGATTGGAGATATAGTTCTAAGGGAGAATCTAAGAAATCAGCAAGAATGAGAAAAGAAGGGAAAATTTGAACCGAATTGGCTAGGACCTTTTGTCATAGTAGTAGCATATGGATTAGGAGCATACAGGTTATCTACCCTTGAAGGTGATTGTTTTGATGAACCTATCAATTCTATCCATCTCAAGAAATTCTATGCTTGAGATATAAAGTCCTAAAAAAAAACAATAAAAAGCATATAAAGTCCTAAAAAAAATAAATCAATAAAAAGCATATAAAATTAAAAAAAAAAGCAATAAATTTAGATGGTGAAAACCTGGTAAACAGCTACTATTTAAGAAATAAGTTCCTCCATCTATGAGATCACTTTACGCACCTATCCACTTCATCCTATCACATCTATCACTTCCATCATATCCTAGCTTATCCATTTCGTCTTTTGCATCCATTTCTCTAAACCATTTAGCAAGAAATATGCCGCTTACCAATAGTTATCAATCTTTGACATACTTTCCATAGTCACTTGTCTTAGATTTCATCAGAATCAATCAATCTGCATTTGTATCCTACCATGGTTTGGATCTTGATCTATTCATATATCCATAATAATTTTTGTTTCCACTAGGGGCAAAATCCTAATTCCTTCTGCTAAGGTGATCATTTTAACCTTTGAAAAATCCAAAAACATTCAAAAAACTTAGAAAATCCAACAACACCTAGGATTTTGAAATAGATAATGAGCAAAAAAGCAACGAAAATCAAGGCATTGATAACTCAATGATAAATGAATAGTACCAAACCGGTACTGAGAGGGGGAGGGTGAATCAGTACTGGCAAAAGCTTCACTCTTAAACAGGTTTGTCAGTAGACACTGTGTATTGATAGACAAACAGTAACACTGGTCCTAAAATAGAGTTCAATTGGCAAAACCCAGAATAACTGAGACAAGCATAAACCAGTTGACACTTATCTTCTCATATAATCTAATACTTCATTTCCTTTTCACCTAATGTGTGAACTTGTAATCTACCATCAAAGATATACATATAAGCAACTAGATCAACATGATTCACCGCTTGACAGAAAACAACATAGCATCACATAAAGAAGACATTACACATGACACACATATTTTTCATGTGGAAACCCAACTAGGAAAAACCACGGTGGGGATGAATACCCACAAGCTTGTTTTCGAACTATTTAGAAGTCCGCTCTGTTAGGAGCCTTGTCTGGTTAAAGACTGATACAATAGGTTCTGTTAGGAATTGATCCTGTTAGGGATCACCTGGTTAAGGGATGGCTAGAATACAAGGTTAACAGTTAAACCCTATTAAAGGTTACCTTGTTAGAGGATTTCAAGAACTCAATGGTTTTGAGTCACCCTGTTAAAGGATTTATAGCGAGCCGGTTAAGGCTACCCTGTTAAGGGATTTTCCAACTATTGAGGTGGTTAGAGATCAACAAGTATTACAATGATCTGGTAACAACACTCAATGCCAATAAAAATCCACTTAAGCTCCTCTTCACCTTCTGCACTTACACTCTGCAGGTATCACTTATCTCCTCTGTTCTGGCAAGAATCACGTATCTCTTCTCTTGGATACACACACACAACTTTTGCCAACAACCTCAGAAAGAGACACAACATCAACCTTATAGGAAAATAGATAGGTCGATAGCATAAACCCTAAACCCTAAATCTGTTAGGTTAAGGAATTCAAATGGTTCAATCCTGACCATTGAGCACACTACATTAAATGCAACAATCTTGATCCAATCTCAATGTTGGTATTTTGGTATGGTTTTCTCATTAATGTCAACACCTACTAATACACCTACTTTCGAGATCCAGCAACATTCACCGACAAGTAGTAAGCTATGCAACCGTTACTAGTATATGGTTCACCGGTACCTGGAATGATATTGAAGACACTTGATAATGTCAAAGACATCATGTCGACACTTTATTTTGAAGAAATAATTATTGGTATATTCATATTTGCATATTTTCTTTTACCGGCAAATAGGTCCAGGTTATCTAGGGTTACACCGGCAAGTTTATCTTTTCCAAATCAGCATGGCATGCTATGGAGATGATTTATTATTGTTGTAAATGCATTAAGCTGACATGTTCAACTAGTTATTGCATCAGATATTATATTGTATGTAAAATGTTTTAATTGTAATATCTTGTAGAGCCGACCTACTAAAATTGGTCTTAGGGTATGGTATAAATGTAAGATCTTATTTGTAAGACCAAGTGTGGAATGCGAAAAAGAATTAAGTGAAGGTATATGTGAGATCAAATAGGGATATACATGAAGACATCATTTGAAGGTGAAGTTAGGTTTTTGTAGAAGCATATCAGCATTACACCGGTACTGAATCTAGCATATGAAGATGCTATCTTGTGCAGTACATTCTTATTGGATTTAACCATCCAACTGTAGTCAGTGTGACTCCCATTTTGTGATTGAGCAATGAGCTCTAGGCTGTTGGCCCTTTTGCATGTGCAAACCCCATTTATGTACACTTACTATCTGCAGTAGTATTATCTGATTGTGGGTAAGGTTTCCCACCATGGTTTTTCCCCTTACAGGGTTTCCACGTACAAATATTGGTGTCATGTGTTGTGGATGACTTTATGTTTATGTTTCATGCATTAATCCTTACCGGTATATGAATCTACTGTTAAAACTTTCTATCGACATACTTAACTGGTTTACCAGCATTAAGCATTAAGTTGGTTAACAAGTTTTTGGTTTGAATTTATTTGACAACTGATTCACCCCCCCCCCCCTCTCAGTTATCTCTGGGACCTAACACTCAAGACATTCTATATCGTCCATTTTCCACTGATTTCATGGTGGTTGATAACCCATAACACATTATCACTATTTACAGACTTCACACATTCTCGAGGTAGATAGGAACAGTCTCCTTCATGCAAGATCCTTCACGCACACAAGGCTTACGTGACAACATGATCTATTCATCATTATCATACTAACTCATCACACACAGTTACCAGTTCAGCCACACAGGTTTGAAGCACTTCAACCAGAAACCCTGAAGTTGAGACTACCAACCGGTAGTCATACAACGCTTTCATGTGTTGGTTCCCATAACCATATGCTAGTTCACCTTGAACAAACACCTCGCTTCACTCTAGCACAAATGCCTATTCACAATGTTATACCGGTTCTCTTCTCTTCATCATATTGACATCAATGACAACACACAATGTCATTATGTCCTCATGCCAGTTAATATAATGCCAACAATATCCCCCTTTGGCATTGATGGCAATATACAAAGATATCTCTCTCCTTCACATCTTCTCCCCCAATTTCTACATATATCTTCTCTGCTTCACATCTCCTCCTCCTTTGACAACAATGCCAAAGTGGAGGCACAAGCTTCTCTGTTCCATTATGCTACTCCCCTGAGGAGTAGCATCCTTCAACACATCAATCCAAAAAAAATTGACTATGCAATACCTAACTGATGTGGAGCATATGCCTTTAGTTTACCTCCTAAAGGGGCAACACCCCTAGTTCACCTCTTAAGTACATAAATGTAGCCTTTGGGAGAGGCTTGGTGAATATTTTTGCTAACTGTTCCTTATTGGGAACATGTTCTAGTAGAATCTCTTTATTCTGAACCTTTTCCCTCAAGAAATGATACTTAAGCTCAAAGTGTTTGGTTCTAGAATGTAAAATTGGATTATTGGAGATGTTAATTGCACTAGTATTGTCACAAAATATACTTATCGGTTCATATATAGGAACTTTGAAGCCATTTAATACATGCTTCATCAAGATTGTTGGAGTGCAGTTCATGAAAGCTGCAACATACTTTGCTTACACTATAGATTGAGAGATACAACTCTGCTTCTTACTCATCCATGAGACTAGTCTACCACTGAGAAAGAATGCACCACCAGTTGTGCTCTTCCGGTCATCTACATTACTAGCCCAATCAGCATCTATGAACACTCTGAGGTTTAAATCATTATTGTATGGATACCATAACCCATAGTCAATAGTTCCTTTCCGATACCTAAGAATCTGCTTGACTACAACCAAGTGGGATTCTCTTGGACTTTTCTGGAACCTTGTAGTAATGCCAACTACATGTGCAATATCTGGTCTGCTATGCACTACATAATGCAGCTTACCATTCATGGATCGGTATTCCTTCTCATCAACCAATGTTGAGTCATCCTCTTTGGATAGTTTACAACTAGTTACCATTGGTGTACCAATTGGTTTGCTATCTTCCATGCCAAAGGTCTTCAACACCTCTTTGACATACTTGGACTGAGTCATAAAGATTACATCTTTCATCTATTGGATTTGCAGTCCAATTAAGAACTTAATCTCCCCTATGAGTGACATCTCAAACTCTTTCTTCATCTCATCTGCAAACTCATGACTCATCTTGTCATCTCCACCAAAGATAATGTCATCAACAAATACCTCACAGATCAAGATCTGATCTCCTTCAGACTTCAAGTAGATATTGCTATCTTCACTTGTTCTCTCAAATCCAATCTTCACAAGATGGGAATGTAGATGTTCATACCAAGCTCTAGGTGCCTACTTTAGACCATATAAGGCTTTATGTAGCCTACATACCATGTCACTATCTTCAGATAGGGCAAACCCATCTAGTTGCTCTATATACACCTCTTCTTCAAGTACACCATTTAGGAATGCAGATTTTACATCCATTTGATATACTTTGAAACCTTTAAAAGTTGCATATGCAAGAAGCATATGAACTCCTTCCAATATGGCTATAGGAGCAAAGGTTTCTCCATAGTCTTCTCCTTCTTCTTGAGCATATCCTTTGCACACCAATCTAGCTTTGCTCCTAATCACTGTGCCATCCTCATTCAACTTATTTTTGAAAACCCATTTGGTACCAATGACATTTTTATGCTCTGGTCTGGGTACCAAAAACCATGTACTATTTTTCTCTATTTGGTCAAGTTCCTCTTCCATTGCCTTGATCTAGTCTTCATCTTTATGTGCCTCTTTGAATGTTTTAGTCTAGAATTCAGAGATCATACATGATTTTTCTCTTACTTTTCTTGTAAAGATTCCTGCATCCTTATCTCCTATGATCTGCTTAGGATCATGATTCAGCTTGACATACCGAGGAATAGTCTTGATGGATTCCTCTTGCTTTTCTTCTTCATCCTCATCTCCATCAGTATCAACATCTACATCTACTGGTGTAGGAACACTATTACTGGTACTTGGTTGACTGACAACCAGTTCCTAGAAGGTTACAACTAGTTCATTTACTGCTTGCTTATTATCGATTTCCTTAGTTTTCTCAGAGGTTTCATCAACTCTTACATTGATGCTTTCCATGATTCTCTGAGTCCTATTATTGAAACACTTGAGAGCTTTTCTCTTGGTGGAATACCCTAAGAATATTCCCTCATCACATTTTGCATCAAATTTGCTCTGGTGCTCACTCCTCTTGATGTAACATTTGCTACCAAACACTCTAAAATAGCTCCATAGGTGTCTTACTAGTCCAATACTCATAAGGAGTTTTATCCTTACCTTTCTTGATGAGCACCTGGTTCATTATGTAGACTGCAGTGCTCACCGCTTCTCTCCAAAAGGTGTGGGCTACCTTTCCTTGAATCAACATAGTTCTGGCTGCTTCAACCATAGTTCGGTTATTCCTCTCTGCTAGCCCATTTTGTTGTGGAGTCTGGGGGGCAAACGGTTGCCTCTTGATGCCATTTTCTTCATAGTACATGTTGAATTCACTGAAAGTGAATTCCCCTCCTTGATCAGTTCTCAGGCACTTGATCCTTCTCCACTAATGCTTTAAAAGCTTTGAATTTTACAAAAGCTTCAGACTTATCTTTCAAGAATGTGACCCACATCATTCTTGAGCAATCATCAGTGAGAATCATGAAGTACCTATCACCCTGCACACTTCTAGTTTTCATAGGACCACACAAATTAGTATGCACAAGATCAAGCAAATTGTCAGCAGTGAAAGATTTACCTTTAAAGGTTGAGGAAGACATTTTCCCCAATTGACACTCTCTGCACAAGGTGTTATCCAGTTTTCTTAGCACTGACAACCCTCTAACTACCTTGATCTTACTAGCCTTCACAATGTTATCAAAGTTTACATGGCAGAGTCTCCTATGCCATATCCAACTATCATCAAATTTAGCCATAAGACATGTACTTATATTTGCATTCAGCTGAAATAGGTTACCTTTGGTCTCCATGTCGGTGGCCACCAATTCACCATTCTTTCGTTTGATTCTGCATACTCCATTCTTGAATTCCAGAGTGAGGCCACTGTCATTCAGCTTGGCAACACTTAGAAGATTGTGTTTGAGACCATCAACCCAATACACATTGTCAGCACCACTCTTTCCATTCAGAGAGATGGACCCTCTGCCTTTGACCATGCATGGTGCATCATTGCCAAAGCGAACCACTCCACCATCATACTCTTCCAAGGATAGAAACTTGCTCCGGTCACCAGTCATATGGTGAGAATAGCCACTATCAATGATCCACTCATTGGAATTATCAAACCAGAAGACAAGAGCCTTCTTGTCTGACACATCTTCCTTGACAGAAATAAACACAATATCTTCATTTTCTTCATCCTCTGATTCCTCATCTGTGACACCTTCATCAACTGCCACAAAATAGTTTCTCTAGTTTCCTCCTTTGAATTTCTTGAACCTTTTTGGTTTGTCCTTGTTATCACCATTAGGACAGTTTACAGCAATATGTCATATCTGGTTACATGAAAAGCATTTCAAAGGAAGATTACCTCTATATTTGCCAGTTCCTTTAGGAAGTTTCCTAGCAAGGAGAGCTTCAAATGCCATCAGAATCTCCTCATCATCCATTTCTCTACTCTATCTTGGTTCACCACTAGTGCTAGCTTCTTTTCCTTTTCTTGATGATACAATAGAAGCTTTAAAAGTTGATTCAGTTTTTTGAACATTGCCATCAAAACTATTTAGCTCATAGGTTTTTGACTTTGCAATGATGGAGTCTAGGAATACCTTAGTCTTGTCTATTGATCTCAACTCCTGAATAGCAGCAACCCTTATTGCATAGACCGATAATAAGGATCTCAGGACTTTGCTTACCATAGTGGAATCTTCCATTTTACCACCTGAACTCTTGATATCTCCAACAATAGTTTTGAGTCTTATTCCATACTGTTGAATGGTCTCACCTTCAACCATCCGCATGTCTTCAAACTTTCCTCTAAGACTTTCTTCCTTAGCTTGTTTTACATGCTCATCACTACCATAGATATTTTAAAGAGTATCCCATACCTCTTTGGGACTTACCTTATCTTTGACATCAATAAACTCAATGTCAAATAAACTACTAATTAGGGCTTCCATGACTTGCCCATTCTCCTGCATCTCTCTCTTTTGGTCATTAGTGAGAGTACCGGTAGGGGCAACATAGGCATTCTCAACATAGCTCCAGTGTTGAGAACCCTTGCTTCTAATGTATATCTTCATTCTATCTTTCCATATACTGAAATTTTTTCTATTAAACTTTGGACCTTCCCTCTTCATCATTAGACTGGGATCTTTACCTCAAGTGGTTAAGCTTATAACACAGAGGACCTGGAGGATGCTCTGACACCAATTGATAACTCAATGATAAATGAATAGTAAAAAATTGGTACTGAGAAGGGGGGGGGGTGAATCAGTACTGGCAAGAGCTTCACCCTTAAACCGGTTTGCCAGCAGACACTATGCATTTACAGACAAATAGTAACACTAGTCCTAAAATAGAGTTCAACTAGCAAAACCTAGAATAACTGAGACAAGCATAAACCAGTTGACACTTATCTTCTCATATAATCTAACACTTCATTTTCATTTCACCCTAATGCATGAATAGGTAATCTCCCATCAAAGATATACATATAAGCAACTAGATCAACATGATTCACCACTTGACAGAAAACAACATAGCATCACATGAAGAAGACATTACACATGACACATATTTTTCACATGGAAACCCAACTGGGAAAAACCACGGTGGGGATGAATACCCACAAGCTTGTTTTGGAACTCTTTAGAAGTCCGCTCTATTAGGAGCCTTGTCCGATTAAAGACTGATACAATAGGTTCTGTTAGGAACCGATCCTATTAGGGATCACCTAGTTAAGGGATGGCTAGAATACCTGGTTAAGGGTTAAACCCTGTTAAAGGTTACCTTGTAAGAGGATTTCAAGAACTCAATGGTTTTAAGTCACCCTATTAAAGGATTTTCAACAAGCCGATTAAGGCTACCCTGTTAAGGGATTTTCCAACTGTTGAGGTGGTTAGAGATCAATAGGTATTACAATGATCTGGTAACAATACTCAATGCCAATGCAGATCCACTTAAGCTCATCTTCACCTTCTGCATTTACACTCTGCAGGTATCACTTCTCTCCTCTGGTCTAGTAAGAATCACGTATCTCTTCTCTTGGATACACACACACAACTTTTACCAGCAACCTTAGAAAGAGACACAACATCAACCTTATAGGAAAATAGATAGGTCGATAGCATAAACCCTAAACCCTAAACCTGTTAGGTTAAGGAATTAAAATGATTCAATCCTGACCGTTGAGCATACTGCATTAAATGCAATAGTCTTGATCCAATCTCAAGACATTATCCATCATCCATTTTCCACCAATTTCATGGTGGCTAATAACCCATCACATGTTATCACCATTTACAGACTTCGCACATTCCCGAGGTAGATAGGAACAATCTCCTTCATGCAAGATCCTTCACACACACAAGGCTTATGTGGAAACATGATTTGTTCATCATTATCATGCTAACTCATCACGCACAGTCACCAGTTGAGCCACATAGGTTTGAAGCACTTCAACCGAAAACCCTGAAGTTGAGACTACCAGCTGGTAGTCATACAATGCTTCCATGTGTCAGTTCCCATAACCATATGCCTATTCACCTTGAACAAGCACACCGCTTCACTCTGGCACAAATGCCGTTTCACGTTGTTATACCGGTTCTCTTCTCTTCATCATATTGACATCAATGACAATACACAATGTCATTATGTCCTCATACTTGTTCTGATTAATAGGAAAAATAGGTTTTAAGGACCCGAAACCTTTAACAAAGGAGATTAAAAGGGATCATCAAAGAGAATCCAGACCAAGAATGAACAACTAACAAAACGACTGGCAATAAAGCTAGTAAATAGAAAGGACAACAGAGGAAAGAAACAACAAAATGAAGAAACCAGAGAAAACACTGCACAATTATAAGGCCTTTAGGAGGTCCTTCGCCTTAATCATTAGTTGGTCATAATTGGCCAGAGCAGCTTTAAGTTCATCCAAGTCCTTATTTGGCTTCTTCTCCTTCTTTTTACCTCTGGTTCTTGTTCTGGGTCCTTGAAAATCTCTTGTTCCTTCAGTGTCAGGGTCAATTTCCAGGGTATCCTTCTCCTCCTCCAAATTGTTGATGAGGGTTTTGGTTTTGCCAGCAGAGGCCTTCAGAATGTTTAAGCTTTTCTTTGTGATAATTTTAAGCCATTCCTCAATTTTGCTGACTTTATTGACAATTTTTGCCATTGTTTGATCCATAGAATTGGCATTTGCTTTCCTCTCAATCAGGTCTTTCTCAATTTGCTCAAATCTAGGGTTGAAAGAGTCTCTCATATTTTTAGCTCTAGAAATAGTTTTGGTTAAATCCTCCACATAATCTGTTGTTGACTTCCCTTCGCCAATGCTGATAGTTTCCAAAATCTGAATTCTACTGATAGTTTCCAGAATTTGGATTCTGCTGATAGTTTCCAGAATTTGGATTCTGTTGATAGTTTCCAGAATCTGGATTCTGCTGATAGTTTCTAGAATCTAGATACTAGTACTGACAATATTAGAATAGCTCGAAGCACTCCATTTAATCTGTTTCATTATTATTTTGTCCATTAATGATCTTTGGGGTGCTATTGTATCGATCCTTCAAAATGATTAATCTGACATCCTCTTGGAGGCCCTGTTCTCCCTTCCAAGTAATCATTTCATCTTGATTGACCACCACATTGGCTGACATACTTGTTAACATAATGCCAACAAGGCATTTCATCAACAACTGAATCGTGAAATTTAGAAACTGAAGAATGAACTAACAAGTAACAAAAGATTATCAAAGATCATTCATCAAGATGATTATATCCATTAATGACCATTAGAACACGTGAATGACATACAAGATTTGTTGTTTATATCTTGATTTAATTGCTAATCATGTACTCTATGCGACTCAAGGATGTCCATGACTAGAGAAGCTATGATGGGGCATGATTATTTTCTTTGATTGCTGTCTGTGGTTTATCTCTTACTATGGTATGAACTTGTCTCAAGATATGATTGGCAAAAGATCAAGGAGGACATTACAAGTCATGCATGAAAGGATATAATCCTTGTCTATTCTACAAGCAATACTCAGGTCAACTTGATCCATTATACCAAGTTGCTTGTATTAACTTGCTATATCAAAATCCATGTAAAAAATACTCAGGTCATCTTGAATCATTATGTCAAGTTGCTTGTATTTTCTTACAACATTTTAAAGCTCAATGATGAAATCAAGCACTATTACAAGATAGCATATGAAGAATGGCAGTACAATTTTTAGTTAGATCATTTCATTAGCTCATCATTTGTCTGTATTATAAGCATTCATGGTCAGTTGCACTATAAGCATATCATTTCATTAACAGATCAACGATCATAAATAAAGATTGAGTATACTTGGACAAAAAAAAACAATTTGCATTTAATCATTGTAGGTGCATTCATTTTTAGAATCATTTTAATCATCATTCATTTCATTTAGTTGCATTGGTTTGCATTTAATTAAGTGCATTTCATTCATCATGTAGTGTATCATCATTATTATTTGTATTATGATTCCATTAATGATCATTTAGTTGCATCTTTGCACTTATATTCATAAGCATATCATAAGCATAAAACAAAACATTTCATATAGATCATCATCAAAACCAAAGCAATCATTCATTTACATTTCCATATAGATCATTTGCCTTTACATAATCATAAATCAAAAGCAAATCAATCATTCATTTAAATTTCCATATAGATCCTTGCATTGCATATCATTTAACTTAGTAATCATTTCCATTTGCATCCAAGGTCATCAAAATCAAAAATCAACAAAAGCATTTATCATTGCATCATCATATGAAGTATCATCATCAAATAGAATAACATACATAACATCATACATATAATCACTGCATCCATATAATCAAAGCATAAATATCATCATCAAATAGAGTAGCATGCATAATAAAGATCATCATCATATAGAATCCATGTCTGCATATAGATCATCATAAAACAATAAAATTCCAAGTATACAATGATATCAGATCAAAAGTACAGCTACCTCATCAATACAAATCAAGTCAAGAATCATGACTGCCTCTTGAGCCTGTGGGTCTAACACCTGGATCATCTGCAACACCTGCACCATCATCATCATCCAATGGAATCATTCTTCAATTTAATATCTTCATCATTCATTCAACTATCATCTATCAGGTCTTATACAGGATGTATCTTTCCTGAAACCAGATGTTTTGATCATTTATCATGTCTTATACAGGATGTATCTTTCTTGAAACTAGATGTTTTGATCATCTGTCAAGTCTTATACAGGATGTATCTTTCTTGAAACCAGACATTTTGATCATCTTTTGTCTTATATGGGATGTGTCCTTCTTGAAACCAGACTTGATCTCAATCCAATCAATCTTATGAATCTAATCAATCTTATCAATCTGCAATCTATTCACTCATCTATCTTTCATATAACATTCTTCTTCTATCAAGAGATCATCCATACCTTTAATGCACAAACAATCTCTTGAGGGGGCATCATCATCGAATCAATATCCAAAAATCAGTATCTGGGGCACACAATCAGGATTTTCAATCTCTATCAGGTGCATTATCAAGACTTGATTTAATCTTTGAAACAATGTTATCTCGACATCATTTCAAAGAGGGACAAAATGTATACACGTAAAAATTGGCTATGAGCAATTAAATAAATATTTTATATTTATTTAATAATTATTCTTCTATTAAATAGTTAATTTGAAAAGATTAATTTATTTAATTCATTTTCATGTCTATCTATTAATTAATATTTTATTAATTAATTCATCTATTTTATTCCTCTAATTAATTAAATATCTAATATTTAATTATCCTATTCTTCTAATTAATTAAATATCTAATATTTAATTAAATTCCTCTAACCAAGTTAATTAAATATCTAATATTTAGTAGTTATTCTCCTATCCTATAGTCTTAAATATTAAATAATTCTTAAATTATTTAATCCCTTTTCCAACTCACCCTCCATCTCCACTTCATCTTCCCTTTGCCAACTCATCAAACATGTGGCTAAGGAAATTAATATTTCTTAATATTAATTCATCATTTATCTCCAACTTCCAAATTTAATGAAAATTATGTACGTGCACATATTTCATAACCATTTCCTATATTCTCTCCAACACCCCCTACATCTTAGGAAGGACTTGAGTCCACTTGTCCTCTCATGCCTAAATTTTCTCCAACCATCCCTAGATTCTCTCAGTCAGCAACCCAGTCAAGGTGAGATGAGTGACACTTATCTTCTCCTTCCCCCTTTCTCTCAACCTTCACTTTTTCTCATAGCCATCCAAATCTATAGATTTGATCATGACCGTTGATCTAAGCCACATCATCTTATCCTCTCAAAGTCTATAAAATCAAGAGCTTTAGTTGAGAGAGTTAATCTTCAAGTTAGTCTTCAAATCAATCATATGCATCCGTGAGTTTTTGAAGCAAATAGAAAATAGCAATAGAAATGATCATATAGCATCATAGTATAATCATTTTAGCATAACCATGTAGTTGTGCATATCATAGTGTCAGTTAACTACAAGTTATCAGTCCATTCTTGATATGCCATCTTGGAAGCCAACAGTGCATTGTCTGAGAGCACACCATCTGCAACCAGGAATAGTGGAGTTAGGACACAATGAGACATAAGCCATGAAGGTAAAATAATGTTTTATTTAGTATGTATTTCATGTAGTTTCATTGGTGGATTTTGGATTTCCTGTATGCATTTCCATTGTATTTTGTCAAACTAACTTATTACAGGTAACATTCTGTGGATGAAATTCAAGCTCACAGACCAGTAATTGAGGTGTATATTTTGGTAAATGAAGTGTGTGATGGAAGGATGTGGAAGATCTGTAATGATGAACTTGATTATCCTATTTTTGGTCTAGGCATGTTTTGGATAACATGTTGATCTATGCACTATATTATTGTGTAAATTATTTATTCTTGGCAAACATATTATATTAGAATATGTGCTTACCAATATATATATATATAGAAGATGTGTGGATGTGTAGTATGAGGAATGATAGATTGTGTGGATGTGATATTCAATGAAGTGTGTGAGTGACAAAGTTGCTGACAAAGAGAAGTATACAATGTGAGTAGTATACGAGTGAAGGTGTCTATGAAGAAGAGCCAAAGTACAGACAATGTTGTAGTAATCCTTTATCGGATTTGCTACAAGTAGTTGGTTCAATAAAGTGCAGTCATAGTGGTGAAGTAATCCTTTACTATATCTATTGCAGGTAGTTGTGGAGAGGTTGGAGAGATCCTTTACTGGATGTACTATGAGTTTCTATGAGTTGATATTTGTTATTATAATAGAACTAACCTCATGCATTAGAAGATGCAATTTTCCTCAGTTCATTTACTTTCTATTACAGTGTGCATTCCGACAATGAGCCAGTTTCTAATCTAGTAACAAGACATCCAGTAGTGAGCCACCCATTTTGTAAACACCATATAACTAGTCATATTATCTTGAGAGTTAACCCTCTTTGTGTTTTTTCCTATTTGGGTTTTCTACATAAAATCTAATGTTTCATTTGTGATTGTGTTGTTTCCTTAGTATGCATTTCCTAATTCATGATTATAAGATCAATTGCTAAGGTTAATAATTTAGTAAAAGTTTTAAGAGTATGGGAATACTAATTCATCCCCCTCCCAATATTCCAGTCCATTCAACCATTCAATAGTATGGGTGTTTGTTGTACATTTAATGTCCACAATTTGTAGTGCACTATACATTGACCTATGGAAAGAAGTAGTAGACTAGTACTACGTTGCAAGTCAATAATGTAATGAATAGAGGAATGTCCTTCATTGTGATAAGTAGAAAAACTATGATGCACATTTCTACAAATAGGAAAACTGCCCCAAATGCCATATTATCATCATAGGAAGAGACAACCATCATTTGATAATTTTGAATTTTGTACTACTATGTGCACCTTCTATTTTTATGTCCCGTACAAAATGTATTACAAAAATGTAAACCAATTTAGAACTTGGACTTAAAATAATTAGTTTAAAATAGTTATTGTATTTCTATGTAGTGGATGTAGCTCTCCTAGGAAGAGTAGTGATATTACAATATCCTTATGTATACTCAGATATTTGATATTTGATCTTAAAGAGAATAGATAAACATGTTGTCTAAACTACATTGACCAACTAGGAAGATTATTACTTTTGCACTTAATGTTGTTGGAATCAATGAACATTGAGAGGGGGGGGTGAAACAGTGTTCTACAATTTATAACTCTCTTTAACTGATTCTTAAACCACCGGATGCAAATGAATAAAAGTAAAGTCAAGAAACTCAACATACACAAGCACAAAATCATTGTTGGCAATTGACACTCATCTGGTGATTTCAAGAGACTTTCGGTGGTTGATTATTTATTTAGGGTTGTCAATGATGGCAACTCTTCATGGTGATTCGATCTGGCAAATGTGATCCTACTTATCTAGAAGATGGAGGTAACCGGTAGATAGTTAACTGACCAAATAGGGTATTTCCGTAATGCTTTGATCCATAATGATCTTGGGTGATTATGGTATTTTTTGAGATTATTTTTGTGATCTCAATGCTTTGTAAGACCTATAGGAAATGTGTGATTATAATATTTTACTCCAGTTCTATGTTTTGTTCATGATTGAAACCGACTTGATCTACACATTACACTTAATGAAGTCAACTTGAAGGAGATTGTTTTTGTGGCAAGACGAGATATATAAGATTGTTTTAGCGACTGATTTTCAGTATGTTGTATGTGTGGTGATCTATTTTGGTGCGATTGAGCACAGTTTCACATGTGCATTTTTATTCAAGATCAATTGGTAGCCAACAGAGACAGAGACAAAGTATTTAGCAGAATAGAGACTGTAGACACTTAAAAATGGTCTACGCTTGCAGGGTCATACTTTAACATTTGCGCATTGCCTCATTTTAGGTTTTTGCATCACATTAACATTTCTCCTATGTCACGCACTTGGTTTTTATCATTTGTGAGCATCGAGTCATTCTTCTATCATCTCACCTTCGAATTTGGTCTTGTCGACAACAACCTTCAGTCATGATTTTGGTCGATCTTTGTCCTTGTCAATCTTGTCATATTGCGATCCATTTGTCATCGATCCTTGTCCTTTCCAATCATGTCAATTTGGTCAATTTGTCATTAATTTTTGTCAACCAATCTCAATCAAATCATTTATCAACACTGGTCATTTATCAATTCAAAATCATGATCGAATCGATATCAACTATCCTTTGTCAAGACCTAATTGTCGTTCTTGCATTGCTAATTCATCTCTTTAGGGTTTCGTGATTTCATCATTTAACCTTGCTTATCACTTTCTTCCTTTAGGATTAATAAATTACTTATTTATCCTAAGTCTTCTCATTACAATTAAAGGTTCATTTAATTGGCTAATTATTCCTCTTTGTGAATTAATTAATAAATGACAAATTATTAATTAATTTACCTAATTTTCCTAATGCCTCTTTTTCTAATTTTCTAATTTTCTAAATTCTTAATTTCATTTCTTCCTATTTCTCTCCTAAATTCATGGAAATGACATGTCAATTTGTCATAAATTTGTCATAATTGACAATCAATCAATTTTGACATAGAAGTTGTCATAATTTGTCATAAATTATGAATCAACAAATTTTGCATAGAAAGTGCATAATTTGTCATAATTTGTCATAATTGACATAATTGATTTGCAATTTCCATTTGAATTGAATCATGCTAATCTTGTCATCTCTCCAATTTTTCTATAAATTGGATGAATTTCTTCAATCAAACCCCTTAATTTGGTAATTAATAATCCTTAATCAGACTATCGAATTTAAGCTTCTAGTACTCTTGATCAAAAATCCCGTCTACTTGCTTTCAATTGTGTGAGCACTTGTAGGTGAGATCCACAACTATTTGGAGAAGAAAGAAGAACAATGGAGCCGCATGAAGGAGCATTCAAATCGTGTCTATGGTTTGCATAATTTCTTTGCTTTAGAATGCTTTTGTTTCATGTCTCTATTGAATGTGTTTAGGATAGATTCATTGCAATGAATGCACTTGTGAATGATGATTAATGTTTATATTTCTTGTGATGATTTCCTATTTCCTAACATACATTAATTGGTGAACCCAATGTGAACACTAACCATCTAACCTCTTTATTGTGTCTTTGAGTGCTTTTGAGTTGATTTGCAGGCCAAAAAACCCAAAAACAGGGCAGTGCAGGGCTTTCTGGAGACTTCTGCGCCTGTGTCAGACAGCTTGCACCTGTGTTATGCATTCTGCGCTTGTGTTAGAGACATTCTGCACTTGTGTCATGGGTTCTACGCCTGTGTCATGACTTCTGCGCCTGTGTAAAGTCCAGAATAGGGGTAAAAATGCAGTGTTTTATTTGAAATTTGTTTAGTTTTTGCATTCTGTTTTCTGTGCTTTGGATTTTGGTACTAATTATCTATACAGAATCTTGGCATACACATGGAAAAGACAATAAATCAAACTACTAACATGTGTTATGCAGAATCGATAGTCAAAGACAACAAATCAAACTCCTAACTTGGGTTTTGCAGGTTGCCTTGGAGAAACAACTAAACTTGGTGTTTGTCTTTAAATGTTTTAGGCACCTAGTGATTTTTTTTAAATAGGTTGGAATGAACGTGTTTGTGCTTTGATTGTTGAGTGTGACATTGGAGTAGGAGAGTATGCTCCCATCCTTCTTAGGGTGATCAGAAATCCAGATCTTCGATACCATGCTCATGTCTTTGATTGAGTGTCTCCTTTAGAGGGCCTGCCTTCCCGACCACTTTGCTTTTGCAAGAAAGTGATAATCGTGAGAAGGGAATGACCCAAAGTGAGTATGGCTAGAATTCCTTGGCATTCTAACTCACTATAAAAAAATACCCGATGAGCGAAAGATTTGAAGGAAGTATTACGTGGGAATTGCAGTTACTTGGGAAGTGATGACCCTTGGACTCTTTCTCATATCAACATCTAAGTAGGGCCTCTTGGTCTGAATCGTTCTTGCGTGACTACATTTTTTTGGTATCTTGATGGGCTTAATGTCTCAATCACGCTTGCGTGACATCAAGGAGTAATGCTTAACAGAAATCCTTACTAAACACCTTGTTTTTAGAGGCCAAAAACCCTTCTAGTTGTTTGAGAAGGACAAATTCGGATACTTGGAAGAGATACTAAGTTCACCATGGGGAGATTTCCATGGGGATTGATGCTTGGCTTCCCTGAGAAGTGAGTGCCATGGAGGGGAGCCTATGGGGTCAAGCATCTATGTATTCTCCTTGAATCTCATAATGAGTCTACCTCTCAAGTACCTAATGTCTTTGCCTACCATAAGAAATGTGGAAATGAGCATGATTGTCTTGAGTCTATGTTAAAACATCTTGTTTTCTTTGCTTGTCAAAAGTTGAATTGTATCTCATTTCAAAAGAAAAACAAATTGATCCAACATAAGATTAAACACAAGAGACATTCATCCAACAAAGGTTCAACAAAGTTTAAAACTCATCTTCAAACATGGTTGTCAAATATTGTTCAAGATCTTGTCTCAAGAAGCATGTCACTTACATTTAGGTTCATCCTAGGCTACATTTTGCAAAAGTCATTGTCAAGTACCAAGGTTAGGTTTCACCTAAGTCATACTCCTTTGCATATCAATAAGGGTCATCCATTTGCATATGTCCTCTTGCATTAAAGTCATACCATTGTCATACATTGCTTACCCTAGGTCTCTTCATTAAGTTTAGGTCATTATCATATCATATTAGGGTTATTTGCAGAGTGATTGTCCCTTTGCATATAGTCTCAAAAATTAGGTTTTGTCATACTTGAGTAATCCAAATCTTTGAATAAACCCTAAGTCATTGTTAAGAAGTCTAGACCTTATCAAACCTTTGTCTTTTTGTCATCAATATCATTTGGTCAAACCTAGCTTAGTATCCAAGCATATAGGGGAGACTTTGTCATTTTGTCCTTTTGTCACTTGGTCCTTTTGTCCTTTGAGGTCTAGACATCATTTCAATTTCCTATGGGTCTCTTTCTTAGATTTGCATTCTAAAAAGTTTGTCAAAATCTTGAAAAAACAACCAAAAACATAGATTGCATTTTCATCTATTCAAGATTGCATTTAGTTGCATAGCATATATTATCCTTGAAAAATTCCAAAAATATTGCATTTGCATAGTGACATGTCTATTGAAACAAGGTTTCAAGCACCAATAATGCAACAAAGTTTGACATATCAACCGACAATGCAATCACAATTCTATCCAACCCAACAACAAAGCAACATTGATCAAACTTTTTATGATGAAAAAAGTCTCCAAATACAAAAACTAGAGGAGAAACTAGCTCAAGAAGAGGAGATATTGGAACAAAGAGTGAAAAACATTGAGAAGAATAGATCACAAATGTCCAAAATGTTTCAAAAACTTCCAGGTCGAAATCCAAATATTGAGCCAATTGATGTAAGGTCTCTTATCGAACGATCAGACATACCAGCTCTCCTCTCACAAATAGAGATGATGAAACAATTTCAAGAAAAGAGACAACAACATTATGTGCCTTCACATCAAGAACAAGAAGGTGTTTACTATCAATCAGATTTTCAACCAATACAACCATCACAACCAATTGTTCAACATATGCAACCAATACAACCTATGGTTCAATTTCAACAATATGTCCAACCAACTATACAATGTCAACAAATGGTTCAACCAATGGTGGAATATCAACAAGTTCAATCAACATATCAATGTCAACAGCCACAATCACAAATTCAAAAACAAAACTTGCAATATGCACCAAGCCAAATTTTGAACATGTCAAACCAATTTGATCAACATCTAGTTCGAAATCAAAACATGTCATCAAATCAAAAACAAGTTCAAATTCCAGATACAACCATGTCTAAACCTCGAAAGAAAGGTGGCTTTATTGCAATGCTCTTAAGGAAACTACCAAGTGAGTTCTTTGAGGAAGATCAAGATAATACACTGATGTCTAGCAATTCCTCATCCCCCCACAAGAAAATTGACTCTCCAGTGGCATCTATCCCTACACCTCTAGAAGTTTCACAAGAACCTTCCATATTGTCCTCATCAAACAATACACCCAAGGATGAAACTACCCAAGGGATATCCATAATTGATTGCCAAGATAATCCAATTCATGATGCACATCCTTGTCATGTTTCAAAAATACAAGACCCAATGCAACCATGCACTTTATTGCCATTACCTGTTTTAGAGAACCCCATTCGAAGTCCCTCTTCCTCATGTTCAAGCATTGATTCCTTGTCAGAATCCATCACAAATGTTCAAAGTGCATTTCCTTCATGCCAAAGCATTAATCCCTTGTCAACATCTCCCATGCATATCCGAAGTCCAACCCCATGTCAAGAGGATAATTTAGAGCATGAAGAAATGAGTCCTAAAGAAAATCAAGATCAAGATCCTGAAACCTTATCATCCCATCCGATTGTTGACCAGGACTCCATGTTCCCAGACACTCACGATGATTCCCCTATTCTTGTCCATCCTATCCAAAGTCCTATTGACACTCCATTCCCCGAGCAAGATCAAGATATCCCAGTCCATCCAATCCCAAACGATCCCCTTTCATTTCATGAACACAATGTCCTTTCAAATCCCATTGACATTCCACTTCCTGAGAAAGATCAAGATATTCCTCCCATCCTTTCCAATGATCCCATTGAAAGTCAGGAGAAAAGCAACTTTAAAGAGGATTCCAATGATCTTCCTCCTTGTCAAGATCAAATCATTCCTTCAGATCCTCCACAAGATCCTTTTGTCCCTCCATCTCCACATCCTAATCCAGCATATCCACTCCAAGATCGCATTTCTTTTGATGATTCCATTATTTATCCCATTCCATCTCTTGAAGAGCCTGCCATTGAACCATGTCCACTACAAAATCCTAGTCCCTCTCATGATCCTAATCCCCCTCATGATTCTAACATGTCAGTGCAAGATGTTCATGAACCCTCGACATGCATAATGGGTTCTTCCACTTTGGTGCAATCCGATCCATTTCAAGATCTCATTATTTCTCTCATATCATATCCACCTCATAATGGACTTGCGTCTTCTTCCCAAAGAAAAGAGCATCCTACAAATCAAGATATTCATAAAGGCAAAGGAGTAGACCTTCACAAGCAAGAATCCCTTCATGTTAAAGAAGATATTAAGGGTCATGTCTACACAACTCACTCTCAAGATGTTGGTATTCCTCCATCAAAATCCAAACATATCCCTTCCCCATCACACCTTCCATCCATTCTAGGTCCCTATATCCCTCCATCTCCTATGCAACATCAGGAAAGGCACACATACTTGAGTAAATTTCATCAATCCAAAAGAACTCCATTTCATTCATATCCATCCATGCATTCCTTTCCCCCTCCAAGCAATTTGGATGCCAAATATAAAAGTCATAAGTCTAGCAATTCACATGTATTCAAGGATCAACATGTCCAATATAATCGACATGTCAAAACAAAGAAAAATATGATCCAAAAAGAAAAAGAAATATCCAAAAGGCCACAAAGGCCCACAACAAAATAAAGAAAAGTCAAAATATATATGGGTTCCTAAATCCCTTGTGCAAGCAATGCACTCCAAGGAACCACAAAAGCATGAAAAATCAAAAACCATGTGGATCCCCAAGAAGCTCCTTGAAGCACAAAATGAACAATCTAGATTGGCATCTAAAATTGTTGTTTCTCCATCCAAACATTCCAAGTCTATTCCTCCATCACCTTCTTCCATTTTGGGCCCTTATGTCCCAAAATCCCAAGCTATTCCTCCATCCAAATCTCACAATCTGAGATCTATTTTTCCTCCATCAGTCCATCACCCCTCAAGGTGTGTGCCAATGTCGATCTTTCCAACATTTCTATCCACTCAAGAACAATTCTTCCAATACCCTATCCATTATCCAATTCATATTTTCCATCCTTCGATCACTCTGGTCCAATCCTTTGCATAAATCCTCGCCTTAGTCTCATCTCATTTTCCATGTCCTTATCCTACCAACGTCTTTGAGCATACTTTTAAGGTCATGATCCATTTTTTTCAAAGATACTATCCAAACAAAAAGATGCTTGAGTCCTTCTTCCATCCCCTATCATGTGTCCATCTTCTCTTGAAAAAGCAAAAAATAAACAAAAAAAATCAAAAAGAGAAAAATACAAAAAAAAAAAAGAAGTGAAAAAAGACAAAGAAAGAAACAATAAAGAAAAATAATTTGTCCACTGGTGAAAACCTGGCAAACAAGCATCATGCGTAATTTATGAACTTCTTACACACCACATTTGGGGGCAGGTTTCCTCCTTCATATCCTATTGCCCTTCATTATCCTATCGAACCCCTGTCATTACCCTTCCTATCCTATTGTCCCTCATGTCCATTTCCTATTTCCACCTTTGATCTTGACAAGGTTGACGATCATCATGAGCATCACGCATCTTATTTGCAGCTTTTAGTCCATCATAGCTTTTGGTCATTTATCCATTTGCTTATTATAACTTTTCATCCATATTCCCTGTCTTATTGAAACTTTCTGCCACTATCCCTTAGCCTACCCCGACCTTCAGTCCATGTCCTTTATCCATTCTTGGTCTTGCTTATCCTATCCATATCTTATCACTATCCATACTCTCTTTTTCATTCCTTGATCTTGATCTGACATAAGGACGCAAAATTTAAACATATTTTTCAAAAACCTCTTGACATGTCCCTCATGCCATGTTCCTGCTTTACATTGTCATATCCAGTCTCTTGTCCCATCATGCGATAGCCCTTGAAAATTGCATCTGTAAAGTCTCCATGATAAAAGGCCTTTGTCTTCCCTCTATCCACCAACATTTCAGAAAGCCTATTTATTCACCTATCATATTCCTTGCCTTGCTAGGCACTGGGGGCAAAATCATAAAAATTGAAAAATGTTCTGAAATAATTCAACAAAAATTGAAAAAAGTCCTGAAAAAGTATCTAAAAATTCAAAAAAATCAAATAATGTCCTGAAATAATTAAAAAAAATCATATAATGTTCTGAAAAAACTCCCTAAAAAATTGAAAAAGGTCCTGAAAAAAAGTATCTAAAAATTGAAAAAATGAAAATCTCTAAAAAAAATCATAAAAGGTCCTGAAAAAATGAACAAAAACATTTCAAAACATTAAAATCCAAAAACACGCATTTTGCAATAAAGGATCTCTTTTTGTGCATAAACAGATCACTGAGTATACATCCAACAACTCGCAATCGAACACTGTGCTTTAATGAAATCACGCTTTAACAGATGAACTTTTTTTCTGAAACCAAACATTCAAACTGATCCGAATTGTCATATCAATCAACCTCCAAATCATTTGTCCTTGTCTCTACTATCATGGGTCTTATACAGGGTGTGGTATACTCGAAACCAGACTGTGTCCTATCTTAGACGGGGTATCACATATCCTGAAACCAGACAGCATGATCGTCCTATCAGCACTTTCAACTTTTGACAATAAAGATCAAGATGTTTGTTTGACTTGTTGAAATTCGTGAGTCTTATCATTTATTGATTTATCTTCGATCATGTTCCTATGTTGCTCGATGATGTCACTGAGTGATTTAGAGTGACCGGGATGGCTCATGGTCCTTTTTTTTTTTGATTGTGATTGTCGTTTATCTGTGATGTGTCTGTCTATTTGCAAAAAGGGGTTGCATTTCAGCTCTGGCCTTCAATGCCATGATGCTATGCATCCATTTTGCTATATTAAAATAAAGGTTCTCACCTACAAAGTGCATTACTGAAAGCAAGTTTTTCTTCGTCACTAATTTCCCTCTGTCTCATTTCTTCTTACTAACACTTCTTCCATCAGTTCGGATAGTCAGTTCGGTCTAGTGCTTCGATTTCTCCATACATATGCTGCATCCTCCATTCATTGGTTAGTACATTTGCATTACATCAAGCATTTTATCCATTTCATATTATCAATGCATCAAAAACACATAAAAAAAATATATCCATACATGTTCCACAATTCATACATCAACAGTGCATAAGTCATCCATACATGGAAAATAACATTAGTCATCACACATTGCATCCCATCATATCGATGCATATCATATCATATGTCAAAATAATATCGGAGTACAAAATTGGACTATTTGTCCTAAGTATGGCCCACAGGCTGACTATATAATGTCAAACTACATAATGTCCACTGTCTATCATAAGGAGCACGTGCCTCTATCATTGGGTTCTCCCTCTATCCTCCTCATCCCTACCATGTCTCAAGTCTTACTAATATATCTCTATCCGTGCTTCTGAGTCTATGTCGTAACATGAAGCAGTCAGGTCGGTTCTCCTGCGTGATCAACGGATACTGTCGACTCTGCATCACAATTGAGGCACATTTTGTCAGTTTTAGGGTTTGCTCCTATCGGTTGTATTTCCTAATTTTCATGTCCACCTCAAGGTTTTTTTCATCTATTCTGACCTATCCTACCCTTATCCCCCCTTTTCGGATCATTTGCGTGTTGTTTTGGACCAAAATTGAGTTCCCAATGCACAACTGCGCTTGTGTCAAGGAACCTGCACTTGTGTCATGTAACCTGCACTTGTGTCATGTAACCTATGCTTGTGTACCCTTACACAAGCATAGAAGACCTCACACAAGCGCAGAAGACCTTACACAAGCGCAGAAGACCCTACACAAGCGCAGAAGTCAGTTTCTGTATCCCCTGTCGGCCCCGCAATGTCCCACAAGCAAGTCAAATTCATGAAATTGAAAACATGGGTTTTTGAGATACATATCACTGCTCCCACATCGTCTGGTCATTTGTATATGCCTACACATTCTCCGAGGTGATCTACCATTTGAATGTTCACCATCTCTCTGCAAGTGTCCTTTTCCAGAGCAACAAATCCTCTTCTTGGGCTAGTGCAAATGAACAATTTTCACTCTCTTGGTCCCATTTATAGATCTTTGTCAGTGCATAGATGGACATGTGTCCTCTCCATCTTATGTTGATCACGGTCTTGTGCACCTTAAATTGCTTGTCCTTCATGTATCTGATCTCTGATTGTCAGTCCGTTTGATTCTATCATTTTTATCGATCAATTGGCCTCTTTTCTGTATGTTTCTGGCCAATTCCTCGAGGGGGCATGCATATGTCATTATCATTGTCTGGGGCATTTTTCATTATTTTTCTTTGAAACAACGCTTAAAATCGCATTGTCTCAAAGAGGGGCAAAATGTAGACACTTAAAAATGGTCAACGCTTGCAGGGTCATACTTTAACATTTGCGCATTGCCTCATTTTAGGTTTTTGCGTCGCATTAACATTTCTCCTATGTCACGCACTTGGTTTTTATCATTTGTGAGCATCGACTCATTCTTCTATCATCTCACCTTTGAATTTGGTCTTGTCGACAACAACCTTCAGTCATGATTTTGGTCGATCTTTGTCCTTGTCAATCTTGTCATATTGCGATCCATTCGTCATCGATCCTTGTCCTTTCCAATCATGTCAATTTGGTCAATTTGTCATTAATTTTTGTCAACCAATCTCAATCAAATCATTTATCAACACTGGTCATTTATCAATTCAAAATCATGATCGAATCGATATCAACTATACTTTGTCAAGACCTAATTGTCATTCTTGCATTGCTAATTCATCTCTTTAGGGTTTCATGATTTCATCATTTAACCTTGCTTATCATTTTCTTCCTTTAGGATTAATAAATTACTTATTTATCCTAAGTCTTCTCATTACAATTAAATGTTCATTTAATTGGCTGATTATTCCTCTTTGTGAATTAATTAATAAATGACAAATTATTAATTAATTTACCTAATTTTCGTAATGCCTCTTTTTCTAATTTTCTAATTTTCTAAATTCTTAGTTTCATTTCTTCCTATTTCTCTCCTAAATTCATGGAAATGACATGTCAATTTGTCATAAATTTGTCATTATTGACAATCAATCAATTTTGACATAGAAGTTGTCATAATTTGTCATAAATTATCAATCAACAAATTTTGCATAGAAAGTGCATAATTTGTCATAATTTGTCATAATTGACATAA
Organism: Cryptomeria japonica; assembly: GCF_030272615.1. Classification (NCBI taxonomy): domain Eukaryota; kingdom Viridiplantae; phylum Streptophyta; class Pinopsida; order Cupressales; family Cupressaceae; genus Cryptomeria; species Cryptomeria japonica. The sequence goes on from NC_081411.1 coordinate 836,468,733, forward strand.
TTGATTTGCAATTTCCATTTGAATTGAATCATGCTAATCTTGTCATCTCTCCAATTTTTCTATAAATTGGATGAATTTCCTCAATCAAACCCCTTAATTTGGTAATTAATAATCCTTAATCAGACTATCGAATTTAAGCTTCTAGTACTCTTGATCAAAAATCCCGTCTACTTGCTTTCAATTGTGTGTGCACTTGTAGGTGAGATCCACAACTATATGGAGAAGAAAGAAGAACAATGGAGCCGCACGAAGGAGCATTCAAATCGTGTCTATGGTTTCCATAACTTCTTTGCTTTAGAATGTTTTTATTTCATGTCTCTATTGAATGTGTTTAGGATAGATTCATTGCAATGAATGCACTTGTGATTGATGATTAATGTTTATATTGCTTGTGATGATTTCCTATTTCCTAACATACATTAATGCATATGTCATTATCATTGTCTGGGGCATTTTTCATTATTGTTCTTTGAAACAATGCTTAAAATCGCATTGTCTCAAAGAGGGGCAAAATGTAGACACTTAAAAATGGTCAACGCTTGCAGGGTCATACTTTAACATTTGCACATTGCCTCATTTTAGGTTTTTGCTTCGCATTAACATTTCTCCTATGTCACGCACTTGGTTTTTATCATTTGCGAGCATCGAGTCATTCTTCTATCATCTCACCTTTGAATTTGGTCTTGTCGACAACAACCTTCAGTCATGATTTTGGTCGATCTTTGTCCTTGTCAATCTTGTCATATTGCGATCCATTCGTCATCGATCCTTGTCCTTTCCAATCATGTCAATTTGGTCAATTTGTCATTAGATTTTGTCAACCAATCTCAATCAAATCATTTATCAACACTGGTCATTTATCAATTCAAAATCATGATCGAATCGATATCAACTATCCTTTGTCAAGACCTAATTGCCGTTCTTGCATTGCTAATTCATCTCTTTAGGGTTTCGTGATTTCATCATTTAACCTTGCTTATCATTTTCTTCCTTTAGGATTAATAGATTACTTATTTATCCTAAGTCTTCTCATTACAATTAAATGTTCATTTAATTGGCCGATTATTCCTCTTTGTGAATTAATTAATAAATGACAAATTATTAATTAATTTACCTAATTTTCCTAATGCCTCTTTTTCTAATTTTCTAATTTTCTAAATTCTTAGTTTCATTTCTTCCTATTTCTCTCCTAAATTCATGGAAATGACATGTCAATTTGTCATAAATTTGTCATAATTGACAATCAATCAATTTTGACATAGAAGTTGTCATAATTTGTCATAAATTATCAATCAACAAATTTTGCATAGAAAGTGCATAATTTGTCATAATTTGTCATAATTGACGTAATTGATTTGCAATTTCCATTTGAATTGAATCATGCTAATCTTGTCATCTCTCCAATTTTTCTATAAATTGGATGAATATCTTCAATCAAACCCCTTAATTTGGTAATTAATAATCCTTAATCAGACTATGGAATTTAAGCTTCTAGTACTCTTGATCAAAAATCCCGTCTACTTGCTTTCAATTGTGTGTGCACTTGTATGTGAGATCCACAACTATATGGAGAAGAAAGAAGAACAATGGAGCTGCATGAAGGAGCATTCAAATCCTGTCTATGGTTTGCATAATTTCATTGCTTTAGAATGTTTTTGTTTCATGTCTCTATTGAAAGTGTTTAGGATAGATTCATTGTAATGAATGCACTTGTGATTAATGATTAATGTTTATATTGCTTGTGATGATTTCCTATTTCCTAACGTAAATTAATGCATATGTCATTATCATTGTCTGGGGCATTTTTCATTATTGTTCTTTGAAACAACGCTTAAAATCGCATTGTCTCAAAGAGGGGCAAAATGTAGACACTTATGGTCAACGCTTGCAGGGTCATACTTTAACATTTGCGCATTGCCTCATTTTAGGTTTTTGCGTCGCATTAACATTTCTCCTATGTCACGCACTTAGTTTTTATCATTTGCGAGCATCGAGTCATTCTTCTATCATCTCACTTTCGAATTTGGTCTTGTCGACAACAACCTTCAGTCATGATTTTGGTCGATCTTTGTCCTTGTCAATCTTGTCATATTGCGATCCATTCATCATCGATCCTTGTCCTTTCCAATCATGTCAATTTGGTGAATTTGTCATTAATTTTTGTCAACCAATCTCAATCAAATCATTTATCAACACTGGTCATTTATCAATTCAAAATCATGATCGGATCGATATCAACTATCCTTTGTCAAGACCTAATTGTCGTTCTTGCATTGCTAATTCATCTCTTTAGGGTTTCGTGATTTCATCATTTAGCCTTGCTTATCATTTTCTTCCTTTAGGATTAATAAATTACTTATTTATCCTAAGTCTTCTCATTACAATTAAATGTTCATTTAATTGGCTGATTATTCCTCTTTGTGAATTAATTAATAAATGACAAATTATTAATTAATTTACCTAATTTTCCTAATGCCTCTTTTTCTAATTTTCTAATTTTCTAAATTCTTAGTTTCATTTCTTCCTATTTCCCTCCTAAATTCATGGAAATGACATGTCAATTTGTCATAAATTTGTCATAATTGACAATCAATCAATTTTGACATAGAAGTTGTCATAATTTGTCATAAATTATCAATAAACAAATTTTGCATAGAAAGTGCATAATTTGTCATAATTTGTCATAATTGACATAATTGATTTGCAATTTCCATTTGAATTGAATCATGCTAATCTTGTCATCTCTCCAATTTTTCTATAAATTGGATGAATTTCTTCAATCAAACCCCTTAATTTGGTAATTAATAATCCTTAATCAGACTATCGAATTTAAGCTTCTAGTACTCTTCATCAAAAATCCTGTCTACTTGCTTTCAATTGTGTGTGCACTTGTAGGTGAAATCCACAACTATATGGAGAAGAAAGAAGAACAATGGAGCCGCACGAAGGAGCATTCAAATCGTGTCTATGGTTTGCATAATTTCTTTGCTTTAGAATGTTTTTGTTTCATGTCTCTATTGAATGTGTTTAGGATAGATTCATTGCAATGAATGCACTTGTGATTGATGATTAATGTTTATATTGCTTGTGATGATTTCCTATTTCCTAACGTAAATTAATGCATATGTCATTATCATTGTCTGGGGCATTTTTCATTATTGTTCTTTGAAGCAATGCTTAAAATCGCATTGTCTCAAAGAGGGGCAAAATGTAGACACTTAAAAATGGTCAACGCTTGCAGGGTCATACTTTAACATTTGCGCATTGCCTCATTTTAGGTTTTTGCATCGCATTAACATTTCTCCTATGTCACGCACTTGGTTTTTATCATTTGTGAGCATCGAGTCATTCTTCTATCATCTCACCTTCGAATTTGGTCTTGTTGACAACAACCTTCAGTCATGATTTTGGTCGATCTTTGTCCTTGTCAATCTTATCATATTGCGATCCATACGTCATCGATCGTTGTCCTTTCCAATCATGTCAATTTGGTCAATTTGTCATTAATTTTTGTCAACCAATCTCAATCAAATCATTTATCAACACTGGTCATTTATCAATTCAAAATCATAATCGAATTGATATCAACTATCCTTTGTCAAGACCTAATTGTCGTTCTTGCATTGCTAATTCATCTCTTTAGGGTTTCGTGATTTCATCATTTAACCTTGCTTATCATTTTCTTCCTTTAGGATTAATAAATTACTTATTTATCCTAAGTCTTCTCATTACAATTAAATGTTCATTTAATTGGCTGATTATTCCTCTTTGTGAATTAATTAATAAATGACAAATTATTAATTAATTTACCTAATTTTCCTAATGCCTCTTTTTCTAATTTTCTAATTTTCTAAATTCTTAGTTTCATTTCTTCCTATTTCTCTCCTAAATTCATGGAAATGACATGTCAATTTGTCATAAATTTGTCATAATTGACAATCAATCAATTTTGACATAGAAGTTGTCATAATTTGTCATAAATTTTCAATCAACAAATTTTGCATAGGAAGTGCATAATTTGTCATAATTTGTCATAATTGACATAATTGATTTGCAATTTCCATTTGAATTGAATCATGCTAATCTTGTCATCTCTCCAATTTTTCTATAATTTGGATGAATTTCTTCAATCAAACCGCTTAATTTGGTAATTAATAATCCTTAATCAGACTATCAAATTTAAGCTTCTAGTACTCTTGATAAAAAGTCCGATCTACTTGCTTTCAATTGTGTGTGCACTTGTAGGTGAGATCCACAACTATATGGAGAAGAAAGAAGAACAATGGAGCCACACAAAGGAGCATTCAAATCGTGTCTATGGTTTGCATAATTTCTTTGCTTTAGAATGTTTTTGTTTCATGTCTCTATTGAATGTGTTTAGGATAGATTCATTGCAATGAATGCACTTGTGATTGATGATTAATGTTTATATTGCTTGTGATGATTTCCTATTTCCTAACGTACATTAATGCATATGTCATTATCATTGTCTGGGGCATTTTTCATTATTGTTCTTTGAAGCAACGCTTAAAATCACATTGTCTCAAAGAGGGGCAAAATGTAGACACTTAAAAATGGTCAACGCTTGCAGGGTCATACTTTAACATTTGCGCATTGCCTCATTTTAGGTTTTTGCGTCGCATTAACATTTCTCCTATGTCACGCACTTGGTTTTTATCATTTGCGAGCATCGAGTCATTCTTCTATCATCTCACCTTCGAATTTCGTCTTGTCGACAATAACCTTTAGTCATGATTTTGGTCGATCTTTGTCCTTGTCAATCTTGTCATATTGCGATCCATTCGTCATCGATCCTTGTCCTTTGCAATCATGTCAATTTGGTCAATTTGTCATTAATTTTTGTCAACCAATCTCAATCAAATCATTTATCAACACTAGTCATTTATCAATTCAAAATCATGATCGAATCGATATCAACTATCCTTTGTCAAGACGTAATTGTCGTTCTTGCATTGCTAATTCATCTCTTTAGGGTTTCATGATTTCATCATTTAACCTTGCTTATCCTTTTCTTCCTTTAGGATTAATAAATTACTTATTTATCCTAAGTCTTCTCATTACAATTAAATGTTCATTTAATTGGCTAATTATTCCTTTTTGTGAATTAATTAATAAATGACAAATTATTAATTAATTTACCTAATTTTCCTAATGCCTCTTTTTCTAATTTTCTAATTTTCTAAATTCTTAGTTTCATTTCTTCCTATTTCTCTCCTAAATTCATGGAAATGACATGTCAATTTGTCATAAATTTGTCATAATTGACAATCAATCAATTTTGACATAGAAGTTGTCATAATTTGTCATAAATTATCAATCAACAAATTTTGCATAGAAAGTGCATAATTTGTCATAATTTGTCATAATTGACATAATTGATTTGCAATTTCCATTTGAATTGAATCATGCTAATCTTGTCATCTCTCCAATTTTTCTATAAATTGGATGAATTTCTTCAATCAAACCCCTTAATTTGGTAATTAATAATCCTTAATCACACTATCGAATTTAAGCTTCTAGTACTCTTGATCAAAAATCCCGTCTACTTGCTTTCAATTGTGTGTGCACTTGTAGGTGAGATCCACAACTATATGGAGAAGAACGAAGAACAATGGAGCCGCATGATGGAGCATTCAAATCGTGTCTATGGTTTGCATAATTTCTTTGCTTTTGAATGTTTTTGTTTCATGTCTCTATTGAATGTGTTTAGGATAGATTCATTGCAATGAATGCACTTGTGATTGATGATTAATGTTTGTATTGCTTGTGATGATTTCCTATTTCCTAACGTACATTAATGCATATGTCATTATCATTGTCTGGGGCATTTTTCATTATTGTTCTTTGAAACAACGCTTAAAATCGCATTGTCTCAAAGAGAGGCAAAATGTAGACACTTAAAAATGGTCAACGCTTGCAAGGTCATACTTTAACATTTGCGCATTGCCTAATTTTAGGTTTTTGCGTCGCATTAACATTTCTCCTATGTCACGCACTTGTTTTTTATCATTTGCGAGCATCGAATCATTCTTCTCTCATCTCACCTTCGAATTTGGTCTTGTCGACAACAACCTTCAGTCATGATTTTGGTCGATCTTTGTCCTTGTCAATCTTGTCATATTGCGATCCATTCGTCATCGATCCTTGTCCTTTCCAATCATTTTAATTTGGTCAATTTGTCATTAATTTTTGTCAACCAATCTCAATCAAATCATTTATCAACACTGGTCATTTATCAATTCAAAATCATGATCGAATCGATATCAACTATCCTTTGTCAAGACCTAATTGTCGTTCTTGCATTGCTAATTCATCTCTTTAGGGTTTCGTGATTTCATCATTTAACCTTGCTTATCATTTTCTTCCTTTAGGATTAATAAATTACTTATTTATCCTAAGTCTTCTGATTACAATTAAATGTTCATTTAATTGGCTAATTATTCCTCTTTGTGAATTAATTAATAAATGACAAATTATTAATTAATTTACCTAATTTTGCTAATGCCTCTTTTTCTAATTTTCTAATTTTCTAAATTCTTAGTTTAATTTCTTCCTATTTCTCTCCTAAATTCATGGAAATGACATGTCAATTTGTCATAAATTTGTCATAATTAACAATCAATCAATTTTGACATAGAAGTTGTCATAATTTGTCATAAATTATCAATCAACAAATTTTGCATAGAAAGTGCATAATTTGTCATAATTTGTCATAATTGACATAATTGATTTGCAATTTCCATTTGAATTGAATCATGCTAATCTTGTCATCTCTCCAATTTTTCTATAAATTGGATGAATTTCTTCAATCAAACCCCTTAATTTGGTAATTAATAATCCTTAATCAGACTATCGAATTTAAGCTTCTAGTACTCTTGATCAAAAATCCCGTCTACTTGCTTTCAATTGTGTGTGCACTTGTAGGTGAGATCCACAACTATATGGAGAAGAAAGAAGAACAATGGAGCCACACGAAGGAGCATTCAAATCGTGTCTATGGTTTGCATAATTTCTTTGCTTTTGAATGTTTTTGTTTCATGTCTCTATTGAATGTGTTTAGGATAGATTCATTGCAATGAATGCACTTGTGATTGATGATTAATGTTTATATTGCTTGTGATGATTTCCTATTTCCTAACGTACATTAATGCATATGTCATTATCATTGTCTGGGGCATTTTTCATTATTGTTCTTTGAAACAACGCGTAAAATCTCATTGTCTCAAAGAGGGGCAAAATGTAGACACTTAAAAATGGTCAACGCTTGCAGGGTCATACTTTAACATTTGCGCATTGCCTCATTTTATGTTTTTGTGTCACATTAACATTTCTCCTATGTCACGCACTTGGTTTTTATCATTTGCGAGCATCGAGTCATTCTTCTATCATCTCACCTTCGAATTTGGTCTTGTCGACAACAACCTTCAGTCATGATTTTGGTCGATCTTTGTCCTTGTCAATCTTGTCATATTGCGATCCATTCGTCATCGATCCTTGTCCTTTCCAATCATGTCAATTTGGTCAATTTGTCATTAATTTTTGTCAACCAATCTCAATCAAATCATTTATCAACACTGGTCATTTATCAATTCAAAATCATGATCGAATCGATATCAACTATCCTTTGTCAAGACCTAATTGCCGTTCTTGCATTGCTAATTCATCTCTTTAGGGTTTTGTGATTTCATCATTTAACCTTGCTTATCATTTTCTTCCTTTAGGATTAATAAATTACTTATTTATCCTAAGTCTTCTGATTACAATTAAATGTTCATTTAATTGGCTAATTATTCCTCTTTGTGAATTAATTAATAAATGACAAATTATTAATTAATTTACCTAATTTTCCTAATGCCTCTTTTTCTAATTTTCTAATTTTCTAAATTCTTAGTTTCATTTCTTCCTATTTCTCTCCTAAATTCATGGAAATGACATGTCAATTTGTCATAAATTTGTCATAATTGACAATCAATCAATTTTGACATAGAAGTTGTCATAATTTGTCATAAATTATCAATCAACAAATTTTGCATAGAAAGTGCATAATTTGTCATAATTTGTCATAATTGACATAATTGATTTGCAATTTCCATTTGAATTGAATCATGCTAATCTTGTCATCTCTCCAATTTTTCTATAAATTGGATGAATTTATTCAATCAAACCCCTTAATTTGGTAATTAATAATCCTTAATCAGACTATCGAATTTAAGCTTCTAGTACTCTTGATCAAAAATCCCGTCTACTTGCTTTCAATTGTGTGTGCACTTGTAGGTGAGATTCACAACTATATGGAGAAGAGAGAAGAATAATGGAGTTGCATGAAGGAGCATTCAAATCGTGTCTATGGTTTTCATAATTTCTTTGCTTTTGAATGTTTTTGTTTCATGTCTCTATTGAATGTGTTTAGGATAGATTCATTGCAATGAATGCACTTGTGATTGATGATTAATGTTTATATTGCTTGTGATGATTCCTATTTCCTAACGTACAGAGACAATCAGAGATTCAAAGCCTAATCAGAACTCATCTTTTCATAGCCATATGTTGATTAAGAGTTCATTTCATCATATTTACACATTGTAGACAAATTGTATGTTAGTGAGACTTCCTTGATGGTTGTAGCCCTCTAGGAAACTTGATTGAGAAGTGAGCTCTAGGAAGTGAGCCTAAATTCAAGTGCATTCCCATCTATGTAATATTTATGTACTCTTGGCCATAGTATATGAATAGTGTGGGTTGTAGCCCCACTGTGGTTTTTCCCTTTCCAAGTTTCCACGAAAAAATTCTGGTTTTGTGGATTTGTGTTTTTATTGTTGCATGTTTATGTTCTTATCTATTATGCATTGTTAAACGGTGGATAAAGAATAAGTTTGTTGTTTCAATTTCTGGTAGATCACTGATTCACCCCCCTCTTAATGATCTCTAATTTTAACAATTGGTATCAGAGCCTAGTTCCTCTGAGGAAGATTAACCTCTTGAGGAAGATCTGGAAGATTGATTCAATGGACTCAGGTTTCCAAAGATAACTTAATGTGGCACTTGAGGATCTTGATTGTACTACAAGTGAGGTCTATACCTTGAAGAAGAATCTAAATGCTACTGATGAATTCATTAGTGAGATGAAGGATCAAGTTAGTATTTACAGAGAAAAGAGGAAGGAATTAATGGAAAAGTTGAAGGAGAAAGAAGATCAAATCATGGAATATCAAGACAAAGCTGATGAGGTTAACAAGATTTAGAGAGAAAATGTTGATTTGAAGAATGGGATGCAATCCATTGTGATGAGACTGACTAAGGAGATTGAGGACCGGAAGAAGAATGGGGAAAATATGGCACAATCATTGAAGGAAAGAGATGATGAATATTTCAGCCTTACCTATGAGAATGATCAGTTGAAGCTTGAGTTTACACAATCAAGGAATAATGTGTTAGACACAATGCACCACTGAGAGGGGGAGGGGGTGAGTTAGTGGTTCTCAAATATTTTCCCTTTACTAACTTTATGTGAGCATGCCAATTATTGGATCCAACTAGGAACACAATTACTGGTTGGAGAGAGGATTAACTCAAATGCAAACACATACAAAGGGATATCTTATAACACCAGGATGTACAAGGAAAACCCAAGATGGGAAAAATCTCAGTGAGCAATGTTGGTGAAGTCTATTGCTCCAATCCAACCTCACAATAAAACACAGTTACAAAGTTTAGGGCACCAACCTAAGGAGCACCAACCCCTGACTTTAGGGCACCAACCCAAGGAGCAACAACCCCTGCACTGAGCTACAACTCAGTGTTCACAATGTAAACATTAAATACATAAGTAGTTATCTTGTCATGAGTGAATATTGCAACCATTATATATATCTTACTCTATCGGTGAGATACCTTCTCTACTTCATCGACTCACTTCTTTGTTACTCTTCACTAATTCAACTCTTTCTCAATTCTCTATCTATCTTCTTTGTAGCCTCCTTCACTTCTACTTTGCTGGTATGAACACTACCAGTTCTTTGCTCCTACCAGTTTGAAAACTTCAACTAGGTTCTCCCTCGCTCTCACTCACTTCTCAGATGCTCATTAAACACTTGGCTGATTTTCTCTTACACTTGCAGAAGTATCACACTTCGTAGTAGCACAATATTATTTTCCTCAGTAGCAACAAACAATCTCTTTTGGCCTTCATACTTATAACCAGGTTTTCTCGCCAACGCTCAATTCAAAATCTAGGCGGTTAGGGTTTCCTCACCATCCTCAAGGCAAGCCAAATCCAATCAGATCTTGTTTGATCTGATCACTTTGACATCCATCTACATAGCTCCACCATTAACGTGTTAGGATTCCCAAAGACACTGTGAGGGGGGGTGAATCAATATCTGACCGGTATACAAATTTACTTGAATTATAACATGAAAAGCATATAAAAAATGTGTACCGATAAACCAAAAATAATGCAGCAATAAGAATAACAACCATAACACAATATTTGTAACCTCGGTGGGATTTGTGACCCACAATATTCGCTTACTGGCCAATAAGGGAATATTACTGTTTACAATAGGGGCCTGCACATGTAGGAAGGCCAAGTTCCTAGAGCTCACTGCTCAGTTACAAAAGAAGTCACACTGACTTACAAAATTGGATTATACAAATCCAATGTCTTGTACTGCTTCAGATCGGCATCTACTATGCCAGATTCAGTACCGGTTTAAGCTCTGCAATATACATAAACCTTTATCCCAATAATTCACACATTAGGTCTACTATGATCTTTTCTTACTTCGCATCATAAACGATCTATAATGATCTCATACTTATATGATTCATATTACAATCCACCATGTCAGCTTACAAAATATAAATACACAAAATTCCTATCGGCCAGGATGCCGGTAGTCTTCCTTTTAGGTGTCGGTGTTTTGTATGTTGGTGTAGAGTCTGTCAATACTGGTGCCTATATCTATCTACTAGTATCATATTATTGCAAGGTTGCCATCAATGACAATACCTTCAATCACGTACAATTCTCATTGGAGTGTGCATTTGCCAACAATCTCCCCCTTTGGCATTGATGGCAACACTCATGAGAAAAATCCAAAAATGTATATCCAAAAATGGTTTGCTGGTGCAGGAGCACCCTTCAAAGGGCTCTCACCATTTTCTTTTATTGTGTTCTTGCTTCTTTGAGAAGCCATTGTATATAAAATAAGAGCCATGTGCTCATTGGTCCTAGTTGAGGTCCTAGGGTCATAAGTCAAAGTTGAGTTTTTCTTGAAAGTAGAGGGTATGTGTGGATTTGAGGTGTTTAGGGTCCTTCTTAGCATGGTAGTGTCCTTAGGATAGCCCAATGTGGGTCTAGGAGTCAAGGGAAGCAACATTGAGAAAGTTGCTCAAAAGTTGCATGACAACTTTTCAAAGTTGTCAAGCAACTTTTCCACCTAGTAGGTCAAGATCTTTAGTTTAGCATGGATAAACCTAATATGGGCACACAGACCGAGGAAGGAGTAGTATAAGTAGTTGCAAACCCTAAGATAATGGGTTGGATTTCAGTTGTTGTACAACCCAAAAGAAAGTGACTTGACTATGACTGCAATTTTGTTACCAGTCAGCACAAATGGAGTAAGAAAAGATTATTAATGGATTGATTTTCAAGAAAACCTATGTTGAGAGTCTTATATGGTGTTTTTACTTCCATTTTGAGCATTTATATTAGGTTTTGTTTTGCATGTGTGGTGTGTTTGTAAATATTTTGTAAATTACCTTCTCACTGTCTAGTCTTGGACTGTTTTGAGAAAATAGGTTGTTAACTCCTTTCCCCATTGTGGAATTGCCATGAAACCATGGGGAATAGGAGTATAGACCCTATACATTACTTTAGAGAAAGTAGAGCCCTTGAAGATGAAGGGAAGCCAACTAAAGACCCACTCCTAGGCAAGACTAGACAGTGCCCGGCTAGGAAGGGTTAAAGTGCAAAGGTCCAGGAGAGCAAGGAAGGTCAGAGGAGGAGGCACCCTTTGGAGGAGTTGTAGAGGGGTGAGTGGAGAACCATTGGTGAGAAGGAGGAGCTTCCACCAATCCATACAAGGTGGTAAGAGCATCAAACCAACACTGTGACCTTGGCAGGCCTAAAAACCCTATTTAAAACCCTTAAAAACCCCAAAATTCACTTAGGACAGTGTACGGACACTTGGAGGCCCAAAACTAGAAAAATCCTTGAGCCCTTTCCAAATGAATAGTAGGTATTTTGGGAAGCTTCACAAGAATATGAATCATTTGCAAGAGGGAGCCCTAAAAGACCGGATAGGAGGCCTAATTGGACACAATCCTTGTAGCCCTATTTTGTAGGCAAAAGACAAAATAGTGAGATTGGTAAGGGGTTGGAAGCTTGAAACCTCTTGGGGGTACATGAATGGATGGAAAACCATCTCTAAGACCTGTCCTGACCTTTCTAGGACCTAGGAAGGTGTGGAACAAGCCAAACCCTTACTAGCCTAAGTAAGGGTTCTTTGAATCTCATGAGTAGGTGAGACCTTAGGAGTAGTATTTCAAGTGTTGGTGGGTGGATTGGGCAAGGTCAGGGGATTCCAAAAGAAGGGGAAGTCATAGAGACCCTAGGGCATGGTTAGAACACCTAGTGATCCAAGGAAAGGATCCAAGAGCATAGGTTAGGCTAGTCTATCCCAAACCCCATCCCATCATTTGCCAAAATTGTCTTACCAAAAATGTTGTTTCAAAATTGAGTGCTCCCCTTGAGTAGATGATGTCCTTCTTCTAATCATTTTTCTCATCTCCACTACTCCCCCTTTGACATCAATGACAAAGGTTGTCATTCATTGTCTGTGGAGTGTGGTTCCTGCCTAGATCCTTGTAACTGGTGGGTTACAATCTAGAAAAGATCTAGCAGTACCAAGTTTAGACTGTCGTTGAACCTTTTTCTATCCTTTAATGCCGCTTCTATTCTCTAAACTATACCGGTGAGTATGTGCATTTTCTCTGCCGGTGTCTTGAGTCCGGGAACCAGAGCCTTAGAAATTTCTTTTCTCAAAGAAATGTGGTAATCTAGTTTAGGACTTAGTTTGCATTTTAAGCTCTTTGCCTTATGCTTTATTTTCTCTTTATCCTTTTCTAACTTCTCAATTTTCTCTTCAATCTCTGCAATTTTCTTTTCTATTTCCAAAAATGAATCTGATGTGCCTATTAGGTTGTCAACAATATTGTTAATCTCAGTTTGTGTTTTTGCTGATCTTCAAATTTATATCCTCTATCAAGATGTCAGTTTTGCATGTATCCTTGTATAGTTTCTAGAAATCAAAAATTGTTTCTCCTAGTTCCGATAATAAGGTTTCCGTTTTCCCCTTATTCTCCTTCACTATTTCCTCAAAGAATTTTTCTTCTTCTTTATTCAGTCTCTCTTTAAATGTCTCCTCATTTATTTGATCAACTGTCAAAATGTTTCCAGTAATGAATTTAGACAATGTGTCTAGTTGACCTAAAGAATCTTTGTTATTCACAATGCACTTGGGTGCTATCAATTTAAGAATAGGAATTGTGTCATCAATAGCCTTATAGGCTTGTGCATTACACTCTGTGATCTTCTTTATGGAGTCCAATAAGACCTCTATCACATTTGTAAGCAAGAATTATGCTATTGAAGTACCAGATGTTTGTCCAACTATTTCACAATTTCCTTGTTGCTAGTTGTAGTAATAACCTTACTTGTTTTTACCTCTGGTGGGTCAGTCTGTGTTTGCATTTCTACTAGCAAAGGTTTTGGCTTTTTAGCTATAGTCGGTGGCACTGTTTCAGTTTGAACCTATGTCTCAACCTGTTTCTGTTCCAGTTTCTCCATTTGTGTCTCAGAAGGTTTCTCTGAGCTCTCAGTTACTGGTTTCTTGGATGTAGTCTCTATCTGCACTTCTGGTTTCTCTGTATTTACCTCTTATTGTTTTTTAGTTTCATTTACCAGTGGTTCTTTCCCAGTGGTGTCCTCTGCCGATTTCTCTGTAGGTTTTTCTATGCTTATATTTACAGTGTCACTAACTCCAATCTCAACATCTATAGTCGGTGACTCAGTAGCCATATCTTTTCTTTTATCTTCAATGGTTTCTTTATCTACCACAATGTTCACTTCTTGGGTGTCTATATTCAGGATTTGTATCCTCTAGAGGAGTCTCCATTCTCTTTGTGGTCGGTTGATTGTCAATGTTATGTGCCAATGGAGTATCAGTAAGAGGTGGGGGTAAATTACCAGTTATTTTAAGGCTTGGAGGTCCACCTATGTTACCTTTCCCCTTATCCTTGTCCTTTTGGTATACCCTGATGGTCTTGGGTCTTATGAGTTCTTCCCTTTTTTCTTTTTCAACAAAGAATATGTCCCATGCATCTGTTGTTTCTTTAGAAACTTCATTCACTCTGCCTGCCATCAGTGCTACATGCCGGTGAGTGGTTGAAAACACTGTCCGGTTAGCCTCACTGATTAATTGGTCTATTTCATTAGGTGAGTTAACTGGATGCACTGCAAGTAATTTTTTAATTTTTATTTTCTTATCCAGCTCAACAATGGCTACCCTTCTGGCTTCTAGTCTTCTAGACAAATCATTGGGTATCTCATCAACAATTTCCAACAAAAATTTCTTGAATATATCCAAGTGCAAAATTACACTATTTTCTATGCTTTCTTTGTCATCAGGAGAAAGTGTATTATACAGTTTGCTAATGTTTTTCAACTTTCTATCCTTTGTTATTTCACTAAGAATTTTATCTAGTGGAGCAATATCTTATTTTATCTTCTTCTTCTTCGGAGTCAACTTCTTAATAGGAGGCCTAACTGCCTATTGCTTTTCTCTTGTTTTCCTAGGTGTAGGTGAGGGTGATGGTGAGGGTTTTCTTTTCCTTTCTACCCTTTTGAATACTACTGGTATATCACTCTCAGAAGAAGTTCCAACTGGTGAAAGATGAGCTTCCGGTTGTAGTCCTTCCAACTCACTTTCCTTGATACCAGTTTGCTTCAATACATCTTCCTTAATTGCTTATGCTTGTCTAGTGCCTTTCCTTACTATTTGTTCAACTTTCTTAACTCTTTTCCTAGACTAAACTCCACTGTCAATTGTTTCTGCATTGCCAAAGATTTCTTCAGAGGGTTCCTTTGGTGCTTCAAGGAGGGATTTTGCATAAGTTTCTATGATGTTGTCATTTCTTTCATACCCCATTTCAGTTACCCAGATAGTTCTAGGTATAACTACCTCCATCCAGATTTCATCTTTCTTGATTAAAAAACATATTTCCTTTTGATATTTGTCTACAACTGCCTATGATAGCCTTATTCTAGTTTTCATTTGAGCCTTTAGTGCTTGAAAATGTTCATTTATGTTTTTCTCTCTGTCTTCTCCCATGTTTAATAAATCCAATAGTTGCTTTCCTACCGGTATGTTAAAGCCAAAGTCTTTCCTACCAATACTGAGTACTTGCTTAGTAATGTACAACATCAAGCATACAAGTGAATTTCCAAATCTAAAGGTTTCTTTCTTATCCCCTTTAATCTTATTTAGATTGTTTATCAATTCATCTTTGAGCCATTCACATACATCTATTCTAGCATTATCAATAACCATGTCATATGCACTTTTGATACATAGGCTAGATACTGAGTTTAACCTATTTGCATGTGTATCCTTGTAGCCTAAAATCATACTGACAAATCTGACATTGATGTCCTTCACATCATTTACCCTTAAAGATCTTTTGTCAAAAGTTGCACCGATTAGTTTCATCACTATGTCATTTGAGACCTTTTTTGTTCTATCAGGCCTGCTACCGGTGGAAGGTAACCCTATTATTGCCTTAACTACTTCTTTGGTAATCTTATGGATGGAATCCAGCCAAAATAATTCACCATGGACTCTACTTATAACTATTCTTATCACATCTTCAGGAAAATCAGGAATGCTAAGAATATCCACAAAACCTAGGGTTTCTATTACCTTGTGTTCTAGTTTGACATCACCATCTACATCACAAATCATAGTCCTATACATGTTCTTGATCTCATCATCACCTAATTCCTCTATATGACAATGTATGTATATTCTAGGATCCTCTGCATAGACTACTCCCTTAGGTATTTTAGAGAATGCACCTATGGTATCATCCTTCTTCACTATTTCGGGAACCAGTTTGAATACGGGTCTAGGGCGCTTGATAACTTCAATCACAATAGGGTTTGTAATAAATTCAGGTGTGGATGAGGAAGTTATAGTTATAAATACCTTAATATTCCTTAAGGATGAGTGCTTGGATGAACTACTTCACCTTTTTGCTAAGGATGCCTTCACTCGGGAATTTTTGCACTCTCAAAGATTTGAATGCTCAGTGAATGAAAAAGGAGCTAAAACACTTGCTTTATAATGTTATTTTCTCCAGCTACCATATTTAATGCTTGTCGGTTAAGTTACAACTTAACTCATCTGCTGGTATAGAAGTAATTCAACTTCTTACCATCAATTGAGGGTATAATATCATGTTTTTCAATCTATTGCTAAATCCCCAAAGGATTTTCCTATCAGCTAGATGAAGAGTCTCCTGCTGGTGGAGTGATGCTCTATTCTGTTGGTGGAAGAGTATTCCCATCAATGTTATAATCTGACTTTATGATCCATTGCTCTAAGAATTCTTGTTTTACCTCTTCAACCTTTTCTTTACCTTTCAAGATAAGACCTTTGTTATTTTCTGGTGATGCCTTTCTTCTATAGAATTTTGCAATATGTCCAATCTTCTTACAAGCATAACAAGTCACATTGTTTTTCTAAATAGCTTTCCCATATCCTATGTCAGTTTGTGTTCTGCATTGACTAGATAAGTGTCCAAATCTTCCACAAACATAACATCTTACATTCATTCTACAATTTTCTTAATTATGACCAACTTTGTTGCACTTAGAACATTGAGCGGTGGGTATATTAGTGTTCTGATAATTTTTAGATCTACACTGATTTTCTCTATGACCATACATGTTACAGTTAAAGCATTTCCCATTAAATTTGTAAGCATTAGGTTGTCTTACCGGTTTACTATGATCATGATTGTTTGCAGTATTAGAGCTTTCACCCAACTTCAAAGCCAAGGCCATTTGTATCTCCATTAGGTTTCTGGTTTTTCATCATGTCATCAAGTTCTTCTAAGATTTTCTTGAATTTCTCCTTGTGTTGATTTGTAGCAGCCAATTGTCTCCCCAAGATTCCTTTCTGTCTCATGAGTTCATTTGTGTCATTTTGTGTATGCATCAGATCTGTCTTCAACATATCATTTTCATGATTGAGTCTTGTGTTTTCATTTCTATCATCATTTAGTCTTCTAACCAAGTCATCTTCATTCTTCTTTCTATCTTCAATTTCTTTACAAAATCTCATAGTCATATCTTGCATCTCATTCTTCATTGTGTTGTTCTCTTGTCTCAGTTTGTTCACTAGATCATTAAGAGTTTCCTTTTCATCATTATCATTCTGCATCTTTTCACAAAGTTCTCTTATTTTATTCCTTGCAATAGTAAGATTTTCTTGAAGTCCTTGAATAATATCCTATGCAGCCTTCAGATCATCTTCAAGTTTGATATTTTTCACCTTTTCTGCATCATAGTCTGAAAGAGCTATTTCTAATTGCTTCCTTATGTTTTCCATCTCTATCGGTGTCAAGATCTTCCTCAAGCTGTTAGGATTTTGAAAATAGAGGATGAGGCTCTGATACCAATTGTTAGGATTCTCAAAGATACTGAGAGGGGGGCGTGAATCAGTATCTGACTAGTATAAAAATTTACTTGAATAATAACATGAAAAGCATATCAAAACCATGTACCGATAAACCAAAAATAATTTAGAAAATAAGAATAACAACCACAAAATAAGAGACACACCATAACATAGTATTTTTAACAAGGAAACCCGGTGTGGGAAAAACCTTGGTGGGATTTGTGACCCACAATATTCACGTACTGGCCAACAAGGGAATATTACTATTTACAATAGTGGCCTGCACATGCAGGAAGGCCAAGTGCCTAGAGCTGATGTGCCTTCTAAAATATGCCTTCCTTCTTTAGCAACTTGTAAACAATTTGTTGGCATACTTATTTGTCAATCACCATTAATGGCATGATGGGTTGCTTCAACTACTCAGATCTGCTCGATTAGTCTACCCTCAATCCTTTCTTGTCCATTCAATCTCGAGTTGCACACTTTTGCACCTTCACCTCGAGCTTCACAATCTCCTTTAAAGTGGACCAACTCTACACCTACCTCATTGGTGTACATTCCATCTTCATCTGATCTAGGTTTAGCCACATTGGCTCCATGTGCCCTCTATGTCAATCATCTTCCAGTTTGGCTCCTTTATGTTGGTCCAGATAGGATCACTGACCAACCACTCTATCGGTTTCTCTTTCCTGCCGATTTACTAACCCTTCTAGGATCACACATTCTACTGGTTACCTCCTCATTTCTTCTCCTTGTTGAACTACTAGTGGAACACCTAAACTGGTCTTCAGACATGACAAACCTGAGAGATGCAAATTCCACAAAGTGGGAATCTTCTACATTTGCACCTTGTCCATATTACTGGTGGACATTACATATCGGTAAGCCCTCTTGATGACACCA
The DNA here is from genome assembly GCF_030272615.1 of Cryptomeria japonica. Lineage (NCBI taxonomy): Eukaryota > Viridiplantae > Streptophyta > Pinopsida > Cupressales > Cupressaceae > Cryptomeria > Cryptomeria japonica. Next base: position 836,487,401 of record NC_081411.1, read on the forward strand.
TGTGGTACAGGAGAAAATAACCCAAATGTACACTAGGAGGTTAAAGATCATTTCATGAATCATTTCACTCATATTTGAGTTTATATGGTCATTTTAATATATTTTGAGTCATTTTGTGAAGCATTGTAAGACATTTGCTCAAGATGTGTATTTGAGTCCTAATTGGGTCTAGGAGGTCAAATTTGTATAAAAAATTCATGGAAGGGTAAAGAGGATGTAAAAGGTTGTTTTGAGTCCATTTAAATGTATTTAAAGTGCACAAGCAAAGATTAGGGGTCATATTTATCAAAATGTCAAAATTGTCAATTGTGTCAAAAATGTTGTCAAGCACAAATTAAGGTTTCAGATTGATGATTATTTTTGGGTCATTGAGCACCCTAGGATTGGGACTCCATGGTTGATTTGGGGTTCTTGGTTGGTTTTTCATGATTCTCTGCATCACCATGTCATCAACCTTCACCAGACTCCATCTTCAGTCAGGACATTTTTTCTCTATCTACATCTGCAATACTCCTCATGTGACTTCCCTATTTGTGCAAAGGCTCTTCAAATAGGCATATGTGATGTGTTGTGAGCATATTCACTGCCAGTCATTGCTTCTCATGATGACTGCATCTTCATTAGGTGGGAGTGTTGTCGTGCTACAACCTCACAACATACCAGTGATATGTTCATTCTTCTCCTCTAGTGTTGATGTGATTTAGATACCATTGTGCCTATTTATCATAAACAACCACTCAACCACCTCTCTTTCTTATCACACAAGTTAGGGACTAACTTTTGTACTGGTGACTCTTGAGGTCATCTTCATTACCTTACCAATGTTCTGCAACACAAGGTGATATAAAAGATATCACATCTTTTACTCCTCCTTGATAGTGTTGTACTTACATTACTCATACCTGTTGACATCAAATGACAACACACTGCCAAAAATCTCCCCCTTTGGCATTTATGTCAACATATGTAGTATCCGGCATATACATAGTCTTTCTCCCCTTGACTAATATCCATGGATTCACACACATGTAGTATGTGGTATACTACAAAATCCTTCTCCTCCTTTGACAACAATGGAAAAGGGCACTATCAAGATATCATTTCTCCTTGTATTTACCAATCTCTAATAGATATCTTTGTCCCCCTTTGTCTTCATTGGATATAACACTTCCTTTGATACCATTCGTTATCTTTTCACTAGTCGTCACATCTTCTCAAGTCACAACACTTAAGATGGGGAACTTAACCATCAACTGACACCAATTGGGCATGCAAGTCTGATGCGTTTTGATAGATCACTCAATTTGTAGATAGATTGATACCAATTGTTGATGTATCAATGAATATTGCTCACCTAACAGTCAACCGGCAATACCTGTGCAATTTCCATTTCTTGTAGTTTGGGTAGTCAGCATCCTTACAAGTTTAAGCAAGCCAACTCTACATCATGAGAAATTGAACTCCCTCTAAGTCATACATCTCAGGTTCTTATCTTTGGTCAGGTATAGTACCAGGATTCCAATCTTCTCCATATACCAGTTTAGTTGTGCATATGTGATCATCTAATTATCCTTCAACTCCATTATATCCACCACAACCTCTGACATGATTCTGGATCCACTCAATGCCAGACAATGTTATCATCATGTCAAGAAATAAACTGGTTAGCCCAAAAGAATGCATGCCTAGATGAACAACCACGGGGTCAACAAATGTCATTCAATTCTTTTCCAATACCACTTGAGACATGAACTCCACATTCCATGCTACCAAGTCTAATGCAATGAACTTCCAACTTCATTGTCTTATATAACCTGCAAGTATCTATTAGCATATAGGTCGGTAACATCCTGCACATACTGGTTAATACCTGATATGCTTACTTATTGAAGCATACAATGGTGATCTAACATTGATCAGTAGGTATGTAGTTAACACAACCTCTACACACACTTATTACTTTCTTCCTTTACACCGGCAACAACATGTTCTTCCATGTTGCCTTCTTCATTGAGGGGGTGAATGATTAGTTCAATTTTCATTAGTCCCCCTGAGATCCTACATCTCCTTTAGGCCTTAGGAGATATTAACCTATGTAATGAGTGCACAGTGTCGGTCCATAGTCTTCTTCCTCCATACTTGCTTGATCTCATCCTTCTTCCCAATTTCAGGCTTGGGAATAGGTCTTTCCTTCTTCTGCTAATGAATCCTTCTATTTCTTGATTCTGCATTACATCCAGAAGTAGCACTATAGTAGAACACATCATCCATCTCAACTTCACGTCTAGGAAATATCTTGACATAGCAGTTTGACCTTCTGCTTTTGGTCATGTTGCTATTATTAGCAACCAAAACCGATGAACCTCTTGCTCCTGTAGGGGTATTTCTCCTTTGGTTCCAAGTAGGTCTCTAACTTTCATATGCTCTGAATCTATTTTCTGCAGAGCATAGTTGTTATACCTGCCTCCATGTGACTTTAGGTTTCTTTTCCTGCATTCAAACATTCTATGGCCAAGACCATTGCAGTTATGACAAACAACATTTGCAAAACCGAGAGAGGGAACATGCATGTATCTATTCTTGGATACATTTTTCTCATATGCATGTTGTCTATGAGATCCTATATTATTCCTTCTAGATCGCTTTCTATATTCTTCTACCCTATCACCATAGGCATTACATGCAAAATAGTAACCGGTAAATGATGGCATATGACTTACAATTTTATTTTGCCATGCATGAGGAGATCTTACTGGCCTTGCATCTCCATTTCTTCTTCTTCTTTGGGGATGGACCCTAGGTTGTCCTTTCTTTGTAGCTCTTTCATCTGATCTCTTCTTCTGTCATGCTTGTCTTGACTTGGTGGCAGCAACATTTCTATGTGTTCTACCGGTAGGAGGTCTTCTCCTATTCATGCTACTGTTAACACTGTCTTCCCCCATCTTTCCTTTCCCTTTTAGATCTGCATTGTTTCTCCATGCAATATTATTCTTCATCCTCATCTTGAGCTCATATTGACATTTCTTAAGTTCTTTTCCGAGGAACTCCATTTCAACTATTATTTGCTGATGCTCTTTATCCTTTGTCTCTAGCTCAACCTTTATATCTTTGCACTTGCATTCCTTGGTGTCTTTTTGTTTATTATTTAACTTTGAGATACATTTCTCAGATTCTTCAAGGCATCTGATCAACCAGTTTTTCTCAACAACTGTAGCATTTTTAAACAACTTGTATTCATTTCTTAGATTCTCCATTTCACTTCCATTGGAATCCAAGACTGATTTCAAATAATCAGTCAATCTTTTTGTCTCTTCTAGTTGAGTGGTCAATAAGTCAACCTTTTTGGTTTGATACTTCAAGGAAGGTTCTCAACTGACATCAATCCTCATGAACTGATCTTTTGTAGTCTTTAAAATTATTTCTAACCTTTTGAAGCTCTTCTAGAGAACTTACCAGTTCAAACTCAAGATCTACTTCTACATCTTCTTCTTCTTCTTTATCATCACTTCCAAATAGATCTTTCTAGTTATATCTATCTACCTTGTCTCCTTCCTCTTCAATGTCGCTATCAAACACATCAAACCGGTGGAATCTATCTGCATTATCCCTTTTTTATGTGTGACAATCAATGTCTATCTCATGGGCCATGAAAAGATGAGTCTCCTCATCAACATTACAGTTACAACAATTTGAACTACCTCTATCATCTGCACACAAATTTGTTGTAAAGTTCTTCTCACTCTCACAAGTTGATTCGGTGGTGTAAGGTTCATTTCCATATAGACTCTTCATTTTATCCCATAGACTCTTTTCCGATTTGCATCTATCCACCTATGAGGGAACATCACCGATGAGCCCACTAACTATGGCCTTCATGTCTTCTTCATTATAGATGCATCTTCTTTTATCTTCAGATCCAGAGGGAGGACTGCTAGTCCTAGGAAGATCATTAATTGGCATCTAGACATCATATCCTAGGGAGGACATGAAGACTTCCATTTTGCAACTCCACAAAGCATATTTTGAACCATCAAACATTGGAGCAGCAATTGAGACTAAACAAACCATTGTGTCCTTAGGCCAAAATCTACCCAAGATGGAGAAAGCTCATTTAGCTGGGAACCTAGGCTCTGATACCAATTATTAGACACAATGTACCACTGAGAGGGGGAGGGGTGAACTAGTGGTTCTCAAATATTTTCCCTTTACTAAGTTTATGTGAGCATGCTGATTATTGGATCTAATGAGGAACAAACTTATTGGTTAGAGAGAGGATTAACTCAAATACAAACACATATAAAGGGACATCTCATAACACTGGGATTTATGAGGAAAACCTAAGATGGGAAAAACCTTAGTGAGCAATGTTGCTAGAGTCTACTACTCCAATCCAACCTCACAATAAAACATAGTTACAAAGTTTAGGGCACCAACCCAAGGAGCACCAACCCAAGGAGCTACAAGCCTTGCACCAAGCTAAAACTTAGTGTTCATAATGTAAACATCAAATACATAAGTAGTTATCTTGTTACAAGTGAATCTTGAAACCCTTATATATATATATTACTCTATTGATGAGATACCTTCTCTTCTTCAACCACTTACTTCTCTACTGCTCTTCACCGATTCAACTCTTTGCCACTTCTCTATCTATCTTCTCTACAACCTCCTTCACTTCTTCTTTGTCAGTATGAACACTACCGGTTCTTCTCTCCTATCGGTTTGAACACTTCAACCAGGTTCTCCCTCACTCTCACTCACTTCTCAGATGCTCATTAAACATTTGGTTTATTTTCTCTTACACTTGCAGAAGTATCACACTTCATAGTAGCACAATATTATTTTCCTCAGTAGAAACAAACAATCTCTTTTGGCCTTCATACATATAGCCAGCTTTTCTTGCCAACACTCAATTCAAAATCCAAGCAGTTAGGGTTTCCTCACCATCCTCAAGTCAAGCCATATCCAATTTGATCTTTCTCGATCTGATCTCTCTAACATCCATCTACTCAGCTCCGCCATTAACGCACCTTGTAAAACATGCCTTCCTTCTTCAGCAACTTGTAAACAATTTGTTAGTATACTTCTTGGTCAATCGCTATTATTGGCATGATGGGTTGCTTCAACTACTCCAATATACTCTGTTAGTCTACGCTTGATCCTCTCTTACTCATTCAATCTCAAGCCACACACTTTTGCACCTTCACCTTGAGATATGCAATCTCCTTTAAAGTTGACCAACTCTACACCTACCCCATCGATGTACATTCCATCTTCATCTGACGTAGGTTTTTCCACATTGACTCCATGTGGCCTCTATGTCGATCATCTACTAGCTTGGCTCCTTTATGTTGGTCTAGATAGGATCACCAACCAACCACTCTACCGATCTCTCTTTCATATCAATTTACTAACCCTACTGGGATCATACATTCTACTGGTTACCTACTCATGTCTGCACCTTACTGAACTATCCGTGGAACACCTAAACCGGTCTTCAAACATGGCAAACCTAAGAGATGCACATTCTACAAAGTGGGAATCTTCTGCATTTGCACCTTGTCCATATTACCAATGGACATTACATACTGGTAAGCCCTCTTGATGACACCATTTCATCAACCTTCACCAGACTCCATCTTCAGTCAGGCCATTCTTGCCCTATTTGCATTTGCAATACTCTTCATGTGACTTCCCTGTTTGTGCAAAGGCTCTTCAAATAGGCAAATGTGATTTGATGTGAGCACATTCACTGCCAATCATTGCTTCTCATGATGATTGCATCTTCATCAGATGGGAGCACTATTGTTCTACAACCTCACAACATACTAGTGACCTATTCATTCTTCTCCTCCAGTGTTGATGTGATTTAGATAACATTATTCCTCTTCATCACAAACAACCACTCAACCACCTCTCTTTCTCATCACACAATTCAGGCACTAACTTGTGTACTGGTGACTCCTGAGGTCATCTTCCTTACCTTACTAGCATTCTGCAACACAAGGTGACATCAAAGATATCACATCTTGTACTCCTCCTTGACAGTGTTGCACTTACATTACTCATTCCAGTAGACATCCCATACTGGTTGAAATCAAATGACAACACAATGCCAACATAATGGTCAAGAGCTTGAAAGACAGGTTGTTACCTCGAGGGATGAACTTGCTATTGCCAATGAATACAAAGACAAATTTAAAGCTAGTTCAGTAAGACTTGATGAGATGCTAGAAAGTCAAAGACATGGGAAGGATATATAAGGTCTAGGATTTGAGAAAGGTGAATCCTCTAGATCTAGACAAGGAAATGCTAAACCTGATCAGAAGAATAGAAAAAATCCTCCGGTAAGATAGCCTAATGCTCATAAATTTCATGGTAGATGTTTTACTTGCAACAAATTTGGTCATATGACAATCTAGCGCAAAAGTAGGATGAATAATGTAATGATGAACATTAAAATATGATGAACAATAAGAACAATGATTCTACCTTTACTGATCAGTGTTTCATATGCAATAATTTTGGACACAAGTCAAATGTGTGTAGAACAGTAATAAATAACTTTCAGAACAAAAGATGCTATGCCTATGGAATGTATGGACATATCTCTAATTAGTGCAGGACAAGACAAAACCAAATGAGCTTAAGACCTATGAAGAATAATGTTGTTTGCAGAGCATGCAACAAAACTAGTTGCATTGCAAATTATTGCAGAAGTAAACATAGTACTTTGGTAGAAAAGAATAAATCACATGAGAAGGGTAAAATGAAAGTTGAAGTTATCAGAGATCAACATAAGAAGATGTGGGTAAATAAGGATGAATCTAAGGTAGATAATGGATCTGTACCTAAATTTGGTGCAAAATATTCATTTGGTAACTAGGGATTTTGGCCTTAGGGGGAGGTAAGTCAATGCAAATCTTGAAGTACCCCTATGATGAGATCTATGGTCAATATATTATAGATGGCAGTTGATACATGGAACTCAAATGGTTGATTTTTGTATCCAGTAGTTGAATAGGGCATCCAATTGAATATTTGAGGTACATTTATCTCAAAGTGAAATTAGAGCTTGAAAAGTTAGAAGGGAAAATACAAGAATCATTCTTCACTTTCTGAATAGTGTTTTCAAGCTAAAGAACAAAGTGATTAGAGTTTGTAGGTGATCAAAGAGATTTAAGCAATTTGACAAAGTGATCTAGGGCATCCGATAGTTGGTTAAGGTATTTCTTTAAGGGCATTTTTATGATTCTGTTTTTCTGAAATTTTTAAATGGAATATGCATCTTCCATTGCTACTCCACTGGTGGTTAAGGTTAAGGATAAGACTCATCCTATATTCAAGAAACACCCCTACAACTCCATGGAAGATGACTCGGTTGGAGTATTTTCTTTTGTTACACATTGAGTTCTGCATGTCAATGATGTTCGAGCTTATATTCACTGTGAAAATAAAGAAACTAGCTTGGAAGAAATCTTGGACCTGTATACTGACAAAATCATGGATGACATTGAAAATCCTAATCTAGAATTTGCACAAATGAAGAAAAAGGGTTTCACCCAATTTGTGAACTTTCCAACTTTTGATGAGGAGTGGGTTGGATACGTGCTAAGAAGGATCCACACTAACCCAATTTGTGAACTTTCCAACTTTTGATGAGGAGTGGGTTGGATACGTGCTAAGAAGGATCCACACTAGATTTATGTGGCTAGACAAACCTTACAAGATCACTGTGGAAGCAATTAAGGCAATTACCTATTTGAATTAAACTGGTGAGAAGCTAGGGTTACATAAGGTTAAAAACCTTACCGTGAATAAGCTAACTGGTGTAGAATTTGATGAGCGATAAATGAAGATCACTAGAATAAAAGAAGATGATGTTAAATTTTCTGCTATGGTCATTGGTTACAAGGTCTATGAATCCAACGAACTAAATTCAGTTTCTGGCACTACAAATTCCTGTTGCTTACAAAATGGTCAAGGAAGATGGTCATTATGACCTATGCAGTGTGTTTTTGGAGGAGCTACTAATAAATTTGAAGAAGATTAAACAAGATAAGTAGTGTGTTTTCAAATTCAAATCTTTAATTATTTTTCTGGCCATATACTTCATTAACCAAATTCTTGAAACCGACAGAGTCCAATGGGCTTATGACAGACCGGTTGTAAAACAGATTAAGCAAGGACTTGATAGTCTTGGCAACCAAGACAATTAGAATGCTGCACTATGGGATTTCTTCAAAACTTTCTAGGATAAAATGAAGCAAAGAGTGCAAATCCCCAAAGAAATTGTCAAGAAATATGAGGGGACAATATGCTTTATGGTGAATAAGGATGAATGTCTGATGGAAGTAGTTCAACCCTAGACTATTTTGATAATGCAAATGGGGTATGAGGTTGATGAAGCTACCTTGGAAGCATATGCTTAACACTTGCTAAATTCTCTGGAAGACACCAAGGAGGAGAGGTTCAGAATCTGCAAAGAGAAGTCAATGGAGTTACACTCCAAATTCAACAAACTGACAAGGAAGTGGAAGGTGGTGAATATTGTTGAAGATATTCTTGTAGAGGAAGGCCAACCCCAGGAGAGAGTCAAGGTTGCTAGGGAAGCAAGGGATGTAGTTGAAAAGGAAAAGAAATAGACGAATTCATCTACTCCTATTAAAATAAAGGTAATATGACCTTCTCCCACTCAGGTGAAGACACCTACTACTAATGCTGAACCCTCCAGTGTATCTACAAAGGGAAAAGGTGTTCTAAGGAAGAAGAAGAAGACCTAGAGAGAGCATGTGCTAGTCACTCTGGTGGAATAAAAGACAAAATCTGATTCAAATATTCACAAGGCACTAAAGAAAGGTGAATTTTCTAGGGTGATTGAGAAACCCCAATCTGATGGTGAGAAGGTTGTGCAAAAGAAGAAGAACGCTAGATCTAAACTTGAACCAATAGGCAAACCTAAGAAGGGAAAGAAGACAAAGTTTGATCTGGATGCTACCTTAGAATCTAACAATATGAAATCTTCCAAAATAGAGTATCATATTATTCCTCCATTATCTACTTAAAAATTAATTGATGAGATTATTAAAGTTGGAAATTTAAAGAACATCCCTACATATTATGTAAATGTGGATGATAAGGATTAGAGGCAGATTGAGGAAGCAATAATTTTGTATATGGATGTATTTAGTAAGGCATTAATTGAGTTATAAAAATATTTTCCTAAAGATTTGTACAGCCTAATTGATGCTAGGAAAAAATCTACTAGCCAAATGGATAGAGAAATTAAGAAAAGTGAAATGGTTAATCAGTGCACCAATATCACAATAGAAGAAATTGATAGATTGATTTTGTTGGTAAATAAGAAGGAATTCAGAAGTAAGCATAGGGTTAACAGTTTGATGGCTGACAGAGTTGAAGAAATAAGGAGAGAGATCAATGAAAATTGGAAAAAGTTTCTCACTATGAACTAGCTTGTAGATACTCCCACTCAAAATAATGCCACTCAATCATAGGATCCTCTGACAAAAAACATAAATAAAGAAGAGGATACTTGGGACGTTGGTGAAAAACAAATTTTGGATTATGTTGTGGATGAGCCTACAAAATATAATAAAAAACCAATAGAGGTAGAGGATGGTGCACCAAGTGGTGAGACCGGTGCACCAAGTGGTGAGACCGGTGCACAAGTGGCACCTACAAAAGTTAAATTTGGACCCATTGAGGGTGAAAATAAATAAGAGATGAAACAAGATGAATCGAACAAGGACAAAGATAAGGGTATGGAGACTCTAGTACTTGTGGCAATTGACACTGCCAAAACCCGAATCCTAGGGAGTTTTCCACAATTCAATATCAATTTTGATAAACACTTCACTCAAATGTCTTTGTCTGAGAGAATGATAGTTGCTGCTACTCTTCAAGCACAGGCCATTCAAGAGTTAGCTCAATCAGAACTAGAAGAGAATAAACTCGTTGAAAAATTTGTTAAAGTTTTGGAACAAGTGGTATTGGATCTGCAACTTGATGCAACTACTGATAGTATGATGAAACAATAAGCATCCAGTCAACTACTGAGAGGGGGGGCTAAATGAATAGATAGAAAACAAACTAAAATTTCACCAAACTTAATACCAACTCAGAAACTGTTAGGAACCAAAAGGACAACTGAGAGGGGGGGGGTTGAATCAGTTGTCAATGAATTTAAACCCAATTATAACTTAATCAAACTTAATACTCAATACCAGTAAACCAAACTTGATGTCAGTTAATAGATTAGCAGTTATTAACAATACCGGTGAAACTTAATGCATGAAACAAAAAGTGAAACAAAATCCATAACATATAAAACAAAGATTTTGATGTGGAAACCCTGTAAGGAGAAAAAATACGGTGGGAAACCTTACCCACAATCAGATGATACTACTATAGATAGTATGTGTATACAAATGGGGTCTGCACATGCAGAAAGTCCAACCTCCTATAGCACACTACTCAAATGGGAGTCGTAATGACTACAGCAGAATGGTTAAATCCTAGAATAATTTACTGCTCAAAATAGCATCTCCAATGTTGGATTTAGTATTGGTTAAGCTCTGATAAATACCTTCAAACCTTCCTTGAACCTTCAAATTATGTCTTCTTGATTCTCTCTATGATCTTCTCATAGAATACCTCAATACCAAATTACCATAACCATACCATGCCACACTTCATCTCACAAATGAGATCTTACATATATACAAAACCTAAGACCAAATGTGTAGGTCGACTCACTAAGAATATTATAATTAAATCAATTACAAATAAGTCTTGATGTGATACAACATGTCATCTCAATACATTTACAATAGTATCAATCAATAAATCATCTCCATAACATGTCATGCTGATCTGGAATAGATAACGTATACCGGTCCATAACCTAAGCCAATTTGTCGGTAACAGCAAATATGTCAACCCGATTAGACCAATAACAAAAACACCAATACCAAGTATCCAAACCATGTCTCTAACATAATCAAGTGATCTCTAGATGATAACAAGTCATCATCAGTGTCAGTGAACCATATAACCTATTGGTGAGCATATACTGGTGACTGTTCATAAGTCACTAACCTTGCCGATGAAGTAAACCAATATAACCATAGTGCCAAATCAACAATGTAGATCTCCAGAAGGATAAGTGTTGACATCAATGACAAAACTAATGCAACACATCCATAATACCAACATAAACAACTTGCTAATCTAAACTGGTTTAGACACTGTATCCAAAACTGCAACTACACTATCAAACTTTATCGGTTGACCAAAACATCAATGATACAATGTAACAGATCTGAAACTTACATACCATTTAACTAAAACAATAAACCACTTTCCTAACATTAGTAATAGCTCATTTTAGATCGCTTTCATTCATCTAAACATATCTAAGTGGCTTTAACAATTAATCATATCAACCATATCAAAACACATCCACAAAATCATTCACCACTTGACACAATGATTTTTCACGTGGAAACCCAAATGGGAAAAACCACGATGGGGATGAATACCCACAAGTATATTGAACTCTTTTAAAGTTTTCCCTGTTAGGAGCCAAGCCTTGTTAGAAGCCTATACAATAATGTCTTGTTAAGAATAGATCTAGTTAGGGACCACTTGGTTAAGGGATTGACTACAATACCCTGTTAGGAGTAACCTCAGTAGAGGATTTCAAATTCAAGCTAATGGACTACCTAGTTAGAGGATTTATACAACACTAAGTTTGTTAAAGCTTACCTGGTTAAGGGATTTAACTGTTGTAATGGTTAGAGAACAACAATGTCTTTGTTGATCTGGTAATAGCACTGCTATGCTTAATCAGATCCTTTTTTGCTCCTATCTTCCTTCAAAACATTCTACAAACACTCCTTCTAGTTCGGTAACAATCACACTACCACACTTAACCAGATTTCCAACACAATTACAAATAATTCAGTGACCTTAAATACAAATACAATAGGTCAGTAACACAACACAAAACCTACAAATCTCATAGAGATTACAAACATATTGGTTCAAACATGACTATTAGATTACACAACAATCAACTACACGTTGTTCAAGACAACATCAACCACTCCTAGATCACCGCACATCAAATCTTGTAGCTCATCACACGGTTCCCACTTCATGTTATGCATTTTCTCATTCCTAAGATAAATACTTATCTTCACATGCCAAAACCACTTTGAAACTCATCACGTGCATCATGCTTACGTGGCATCTTCATCTCCAATCACCATTCGATCATAGATCATCACTACCAATTCACCAAGCTCCATCAGTTAGAGTTCTAAATATCAACTAGTTAGGGTTACTATTTAATCACTTTGCTTCAATTACCAATACCTATTTCCTTCACTGCTCTACTACTGGTTGCAATACAACTCCATTACCGGTTGCTATTGACATCAATGACAACACTATACTTCATTAATGCAATCTTCATGCAATACCAACAAGTACTAGTTCATTTGGTAAGCTTCACAATTTAATTGATCATATATCCACCAAATTTGATTCTTTATCTAAAGCCTTTGCCCAAAAATATATGGAAAATTTTTAAGGATGCTAAAATTCAAACATTTTTGCAAATCATTAATATTGATAAGGCACAGTTAGATAAAGAGTTGAAATTTGTTGATGAGGCCTTAGTGGAAGGAGGTAAAATTTACAAGTCTTGTCTAATTTTGACAAATTTTACTAATGAAATAGACAAGTATATAGAGAATTATAAAGGGCAGTTAGCTCAAATTTCTCAGGCCTATGATCCCATAGCCAATTTAACCGGCAGTATTGAGGGATAAATTTTGAATATCACTAAGATTAGGAATTTTGAGAAGGAAAAGGAGAGAATGATTAGGCGAATAGATGAACTCCTGAACATAATTGGTCCCTAGTTGGACACCCTAGTATATCATAAGATGGACTGCATTCAAAACATGTCTCGGGATACTCCTCCTAAGATTGCAACTATAGAGTTTCATGCCTATGTTTTGAATGGTTTTGTTTCAATTTTGGAGAAGTTGTGAGCAGGATGGAACACATATCTTGGGTCCCTAAAGATGGCACATGTGGATATATTGAAGCATTTATAGATTTAATCCTCCAATGAGTATATATGTATGTACAACCAATTTTGGTACAGACCCTATCTTTGGCATTGTTGTCAAAGTGGGACTGATTGTATGTATGGAGTGTATAGACTGGTGTATTGAAAATTCATGGATTATAGATCTAAGAGGGTATCTTGGAACTCTTGAATTCTTTTATACTTTCATCTGGTTGTACAATTTCAACACTTAGCCATTTTCACAAGTGTTGCCATCAATGCCAAAGGGGGAGATTGTTAGTAATTGACACTCATCTAGTGATTTCAAGAGACTTTCGGTGGCTGATTATTTTTTTAGGGTTGTTATTGATGGCAACCCTTCATGGTGATTCAATCCAACAGTCGTGATCCAACTTATCTGGAAGATGGACATAACTGGTAGATAGTTAACCGACAAAATAGGGTATTTTAGTAATGCTTCGATCTAGAATGATATCCGGTGATTACAATGTTTTTGGTGATTATTTTTGTGATCTAAATATTTGGTAAGACCTCTAGGAAACATGTGATTATAATATTTTAGTTTGATGCTATGTTTTGTTCATGATTGAAGCCGACTTGAAGGAGATTGTTTTTGTGACAAGACCAGATAAATAAGATTGTTTTGGTGATTGATTTTCGGTATGTTGTATGTGTGGTGATCCGTTTTGGTGCAATTAAGCACAGTTTCACATGTACATTTTGCTTTCAAATCAACCAATATCTGACTAAGATAGAAATAAAGTATTTAGCAGAACAAAGGTAGTCAGACATTTAGAGTCTAACTAGAGCTCATCTTTGCATAGTCAGATGTTCATTAAGAGTTCATTTCATTGTATTTAGACATTGTAAACAAATTGTAAGTCAATGAGAAACTTTAGCCCTTTGGGAAACTTTATTAAGAAGTGATCTCTAGGCAGTGATCCTGAATGCAAGTACATTCCCATCTATGTAATATTTATTTACTCCTGGCCATAGTATATGAATATTGTGGGTTCCAGCCCCACCATGGTTTTTCCCTTTCCGGGTTTCTACATAAAAATTTTGGTGTTGTGGATTTGTGTTTTTATTGTTGAAAGTTTATGTTCTTATCTCTTATGCATTGTTAGTTGATGGATAAAGAATAATTTTGTTGTTTCAATTTTTGGTAGATCACTTATTCACCCCTCCCCCTCTCAATGATCTCTGATTCCAAAAACCAAAACAACATAATTTTATGTGGAAACCCAAAAAGGGAAAAACCATGGTGGGATTGAGACCCACAATATTATAATATTGTGATTAGGAGTATAATAATATTACAATAGGAATGCACATACATTTAGGTAGACTTCTTAGAGCTCACTGCTCAGTTTAAAAAGAGAGGGTGATGCAGGAGAATCCCTAGTTCTTGCATCAACCAAAAACATTTTCCTTTTTATTTATTTTTTTGTTTGCAGTTTTGCTTTCCTTTCTATGTGTCCCTATTTTGGCTCACTAGATCTTGTGGAGTTGGATTCTACTTGAAGACTTGATCATGTTTCTTTCTTTCAGACCGCATCACCTTTGGATCATTTTCTGACAAGATATCACTACTGATTTCCATGACAGTTTCTTGTTACCGGTTACCTGAGACATATTCTAGTGATCTATCAAAACCCATTTTGAAGCTTGTGGAGACTTGAACATTGATTTTGATGTTCCTTAGCATGTGGTCAACCTTTTCCTACGATCTATGTTTCATCCTTTGGATTTTCTGGAGGAATCTCTTGGCGGAGGCCAACCTTATTCATTTTGCACATTAGGTTTTTTTCTTTGGGTTTTGATCCCTTTTGGGCTGACTAGATCCTTTGGATTGATATATATATTTATAATCATGCTTTAGAATGTAAGCAATTTAGAATTAATGAGAGTATCTAATAGATAGACTGTCCCTAGAAGATAGATCTTTCGATTCAAGGTCCTGATTGTGACCGATTCTACCAGGCCTGTGTGTCGGTATGTTGTAACTTGGTTGTTACCAGTTGGATGTAATAAAATTTCATGTAATAAAAAATATATGTTCTACCTTGCCTCCATCAAATTTGTGTGTTTCTGTTGTGTTTACTCTTGTTGAATGGTCCAGATTGATCTCTTTGAGGTCCCTACTCACCAAAGACTACTTCAGAGGGCTACAACCCTCGAAGGACTCACTATACTACAAATGATTATAAATGATAATTGATTGTCTAATTTGATGAATATCATCTACAAATGCCAAAATGTTGTTCCATTAAGCACAAAGAGTCTGCTTCCACTATTCTAGCACAAATCTATTCTGCTCTACTCTATCATATATTGGAGCGTAAATCCAAGGATAGTGCATGTGAAACTATGAACAAACACTCATACAAACTTCACACATCACTCTTGAATACCAAAATGCTCATATGGATTAGTCTTATATATCTGCATCACTTGATTAGGTCACCAACATGTCAGCTCCAAAAACATTTACAAAATATTAAATACTTAACAAGATGTTGACTCAATCCAATTACAAATGTGCAGGCAAACCAAAACAAATTGATAATATACTTCACATAAGCCAACCTTGAACACGACACCAATCATCAAAATTATTCCAAAAAATTTGCTTAACGCACTACACAAAAATGACCTTGTTCTTCTTGAAATACTAGATACCAGATCAACAAACTTTCACAAAGAATCAATACCGAAGGATAGGGTTGTGGACTAGGAAATTCCAACCAACAAATTGACTACCTCTTCCACCACAAACAAAAATGTGCACCCAAAATTTGATTTTATGATGAAAGATTAAGGATCCGGTCAACTACTGAGAAGGGGGGGGGTGAATCAGTAGATAGAAGATTGTATAGACTTTCACCAAACTCAAAATCAACCTCTCAAAGAAACTTTAAACTGACTGGTTTAAACACTAAACTTCAAATGCAATATTACTAACAAGTTAAACCGGTTGACTGTTATAATAGACTAACAATAAAACATCTTTGAAAATCTCAAATTTTTAACTAAATAATTCAAATACTTAACTGGCAGTAATTAAAACATATTTCAGATTGTTGTCGGTTAACATAACATATCAAAGTGGATTTAGTAGTTAAGAAATTTATCCATAGTAAACATTGTTAGGACCTGGAGGCAACTGAGAGGGGGTGGGGGGTGAATCAGTTCTCAAATAATTTCAACCCAAATATAACTTAACCAAACTTGATAATTAATACTGATAAACCAAATTTAATGCCAATTAATAGATTAACAGTTAATATCAATACCAGTGAAACTTAATGCAAAAAACAAAAGAGAAACATCAACAACACATAACACAAAGATTTGTATGTGGAAACCCTATAAGGGGAAAAACAATGGTGGGAAGCCTTACCCACAATCAGATGATACTACTGCCGATAGTATGTGTGTGCAAATGGAGTCTACACATGCAGAAAGGCCAGGTGTCTAGAGCTCACTGCTCAAACACAAGATGGGAGTCACACTGACTACAGTTAGATGATTAAAGCCAATGATAATGTACTTCACAAAGTAGCATCTTCAATGCTAGATTCAATACTAGTTAAGCTCTGATAATCTCCTTCAAACCTTCCTTGAATCTTCAAATGATGTTTGTGTGAGTATCTATGCTTATATTTGCATATATCGAATATCAAAACCTTACCATACTATATTACATTGCATTACATAATCTCACAAATGAGATCTTACATATATACCAAAACCTAACACCAAATGTGTAGGTCGGCTCACTAAGAATATTAAAATCAATTAAAAATAAGTGATGATGTGATGCATCATGTTGGCTAAATGTAATTACAATAATAACCAATCAATTAATCATCTCCATAATGTGTTGTGCTGATCTGGAATAGATAATGCATGTTGGTCCATAACCTAGACCAATTTACCGGTAACAGCAAATATGTCAGGCCGATTAGACCAATAATCAAATCATGAAAACCAATTGTCCAAACCATGTCTTCGACATAACCAAGTGATCTCCAGATGATAACAAGTCATCCTCAGTGTTGGTGAACAATATAACCTACCACTGAACCAAATACAGGTGATTGTGCAGAAGTAACTGAACTTGCCGGTGAACATAACCAAAGATCTCTAGAAGGATAAGTGTTGATAAGTGTTGACATCAATGATAAAACCAATGCAACATATCCATAATACCAACAATCTCCCCCTTTGGCATTGATGGAAACACAAGATGGAAAAACCATCTAAGTGCGAAAGCAGAAATGCCAAAAACCAAAAACCAACAATCTCAAGAATAGATCAATATCAGAAATCAAGATATACATGCACAGAGTAAAAATCTCTCCCACAATGAATAATCTCCCCAAAGGATAATTTATTTTTCCATAAATATCTCTCCCCCTTTGACATCAAATGCTAAAGAAATACAAATACTAGTTACAAGCAGTTCATAGAACCAATTACAAATACCAACTATTACACCAACTACTCCCCCTGAGAAGTAGCTCTCCTTCATCAAAGCCAGAAAAAGGTTTCTCTATAAATTTTGTCAATTTGATGCCAAGCATGAACTTACTAAGTCTCTACCAATGAGGTTATAACCCCAAGCTTCTCTCTGAGATATTCAAAAATTTCTTTAGGCAAAGGCTTAGTAAAGATTTCTACAATCTGCTCTTTAGTATTCACATAAACCAATCTCACTTCTTTTGCTTCAACATTCTCTTTCAAAAAATTGTATTTGATAGAAACATGTTTAGTTTCAGAGTGAAATACTGGATTCTTAGATATATCAATTGCTATTGAATTATCACAATAGATGATTATAGGTTCTTTGCATTTTACCTTTATGTCCTTCAACATTTGCTTAATCCATAATACCCGAGTACAATAAGTTGTTGCTGCAGCATATTCTGATTCTGTTGTTGATAATAATGTACAACTTTGTTTCTTGCTCAACCAAGAAATCAATCTGCTACCAAGAAAGAATACCCTATCAGTGGTGCTCTTTCTGTCATCTACATCTCCTACCCAATTAGCATCGGTGTATGCACATAAATCAAAATTTTCATCTTTAAGATACCATAAACCAAGATTTGTTGTGCCTTGTAAATACCGGAAAATCCTTTTCACTGCTGATTCATGATTCTCTTTAGGATTACTTTGAAATCTTGAAACAATACACACTGCATTCATTATATAAGGTCTTGTTTGTATCAAATATAGTAAACCTCCAATCATAGATTTGTATCTTGTCAGATTAACAAGAGTTGAATCATCCTTCAATCATAGTTTATTAGTTGTAGTCATAGGAGTACTTAATGGTTTAGAGTTTTCCATACCAAATTTCTTCAGTAATTCCTTTAAGTAATTTGATTGACATAAGAATATACCTTTATTAGTTTGTGAAATTTGCAATCCTAAAAATAATTTTATCTCCCCAATCATAGACATTTCAAATTCTTCCTGCATCTTATTAGAAAAGTCTTTACACAATCCTTCTTCTCCTCAAAAAATGATGTCATCAACAAAAAATTCAATAACCAAGATATCTTCATTAGTCACTTTGAAATATAAGTTGTTGTCAGCATTACCTTGAGTGTAACCAAGATTCAAAAGATATTTGTCTAATCTAGCATACCAAGCTCTACAAGCTTGCTTCAATCCATATAAAGCTTTCCTTAATCTACAAACCATATCTTTATCTTTAGGCTATTCAATGTAAACTTCTCCAAGATTGTTATTCAGAAATGCACATTTTGCATCCATTTGATATATTTTATAATTCTTGTCTATTGTAAATGCAAGAAATAGCCCGACTGCATCAATTATAGCTACCGATGCAAAGGTTTCATTGTAATCAATTCCCTCTTTCTGTGAATATCCTTTGCACACTAATCTTTCTTTGTTTTTTATTACCTTACCATCTTCATCAAATTTTTTTCTAATTACCTCTTTAGTTCCAATTACATTTTTATTTTTAGGTCGGGGAAACAATGTCCATGTATTTTTCTTTTCAATTTGTTGCAATTCATCTTCCATAGCTTTAATCCAATGTTTATCTTCACATGCCTCAATAACAAATGTTGGTTCAATTTGAGAAATCAAACATATTAGCATATGTGTAGAGTATGATGACATGATGACATTGT
Organism: Cryptomeria japonica; assembly: GCF_030272615.1. Classification (NCBI taxonomy): domain Eukaryota; kingdom Viridiplantae; phylum Streptophyta; class Pinopsida; order Cupressales; family Cupressaceae; genus Cryptomeria; species Cryptomeria japonica. The sequence continues at coordinate 836,506,694 of NC_081411.1, forward strand.
ATGTTGTCATTGATGTCAATATGCTAAGGAGTGAACCGGTTTATTGAAGTTAAGCAATTGGTGAACTAGTTTATTGAAGTTAAGCAACTGGCAAAGAGAACCAGTATAATGTTGTGAACCAGTATATGTGAAAAAGGTGAAGCGGTATGTTTATCCAAGTGAACTGGTATATTGAAAGGGGAACTGATATATGGAATGTTTTCTATCAAGGTTTAATATGTTATGACTACCAGTTGGGAGTCTCAGCTTCAGGGTTTCCGGTTGAAGTGTTTTGAGCCTGTGTGATTTGACTGATGACATTGTGTGATGAGTTAGCATTGTAATGGAGACTAGATCATGTTGCCACATCAGCCTCATGCACGTGAAGGATCTTGCATGAAGGAGATTGATCCTATCTACCTCGAGAATGTGCATAGTCTCTATAAATGGTGGAGAATGTGTGATGGGTTATCACCTCCATGAAGTGGTGAAGAACAAACGATGGAGAATGTCTTGAGATCTATTCAGGACCGTTGTATTCAATGAAAAGTGTTTAATGGTCAGGATTGAACCGACTAAATTTCTCAATCTAAATGTTTAGGGTTTAGGGTTTATGCTACCAACCTATTTGTTACCTATAAGGTCGATGTTGTGTTTTCATGTTGAACTTGTTGAAAAATGTTGTGTGTGTATCTAAGTGCAGAGATACGTGACTCTTGCCAGACCAGTTAAGAGAATTGATACCTGCAGAGTGTGCGTGTAGAAAAAAGGAATTAAAGTGGATCTGCATTGGTATTGAGTGCTATTACCAGATCATTGTAAAACCTGTTGATCTCTAACCACTTCAATAGTTGGAAAATCCCCTAATGGGGTACTTTAACCAGCTTGTTGTAAATCCTTTAATAGGGTGACTCAAAGCCATTGAGTTCATAAAATCCTCTAACAAGGTAACCTTTGACAAGGTTTAACCCTTAACCGGGTGATCCCTAACAAGATCGGTTCCTAATAGAACCTATTGTAATATTCTTTAACCAGACTAGGCTCATAACAGAGCAGACTTCTTAAGAGTTCAAAAATAGCTTGTGGGTATTCATCCCCACCATGGTTTTTCCCAGTTGGGTTTCCATGTGAAAAATATGTGTGTCATGTGTGATGCCTTTTTCATGTGATGTTTTGTTATTTTCTGTTAAGTGGTGAATCATGTTGATCTAGTAAATTATTGTATCTCTGATGATAAATTATGTATTTATGCATAAGGATAAAGTGGAAATGAGGGAGTAGGTTGTATGGAAAGTTAAGTGTTGCTAGTTTATGTCTTTCACAATCACATTGTTTTTAACTGGTAGTAATCTAGTTTAGATAGGTGTAGGTGATTGCCAGTCAAGTTCACTGTTTGCAGTCAAACTGGTTCAAGAAAAGTTTTTGTGTCTGTATTGATTCACCCCCCCTCTTAGTACCGGTTTGGTACCCACTGTTCATCATTGAGTTATTAATTAGTATCAAAGCATCCTCCAGGTCCTTTGTGTTATAAGCTTAACCGCTTGAGGAAAAGATCCTATTCTAATGATGAAGAGGGAAGGTCCAAAGTTCAATAGAGATAACTTTAAGATATGGAAGGACAAAATGAAGATATACATCAGAAGCATGGGTGCTCAACACTAGACCTATGTTGAGAATACTTATGTTATTCCTATCGGTACTCTCACCAATGATCAAAAGAGAGAGATCCAGGAGAATGGGCAAGTCATGGAATCCCTAATCAGTAGTTTATTCGACATTGAGTTTATTGATGTCCAGGATAAAGAGAATCCCAAATAAGTATGGGATACTCTTGAGAATATCTATGGCGGTGATGAGCATGTGAAACAAGATAAGGAAGAAAGCCTTAGGGGAAAGTTTGAACGACATGTAGATGGTTGAAGGAGAGACCATTCAACAATATGGAATAAGAATCAAAACTGTTGTTGGAGACATCAAGAGTGCTGGAGGAAAAATTGATGATTCCACTGTTGTTAGCAAAGTATTGAGGTCCTTATTACGAGTCTATGCAATAAGGGTTGTTGATATTTAGGAGTTGAGGTCAATAGACAAGACTAAGGTATCCCTAGACTCCATCATTGTAAAGTTGATAGCCTATGAGCTAAATAGTTTTGATAGCAGTATTCAGAAGACTGAATCAGCTTTTAAAGCATCTGCTGCACCATCTAGAAAAGGAAAATAAGCAAGCACTAGTAGTGAACCAAGACAGAGAAGATAAATGGATGATCAGGAGATCTTGATGGAATTTGAAGCTCTTCTTGCCAAGAGACTTCCTAAGGGAACTGGTAAATACAGAGGTAAGCTCCCTTTGAAATGCTTTTCTTGTAACCAGATAGGACACATTGTTGTAAACTATCCTAATGGTGATAGCAAGGACAAACTGGAAAACTTCAAGAAGTTCAAAGGAGGAAACCAGAGAAACTGTTTTATAGCAGTTGATGAAGGTGTCACTGATGAGGAATCATAAGATGAAGAAAATGAAGATATTATGTTTGTTGCAGTCAAGGAAGATGTGTTAGATAAGAACGCCCTTGTCTCCCACTTTGATAATTCCAATGAGTGGATTATTGACAGTGGATGTTCTCACCATATGACTGGTGACCAGAGAAAGTTTCTATCTCTAGAAGAGTATGATGGTGGTGTGGTTCATTTTGGTAATAATGCACCATGTATGGTCAAAGGCAGAGGGTCTATCTCTCTAAATGGAAAGAGAAGTGTTGACAATGTGTATTGGGTGGAAGGCCTCAGACACAACCTTTTGAGTGTTGCCCAGATGAATGATAGTGGACTCACTCTAGAATTCAAAAATGGAGTGTGCAAAATCAAAGGAAAGAATAGTGAAGGAGGTATTTGAGATGTCACTCATAGGGGAGATTAAATTCTTCATTGGACTACAGATTCAACAAATGAAAGATGGAATCTTTATCACTCAGTCAAAGTATGTCAAAGAGGTGTTGAAGACCTTTGGCATGGAAGACAACAAATCGGTTGGTACACCAATGGTGACTGGTTGTAAACTATCAAAAGAGGATGACTCAGTGTTGGTAAATGAGAAGGATTACTAATCAATGATTGGTAAGTTGCATTATGTAGTGCATAGCAGACTGGACATTGCACATGCAGTGGGCATTACCACTCAGTTCCAGAAAATACCAAGAGAATCTCACTTGGTAGAAGTCAAGCGAATTCTTAGATATCTGAAGGGAACTATTGACTATGGATTATGGTATCCATACAATAATGATTTCAACCTGAGAGTGTTCACAGATGCTGATTGGGTTGGTAATGTGGATGACCGAAAGAGAACAACCAGTGGTGCATTCTTTGTCAGTGGTAGACTGGTCTCATAGATGAGTAAAAAGTAGAGTTGTATCTCTCAGTCTACAACAAAAGTGGAGTATGTTGCAGCTTTTATGAACTAGACCCAGACTATTTGGATGAAGCATGTATGGAATGGCTTCAAAATTCCTGTATCTGAACTGGTAAGCATATTTTGTGACAATAAAAGTGCAATTAACATCTCCAAGAATCCGGTTTTACATGCTAGAACCAAGCACTTTGAACTCAAGTATCATTTCTTGAGGGAAAACGTTTAAAACAAAGAGTTTGTATTGGAACATGTTTCCAGTAAGGAGCAGTTAGTAGACATATTCACCAAGCCTCTACCGAATGCTACATTTACCTATTTGAGAGGTGAATTAGGGGTGTTGCCCCTTCAAGAGGTAAACTAAAGGTTTGTGCTCCACATCAGTCAGATCTTACTTTGATATATTTTATTAGGATTGATGTGTTGAAGGATGCTACTCCTCAAGGGGAGCAACATAGTGGAATAGGGAAGCTCGTGCATCCACTTTGGCATTGTTGTCAATGGGGGAGAAGATTTGATGAAAAAAGAGAGATATCTTTGTATATTACCATCAATGCAAAAGGGGGAGATTTTTCGCATATGTGGAGGGTATGATGACATTGTATGTTGTCATTGATGTCAATATGCTAAGGAGTGAACTAGTTTATTGAAGTTAAGCAACTGGTGAACTGGTTTATTGAAGTTAAGCAACTGGCAAAGAGAATCAGTATAATGTTGTGAACTAGTATATGTACAAAAGGTGAAGTGGTATGTTTATCCAAGTGAACTGGTATATTGAAAGGTGAACCAGAATATGGAATGTTTTCTATCAAGGTTTAATAAGGTATGACTACTGGTTGGGAGTCTCAGCTTCAGGTTTTCTGGTTGAAGTGTTTCGAGCCTGTGTGATTCAACTGATGACATTGTGTGATGAGTTAGCATTGTAATGAAGATTAGATCATGTTTCCACGTCAACCTCGTGTGTGTGAAGGATCTTGCATGAAAGAGATTGATCCTATCTACCTTGGGAATGTGCGTAGTCTCTAAAAACGGTGGAGAACATGTGATGGGTTATCGCCTCCATGAAGTGGTGAAGAAAAAAAAATGGAGAATGTCTTGAGATCTGTTTAGGACCGTTGTATTCAATTCAAAGTGTTCAATGATTAGGATTGAGCTAACTGAATTGCTCAACCTGAATGTTTAGGGTTTAGGGTTTATGCTACTAACCTATTTGTTACCTATAAGGTCGATGTTGTGTTTTCATGTTGAACTTGTTGGAAAATGTTGTGTGTGTATCTAAGTGTAGAGATACGTGATTCTTACCAGACTAGTTAAGAGAATTGATACCTGTAGAGTGTGTGTGCAAAAGAAAGGAATTAAAGCATATATGCATTGGCATTGAGTGCTATTACCAGATCATTGTAATACCTGTTGATCTCTAGCCACTTCAACACTTGGAAAATCCCTTAATAGGTAGCTTTAACTAGCTTGTTGTAAATCCTTTAACAGGGTGACTCAAAGCCATTGAGTTCATAAAATCCTCTAACAAGGTAACCTTTAATAGGGTTTAACCCTTAACTGGGTATTCTAGCCATCCCTTAACTAGGTGATCCCTAACAGGATCGGTTCCTAACAGAACCTGTTGTAATAGTCTTTAACCAGACTAGGCTCCTAACAGAGCAGACTTCTAAAGAGTTCAAAAATAGCTTGTGGGTATTCATCCCCACCATGGTTTTTCCTAGTTGGGTTTCCACATGAAAAATATGTGTGTCATGTGTGATGCCTTTTTCATGTGATGTTTTGTTATTTTTTGTTAAGTGGTGAATCATGTTGATCTAGTAAATTATTGTATCTTTGATGATAGATTATCTTTTTATGCATAAGGATAAATTGGAAATGAGGGAGTAGGTTGTATGGAAAGCTAAGTGTTGCCGGTTTATGTCTTTCATAGTCACATTGTGTTTAACCGGTAGTAATTTGGTTTAGACTGGTGTTAGTGATTTCCAGTCAAGTTCACTGTTTGTAGTCAAACCAGTTCAGGAAAAGTATTTGTGTTTGTATTGATTCACCCCCCCCCCTCTCAGTACTGGTTTGGTACTCACTGTTCATCATTGAGTTATCAAAACATACCTCTTCATTTTCTAGTCTTCCTCTTGTCATAACTCCTTGATACTTGTTCCCTATTATCTAACTTTCAGAGTGATTCAGTCTTACATAACTGGGTGTGTTCACTTGTTGTTGTTCTTTAGTCACTATGGAATTCTTTGATGATGTTGGTGTGAATGGATCAACATTTTGTACCAGTGCACTCTGTATAGGTTCATTTTTGATTATCTCAATTGCCGGTTCAGAATCCATAGACCTTGAATTTCTTCTAAAGTACTCATCTATCTTCACATTTGCACTCTCAATAATTTTTTGCAATCTTTTATGGAAACATCTATATGATTTTCTCTTAGAGGAATAACCAAGAAATATTCCTTAATCACTTCTAGGGTCAAATTTACCAATATACTCATCTCTCCTAATGTAACATTTGCTTCCAAATATTCTAAAGTACTTAAGAGTAGGAATATTACCAAACCTTAATACATGGGATGTCTTACTGGTTTTACCTTTGATGTGAACTCTGTTGAAAGTGTAAACCGGTGTATTCACTGCTTCTCTCCAATAAACATTAGGTAGATTTTCTTCTGATATCATGCTTCTAGCTGCATCCAGAATAGTTCTATTCTTCCTTTACACAACTCCATTTTGCTAAGGTTTTTGGGTTGCTGATAGTTGTCTTCTAATCCCATTCACTTCATAGAATGTATTGAACTCCTTAGATGTAAATTCACCTCCTTGATCTGATCTTTAACATTTTATTTTCTTACCGGTTTCATTCTCTACAATTGCCTTGAATAATTTGAATTTCCCAAAAGCTTCTGATTTCTCCCTGAGAAAAGTAACCCAACATATTCTAGAATAATCAACAATAATTAACATAAAGTAGCTATCTCCCTGTAGACTTCTTGTTCTTTCTGGACCACATAAGTATGTTTAAATTAAATCAAGAATATCATTGGTTTCCTCAAAAATACTCTTAAAATTTGTTTTAACTTGCTTTCCCATTTGACATTCCTTACATGCCAGATTATGAGGTTTAATAATCTTAGGTAAATCCCTTACTTCCTTAGATGAACTAATCTTTACAATGCAATCAAAATTCACATGACAGAGTCCTTTATGCCATAACCAATTTCATCAATATGTGCAATCAAGCATGTCTTTTCATTATCATTCAAATGAAAGATATTACCTCTAGTCTGATTACTGGTTGCAATCTCCAAACCAGTACTATTCATGATTTTTCATTTACCATTCTTGAATTGTAACCGAAATCATTTTTCAACTAATTGACCAACACTCAAAAGATTATGCTTCAAACCTTCAACAAAATAGATATTGTCAGTATTGTGCTTACCATCAAAAGATATAGTACCTTTTCCTCTGATCAAACAAGCTTTGTCATCTCCAAATCTTACTAGACCTTCATTGTATTCCTAAAAAGATAAGAATTTACTTTTATCACCAGTCATATGATGTGAACATCCAGAATCTATAATCCATTCAACCTTTTCTTCAATTTTAGCTGCCAGGGTCTGCTCCACCAATGGAAATGTAGTTGTCGGTTGATCTTCTGTTATTGCAACAAAATCCCATCCATTGTCTCCCAGTTCTTCATCAGAATCATTAGTAACTCCTTCATCATCATAGTATCATGATTTGTCTCTATTCTTCATAAATTTGTATCTCTAATATTCAGGGTTAGGCTTATATGTTCTTTTAGCTTCTTCTCTCAATCTTGCATGTCTATCGGGATATCTAGATGCCATATGACCAACTTTATTGCAGTTAAAACATTTAAATGGTGCTTTTCCTTCCTACTTACTTCCAATAGGACCTTTAGGTATTTTCCTTGCAAATAGTGCTTCAATCTCTTCCATTTCTTCATTTTCCTTCCTCATCTCTTCAAGTTCTCTTGCATAAAGTGCTTTCCAATCATATTTATCAGTTGATGATGAAGATGCTTTGAAGGCTAAATCTGTTTTAATTATAGCAAGAGGACCAAACTCCTCAAGCTCAAATGTTGTAAGTTTTCCAACCAAGGTATATCTAGATACTGATGTATTTGGCATAGTTCTTAACTCATTAATAGAAGTTACTTTTACTTTTTTATGCTGGTGGCCATGCTCTTAAAACTTTAGAAACAATTTCATCTTCACTTAAGGAACTTCCACAACATTGTATTCCCAAAACAATTTCATTAACCCTTTCCATAAAAGCAAAAATTATTTCATCTTCTTCCATTTTTTAGATTTTCATACTTGACCTAGAAGCATTCCAGTTTTGCAATTTTGACAGTGTTATCTTCTTCATTCAGTGTTTCCAATTTATCCCAAATAGATTTAGTAGTAGATCAGTCTGATAATCCCATGATTTGCTGATCTGACAAGTCACTCGAAAGTGCTTCTCTTGCTTTGCAATCATTCTCTTGATCCTTAGCCAATGTAGGTGGATTAGGTTGACTCTGTGTAGGACCAACATAGCCATTCTATGTAACATCCCATATGTATTTTCTAATGCAATTCAAATGTGTCTCCATTCTGATCTTCCATATACCATAGTTAGTTCCATCAAGTTTTAGGTTGTCCTTCTTGAAATAGTTTGTTGCCATAGAATCTCCTCAAGTTGTTAAACTTCTACAAAATGAGGACTTAGCTCTAATACCAATTGTTAGGACCTAGAGGCAACTGAGAGGGGGGGGTGAATCAGATGTTAAATAATTTCAACCCAAATATAACTTAATCAAACTTGATACTTAATACCAGTAAACCAAACTTATTGTCAGTTAACAAATTAATAGTTAATATCAATACCCATGAAACTTAATGCACGAAACAGAAAGAGAAACAACATCCACAATACATAACACATAGACTTGTATGTGGAAATCCTATAAGGGGAAAGACCACGATGGGAAGCCTTACCCACAATTAGATGATACTATTGCAGATTGTATGTGTTTACAAATGGAGTCTGCACATGTAGAAAGGCCAGCTTCCTAGAGCTCACTTCTCAAACACAAGATGAGAGTAACACTAACTACAATTGGATGATAAAATCCAATGATAATGTATTGCTCAAAGTAGCATCTTCAATGCTAGATTCAATACCAGTTTTTCTCTGATAATCTCCTTCAAACCTTCATTGAATCTTCAAATGATGTCTGCGTGAGTAGCTCTTCTTATATTCACATATACCGAATATCACAATCTTACCATACCATATTAAATTACATTACATAATCTCACAAATGATATACCTAAGACCAAATGTGTAGGTCATCTCACTAAGAATATTACAATCAATTACAAATAAGTCAAGATGCGATGCATCATGTTGGCTCAATGTAAGTACAACAATAACAAATCAATTAATCATCTCCATAATGTGTCATGCTGATATGGAATAGATAATGCATGCCAGTCCATAACCTAGACCAATTTGTCGGTAAACAAATATGTCAGGCTGATTAGATGAATAATCAAATCACAAAAACCAAGTGTCCAAACCATGTCTTCAACATAACCAAGTGATCTCTAGATGATAACAAGTCATCCTTAGTGTCAGTGAACAATATAACTTATCGTTAAACCAAATACTAGTGACTATGGATGTCACTGAACTTGCCGGTGAACATAACCAAAGATCTCCTGAAGTATAAGTGTTCACATCAATGACAAAACCAATGCAACATATCCATAATACAAAAAAACATAACCACAAAAGGATTCACCACTTGACACAATATTTTTGATGTGGAAACCCAAATGGGAAAAACCATGGCGAGATGAATACTCACAAGTATTCTAAACTCTTCTGAAGTTTGCCCTGTTAGGAGCCTATCCTATTAAAGCTTTACATAAGTCTTGTTAAGACCAGATCTTGTTAGGGACCACCCGGTTAAGGGATTGACTATAATGCCCTATTAGAAGCAATATCGTGTTAGGAGTAACCTCAGTAGAGGATTTGGAATCCAAGATAATGGACCACTTGGTTAGAGGATTTGAATAATACTAAGCTTGTTAGAGTTTAACCGGTTAAGGGATTTGACTATTGTAATTGTTAGAAAACAATAGGGATTTTCTGATCTATTTGAATAGCACTACACTTGCTTGTTTATATCCTTTTCATTCTCCTATTTGTCTTTACACATATTGTAGATAGATCTCCTAGTTTAGCAATCACACTCTCTTACTCTCAACCATAAATTGCCAACACTTCAACAAAACAACTCATCTACCTTATAAACAAAACAATAGGTCGGTAACACATTACAAACCTAAACATCTCATAGAGATTACAAACAAATCAGTTCGAGTATGACCATTGGATTACATAACAATCACTACACATCATTCAAGACAACCTCGATCGCTCCTTGATCAATGCTTCATCGAACACTATAACTCATCATGCGATTTCCATTACATGCAATGAACTCGCTCATTCCCAAGATAAAAAAACTGTTATCTCTACGTGCCAAAAAACCTCTTGACACTCTTCTCATACAACATGCATACGTGTCATAATCATTACCACTCACCATTATATCATAAACCAATACAACCAATTCACCAAGCTCCATTAGTTAGGGTTTAGCATACCAATAGGTAGGGTTTACTGGTTGATCTCACTTGTTCTCTATTAATACCGATTTCCTTCACAAGCTCACTTAACAGGTACAATTCCCTTTACTATCTCTTCCTACCGGTTACAAAACCATATTATAATAATATTATTACAATATCATTACTGGTTATGATTGACATCAATGACAACATAACATTTCAGTAATGCAATCTTCATGCAAATTCCAACAATCTCCCCCTTTGGCATTGATGGCAATACAAGTATCAACACCCTTGATTGTTATGATTGTGAATAGGAATCCTAGTTTACATTTTACCATTCAAGTAAGTCTCCATGTCTTTAGCTAGTAACTAGCTATAGATCTATTGTTTGTCACTCATATAGATCATCCCCCCAATCATATAGTTATTCTCCCCCTTTGAAAACAATGCCAAAGAGAAAGTAAAACATGCAATGTCAAACTTCACTATTCGGCATCATCAACCTGCAACTTGATGCTCCCCTTGTGGAATAACTTCCACTCTACACCAATCTTGTTGTAAAACTCTACAAGTAGCTCTAGGACTGATGTATTCTACATCATGCTCAATTGACCTCATGTAGGGGTACAACCCCTATCTAACCTCTAAGATACTCAAAATTAGTCTTAGGCAGAGGTTTAGTAAAGATATCTACAAGCTATTCCTTGGTAGAAACATGCTCCAATAATACCTCTTTAGTCTACACTTTTTCTCTCAAGAAATGATACTTGAATTCAATATGCTTGGTTCTAGCATGCAAAAGAGGGTTCTTTGAAATATTTATGGCACTAGTGTTGTCACATAAGATCTTAATCAGTTCTGTAAACTTTAACTTGAACCCTTCTAGAATTTTTTTCACCAAGATAGCCTAGGTATAGTTCATATAAGCTACAACATACTCAGCTTCAGCAGTGGACTGAGATATACAACTCCGCTTCTTGCTACTCCAAGATACACGTCTTCCTCCAAGAAAGAATTCTCTACCAATTGTGCTCTTTCTATCATCAACATTACCTGCCTAGTCTGCATTTGTATACACCTTCAAATCAAAGTTACCTATGTATGGATACCATAAACCATGGTCAATAGTACCTTTCAAATATTTGAATATCCTCTTGGTTGCTATGAGATGTGTTTCTTTTGGATTCTTCTAAAATCTGGCAACTAGACCAACTACATGAGCTATATCTGGTCAGCTGTGAACAACATAGTGCAATTTCCCTATCATTGACCTATACTCCTTTTCATCAACAGATGTGGTTTCATCCTCCTTAGATAATTTACAACCTATAAATATTTGTGTCCCAACTGGTTTACAGTCACTCATTCCAAATGTCTTCAATACCTCTTTCACATACATAGACTGTGTGATAGAAATACCACTCTTCATCAGCTCAATTTGCAAACTTATGAATAATTTTATCTCTCCCACTAGAGACATTTAAAACTCACTTTTCATTTCATTTACAAAGTCATTTCTCATGTCATCATTGCCTCCAAATATGATATCATCCACAAACACTTCACTAACTAGTATTTTATGTCCTTCATATTTGAGATTATATTGTTGTCTTCACTGGTTCTCTGAAAACCTATCTTCATCAGGTGTGAATGTAACCTTTCATACCATTCTCTTGGTGCTTGCTTCAAACCATATTGTTCCTTGTGCAATTTACATACCATATCTTTTACATCAATCAAAGCATAACCATCTAGCTGCTCAATGTATACTTCTTCTTCTAGTATTCCATTAAGAAATGTTGACTTCACATCCATCTAATATACTTTGAATCCATTATGTGCTGCAAAAGAAAGTAAAGTCCTGACACCTTCTATTCTAGCCACTGGTGCAAAAGTCTCACCATAGTCTTCTCATTCTTCCTATGCATAACCTTTGTGTACCAATCTATCTTTGTTTCTGACTACTACTCCATCTTCATTTAGTTTATTCTTGAATACCCACTCAGTACCTATCACATTTTTATTCACCAGTCTGGGTACTAGGGTCCATGTGTTGTTCTTCTCAATTTTATCAAGCTCCTCCTCCGTAGCTTTGATCTAGTGATCATCTCCAAATGCTTCCTTAGTAGTTCTAGGCTTAATAGTGGAGATCATGCAAGAATTATCTCTAATTCTTCTTCTAGTTAACACTCCAACATCCTTATCTCCAATAAACTGGTCAGGATTATGATTGAATCTTACATACCTCAGAATGGCATGATCTTTATCTTCAGGTTCTTCTTCTTCATCATCATCATAATCTTCTAAATCTATATGTTTTGGTTGAACTCGTACAACAACATTCTCTTTACCAGTTTCAAGTTTCACTGGTTCTGGTTCCAAAAATAGAATGCAAGGATCTTCTTCCTTTTCCTCCACACTGGTTTTTCCTAAGACTTCAAGATACTCATCCACTTGAACATCGACACTTTCAATGATTATTTGTGTTTATTTGTTGTAACATTTGTAAGCCTTACTCTTGGTGGAGTAACCAAGAAATATGCCTTCATCACTTTTAGCCTCAAACTTGCTAAAATAGTCACCTCTCTTAATAAAACATTTACTGCCAAATATTTTAAAATAAAATAACTGGCATTCAGTGATCTACCATAATAGTATTTATAAGGAGTTTTATCCTTACCTCTTTTTACTAGTACCCGATTCATAGTGTAGATAGTTGTGTTGACAACTTCTTTCTAGAAATTTTTTGCTACACCTCCTTGTATCAACATCGTTCTAGAAGCTTCAGCAACTGACCGATTGTTCCTCTTTGCAATACCTTTTTTCTATGGTGTCATCAGTGCATAAAGCTACCTTTTGATACCATTTTCTTCACAATATGTAGTGAATTAATTTGAAGTAAAATCACCACCTTGATCAGTCCTCAGACACTTTATCTTCTTGCCACTTTCCTTTTCAGCTAAGGCCCTAAATTCCTTGAACTTACTAAAACCTTCTAACTTATCCTTCAGGAATGTGACCCACATCATTCTTGAGCAATCATCAGTGAAGATCATAAAATATATGTCACCTCGAATACTTTTAGTCCTTATGGGTCCACAGAGATCTTTATGAACCACATCTAACAAATGTTCTATTGAAAAAGATTTTCTTTTAAAAGTTGAGGATGTCATCTTTCCCAATTGACATTCCTTACAATTATTCTATTTCTTATTCTGTCATCATTTAATCATTTTAACCATTATTTAATATTAATTAAATATTTATTATTTAATTAATTCTGATTAATTTCCCAATTTAAATAATCTTTATTATTTAAATAAATTCTATTTTCAGTTTCTATCTCTAATCAATTAGTTATTAACCCTTTTCTAAATATTTATTTCATATTTATTATTTAATTAATTATGATTTAATTCCTTTAATTTAAATAATCTTTATTATTTACTTAAATTCCATTTAAAAAATGATTAAATAGTTTCTTTAAATTATTTAATTAACAAATTAATTCTTCTAATTCTATTTCCAAATCCCCAAATTCTAATTTCATTTAATTTCATATTTCTTCTAATTTCATTAATTTTCCAATTTCAATCACATGTGCATGATTTCAAAAATCAAATTCAAGTTCTAAATATATTCAAATACTAAATTGAATTTAAAATAAATTCAATATTTGAATAAATCTCATGCAAATATTAAATTGAAAATCTAAGTTAAAATGCAAGCACATGCTAAATTAATTAATTCAATTAATTAAATTATTGTCTCTCCAATCTCTATTTCTATCTTTTAGTTAGCTTTTTCTAAGTAAAGCTCTCATAAATATTTCAATCAATTAACTATTTCCTCCTCTTTATTTCCTCCAATCATTCTTTTTCTTCCTTCAGTTAGCTTTTTCTCAATCTGTTAACTCATTTAATCTATTCAATCTATTCTGTTTCACCTCTAAATCAACAATTCAACTATCAATCTTCATGTGGGCTCACCTAAGTTCCACCTATTGATCAATCTAGTCCATCTTTCAATCAATCCTCTCCAATTATCTATAAATTGAGCATTCAGTCTCCATTTTAAAATCATGAACTTTGAATATTTGTGTCATTTGTAGGTTGCTAGCATGATATCTGAGAGCCACCATACCACAAAGAGGAGAAGACCAATGGAAGCCATGATGCACAATAGGGAGTTTTACATTGTTTAATTTTAGTCTATTTTGCATTCTATTTCATTGGTTTATGTTCGAATTGCTTAGATAGTTAAGGGATTCATGATTTTCCTCATTTCCTATTTAGCAATGATGTATTTGAGCATAGCACATTTTGGTGAACCTAACGTGAACAACAACTAATTAACCTTCTCTATTTTCTTTGTTATTTTTGCAGATCGTATGAATCTTTTCCTTTTTTGTAGGTTTTGCACAAATTTCAAAGAAGATTTATTCATCATGCAATCATGCTTGCATCGTCATGCAATCGCATAGACAGGGCTACACAATCACATAGATAGGGTTACGCATTTGTGTGGAACCCATCACACAAACGCCTTTACAGGATTATGCAATCGCCTACACCGGATCATGCAATCGCTCTGACATTATTATGCATTCATTAGGAATATTGTTGTTTTGTTATTTTTGTTCTTATTTCTTTTTTGTTCTCTAATCTGTGTAATTCTGCATGAAATTGGGTAAATTTGGAAACAAATTATTTTTATTGCATGTTTTTGTTATGACAGTTTATGGCATGTAAGGTACAATTCAAAATTTTAGATGCCAGGAGGACAAAGGAGCAAAGAAGACAAGCCAAACGTCATCAACAAATTCTCAAAGCAGAAAAGAAGATACAAGATCTACAAGACCAACTAGCCATCAATATATACAATAGCTTAGTTCTCTCATACAGGGTGAAATATGATTTGATTAACATTGAATGGATGATGAGAGACCTTGCTAGAGCCTCACAATTTGTTTTGCAGGTTTCTGATCAGAATTAGCTTCAATTTTTATTTTTTGTGTTGTCTGCCTGTGGATCATGCAATTGCCTTGTTATCATCATGCAATAAATTTGTTAGGATCACGCAATCTCTCTGTCAGGATAACACAATCGCTTTGACAAAATCACACAATCGCTTATTCGGGATCATGCAATCGTGCAGGTATCATCACGCATTTGTTTCTATCATAATTGAGTTCTCTATTTTCTATGGATTTTATTTGGTTACTATTCATTTGTTTGTAGCCTATGGAGAATTTATAGAGAGGATCAGATTAGCATTAGATCATAAACATTCATGCTCTCACACTTCATTTTTTGGGCTTAAAATTAACAATGGTTTAAAATGGACATGCATGTGTAACACTTCAATTTGGGCTTAAAATTAACAATGGTTTAAAATGGACATGCATGCATAACACTTCAGTTTGGGATTAAAATTAACAATGGTTAAAATTGACATGCATGCCTTTAGATTTCAGTTTGGTGTTTAAAATTGGCATGCACATGCGTATTAAATACCTCAATTTGGGCTTTAAAATGAACATGAATCAGGCTACACATAGATTAACTCACATTTGATTTTATTAAAAGAAAGAACTTTTATCGTGCTTGGGGTGGACCTACTGTTGCATTAACTACCTTTCCACCCACCTTTGAGGTCTTGGGAGAAAGGGAGAAGGTGACAATGATGCTCAATTTTATTTTATTTCAAGTAGAGAGGGGTATCTTTGACTAGGGATTTCATCACCCCACAGAGGTACTTTGAATTGGGATGCATTGGGGATATCATCTCTCCCAGCAAACTCTCGAGCAAGTTTATTGAGACGCTATATAAACATATCGTCAGGTGGCTAGAGTGTTGAGTGAATTTGATGTATGTGGGGGCCTCCCCTACATTGATAATCTCAACTAAAGTCTATAGTGCCTTGCTCTAAGAATCCATCATTGGATCAGGACCCCTCAAAATTTTACAATAAGAACCAACTTAGTAGCACAAAATCCTACATTCAGTGATTCCAGGAGTTAGGATTGTATCCTATAGATACCCCTCATGTACCTTTTATTATGAGATAAAAATCCCTTGGTGATAAGATCTTCAGATCTTCGGGGTAAGAGAGACTGGCATGTCTGAGAAGTGTGTGTCATGGAGTGAAGCCAGTGCTACTAGACTTTCTATCTATCTATCTTGTTTCAGTATTTTAATGTGGGGGCCTCATTGAATGGTATCCAATTTCTAGCCTAAGATTGTCTTCTATGTCTTTTTATGTATCATTGTATCAAACCAGTATTAAGTCAGTTATTTGGGCTATTTCAGGCCCTATCCTGCATGCCTCTGAATTTTCTGAGATTGTTTGAAAACTAGTCCAGTCAGCTATATCTACCTCCAAACAATTATTCTCAGAATTGGAAAACCACAAAACTTGTCCTACACATAGAATTATTGAAAACAAAGTCCATTTTTGAAATGTCAAAACTCAAAAGTTTACACACTTGTGACCATAGGTAGTCCTTGTATAAGTCCTTGCATAGTCCTCATTTACATTGCCATAAGTCCTTGCATAGTCCTCATTTACATTGTTCTAATTCCTTGTATATTCCTTATTTACATTGTCATAAGTCCTTGCATAGTCCTCATTTACATCATCCTAAGTCCTTGCATAGTTCTCATTTACATCCTTATTATCATCCTGAGTCCTTGCATAGTCCTCATTTACATCCTTATTATCACCCTTAGAAGTTGTATAATCTCTATTTATGTCTCCATTTAAGTCCTTGTCTAGACCTCATATACATCTATCTTAGTCCATCATCATTTTCATAATCATCCTAGAAAGTATTAGTATGCATCCTAATGGGTCTCCTAGGTGATGGTTTTCTCCCCTTTGAGCAACCTAATCTAGTGCCAAATGGTAGTCAACAAGAAATTATTGATGGTCTAGCTAACTTAGCTTGGGAATCAAGGAGAAATGCACCCCAGTATATAGGAGTCGAGTATGAGATAAATATCGAGTATAAAATTGTTGGCATTCTACACTCTTATGAAAATAGTTGATGTTGTTATTGATGGCAACCAACTGGCAATCACCTGGTATCCCACCAGTAGTTACCGACACGGGCAACGAACTTCTACATACATCGGTAGACACTTCATCGGCAGTGGCAATAATGCATACCGACACTCAAGCTGACATGGAATATACTTTTTCTTATTGTTTTATAATGTAATTATCTCTTGTATAAGCTGACATGGCATATTGTAAAAGACTCATATATATGTATGAGATCTTATAGGTCATTTGGACACATGAGGATATGATGAGAGTGAGAGAATATAGATAATATTTTCTATAAGGTAATATAGTTGATAGCAAAGGTTTTGGTTATAGACTGAGCTTAAACCTGTACTAAACTTGGCATAGTTGATGCTGATTTGAAGCAGTACATTGTATTGGATTTTGATAGTCCATTTTGTAATTCAGTGAGACTTTTGTTTTGTGATTAAGTAGTGAGCTTTAGATAGTTGGCCTCCCTACATGTGCAGGCCTCTCATTGCAAGTAATATTTATTCATTGGCCAATGAGTGAATATTGTGGGTCACAAATCCCACTAAGGTTTTTCCCACACTGAGATTCCTTGTTAATATCTTGTGTTATGGTGTTTTCTCTATGCTATCTCTATTATTCTTATTTACTGCATTAATTCTTATTGATTGGTATGATATTTTTGGATACAAAGTTCTTAATAAGTTTAAATACTCTGCTAACTAGTTAGATACTAATTCACCCCTCACCCCCTCTCAGTGTCTTTGGGACTATCATTGATTCTAACAAAAATTGCCTATAGGATTGATAGAGAAATTTCTATTGAATGTCTAAGAGAAGAACTTGAAAAACTTGCGTTGCAGAAATCTTGAAATACTCAACAGGTCTCGCATCCAAATCCTCAATAGAGAGTCTAGTCTAGTCTTGCATACCCCATACTTAGGTCTAGAGTCTAGAATTAGTTGTCATCTTGCATAAGGTTCTAAAACCACCCTCATATAAAAGTTTTAAATGCCTATCACAAGATCACAAAAGGCAAAAGGTAAAATGGACCCAAACAACGACCAGTCAGTAAACCCAACTTGGAATATGGACATATCAACTAGTCAATAGTCAAATTCTCAAGAAATTCCCACAATACATGTACTACAACAACATTTAACATGTGAGGAGATTGTCCTTATGATCTTAGATGCACTTATACATATTGATGAGACAAGTATCTCTCGTTGTTATTACAAAATGGGGCAAAATTACCTAAAGATTTTGATGTCACAAAAATCTTACCACTAGGAAATATTCTAGGTCAAGATAGCAATCAAATACCACATATGACACAAATGCAAGCAATGACCTCAACTTTTCCTCAAAATGCACCAACATCATCTATACAAACAAATGTTAGTTCAAACGCGAACTCTCACTCAAGTGCATCATCTTCAACAATAAATGTTAGTGCACCAACATAGACCATACCGATAATACCAAATGTCTTATCACCTATTCAAAAACAAGTTCCTCATACAACAAGTGCAACCTAACCTCTAGTTTCATATTCTATAGGATCAACATATAGTCATCAAAATGCAAATCTAGGTCTTGCCAATACAGCAAGTACAACTCAGCCAAACATGGGTTCACATATCACTTATTTCATAGCACCTAGTGGAATGTACAACACGTGAAATTATAATCGTGGTACCTTCCAACAACCTCCTAGTTATGCTACCACAAACCCTTTTCTGGGAAATATACATGCACAAAGTGTACCTTTGACTCAAACGAATATTTTGTCACAACAATTACAAAATTTTCAACAACAGGTAATGACTATGCAAACTGATACCGATAAAAAGCTACACAATGTAGGACTTACATCCTTATCCTTTTGATCATACATTATACATGTCACCTTTCCCACCACATTTTGAAGCACCGAAATTGGACAGATATCGACAGAAAGGTAATCCTAGAGATCACATCAGAGATTTTTTTACGGTATGCATAGAGGTTGCAACAAAAGACACTTACCTAATGAGACTATATCCTAAAAGTTTGGGAGGCTCAGCCTTAGAGTGGTTCTTACATTTACCACCAACTATCACATCATGGGGAGAATTAGTTGAACACTTTATTGCAAATTTTTCACAAAATATTGAAACCCCAGTCATTTTCATGGACTTGTGTGCCGCAAAACAATATGAGAATAAAACATTTGTATTCTTCATACAACGATCGAGATATCTCTATAGGAGGTGCAAGACTATTATTGCTAACACTAACGTTTAGGATAATCTTTTGTTGCTAACACTAACGTTTGTTTCTTGTGCTCTTGTGTGTGTTGCCATCAAATAGATTTTCTAATCCTTTTTCCAGAGCATCATTTGGTGAACCTGACGTGAATCGACCTGCTGACGCTATGGCTACCATCGTATCTCTCTTAGATCTTCCACAGAATTCAATATGCTACGAGTTCTTGGTAGAACAGCTTTGGATTCCCACTTATGATATCCCTGAATCTGAAATGATATGTCACCTTGTCGGTTCTGAATCCCCATGGTATGGTGAATTCTACACCTATCTCCGCAATCACACCCTTCCTCCCAACCAATCAAATAACCAATGTAAAACCTTCATTCGCCAAACTGCTCGATATACCATTATTGCTGAAACCTTATACCATAACAGTCTTGATGGTACTCTCCTTTGATGTCTGGAACAAGGTGAGATAACAAAGGCTTTGGAAGAAGTCCATGAGGGAATTTGTGGGACTCACTCAAGTGGTCCATCACTAGCCAAGAAACTCATGCGAGCTGGATATTATTGGCCATCTATGGAAAAAGATTCCTACTACTTTGTCAAAAAATGCAAGAAATGCCAAGTTCATGGCGACCTGATACATGCACCAGCCCAGGAACTGCAACCAATCACGACACCATGGCCTTTCTGTCAATGGTGTCTTGACCTTGTGGGTAAAATCCATCCATCTTCATCCAATGGCGATAAATTCATTATTACCGCCATCGAATATTTCACAAAGTGGATCGAAGCTGTTCCACTTACCCAAGTCATCGGCAAGTAGATTGCCTCATTCATCCTCAACTACATCATCTGCCGGTATGGTGTGCCCATGTCCATCATCATAGATAACGGTCTTCCTTTCAAAAATCAGGATGTCCGTGAACTTTGTGAGAAATTTCACATCCAACATCGCTTTTCCACCCCCTATTACCCACAAGGCAATGGTCAGGCCGAAGCATCAAATAAAAACATATTAAGAATCCTCAAGAAGACAGTCAATGATGTTGACCATGATTGGCATGTTCAACTAAACCCAGCACTATGGGCATATCAAACTAGCATTCGAACCCCTACAGGTGCAACTCCTTATTCGTTGGTCTATGGTGCAGAAGCTATCTTGCCTATTGAGGTTGAGATACCATCATTACGAGTTTCCTTGCACAATCTCATCAATGACGAAGCCTACAGAGTATCCCATCTTCAGGACTTAGAGTTACTAGATGAGAAGCGACAAGCTGCATACAACCATCTCAAAGCCTATCAGCAGCACATGAGTAGAAGCTACAATCACCGAGTTAGATCTCGTACATTTGAGGTAGGTGATCTTGTTCTATGAGAGAATCCTCGCAACCAACCAAACAGAGAACATCAGGGCAAGTTTGAATCAAACTGGCTGGGCCCATATGTTGTCACTGCTGTGTTCGGGTCCGGGGCATATCAGTTGGCTACATCAGAAGGAGAACCGCTCGTAGATCCAATTAACAGCATGCACCTCAAATGGTTTTATACCTAAGCTGTACAGAGCATCAGGCTCCCCTACATATCAGAAAATACCAAAAACATTCAGAAAAATGTCCTAAATAAATACAAAAACATTCAAAAAGTAAAGAAAAATCATGCATCCAAATGGTGAACAACCACTCCAGTGGTACCTTGGGTAAGTGCGATGGTGAAAACTTGGCAAACAGGTGCCACTCGTAAAGACAATGGCTCTAGTATCTTTCAGGCTTGTTGCGATCACATTCATACATATACACATCCATCCATCCAAACCATGGCTTGTTATTTGATCTATAATCAAAGATAGTACTTCATGCGTCTTGCATCCCACTTTTTCATAGTCATGTCTACACTTGGGGGCAATACCCTTAAAAAATCTAGATGATGGAAGTGGATTCTACAATACTGGTGATTCATTGACAAAAACATTCAAAAAGGTCTCACAAAATCCAAAAATATTCAGAAAACATCTCACAAAATCCAAAAACATCAAAAAACATAAAAAATAAAACAAAAACATGGCAACACATTGTACATACTCATCCGCACAGATACCAAACAAACATTGTGATATACTCCACAGAATGACCACTTACCAATCGACCACACAATCAACATCAACACTCAAAACTGTCTTCAACAAGGATGCATCCTTCCTTACCAAAACAAAGACAAGATGACATTTTCTTTGACAAGAAAATTATGTTTACGCTATCAAATACTTGGTTGATTTATGGTCTAGTAATTTATATCAGGTTCCTACGACATTGTTTGTGTATCTTCGACACATTATTCCAATGAAGTTGTGGGGCATGTACTAATGGTGTCTACATGGGAAGTTCACTAAGCTATGCGATCATAGGCAAAAATACAGTCATAGATCACTATGGCTTGCTGACTACAGCGTATACCTCGACCATTTGAGCATGAACCATTACCAAGGATCCATATTCTTTATTCTTTATGTATATACTATTTTTTTGCAAGTACAATGCTCTTTCTTTGGTTCCACCTACCTCATCCAAACTGGATAAAGGTTTTATCTCTTATTATGGTATGCACTTGTCTCAGGATATGATCAGCCTAAGATCAAGGAGGACGATCCAAGTCATGCATGAAAGGAGATAATCCTTGTCTGTTCCGCAAGCAATACTCAGGTCAACTTGATCCGTTATATCAAGTTGCTTGTATTAACTTGCTATATCAAAATCCATGTAAGAAATACTCTGGTCATCTTGAATCTTTATGTCAAGTTGCTTGTATTTTCTTACAACATTTTAAAGCTCAATGATGAAAAATAAAGCACCATGGATCGTCATTCCATCTCATCTGTATATATTGCATTTCATTGCATTCCATCCATCCATACATTCATAAATAGCTGCATATCATTCATACATAGTAATGACAATGGATACTCTATTTTCCTCTTCTTCCATAGGAATGTAATAGGTCCTCCATTTCTTCTATTTAACATTGAACCCCCCCTCCACCCTCCCCATCTCAACAATCAGCATCACATACCCTACATCATGTCCCAATCAACCTAATCAAGCCACGTTCATCACCATCCATCTCTAAATAGGAGGGATTGTGTTTCCTATCCTAAGTCATCCAATAAGTCAAGAAAGTTACTCTATCTGAATAGGTACATCAACTCCCACACACCTAGACTATCAACAGATACTTTGATCAAGTATCTTCGGGTCTCAATAGGTAATCGATTATGGTAAACCTAGACTACAACAGGCATTTATCATAATGACCTAGTCTCAACGGGGTTGCCATGATTTCCCACAACCATCCATCACACGCACACACTATCAATTGATCAACCAATCAAACACAATCCAATGGACAATTACATCAATTGTCTAAGTCTAATGAGTATTTTGCTTCATATACCTTGACTTCATCGGGCAATTACATCAATTGTCTAAGTCACCATCAGGTCACTTTGATTCACTTACTCAGACTTTATCTTGTCCAAGCGACCAACTGACATCAACTGTCACGCTTTGACTTGACTGGGGCAATTAAACCGATTGCACCAGATTGTCCAACCAATTTTGATCAATTGTATAGCATCAATCCAAACCCCACACTACATCTGCTATGTATCTCTTGCATGACCTCAGGGTACTCGTTGGCTTGTTGTTTCTTCATATTCACTCCATTTTCTCCCCTTCTTTCATCATTAGTTATAATTTCTTCTATTCTACATCCCCTCCACTTTTCATTCTTTTTCGAGAGACCGCTCAATTTTTCAAAAATAAAAATAAAAATTCAGCCCATCTCTCGAGGGGGCATACCACCCATTAAATTTACATTTTATGGGGCATTTCTTCACACCTATTTTTCTTTCTTTGAAACGACGTGATAAACTGCACTGTCTCAAAGAGGGGCAAATGTAGTCACATAAATCTGTCCACTTAATTAAATGAATACTTAGTATTTATTTGATTATTTATCCATCAATTAATAATTAATTAAATTAATATTTAATTAATTCATCTTAACCCTCTTCTCCTATTAATTAAATAAATTATTCAATTTATTTGATTTAATTCACTTAACCAAATTCAGACCATTAATTAAATAAATAAATCATATTTGTTTAATTAAATCTTCTCTCACATTTAAATAAATTAATATTTATTTAAATCCCCCAAAATCCCACCTCTCACATTTAAATAAATTATAATTTATTTAAATCACCTTTATCCTCTACCCACTTGCATTTTCCTACAAATGCAAGTTGCACAATTATTTTAAATAAATAATTTATTTAAATCACCTTTATCCTCCACCCACTTGTATTTTCCTACAAAAGCAAGTTGCACAACTATTTTAAATAAATTATTTATTTTAAATCCTATTTATCCTCACCCACTTGAACCCTTTAATGGTTTCCCTTAAAGTATTCAAACTTGATGGCTTTAAAGTCTTCAAACTTGATGGCTTCCTTCTATAGTCTTCTTAAGACTTTAATAGTTTTCCTTAAAGTCTTCAAGCCTTTAATGGTTTCCCTCAAAGTCTTCAAGCATTTTAATGCTTTATCTTCATTTTTCTTATTTAAATAAATTAATATTTATTTGAATATTTATCCAAATGCAAATTACACCATTTAATTGAAATAAATGATTTTATTTTAATTGAAAATACCAAAATTTCTCCCACTTGCATTTTCCTACAAAATCCACTTGCATGCCTAAACCCCTTCTAGAATTTTCTAATCACTTCTAAATAACCTAACCCCTTCTCTAAACTTTGTCACATTCCTAAGCAAAAGGGAAGTCACTTCTCAAACCCTCAAAGTCTTTGATAACCATTAAAGGCTTTCAACCTTCAACCACTAAATGGCTCAAAGTCTTTGATAACCATTGAAGGCTTTCAACCTTCAACCACTTAATCCCCAAAGTCTCCAATAACCATTAATGGTTACCTCAAACCCTCCCACATGGTTAAAACATTTGTTTTGACTCAACCTCTACCCAACCCAAAGGTCTCATCAGGCCATTAATGCTTTGACCATGATTATCTCTTAAACATTTGCACAAAGGTTTATCCTTGGATTAACTCTTAATCCAGTGGGTAATCTTAATTTGGACTTGACCCTTATCCTCTAGATAACCATGAGGTCTTCTCAGGCCTTTAATGCCTCCAACCTCTTCTCTCAACCCAATCCTATGTTGATACTTGTCACCATTTTATTGGTGCCAATTGTGCACATGGATCCCCAACTTTCAAACTTGGCCCTTGATTAAACCATTCAATCTTAACCCTTCATTTCCCCATTTCTTCTATAAATAGAACCCTTCTCCTCAAGCAAAAAAGAGAAGCATTAGAGTATTGTTGTTAAACTGGCATTAGCATAGAGCTTTTTCATAGCATCACTATCTACTCTTGCATAGTATTTGCTTATCATATTCAACCATCTTGAATCTCCATATGGCATCCATGGCTAGTGCTAAAAGCTGAGAGCTACACTCATTTGGGACTTGGAGAGGAGAGGAACAAGGGAGGAGCAACTATGAGCATCTTGATTAGCTATTTTATTCTATGTTTATATGCTTTCTATTTCATGCTTAATATCTCTCTTGATATGCCTATTTAGGATAATCTTTTGTTGCTAACACTAACATTTGTTTCTTGTGCTCTTGTGTGTGTTGCCATCAAACAGATTTTCTAATCCTTTTTGCAGAGCATCACAACTAACTACACAAAAGTCTCATATGACTATACTATTCATGCCATTAGCTCAGGAGATGTAGTAAAAGAGGATTCACTAGAAACACTTGATAAAGATGAGCAATATCTAGAGATTCACAAAGATGATAACCAAATTTCCATGCTATCAGAGGCACCAAAATATGATGAAGATAAAAATCTTTGTCTCATGGACTGGGGGCATGATGAACCATTTCATTCAGGATGGTTTGAAGATGAACTTATAGAACATATCATGGATGTCAAACTTACACATGAAGACTATAAGGAGGGATATAACATAAACCTTGACAACATAGCATATGGTACAGACAGTTCCTGCACAAGAGATGATACAACAACTACAATCAAAATAACTCCCAGAGACAGAGACTGTGTAGTAGTTACTCGCAAATCAAAATTAACTTTACGAGTACCACCAAACCTACCACCAATAGTAGGGACTTGTAATGTTGTTGAGCAACTCAAGAAAACCTGAACGTAGATATCACTTTTTGAACTCTTGCATATTTCACCCACTCATAAATCCATTCTGGACAAAGCACTTCAAGATTCATTAGTAGAAAAAAATATAGATGAAAATGCCTTCCAATCCATGGTAGGGAATTTAGCACAAGGCACCTGCATTGCATTCATAGAAAAAGATCTTCCTAGTGATAGACTTGTCCACAATGATCCATTACATCTAGAAGCTTATATACATAAGAGAAGAATCAAAAGAGTACTCATAGATGGAGGATCCAGTCTCAACATTTGTACTTTAAAGCTGGTTAAGGCATTGGGATATTTTGAGCTTCATATTGATCCATTAAAGAGAATAAATATGAAAGCATATGATGATGAAGAACATCCCTCAAAAGATATAGTAACGCTACTAGTGCAAATAGGACCTATAACAATAGAGGTCATTTTTCAAGTGTTGGATAGAGAACTAGGATACAACATGCTATCAGGCCACCCATGGATTCACACCATGCAATCTGTGCCATCGATATTTGATCAATGTGTCAAATTCTCATATAACAACATTGAAATTACCATAAAAGGTGATCCAAATCTATTCCAACAGTGTAATTACTTAAAAGAAAGTGTGGATAATCAGGTTTCAATTAATCAAGCAACACCTCTCACTACATAAATGGATTCATTAACAATCACAGAAGCACATAAGAATGTGCGTACAACATCTTCTTTATAGATAAAAAATATTGGTTGTGGAGAGTATTCTATTTCAAGTTCCTCAAATGGAAAACCATCGTCTCTCTCTACTAGGTCTTTTGGGAAACCTCAAAATGCAGTAATGAAACAAGACAGAAGAAAAGAAATTTTCAGATACTTAGACTCATTCTCTTTCATTAGATGGGGTGATTTACAAAAAGAATATCTGAATGAAGATGTTAATCACTGGATATACAAAGAAGAAGATGTCATGACAATACCTAATTTACCTCTAGATTGATATGGCAAGGGGTTCAAAATGCTACAAAAACATGAATATGATGGTACCACAAACTTAAGATTATAGAAACAAAGAAGATTAGAACCTATTATACCTAATGACAATCCAATGAGTCAAGGATTAGGATATAAACATGTCCCACATGCAACAGGAGCAAGACATCGCACACTAGATATACTAAACAGACCAAGGATACCATCAGACTACATATCTCAAAGGCAGTTGTCTACATGAGTGTTTCCCTCTTCATCTCAAACAAGAAACTAAGTACCAACATCACCTAGTGTGGAATCAAATGGTGAATATATGAGACAACTCCTCCAAGAACCTAGCACTGAATCGCACAACAATACAGTACCTAAAACAAAGGTACAAGCAAATGTGGTAATAGACAGAGGCTTAGCACCAATAAATGAGCCTAATCCTTGGTTATTATCAATACTTCTGCCATGGGAAACAACTCAAGCTTCACCCAATGAATTAGATGAAGAGAGACTACAATGACTAATACCAGGCTTAAGAAAGGTAACTACTATACAAAGGAGACCAGCCAACCTACAAAAAAATCACAGGGAGGAACAAGAGGAGATAAGTGACACAACCTTAGAAGCTAAAACATACATTAAAAGTGAGACAAACTCTCATGAATACGAATTCCTATCACTCCATGATTCCAGCCCACAGACAAGTGACATGATAAGGTATCAAAGCTCACCTATTAAAGATGAAAACACCAAGTCATTCAAGCAATCAATTCTTCATGTTATCAGAATCTATTATGACAGAAGGGAGTAATGAATTACCCCTTATACACTTGCAGTTGATTGATTGGGGGCAAGAAGGAAAACCAACTCTAGATTGGTTTAAAAGTGATGAAGCCATTACATAATTCCTTGGTGTCAGAGAGGGATTTCCACAAGGTGATCACAAGGCATGATTTATTGTAGACCTGGATAGAATGATATACTTTCGAGAGGCAAGTACCTCTATAACAGAAGATATGGATCAAACTAACCATAATGATAAGAGTGAGTTAGGCAACCTCCCTATCAAAAGATAAAATTTAGCATTGCTCATGGAAGAAACTGAAGAGGTAAATATAGCAAAAGGAGAAGTTGTACATAATATCCACCTGGAAACATCATTAAACCAGGAAGAAATAGACAAATTCATACACTTTTTCAAACAATGTCCTATCAACTTCCCTTGGTCCTATGCGGATATGTCTGGCTTAGATCCTGCATTGGTGTTACCTAATTTACCTTTACTACCAAAACCATACAAACAAAAATTAAGAAAAATGCATCCACAAATTGCATTACTAGTCAAAATAGAACTCCAAAAGTTGTTGGATGTAGGTTTCATTCGACCTATTGACTATGCAGAATGGATACCTAACCTGGTACTTGTGACTAAGCCCACAGGAGGCATAAGAATCTATACTAACTTCTGAGATCTAAACAAAGCTTGTCCCAAGGAAGATTTCCCATTACCCAACATAAATATGATAGTAGACTTAACTACTGGGAATGAAATGCTTTCATTAATGGATAGTTTCTCGGGATACAACCAGATTAGAATTGCACCAAAAGATCAACATAAAATGACATTTACCTATCCATGGGGGACATACTGCTGGAATGTGATGCCATTTGGTCTTAGGAACATAGGAGCAACATACCAAAGGGCCATGACAACTCTATTTCATGACATGATTCACAACATAATGGAAGATTATGTGGATGATCTACTGGCTAAATCATAGACAAGAGAAGATCACCTTGCAGTCCTTGCAAAGATATTTGATCGGGTAGAGTAGTACAATGCCAGGATAAACCCCAAAAAGTGTGTGTTTGGTGTAACAATAGGAAAACTATTAGGGTTTATCGTGTCTAATAGAGGAATTGAAGTAGACCTTGTGAAGATCAAATAATTCATAGATATGCAACCTCTATCAACACTTTAGCAATTAAGAGGGTTACAAGGAAGACTACAATCCAAAAGAAGATTCATAGCACAGCTGGTAGATAAATATTCTCTGTAGACACCCAAAATTGTCATGTCTAATTAAATAAATATTTTATTTATTTAATTACTTTAGCCTAATTCTTCTATTAATTAAATAAATATTTATTTATTTAATTAATTCATTTATCCTCTTCTAGCCTTATTTCTCATTTAAATAAATAGATTTATTTATTTAAATTATCCTTTTCCTAAATTAAATAAATATCTTATTTATTTAATTATCCCACTTCTTCTATTAATTAAATAAATCTTTATTTATTTAATTAATTCATTAACCTTTTCTACCCATGACACATGTCATTCATCTCTTAATTCATACACTACCTACTCCTTTCATTATTTTATTATTTCTTTTACCTACCCTCTAATCATAGTCGACCTCCTTTTACACCTCTCAATCTTATCCCTCCATTTCTTATAGTGTCTTCTATATAAGGAGATACTTCCTTCATTATCAAACCCTAATCAATCATTCTAATCAATTTTATACACTTGACTACACTTGGTATATGCAATCCTACTTACAACCACATTCCATTCTTTGTTGAGCTCTTGTGCACATAAAATCTAAGAGCAAATACATCAAACAAGATAAATGGAGATAGGAAGAATGGAGATCCAAAACCCTATTGGACATGTGATGGTATAATCTTTGTGATTTCATTTGATTTGCATTGTCTTAGGTAATCTTCATATGTTATGGTGGATCTTTGTTGTTGTTAGGCTAGGATTTTTGTGGTTGAATTCATTTAGCCTTTCAATATCATTATTATTGTTATTCATTTTCACCATATACATTTTGGCACGCCCAGTGGGACTCTTGTCCCTTTTGCATTTAACATCTTTGTTGTAGATTTTGTGTTTTGAAGTTGCAGATCTAACATTTTTGGCAGCATTCTGATATTTTTATGTCAGCGTACCTTCGGATCGCGTTTCTGATTTTCTAGCGCATCTGCGACATCTAGAACCACATCTATGTTATTGATAGTATTTTATTTTGTAGATTCTAGAAACTGCGTTTGTGTTCCTAAGGCACATCTGTAGTGTTTTTAGATGCATCTGTGTCCAAAAGTCACGTTTGGGTTCTGGAGATGCGTCTGTGTCTCACAGAACCACGTCTGTGTCTAAGGTAATCGCGTTTGTGTGCACCAGTTTCAAATTTTGAGTTATTGATTTCGTTTTAGGTTTTGCATTTAAGGTCTCAGATCTGGTTTATTTTGAGCTAACATTTTCAGATCTAGCTAACGAAATTGGTGCAGCTTGTCTTGAAAGTAAAATAATTTGGTTGAAGGCCCCTATTTTCACCAAGTCTTTTGGATTTAAAATTTACCTAACTTGTGTGCTTGCAGGAAGGGGTAATTATTTCAAACAATCCAAACTACTAACAACTCTTTATTGCAGGTCCTTGGCAAGGGTTTTTGGATTTTTTTTAATTGTGTGCCTTGTTTTCATAGAATAGCAAACACTTCAATTGGTGCACTAAAATTGAATCATTGTCTTTTGTGTCTTGAGCAATAGGCTCTTTCTGTTTAATCTTTAGAGGGCATGTCTTCCTGTGTAGTCATTAAGACTACTAGTGAGAAGAGAACGACCCAAGTGGTAGCGAGGAAAACCTACCTCTTCCGAACCACTATAAACAACTGTATTCATGGTGAAAACTATGGATAATGTGTGCTGATTAGTTCATACCGACACTATGTCTCCCCATAAACCTGTTTGATCAAATTTATTTGATCATTTGTAGGGCGTAACCCCTACCGGCTGGGAGCCTTTTGTATTT
Source organism: Cryptomeria japonica (assembly GCF_030272615.1). Taxonomy (NCBI): domain Eukaryota; kingdom Viridiplantae; phylum Streptophyta; class Pinopsida; order Cupressales; family Cupressaceae; genus Cryptomeria; species Cryptomeria japonica. The sequence continues at coordinate 836,537,075 of NC_081411.1, forward strand.
ACAGAGCTGAAAGTGCCACATGTATGGCCACATGAGCGGATGCCCTTCCTAGCACCTTTTTGTTTTAGAAGCCCAAATCCTTCTAGTTGTTGGGGCAGGAGGTCGGACCTTTGGTAGTGGCCCACACAGATACGGTTCTTAGTAGAGATACAAAGTTTGCCATGGGGACTGATGCTTGGTTGACCCATGAAGTGAGTGCTGAGGGTGGAGCCAGTGAGGTCAAGCATCTAAGTATCTGCTCTGAATAGCATAGCCTCGGGGGTAAAACCCCATGTGGGATCAACAACTATTGTCTTGGGCAGCCATAAGAATTGTGCTTGACTTATTTTAAACATTCAAAACATTCAAGACCAAACAACAAAACATTGTGTCTTTTGTGTCTTCAAGTGTATGCAAAATATTTTTTTTACATCAAACAACACACTTTTCTTGGAGTCATTTTGAGTTTAGACACTTGTAAACATTGGGCCTTCATCAACACTATGTCCTCTTGTCACGAAAAACAGTCAAATAGTCAGATTTGGTCACAACAAAAATGACTTCACAGATTGGAAAAATTGCACAAATTTTGCAGAAACACGTCTATGTCTGACATAATAGCGTCTGTGTTGTATAACCACATCTGTGAAGGGCAGAAACATGTCTGTGTTTCCAGAATCAACAGTGCACTTTACAAAAATCTCACAAGCACGTCTATGTTAAATAGAACCACGTTTGTGTTAGGAAATCGTGTCTATGCAGTATACAGGCGTGTCTGTGTTCAGAATTGAAAAAAAAAAAAAACTTTTACAGTCCAGCAAACAAACACAGTCAATTTCGGCATTCTTGAGCTTCCTAGGTCATTTCTCCAAGGTTTCATTTAGCATTCAACTTGTCTTTGGGTCTCACAAATTCCATCATTGCTTAACACCTTACATTACATTCACATTTGTCTAAACTTGAGTCAAAAGGTCACTTGCTTGTCCTCACTATACTTTGTCAACACACTACATACAACAACATTTTGCTAAGTGGTCCCTCATCAAGGTCTATCACCTTTGGGTCTCATTTGGTCTTACTTAGAGTCAAGGTCAACTTACCTCATCAAGAGAAACTATCCTCTCTTTGGAAGTCACACCTACTCTACTACATACATACTTGGTCTTACACTTTGGGCATTGCAAGTACACTTTAGATTCATTTACATTCCATCCAACCCTTGGTCTTCCATACTTTTTCCATTTTCATCTAGTCTCACACATCTCAATCAATACCTAGTTCATGGTTGAAACCTGTCTTCAAAAATCTAGGAGAGAAACTAAAGAGGCTCAAGAGTCCACAAACATGAGTTCTTATGAGTATGACAATGATATCTTTTTCAATTCTGGTCATACTACATTACCTGACATGGATGCCTATAGAAACATTCCAAATGTTGAGAACATGGACACTACAAACAACAATGATGCACACAATGACAATATGGATAACATTTATGTACATTCAGCAAATGTGGAAGAATCCATTATGGAACCCCGCTTCAATTGATTGATTGAGGAAATAATGAGGAGAGATAGACAATACTTCTTACAAATGATGGCACAAAGTGGAGCCAAGATACCTCATGATTTTGACATGTCTCAAATAATGGAAAATTGACCTTTGCAACAAACTCACTCCAACATGGATCAAAGGAGGCCTAATAGTGGAGGCAATAGAGGACCACATATGGTGCCTGAATCACCATCATCTTTGTTTCAAAAACCAGAGGTCCCACATACACATGGTCAAGCATATGATACTCACCTTCGCAGACCATTATGGAAGTCCTATGTAGAGAAATATGCTCAATCACATATCAATGCTAAGGATCAACCACCAAAGCAATTGGATATTCAAAGGCATGCTCAAAATTTGGACACAAGGAAACCCTGTGTCAAATTTGGGGGAAACACATTAGTACATGACATGCTTGTAGAGTATGGTATACATGGACAAAATAGATATTTTGTTCCTCAACATGAATATATACCAAGTGGTCCATATATGCAGCATCACTATAGACCTCCTCCATATGAACATGTGTATGATCAATATCATCCATATATGCAACATACTCCTCCTCCAATTGGTGCCTCAAGCATAGGGTATGGTCCAAGAAGTCAATCTCCACCTAAGAGCAATTTGGAGCAACAAATTAGGGACTTACAAAAGAAAATGGAGGACATAAATACACCAAAGCCAACATACACATTGAGAGACATATGTCCCTATCCATTTGACAAGAGCATTCCAATGCCTCCTTTTCCTACACACTTTGTGACTCCTAAATTTGATAAGTATAGAGGAAAAGGGGATCCTAAGGCACACATAAGATAGTTTTTCACAGCTTGCATTGAGATAGCAGCATAAGAGACATATTTGATGAGATTATTCCCACAAAGCTTAGGTGATCAAGCTATGGAATGGTTCTCCCAACTTCCACCTGGTATTAAGTCATGGGGTGACTTAGCAGAGGCATTTATTCAACATTTCTCCTATAATATAGAGACAGACATATCAGTCACTACTTTGTGCAACACCAAGAAAAAAGAGGGAGAGTCTTTTGCATCATTTTTACAAATATCGAGGAATCTAGCCAGCAGATGCTCTTGTGAAATTCCACAAAAACAAATGGTAGAAATGTTCACCCAAAATGTTAACAAAGAGATTGGTTATGACTCAAGGAAAGCTTGTTTGTCCACCTTCAAGGATGTCATTGAAAAAGGCTTAGCAATAGAGAAGGTCCTAATTGAACAAGGAGTCATTAAGATATTCAAGGAAAACAAAGATGACTTTAAAGGAAAAGACAAGCCAAGATTTTGGAATAAAAACAAGAACACAGTCAATGATGGTGTTGTTGATGCCAATACAGTGCGACCCAAATTCATTTTTTTCAAATCAAATTAGGTGAATACTCAAACAACTTCTAAATCACGAAGGAAGTACACTCCATTGGGAGAACCACTTGAGTCAGTTTTCAAAAAGCTAGTGGCAAACAAGGTAATCACAGTTCTAGATTTTCCTCCATATGAACCAAAGGTTAAACCAAATTGGTGGAATGATGATGAGTATTGTGAATTTCATAAGAGCAAGGGTCATAAGACAGGAAATTGTCATCGACTGAAGAACATCATACAAGATCTCATTGATAGAGGTGACATTGAGATTGAGGGACACTCATCCAATCAAGAACATGAGATGTTTAAGGAACCATTCCCAAAGCATGACAAGGGAAAAGATAAAGCCACAAATGACCAAACCAACTATACTAGAGCAACCTATAACTATGATTCAACTATGAATCACATTTCAATGGACAATTATGTATCTACCATTATCATCAAGGACAAAAACCCTGAGAATTCTACCCAGAGACCTAGGATTGTCCTAAAAGGTGTTGGATCTTTTTCCAAACCTACCTTTGAATGTAATGTCACAACCCGCTGAGGTAAATTCACATTGCAAGGTGCTCCAGCTAAAAACATGGCTTCCTCATCAACCGAACCTGAGTATGATCTTGTAGAACAATTAGGGAAAACACCCATGCCCATCTCCATTCTTGAGCTCCTACGCATATCCCCTGCACATAAGGCCATTCTTGACAAAATCTTGAGAGACACTGTCATTCCTACTGATCTGAATGTGGACCAGTTTCAAGCCATGGTGGGATACCTTTCCATTCCACACTCCCTTACATTCACAGAAGCCAATGATGCCTCCATAAGTTAGCCACATAATGCACCATTACACATTGAAGCCTTCATACACAAACATAGAATCAAACGAGTCCTGGTAGATGGAGGAGCAGGTCTAAACATTTGTACATTCAGCACTATTAAACAATTGGGATATTCTGATAAAGCTGTGAATTCTACAAACAAAATTACCATCAAGGCATATGATGATGAAGAGCATTCATCCAAGGGTACAGTCATTTTACCTCTTAGAGTTGGGCCAGTTACAAAGGATGTGGTTTTTTAGGTCCTTGATCTAGATCTCACATACAACATACTTTTGGGATGTCCTTGGATTCATGAGATGAGAGCAGTACCATCTACATATCATCGATGTATCAAGTTTCCACACAATGGAGTTGAAGTGACCATCAAAGCTGACCCAAATCCATTCATATATTGCAACAATCTATGACCTAGATTAGAAATAACATTCCCAGTCAATTGAGAAGCTATTCCTTCATCAGCTTATGTGGATCCAGAATCATTGAAAGCTTCTACATCCAAACAAGAAGAGCTCAAAGAAAAATTCAAGATTAAAGACCCGGGATGTGGTGAGTATATCTTTCATGTTGATCAACTCCCACTATCTCCTAAGGTATTCAGTCAACAAGAACAATCTATAAATAATTTGCAAGGAATTGGGTATGAACCACCTAATGTTGTGGCTACTAAGTCTGAATGCAAAACTCCTCTAGTGGTGCAAGCACCTCTTGATATCAATAGTCCTAAGAGTGGTTCCAACGAAGAATCTATTAAGCATATCACCAGCCCTCTTGAGAGCTCACATAGCTCTACCATTTCATCCACTCATTCCATTTCCACTCCACTTCCAGACTTGGATCAACAAGAATTACAAAATCCCTTACTCATTGGGGATCAAAAATCAAGCTTTGAAAAGAAAAATCTAAAAATCAAAACTAAAGAAAAGGCCTTTAGTCCAAATAAAAATCAAAAGCTATTGGACTCTTAAAAAATCAAGGTCAAGGATAAAAATCCTATGAAAGAAAAGGAACAAGAGTTGATCTCCCCTAATATCAAAATAACTGGGGGCAAAAGTTCTAAAATTTCAAGCCAAAAAGTATACTTGTTGATCCTAAGTCTCCATCATGCTATCCTACTTTCACTTCTTTTCATAATCATGAGTCTTCATAACTCATCCACTTGTTCCGCACATCCTTTCCCTTCTGGCGATACATCATGGACCTTTAATGGAACTTCCTCAAAGGACTTTGTTTTCAGGGATGCCCAAACTTCTTTAGGTGACATGCATATGGGCCTACGTAGTCCACACACTATTATTTCTATCTCAGTTCCTTTATCAAGGAAGACAGACACTCGAGCTACACATCATTCAGTCAAGGAATGTTGTAGTTACAATCATAAGGTTCAGCCTCGCACATTTGAGGTGGGTGATTTGGTTCTCAGAGAAAATCCTAAAAATCAGCAAGACAGAGAGAAGAAGGGCAAGTTCAAAACAAACTGGCTTGGTCCTTACATCATTATAGCAACATATGGATCTGGGGCATATCAGCTCTCAACTACAGAAGGTGAACCTTTGGAGGATCCTATCAACAACAGGCACCTTTGCAGGTTCTACACATAGCTCTTCAGAGTATCCTAATTCAAAAAATACAAAAAAAATCAAAAAATTCGAAAAAATAACAAAAAAATTCAAAAAATTCAAAAAAATACAAAAAAATCATAAAAACATAAAAATCATTACTTGGTGAAAACTTGGCAAACAGGCACCTTGTGACACAAAAAACATTGAAAAATCAAAAAAAGTAAAGAGAAATAATTTCATCCAACAGTGAAAACCACTTCGGTGGCGCCCTGGGCAAGTACCATGGTGAAAATTGGGTCACCAGTGCCATGTGTAGAGACATTGCTCCTCCCTCCTTCAGGATTCTCTTTCATCACTTCACTTTGCACACACTCACGACCAATTCATCCATATAAACTTACCCATTCCCATCATGGCTTGTTATTGATGTACCCAAGATTGGTTAGCCATTCATAATAAACCTCCCTTTTCACCTCCCTTTCCATCCATAATAGATCAGCTCCTATCTGTGGCTAAGGCAAATCCTACATCTAGTGATGGGTGTGGAACTGAGAACATCACATGTTTCAAGGAGTACAATTTCTTCCAGCTTCTTTCAGTCTATCCATGCACAATCCGCAATAAAGTAGCACCTGCATCGCCAATCCGCAATAAAGTTCCATCTTCTTTGCAATAAAGTACCAGTTTCATGGATTCAGTCAGTTTCAGATGAGACAGTAGCAACAATGGGCTTCAACAAAATCAAATCTTTCAACAGACTCAGACAACATAGGGTTATGTGCTATCTATCCTTTTTGTGAAAGTAAACATTGTGACCACAATCAAATAAGACTTATACAAGTGACAAGAGACACTAAACTTGAGGATTACAGTGGATGTTGGTGTCGAGTCTTGGTTTTCTTTTGGTTTCATCTTTTTGGTGACATGTCTTTTAGCTTTTCTAGGATGTCTCTGACTAGAGATTTTATCTCCAGGATGTCTTTGACTAGAAAGGCAAGGATGGGGTATCGTCACCTATTTTTCTTTGCTGTCTATGGATTGTCTCTTAGTAATGCTATGACTTGTCCAAGGATATGAGGACACTGTGAGTCTAGTGTGAACTAGGGCATTCCTTGTTTGTGACTATCTTATCTCCATGCAAATAGGTACAATGACTTTCTGGGTCGAACATATGCCTTGATTGTCATAACCTATTTTGCCATAATAAAGCTCAATGATGATAAACACACAAGAAGCTCTTTCACTTTCATATCTTCTGTCTTTCATCCCCCTTTCTTGATTGACTTCCATCATCCTTCTCGAGTCCATGTCACCTGCTTTCACATGACTGAGTATAATGACATGCCAAAAACATTTGCATTTCATGTAGTTGCACCTGCATTACCACATATTAGCATTTCATACATACATATAGATATCACAACTGCATCACATCCTACACACAACACTCGTTAGCACAATTTACATTTGCATTATCATATTCATCTGCATTACATCCATTCACATTTGCATCATGCATACACATATAAAAGAACAAAAAATATTGCATTGCATCATGTACATATTTGCATCCATGTCATAAGCATCACATAAAACCATCTCATCACATAGGTACACATGCATATAGCTGCCGCAAAGATGAATCATCTCATATATATATATATAAAGTGTCATGATACAATGATGTCAAAAAATCATATGGCTACAATCACCCGAAGGTGTCTACATCATCATACAAAAATGGTACAATACTGATACATAGGGAGCCCTCTACGGCTATGATAACTCCCTCCCTCGGAGCCACCTGGCCTCGACGGAATCTAAACCCCCGAAGGACCCACCCTAGGATCATCCCTCCTGTCTCTATCTGGTGGTGGTGGAGGACCCATAACCCCACCACTAGATTCCTGTCTCCTTCAGCTCCTCGTGTAGTTGTTGTTGTCCATGATGGTCTATGGAAGCTCCTCACCCGCTGATTAGCTGGCACCACACCATAATAGAGATCCCGCCAGTAACCGATCTCCTCCCCTACCCACAAAACATAGGCATATCCAGCCCCTGTGTCATCTGCTGCCTGCCTCCTAGCCCTCAGTGCTATCTCAACCTCTGTGTAGCACTGAATGGCTTGATCTTGCTCCCGCTCAGTATCTCTGAGCCGCCTCCTGAGCCTATCCCTCTCTCCCTCCAGTTCCTGGATCTCATCTGCTTGTCCTTGATAGATCTCCCTTAGCTCTGTTAACTCATCCTCCTCTACCTCAGCCCCCTATGGCTCTGCCTATGGCTCCTCCTATACTGGTACCTTTCCCTGTATCTATCCCTGTACCTACACCTGTTTGGGACCCTATGCTGCTGGCACCTGTAGCGGTAATCCACCGTGACCCTTCACCACCTGAGCCTACCTATCCTCTCCACCCTCCCTCCACGATGCCACCCTCCTCTCTCTAACTGCCCCCTCCTCCTCCATCGGCCTCTGCCTCCATCATCTCCATCATCATCACCATCCCCACCACCATCTCTATCTAGTAGCTCTCCTAGATCCATCAAGCATGGGAATGGATGCTCAGCCCAGTATGTTGTGTACTCGGCATCCATGCCAGCATCCTCAATCTCTGGCCACATGTCCTAGGGTAGGGGCATCATCTCTACTAGCTATGTAATAGCCTGATCATATGATAATAAAGGCCCAAACTACACCTGATCTTTGTCAGTCTGTGCATACATGTCTGAACCCCATGGCATTCGCTGGATCCTACCAAACTACCTACCCACCCTGTCCATCAACTGCCTCTCCAGCACATAAGGCATTTGCCCAATTAGATACCTACTCTGGAAGGTGTATGGCAGCTCTACCACATCATCCTCCCATTGCTCGCATCCCAAGTATGGCCTCCATATAACTATATCAATGTCATCAATCAACCGCCGCTAGTGCTCTAACTTGCCAATCCATGGCTGCGAAGTGATCATGTCGTACAAGTGTACAAAACTGCATCCATGACCTCTACCCCTAAAATGTATTAGTCTCATAACTGGCAGATGCTCATAGGCCCACACCTGTAACAATGTGACCCTGCAGCCCAATCCCACTGACCCATGGTACACAAACTGATGTAGCTCATAATATAGGTGTGCTAGCACACACGATCCCCAGGCATATCTGGTGTGCTGTGTCACTAGTGTCTCCAATGCTCCTCCCTAGCCCACAGCCAACCCTCGTGTCGCTCTATCAGGACATAAGAACCCACTGATCGCTCCTCTTATCACTGCTGGCAGTGCTAGTCCTGTAGCTGTCATGGTGTCCCAGGTCACATGTCCAGCCCTCATCTCCAATCCTAGGTCCTGGAACACTCATCTTAGGGCCTCCCTATCTCCATCTCGATCATAGGGAATCAGCTCCCGATCAATCAGTATCCTCAAGATCCTGTATACATCCTCTAGGGTGACTGTCATCTCACCCATGGGCAAATGAAAAGTGCAAGTCTCTGAGTGCCATCTCTCAGCTAAAGCAGTCAGCAGTCCCATGTTCACCTGAAACTCAGGCACATACAGAATATGTCTCAGACCCATAACCTCAATAGCTTCTTGGTCCTCAAAGGTCAGCTTAGGTCGCAATCTCTACATCGACGGGAATCTCTCCCATGACTCCAACATAGGCAAATACTCCTGCAGTCAAGCAAATCAATCATGTTAGTCATTATGGCATTCAATGTTCATCACAAAATGCTACTTTTTATCTAAGTGCATCTGGTATTCTATCCTAGTGACACTCACTATTCATCACAAAGTGTTGCTATCTATCCTCGTGACACTCACTGTTCATCACAAAGTGTTGCTATTTATCCTAGTAGTACTCCCTGTTCATCACAAAGTACTACATGTCTGACACTCACTGTTCATCACAAAGTGTTGCTCACATTTACACTCCCTGTTCATCACAAAGTGCTACTCATATTTTAGTACTCCCTGTTCATCACAAAGTACTATATCTTGGTACTCACTATTCATCACAAAGTGCCTTGATCTATCTTATCCTAGGGCCTATGCTTGAGTGAATCCTCTTGAGTAGTTTCCTAATTGGCAACATATGTTCTATCATAGAATTGTCAATCCTGGCCCTATTTGCAATCCTAGTCTTCCCTAGAGGACCTGCTTGAGTGTATCCTCTCAGCAGCTTATCTAATCGACAATGTATGTTCATCACAAAACTGTCGATTTGACCTAGAAGACAAAAATTCACATTTTTGGACACAAATGCGCTTTCCTGACATAAACACATTTGAAGATTGCATAAACGTGCCTGTTTTACACAGATGAGCCTGAAACACACAGATGTGCCTAGGTGACACAAACATGCCTTTTTGGCATATACCCGCCTACACATCACAGACGCAGCCACATTTTGCACAGATGCTTTTTTCAACATAGACGCACCTAGCACAAACACAGACGCGCCTCACAAGCATAGACATGCCTGGCACCAACGCAGACGCGCCTGGGCATTTTTGACATTTTTTGGACCCTATTCTAAGTGCATTTATTACCCTATCTAGCATGCATTAATGACAACAATAAATGCATCAAAGTACAGGGAGGTTTTGTGGTACTTACTGGCTCTCCTGCCTTTGTTGGCCTCTGGAATCGGCAAACGCAGTCAAATCTATGAACCAAAGCCATCGTTGCTGACTGCTGCTACTCTTTTCTCTCTCTACACTCTAATCTCTTGGAGGTGTAGATGACAATGAGGATGTATTTCCCTCGTGGTCTATTTTATAGACTACCCTAGCCCTCATTTCCCAAGTCAGTCTTCATTATCCCGTGACTTTGTCACTTTATCCAGTCAGTCCATTCTAGCCTCTTTCTTATCGAGAGATTGTCTGCAATCTTTTCAGGCATTTTCATCCAATCTCTTGAGGGGGCATATCATTCCCATCTTGGGGAAACTCTGTATCAGTTCATCTTATCTTCTTTGAAACAACGCGACAAGCCGCATTGTCTCAAAGAGGGGCAAAATGTAGACACCCAAAATTGTCATGTCTAATTAAATAAATAATTTATTTATTTAATTACTTTAGCCTAATTCTTCTATTAATTAAATAAATATTTAATTAATTCATTTATCCTCTTCTAGCCTTATTTCTCATTTAAATAAATAGATTTATTTATTTAAATTATCCTTTTCCTAAATTAAATAAATATCTTATTTATTTAATTATCCCACTTCTTCTATTAATTAAATAAATCTTTATTTATTTAATTAATTCATTAACCTTTTCTACCCATGACACATGTCATTCATCTCTTAATTCATACACTACCTACCCCTTTCATTATTTTATTATTTCTTTTACCTACCCTCTAATCATAGCCGACCTCCTTTTACACCTCTCAATCTTATCCCTCCATTTCTTATAGTGTCTTCTATATAAAGAGATACTTCCTTCATTATCAAACCCTAATCAATCATTCTAATCAATTTTATACACTTGACTACACCTAGTATATGCGAACCTACTTACAACCACATTCCGTTCTCTGTTGAGCTCTTGTGCACATAAAATCTAAGAGAAAATACATCAAACAAGATCAATGGAGATAGGAAGAATGAAGATCCAAAACCCTATTGGACATGTGATGGTATAATCTTTGTGATTTCATTTGATTTGCATTGTCTTAGGTAATCTTCATATGTTATGGTGGATCTTTGTTGTCGTTAGGCTAGGATTTTTGTGGTTGAATTCATTTAGCCTTTCAATATCATTATTATTGTTATCCATTTTCACCATATACATTATCCATTCCAACATTTACTCAGGAAAGGAGTTACTTTTAAATGGACAGAACAATGCCAAGAATATTTCCAAGCTCTAAAAGATTATCTTTTGAACACTCCAGTGTTAGTTCCACCTACTCTAGGAAAACCTCTATTACTATATATATCAGTGACAAACTCAGCTTTGGGAGCTTTTTTGGCACAACATGATGACCAAGGAAAAGAAGGAGCTATCTACTATATAAGTAGAACCTTGATTGGGTATGAGCTTAATTACACTCCTATAGAATGAACATGTCTAGCAGTAATCTTCGCATCTCAAAAACTTAGACATTATGTGCTGAGTCATAAGGTACAACTCATGGCATGCTTTGATCCACTCAAATATTTATCAAGCAGAGCAACATTGATAGAGAGATTGGCTAAGTGGGTCATGATTCTGAGTGAATTTGACATAGTACATGGACAGAAAGGCCATCAAAGGACAAATTATAGAAGAGTGGTTAGTAGAGGCTCCTTTACAAGACAATCACCCATTGCTCATAGACTTTCCAGATGAATCAATTATTACATTGACAACATCTATAATGTGGAAATTATACTTTGATGGGTCATATATAAATCATGGATCTGGATTTGGGATTCTTTTCATCACCCCTGATGGTGATTCTATCCCTAAGTCATTTAGGATAAATTTTTCATGTACAAATAATATAGTCGAATATGAAGCTCTCCTCATAGGACTTTGTACAGCTATGCAGTGGAGAATAAAATAATTACATGTCAATGGTGACTCGCAACTTATTGTATGAAATTTTACAGGGACAGAGGAATATCTGATAAAGTTGCAAACAAGTTTCTAGTTATGGATGAAGAGAGGCGAAAGATGATCAAAATTGACAATTCCTACCACTCCCCGAAGAGAATTTATAGGCCTTGGAGGTTTGTTATTTTCACTTCTATTGAATACATTACTTTAGATGGTAGGTTCACCAGGGCCTATGGGCATCACTTCGTTCTTCTTAATCATTTTCATCATGGTGAAAGGGTTAGCCTTCCTTATTACCTTGCCTGTTCTATGGATCATACTATAAAGGATATCCAAAAGGACCCTAAAGGTGATCATGCCCTCCACCAGGGGCTTATGGTCTTGGTTTATAAAATGCTAAAGGGGAAGTGCATTGAAAAGCCTATCAAAGGCAAAAATGCTAGAGATGAAACTATAGAAAGTAATGATAGTGGTTTTAATTTTGACTCGGATACTGAGGGAGAGTCAGAGGAAACTAGCAAGAAAGCGAGGTTTAGGGCCAAGAAGAGGAGGATTATTGTGGACTCTGATACATTAGACTCTACAACTGAATCCCTTGAGGAAAAATCTGCTAAAAAAAGGAAAGGGAAAACCACTGGAAAGAAGGCTCAGAAAAAGAACATTAAAAAGGGGAGCAATTCTGAATTCAATCATGTTCAGGTTGAATTGGAAGAGGAGGCTAAAGAAAACAAGGTGGTTGATAGTCAGGATAAAGAAGGGGAGGGTAACCCGGTGATGGATAATTTGGAGACCATGAATACCACAAACTTGCATAAGGAGGAAAAAGGGAATAAAAGTGATGATGGGGACAAAGACACTATTAAGGCCTTCTATGAGACCATTGCTACTATGGTGAAGGATGTTAACAGTTTAAAAACTGATACACAGGCTATTGCAAGAATTACAGTTGGTGACAAACCCTTGGTGGAACATGTTAAAGAACTGGTGGCCGTTCTGCATAATGCACAAGCTATTGAATGTATGGTTGGAAAAATTATGGCAACAAAGAAGAAGGTCAACAAGATGGGAGATCCTAAGGAAATGGAAAATAAAATAAAAGATTTCAGCACCAGAATTGACAAGCTAGAGCTCAATGTAAAGAAGATTGCTGACCAAAATTTCCAAATCCTCAAATCCTCGATGGACAACATGAACATCCTTATTAATAGGTTTGAGAATGATGCTAAAAAGGATGCTAATAAAGAGCAGTCAAACAAGAAAGGGCATGAAAGGAGGACCAGAGCTAACACAAAGAAAAAAGGTGACATCAAAGGTCGTGAGCTGGAAGATCTAAAGACCTCAGCGAACAACATGAAACAAATGGTTGTTCATGCTGAGGAAATTATGAATAGTATTTAGTTTATGTTGCTGTCCCTGGTTAGGTCTCTTTGCTGTCTTTATGCTTTTCTTTTGTTGTCTATACTAAGATACTTTATTATGTAATGTTGTGTTAAGTTGATCCCTTTCAGTGGGTTCATTTTGTTTTTTGAAGTGACCAGGTACTTTTTTTAGCAGTTCTTTCTCCTGGTTTGTTCAAGGTTTGGGTACCTTTCAAATACCTAATTTTACTTAATCAAAACTTATTGTAAACCAAGTCAATGATGACTACAACACTAAAGATGATAAGTTGCTGCCTTATAAACAAATGGTAGAAAAGTGAGACATGGAAACTTGGAAATGGTAGAAAAGTGAGATTCTGGGAGGATCCCTGGCTTTTTGACAAACCCCTAATGGATTTCTATGAGTGGGCTTCCCATGCCCCCTCTTGTATTGACTCTTTTGGTACCTTAGTGGTAGATTACTAGGATGGGAACAACTGGTAGAACATTGATAGTATTCATCCCAGTCTCTCCAAGCTCAAAACCCAACTGTCTGCTATCTGGCTGAATAAGGAAGAGGATTTCTTGATTTGGAGATATAACCCCAAAGGTACCTTTACTATATCTCTGATGTATTGTATCCTCGCCCCCTCCCCTCCTATGAATCCTTTCTGGTCTAAAGCTTGGTTAAAAGGGCTAACTCCTAAAATCAATATGTTCTTCTGGACTATTCTCCAGAATAAGATCCTTACTGTTAACAACCTTAAATGCAGAGGTTTTGCCCTTCCAAATAGGTGTGTGATGTTCTTTCAAGAGGAAGAGTCAGTGGACCATCTTACCCTCCACTATTCTTTCTCAACCTCTGTTTGGGAAAGCTTCCTCAAAATCTTTAGTCTTGCTTGGGTGTTTCCTAGTAACATCAGAGGTTTGTTCTCTTCCTGGCAAATTCAATGGACCAACTTTTTCTGAGGTGTATGTGGCAGCCCTCTTTGCCTCACATTCTGTGGGGTCTCTGGAAGGAAAGAAACAACTGAATTTTCAAGGATGTGTCCTTAAATCAAGACATTGTTTTTCAAAAAATTCAAAGGGCTATTCAGGAAAATATGGGAACTATGGAGGTCTTGTGTTACTCAAACAACTCTTTGGAGTCAAATATCTTAAGAGCCTAGAATATGAAGATCACTGATGGTCATAATATCAGCCATAATAAAAGGCTTGAAGTTAAATGGCAAACCCCTCCCCATGGTTGGCTTAAAATCAATTTTGATGGAGCAGCCAAAGGAAATCCAGGTCCTTCAGGTTGTGGAGCTATTCTCAGAGATGATAGAGGCATTTGCAAAGGTATGGTTGCTATCCCTATTGGCATTCAAACCAATCATAAGGCGGAAGCTATGGCAGCCCTTCAAGGCATTATTCTAGCCAAAAAATGGAATTGTACCCATCTCTGGATCGAAGCAGATTCAAACAATATTATTAATTATCTCAATGGGACCTCTCAGCCCTCTTGGTCGATCCACAATATATTTTTTTCTGCCATTGACATCATCAGAACCTTCAAAAAATGCCACATATCCCATATATATTAGGAGGCCAACTGTTTTGCTAATTGGGCTACAAATGTGGCAGTGAAGAATGATACAATAACCACATGGATAGGTGAGAGCGGTCTTCTCAGAGATGTAAGACAAATCATAATAAATGAAAGATATCGAAGTACCCCAAAGAATCTTGATTGACAAGGCAATTATTATATGTACTGAAGTAAGCTCTTCGAGTTACTTCGATAATGAGGGAATTACTCATTATAACATCAAAGTTAGTAGAATGTGCATTATAACTTGTCAAATCAATAATGCTATGCATGCTTTCTGTTTCACCAGCTCTGTAACCTGAACTTGACTGTGAGAAACGACACCATGGGCGGAAATAGGAGAAGATATGAGCCAGGAAGTTGCAAGGAGTGGAAATAGAAAGAAGAGGTGTGGGAAATTTTGCAGAAGGGCGGTCTTTTGAGCTTCCTTGAGAGACTCCATGGCCGTGATGGAAAGATAACCAGCTTCTTCTGCAAAAATTGGAAGAAGGGCAAGCTTAAAATGGGTGACCAACTGGTGGAAATTGACGAAGAGTTAATAGCTAAAGCTATGAGACTCAAAAGGGAGGGCTGCAATTTCTATAGAGATAGGAAGGTTATTAGGGAAGCCATTGAAAGGTACCCGGTCATAGAGAAAGAGAAGAAAAGACTAGTAAAGTTGAGCAAAACTTATTACCCACCTAGGGCTTTTGCAAAGCCCTGGCGGGAAATTCTCTTTGTTTTAATGAGGTATATAACTCTAGATGGTAGGTTTATGAAAGTATATGGATATCACTTTATCCTCTTAAATAATTTTCAGCATAATGATAAGGTGAATTTCCCTTATTTCTTGCTTTGTTCTATGAATGCATCCCTAAAAGCATATAAAGAAAATCCTCAGGGTGACACTGCAATGCACCAGGGACTTATGGTCCTCATTTATGATCATCTAAAGGCCAGTAAAATCAATCGAATGCAGCTCTCTATGGATTCGGAAGAAGAAATGTCTGATTCTAATTTCTTGGAGGAGGAGGATTCAAATAATGATTCCTCGACTAAAAATGAGGAAAGCTCTGACAACTCAGAGTATGAGAGGAGCAAGAAGAGGAAATCAAGACCCTCTTCTTCTAAGAGTAAAAAACCCCAAAGCAAACCCTTGATTAGTATTTCTTCGGAAGAAGAGGACTCTAATTTCCCTAAGGAGAAGAAGAACCCTAAGGGAGTGCTGAAGGAAAAAAGTAAAATCCAAGCCCAACCCAGGAAGAAGCAAAAGAAAACAAAGGAGACTAGCAAAGATCCAGAGGACAAAGGCAAAGAACCGGAAGAGGACAAGCAAACAAGAACCCTAGAAGCTGAACAAAGCCTAAAGATGGAGACTATGGAGGAGACCCTCAGGGCCGCTGACACTATTTCTGCCCTCCATATTGCTAAAGATGAATAGATAACCCCTGGTAAAGTTACTCCTTCTCCTGGTCCTCACCTCGAGGCCTTGAAGGGTTTTATGAAAACCATTGAACGACTTATTGACGGGAATAAGAATACTATGGATGAATACAAAAAACTCTGCAACAGAGTCATGATCCTGGCAACCATTAACATTAGAGAGGGGAACACTATGGCCAATTATATTGAAGATTTGAAGAACACAAT
Organism: Cryptomeria japonica; assembly: GCF_030272615.1. Classification (NCBI taxonomy): domain Eukaryota; kingdom Viridiplantae; phylum Streptophyta; class Pinopsida; order Cupressales; family Cupressaceae; genus Cryptomeria; species Cryptomeria japonica. The sequence goes on from NC_081411.1 coordinate 836,553,514, forward strand.
TTCCAAAGCAGAATACATCAGAGATGCCTTTAATCCCCGGTTTGAGAAAATTGAAAAGGAGATACAGGGTAGAAAAAACCTGGAGGAAACTAACGACCAAAGTGGACAAGATAGAGGAGTGCCTCAAGAACATTGTAGAGCAGAGTCTCAACATTCTGAAAATCTCAGCCAACAACACCCATACCCTCATTAGCAAGCTCGATGATGAAAAGGAAACCCAAGAAATGGACCTGGATGCAGAAGGAACCAGGGAAGCCCAAGGTCCTAGAACTCGCACCCATGGAAAGAGGAAGGAAAAGAAAGTGAATAAGGACTTGGAGGAGATAAAAGTAGTTGGGGTGACCTATGACAAGCTAGTGACTAAGGCAGAGGATCTGCTGAAGAAAATTACTATGTAGTGTCTCCTTAGGTTCTTAGTTGTTTTTTGTTGTTTAGCTATTTTTTCTGTCCGCTGGTTTTTTGGACCAGTTGCTTTGTATGAGGACTCTATTTTCTCAACTTTTTATTTTAACTATGTTGTAATGGTTTTGGGTCCGTAAAACCTATTTTTCATTCAATCAGAACAAATGGTAGAAGATTACAAAGAGAATTTCAGTAAAATCACTTTTGAACAGATTCTAAGGATAGAGAACAAGGCAGCTGATGCCATGGCTACAGTATGGTCTTTTCTAAATATGCCTAATAAAGAAACTTGGTTTGAGTTTATTATAGAACAATTGATGATACTTACATATGATATTCCCTCAACAAAATATGTATGTACAATTGTGGGTCTAGAATCCCCGTGGTACAATGAGATATATGCATATTTGCATACTCAGTACATGTCATCGGATTTGTCTAGAAATCAAAAGAAAACTCTTATTCATCAAGCACCCAGATACACTATTATTACTGATACATTGTATAGAAAGGGCTTTGAGGTAACCCTTCTTTGATGTCTTGATTAAAATAAAGCATAACTTACCCTAAAGGAAGTCCATAATGGAATTTATGGGGCACATCAAAGTGGTCTGCCATTGTCAAAGAAATTGCTAAGAACTGGATATTATTGGCCACCTATGGAAAAGGACGCCTATAAATATGTACAAAAATGTAAACAATGTCAAATACATGGAGACCTCATTCATGCACTGGCACAAGATCTTCAACCTATTACATCACCATGGCCATTTTCACAATGGGGGTTAGATCTAGTTCGTAAAATCAATCCTACATCTTCCAATGGGCACAAATTCATCTTAATAGCTACTGAGTATTTTACTAAATGGGTCAAGGAAATTCCCCTTACATACACCACTAGAAAGAAAATAGTAAAATTTGTGCTTAATTACATTATCTATTGATATGGGATTCCAAATATGCATAGTGACAGACAATGGATGTCCATTCAAAAATCAAGAAATGAAAGAATTGTGTGAAAAATTTCAAATATAATAGATATTTGCAACACCATATTATCCACAAAGCAATGGACAAGCAAAGGCAACAAACAAGACAATATTGAAGATCCTTAAGAAAGTTGTCACTTAGATAGGAAAGGACTGACATCTCCAGTTAAATACTTCTCTTTGGGCTTACAGAATAAGAGTACGCACCCCTACATGAGAAACACCATATTCCTTAGTCTATTGTACAAAAGCAATACTACCTATTGAAATCGAGCTACCATCTTTAAGATCCTCCTTAAAAGACATCATATCAAAGGAAGACTATTGGGTTGCAAGATTACAAGAGCTAGAAATGCCCGATGAAAAGAGACAAACTTATTTCAATCATCTGCAAGGTTATCAAATTCTTGGGAAGAAGAATTAGACTTTGCATATACAGGTCTATCAGATACCTTACTAGTATTGTTACTTTTCTGCACCCATGTAGCATTTGATGACTCATGTTGTACTGATCTCTTTTGACCTCTTCGTGACTATTCAGGTAATCCCTCCTGCGATGTCTCACAAGGATGTTTCTTCATGAAGGACCTGGTATTCTTTCCTCCTTGCATTATGCTTGTTTCCTTTTCAGAATTTCTTATTTTAAGGACTGGTTGAACTAATAGAGTCACCACCCATAGATCTATGGGAAAAATGAAAACAAACTTTGAATGAAATATTGCAAATCCTCAGACCAGGATCACATATCAAATATCGTGCAACTTTTTTTTTAAATGAATATATCAAGACAACACTGATATTTTATTGAAGCAACAATCAACATCTAGATTCATAGTATGATTGTTCCCCAGCAGAGTCACCACTTTTGTTGTTCTCAAAATCTGATTCCCCTTAAAAACCCTTATAATAAAATGATAAACTATGTCTGCAGAAGAGAGATCAAAGAGAAGGAAACTTTAGAGAAACATATGACAAGGTTTTACAACCTTCTACACTTTGAACTTATCCAAAGTTCAGGTGGGTATACCTTATGTGAATTGACTTCACACTTTTAAAAGACAGATCCATTGTAAACTAGTTTGAAAACCAATGAATCCTATAACCTCAAAACTAACTGAAACAAAGAAAGAAAGTTGATAATCCTGTTCAGTATTGACCTACAAGATATGTAAAAGATAACCACAATTAATACCAGTGCCTTATCCAGGCCACAGAGTCATCTGAATTTAAACAATACTTCCACAATCAAATATCTCCACACATCACATCACCTTGGCTTCTATAAAACCCCACATATGCCTGACATACATAAGAATTTCCCCTCATCAAACTAAACTGCATTCATCAAATTCAAATTCTCCCACAAAGAATTCACTGATAGAAATGCTTCATGCATATTTAATTTCCCTCCTGGAGAGAAAAGCTAAGAAACACCTCTATTAAGACTGCCTTACAATCCAATCCTCAAATGAATAACCCTAGATTACTCATATTTGAAAACAATAAATATTTGTAAGTAGACCAGAAGACAACACAAAATTTAGGCTCGAAAGTTGGCAGTCTGTATATTGATATTAATTTTGAGAAAATATTACAAAACTCAGAGTATTCTCCATAAGACTAGAAAATCCTAGATATATTTCTGCAGAGTTTTCTTACAATTTCTTGTGATCATTTTTTAGAAGGTCCTAGTATCCATTTATAATATCATGGATGCATACAAGCTTCGGACCTTTCAAAAGAAATTTTTTTACAAACAACCTTTTCCAAGAAGCAGTTATAGGTCCTTTTCAGCATCTGCGACTTCTTCTACTTGTTGTTCCATTGCACCCTCTTGTAACTACTCCCGAGCATCTTCTTTCTATCCCATATACTTATCTTTCCACTCCTAATACACATCATCACTAGGCCAAGTAAAACTAGCAACTTTCTATTTCATATCTTCTAGCTGCTTCCAAGTGACTCGTACATGCCCAATCTCTGTTTCTATGAAACCATAATGAGATTTCACCTTTTCAATTTCCTCTATTGTTTGGACAAATAAGGATGTGTCATCAGTACTAATAATCTGATTGATCCTTAGGGACAAATTGTGGTCCATCTCCTTTAACCAAGTCTTCTCTTCTTTTAGCTGAACAGGACCAATGAAGCCTCTTGGAAATATTTCAAATTTATGATCTGAATATTCTTTTCTATAAAGTTTGGCTTTTCTTTTTATACATGTTCCTTCCACTGAAAGAATATTCATCTCTTCTATAAACTCACATCTGGACCTAAGATTGTTATTTTCTTCTATATCTGCATGGGAGGAGCACATGAGCTCTAACTCCTTACCTCTAGGTACCCAATTATTTAGGATTGGTTCCAAAGTGGCTTCTTCTTCTTTGAATTTGATCAAAATCTCAAGAATCCTCTTCATATTTGTGTATACATTGGAGGTTTTGACTGAGTCAGCAAACTTTAAAATGGTGGCTTTCACCTTCTCCTCATATTTGTTTGCATACAAGGTCTGAGCTTGTTTCAACTTTTCCAACTCATGTTGGACATTTTCAGGTAACTAGGAACTGGAGGGCATGGGAGAAGGGGGGTATTCAATGATGGGACTAGTGGGAGGGGGCCTTGCTGGAGAGGAGGCTATCATGAGTGTAGAAGACTCACCTAGATGATGTTGACCTACCAATTGACTCTGGAGTCTAGCAATTATGTTGTCCCTGTTGGCTATTCCTTCTTTAGCATCATTGTAAGCTTTTAAAATAGTCTCCAACTTCAGTTGGAGATTAGCCTTTTCTTGTGCCTCTTTCTCTACTACTGCCACATTAAACTTTGTTGTCTCTAGTACTATGCTAGAAGCTTCTACTACCCCTGTGTCTTGGACTCTTTTGACTATCATGCCTCCTAAGAGGCTAGAATTTGAGGTATCCCTTTTATTTCTATTTTAATCTCTTTTTAGGGACCACATGACAAGAGCAACATTATCCTTGCTGAATGTCACTCCTTCCATAGGATTTTTTTCTTTCCTTACTACATCAAGCACTAAGGCATCAACTATATCCCATTCAGGGAGAATCAACACACCAGTCTTTGTTACCATCTCTCTTCCTTTCTCAAGGGTGATTGTTTTGAATTCTTCAATCATTTCTTTCTTTATTTCTTCTTCTACCTGAGTTGTATTTTTGAGAGGTTGTTCACTTTTCCTTTGTTCACATCTGACCTTGAATTGCTCCATGTTTTGCTTCCATACAAACTGCATAAAAGCTTCTGATGTGACAAAATTGCTATCAGCTAGGAATTCTTCACTAGCTTGCTTAACAGTAAGGTCCATTTCTTGGCCCTTTGACTCACCATTAGTCAAATCCATTTCAGCATTAGGTGGCTCTTTAGGCATCCCCTCTTGGGTCTCCTCACAAGTGTAGGTAATCTCACTGAGACTCCTTAGCTGCAATAATTGTTCAGCCATGGCTTGTTCATCTCCAATGTGGATAGGAGACTGAGATGGAGAATATTGAGGCTCATTAGTTTCAATTTCCTTTCCCACTTTTTGCCTCTTAGGGGAATCCTAAATGTCAATGAAATATTTAATTTTCCTCTTCCCTTTTGAAGTGGAAGGCTCACCTGTCACTGGCATCATCATAGTGTACTTTGACCTTTTGTGCATCACATAGTCATCAGGTGGGATATCTCTAGCAAAGGCAAGCTTAGCCAATACCATCTTAGCCTTATCAGGATCATTTTACATTATGGCCTCCCTCTTTTCTTTTAAAGTCTGCACGAGGTCTTCAAAATAAAGAATCAAGAACTTTATTTTCTCCTCAAATGGGTTGAAGATAGAGAGAGGATCATAGCTAGTGTCAAATTGATGTATAAAATCAAGGGCTTTCTTATATGCAACCCACTTCTCCTTCCTTAACTCCTACTCATCTAGGCTGAACTCATTTCTAATCAAATCTTCTGGGAAGTAAAATTGATGTTGCCTACCTCTGTACACTGCTCTTTTTCTGAACATGCCATTGAAAAAATCCCCAGGGTCTGCACATCTTGACACTGCAGTAGACAGCCTATATGGCTTGAAGAATTCTTCAAAAAATTTCCATCCACCCTTAGTGATCACAAAATGGTGAGCCATGGTAATAGTTGGGAAAATAGTCCCTTTACCCCTATTAGTTAGCTTGACCAGCTACACTCCTCCAATTTGTCTTGGGACTTCTGCAATCCCTATCTTCAATGGGACCTGATAGGGTAGTAAATAGGGGGTGCCTCTAAACCCAAAAACTCTATAAATAGTAGACATAGGGTAAAAATACATGTCTCCCCAATTGTGTACAATCTTGATATCCTCTGCAAACTCCTTTGGTCTGAGAAACTCCAAAAGAGCCTTAGGAATTCTAGGGTTTTCTCTGCATAGAATAATCCTAATTTTAGATGCAAAGCATCTATCAAATTTTAGATAACTTTCATCCTCTCTATCCCAAGATAGAATAGTACTCCACAATTGCACTGGCATCTCCTCTTTATCCTTTGTCTTGATCAAGTCCATTTCTTTTGAAAAATAATTAGCACCCTTGAACAAGAACATGTGCATTAACATGCAATACCATCCAAATGGCCTATCCACCTTACCATTATTGATTCCCACTAGCCCTTTATGAATTGCATCAGCAAGGTATGAGGCATAATCAAATGTTACTGCTAGGGAGGGGTTTAGAATTTGTGCAATCATTAACAATTAATGGGTTGGCATATTCTTTTCAGCATCCTTTCCAAAGATCTGGCATAATGCCCAATACATACCTTTATCTCTCAGAGTAAATAAGTTGAGAGAGAATGGTTCCATTGTGCTGGGGCCTACAACTGTTAACCCCCCTATTTTTACAAAGAATTATTTCAATGGGCCACTTCTAAGATGATCCCTTTGAGCATTTTACACCTAGGCTAGTGACTCAAAGTCAATAGGCTCTAACAAATTGGAGGACTCACTGAGTTTAAACACTTTCCCAAATTCATCTTCATTTATCTCAATCAAGACTGATCCCTTTATGTTTGTGATGCATCTTGCCATAGGGTCATAATTCTGTGCAATCAGGGCTAATAGATATACATGCATAAAAACACCTAGGACCACAAGCTTTCCTACATCTTGTTCCCATATGCCATTCAAAGGAGTTGGGGAATTCCTCTACCCAAAACTGACTTTGAATAGTCCTAAGCCTGACAATCCTATTTCAAGGTCCCTCAAGCAATTACCCTTATCATAGAGACCATCTCCAATTTTTAGATGAGGGTTCATGGGTACTAGCTCTTTGGCCTTAGCCCTAGCGTTGGTGGACATGGTTAATTTTTCTAAAAAATCATCACTGATATTTTGGTCTTGGTAATTTACCTTCCTTGTTAATTCTCTTTTGGGTGCCATTTTGGTCAAACAATTATACCACTAGATGCTAGCATAGACCTCCAATGAAGTAAATCACACAGTAGTATTTGAGAACAAACCAAGAGTTATGAAGAAAAGCACAAAAAACCTGATTATTCGCTTGAAGAAAATCACTTTGCAAAAATTTTCTCTCCAACAAACTTCGATGAAATAATATTTAGCAATCAAGTTGATGCGAACTCAACAGGACAAGTTGGCATTTAAGTTTTTTGGAAATTAACTCTACATGCTTCGACTTTCTTTTCAAAATTGAATTCACCAAATTGAATTCAAAACTGGCTCCAACGGGTCATAATTCTTCTAAGTCTTTCCTCTTTTTCCCTCTTTCACTATTTCGTAGAACATAAAACTTGTTCTCTTTTCTTTCATGAAACAACGCTGGCCATTGGATCATGACGACTTACATCGCTTTTACCTCCATTGATCTCTTTGCTTTAGTGTCGGGCCCTGCCTCCTTTTCGTCACTTCACGGACTTTAAAATTCATTCACTTTTCCTTCGCGAGGCTGCACCAAGCGTTAGATCAAACTCAAATCACCCGACTTTTAACTCCAATCGAGATGGTCAATTTTACTTACTAACCGCGCCTCATTTTGACGACTAATGGTTTTTTGCCATTTTGCTGAAGTTAAGCTACGGGCATCTTCAGGCCATGAAACAATGAGAAGAGTTGGATCAATCTTGAGATGAATGCCTTTTAAGTGGGCCCTTTATCTAAGAATTAGTTACCCCGCTTGTTCTTCAATTGAAAAATGCCACATGGCAGTCGGTCATTAGCCCTGGAAACTACTCTGGGTTCCACCTTTGATCCGCCATGTGCTATCTTTATTATTCCCACATAACTGCCAGTTACACCTAGGGGGGCCCTCAACCACTTTTAAAACCACGTGTCACCCGACACATCACTATCGAGCTCTACAAAAAGCAGTAGCTGTTATGCCACATCATGCCTCCGTGTGATCTCCACCTGTCTTTCATGACTTCACGGACATTATTCTTCGTTTGGCTTGCAGCCATGAAAGTATGAGAACTATTAGATCAAAACAGATCTGATCTGCTTTTAGCTTCATTCCCTACCTATCCCTTGGGCCCACTAGCCTTTTCGCCACTTCGTGAAGGTTAACTTGCTAGCATCTTATCTTCATGAATTCACGCAAGCCGTTAGATCTCAAAAACATGCTTGTTATTTACTCCTTTCTATGACAACCTTGCTCGGGCACATTGCAGACCACCAACTGAGCACCTCGTCATTGCTCTATTATTGCCAGTTGGACCTACCACATTCACTTCCACCTTTAGTGAGACCTGTCACCTTTTCGCTATTTCGCTGAAGGTAGAACTTGTGCATCTCCCATCCACAAATCAACACAAGCCGTTGATCTCTTTCCAACCCGATCATTCTTTAACCAAAGAAGATCGCTTGTCTTGGGGACCCACCAAAACCTTTTGCCATTTCGTGAAGTTTAAAACACATTCAGCTTGATCTCATGAAACCACGCCGTCCGTCTGATCAGATGAAACTTGACCGGTGTTTAGCTTCAGTACAAACCTATATGCCGAGTCCACTTTTGCCTTTTGCTACTTTGCGGAAGCTAACTTTTGAGCACTTTTTGATCGTGAATCAACACAGGCCGTTAGATCAATAGAAAGTTGCATGATTCTTATAAGGCCTAACAGACATTAGAAAAGACACATTAAAAGCGAACAAAAATTAAAAATTGAAAGGGACCGCCTAGGTAAATGACAAGGGGGGAACACTTTTATGATAAAGAGACCCATCATTTAGGTGAATAAAGTAATGCCAAATTAGAAACCAAAAGGGTTTTTCTCAAACATTGAAGCGACTTAAAACCTAAACCCTGAACCCCTTAGGATCTAAAACAATTTGAAAGAAAATGGGTGTACTAGACACAAAATTTTCAAAAAACTTAGCCATTTATGGACTGAAAACATCCATTTTTAAAACTGTGATAACAGGGTCATCTCCTTTCTTATATATTTGGACATGAAGTCTTTGAGGTCCTAAGGTCACTCATTTTCAACATCACCCTGTGATGATGCTTTACTTATGGTTGGGTAGTGATTTCATTAATTTGAGACTTTTTATCCCAAAATCTATCAATTTCCATATCTTAAACACATTAACAAAATCTCTAATTCATTCTAGACACCTAGTTGATCATATGACTAGTAAAAAGTCTAAAATTCTACTTCAATGCCATTGTAATTGTCACATCCAAGTAGGTTTCTTTACTTACAAGTCAAGGCAAGAAAAAAAAAAAAAAAAAAGAGCTATGCCAAATATTCATCGCAAGGCAAAAGAGAAATGATATATAATTGAAATATCATGTATACAAAGTGCGACAAAAATATTGACTATGAGAACATGCAACTCCATCAGGGCTATGAATGCCTACTGACAATGGAGCAACATTTGAGAAATTATAGTCTATAACCTCATCAGATCTCTAAAATATTGCTGGTAGTGAGGCTCTATTCGAGATGCTTTTGAAGTTACGATAATCCACGTATCTAGTCATATAGGATGCTAAGGATCTTCAGTGAACACAAGAGCAATAATTAACTCATTTGCACACACCTGGGCAAAACAAGATCAAACTTTCAAGAACAACTAGGGAAGTTTTTTGTGTCTCCATTTGTAAATCCTAGTCACTAAGTGTATTAATTTGGACATTCCAAAAGACCTTAAAGATGGATTGACTGCTTATCTACTAAATTTTTTGTATCTCCAATTCAATGGGTGTATTACAAAATGATAAACAAAAAATAGTTATCCTTGTTCGAATAGGAAATGCATCTTCATCATGCATATTGTTGGCATATGCACACTCCAATGAGACATTGTATGTGATTGAAGGTTTTGTCATTGATGGCAACCTTACAATCCTATGGCACTGGCAAGGCACTACATCGGCAAGGCATTACACTGGCATCAGCAGAACACATTCTGCACTGGCACTCAAAACACCGGCACCGGCACAAAGAAAGGAAGTATACCGGCATAGAGGCCGATAGGATTTTTGATATACTATATTTTGTTTATTATTTGAAAAACTTTGTAATCCAACTTGATATCATTGTAAAATGACTCTTATATATAAAAGAGATCATTGTAGATATTTTGCGAGTAAGAAAGTGAAGTAAGCAAAAAAGTAAGGAGAAAAGATTAAGCAGACCTATTATGCAAAATATAGGTTAAGGGGTATATGTAAAGAATAGAGTAGGAACCGGTACTGAATCTAGCATTGAAGATGCTATTGTAAAATAGTACAAGTTATTGGATTTGTATAATCCTCATTGTAAGTCAGTGAGACTTCCCATTTGAGCAGTGAGCTCTAGGCAGTTGGCCTTCCTGCATGTGCAGGCCCCTATTGTAAGTAATATTCTCTTATTGGCCAGTAAGTGAATATTGTGGGTCACAAATCCCACCGAGGTTTTTCCCACACCAGGTTTCCTCATTAAATCATTGTGTTATGGTGTGATTTTCATGTGGTCTCTTTCATTTCTGTTTATTGCATTATTTCTTGCATACTGGTACACTGTTACAATATGTTCTGCATGTTTTAAGTTGAGAAATTCTAATTACCGGTTAGATACTGATTCATCCCCCCCTCTCAGTATCTATGAGTTTCCTAAAAATTGGTATCAGAGCTTGGTCCTCTATTTTCAGAAGCTTAACAACTTGAGGAAGATCTTGAAACTAGTAAAGGTGGAAAATCTTATGAAGCAACTTGAAGCAGCTCTCTCAGACTATAATGCAGAAAAATTGAAAAATATCAAACTAGAAGATTTTCTAAAAGTAGCTCAGGATATCATTCAGGCACTTCAAGAGAATCTTACTATTGCAAGAAATAAGAGAAGAGAACTTTGTAAAAAGATGCAAATTGAGAATGATGAGAAGGAATCACTTAATGATATGTTAAGTAAGCTGAAACTAGAGAACATAACTACAAAGAATGAGATGCAGGATATGACTATGAGATTTTGTAAAGAGATTGAAGATAGGAAGAAGAATGAAGAAGAAATGACCAGAAGACTAAGTGATGCAGCAAATGAGAACACAAGACTTAGCTATGAAAATGATCTATTAAAGACAGATCTGATGCACACTTAGAATGACTTAAACGAACTAATGAGACAGAAAGATTTCTTAGAAAGAGAACTAGAAACTGCAAATCAACATAAAGAGAAATTCAAGAAAAGCTTAGAGGAACTTGGCACCTTGCTGAAGAATCAAAAACCTAAAGGTGACACTTCTGGAATTGGCTTTGAAGTTGGTGAAAGCTTTGGTACTGCAAACACACAAGATCACAGCAAACTGGTAAGGCAGCCTAATGCTTATAAATTCAATGGAAAATGCTTTAACTGTAATAAGTATGGTCATAGAGAAAATGAATGTAGATCTAGAAATTATCAGAATATCAACACACCTACCGGTCAATGTTCTAAATGCAACGAAGTTGGTCACAATTCTAAGAATTGCAGAATGAATGTGAGATGTTATGTTTATGGAACATTTAGACATTTATCTAATCAATGCAAAACACAAACCAGCATAGGTTATAGGAAAGCTATTCAGAAGAATAATGTAACTTGTTATGCATGTAACAAGCTTGGGCATATTGCAAAATTGTGTAGAAGTAAAGGATCATTGGTAGACAACAAAAGTTCTATCTTGAAAGGTAAAGAAAAAGTTGAAGAGGTTAAGCAAGAATTCTCAAAACAATGGATTAGAAAATCTGATCTAAATATTAGGAATACTCCTCCACTGGTAGAACTAGTCAATACTTCATTGGCAGGATAGAGTGATGCTTCACCGGCAGGACAGAGTGATGCTCCACCAGTAGGAAGTTCTTCATTGAATTGAAGAAAGTTTCCTTGAGGGTTTGGCGACCTAATGACACATGTGCTATTATTCCCTCAGTTAGAGATGAGAAGTTGAAAATTACTTTATTACCGATAGACAATGTTAAGTAAATACTTAACCGGCATGCATTTAATGTGGTAGATGCCAAAAAGATACTATAAATTTGAGGTTTTGGCTCCATTTCATTTCACCAAGATTTCAAACCTACGAAGAGCACAAAGATTCCGAGGTAAAGTAGTTCGAGCAAGAGGCAAGAACACTTCAAGCAATCATCCATCCTAAAGGTAGTAAAAGGTATTTTATCATGACATCCACCTCTGCACTTGAATATATAGTGAACCCTACTATTGTTGAAGTTCTAAAAAGACCTAGGCCAATATTTCAATTAGTTCTCGAGGTAGCAAAGAAAGATGATACTTTAGGTGCTTTTTCTCAAATTCCTAAAGGAGTTGTTTATGCTGAAGACCCTAGAATTTACATTCACTACAACATTGAGGAACTAGGGGATGAAGAGATTAAAACCATGTTTAAATTTGTCATATGTGATGAATCTGATAATGTAAAAGATGAACATAAGATCATTGAAACCCTAGGATTTACAGAGATCCTTAGCATTCCTGAATTCCCCAAGGATGTGATCAGGATAGTCCTAAGTAGGGTACATGGTGAATTTTTATGGTTAGATGCAATTCACAAAATCACCAAGGAAGCTATGAAAGCTATCATAGGGTTATCAACCATCGGTAAAAGGCTAGACAAAACCAAGAAGGTTTCCAATGACCTAGTTATGAACCTAACTAGTGCCACATTTGATAAAAGGTCCTTTAGAGTAAATGACGTAAAAGATACTAATGTAAGATTTATCAGCATGATATTAGGATATAAGGAAACTCATGCAAATAGACTCAATTCAGTGTCAAGTCTGTGCATTAAGAGTGCTTATGACATGGTCACAGAAAATGCAAAGATTGATATATGAGAGTGGTTGAAGGACGAATTAATTGACAACTTAGGAAAGATTAAGAAGGACAAGAAAGGAACTTTCAGGTTTGGAAATCTGCTAGTATGTCTGATGCTACATATAACCAAATAGGTTCCTAGTATAGGCTACAAATAACTTGGATATGATATACTAGTAGGTAAACAGCTAACTGAACTATTCAATAATATGGGAGAAGATAAGGAAAACAATATCCATGATTTCTTTCAAGCACTTAAGGCCAAAATGAAGAAAAGAATTAGATTATCACAAAAGATTGTTGACAAATATAAGGATGAAATATGTTTTGTAATAAAAAAGGATGAGATCTGGATGGAAGTAGTCATCCCTAGGACAATCTGGGTAACAAACATGGGCTACGAAATAGATGATCATATAATTGAAACATATGCTAAAGCACTTCTGGAAGCCCCTAAAGAACCTAAGGAAGAAGTATTTGGTAGTGCAGAAACTATTGAAAGCCAAATAAAATCCCATAAAAGAGTGAAAAAGGTTGAGGTAGTTGTAAGAAGAGGTTACAGGCAAGCAAAGGAAATCAAAGAACAAGTAATGAAACAAACCAGTATAATAGAGGATGAGTTAGCAGCTCCACAACCTGAAACTCAGCTATCACTGGTAGGAACATCTTCAGAGAATGACATGCCTACAACTTTCAAGAGAGTTGTAAGGAAAAGAGATCCCTCACCGGCAACCACACCCTCACCTAGGAGGACAAGACAAAAACAACAAGCAGTGAGATCTCCGGTAAGAAAGGCCACACCAAAGAAGAAGAAACTGACACCCAAGAAGAAGAAGAGGACAAATAAGGACCTGGCTCCTCTTGACATACTGTTGAATGAAATTACAAAGGAAGGGAAATTGAAGAATATAGAGAAACTGTATGACACTCTGACAGCTGATAAAAGAGAACAAGTAGAAAACAGTGTTATATTGCATATGGACATGTATAAGAAATTTCTAATGGTAGTAGATGAAGTACCAGATGAACTATTTAAGAGATTGGAAGCAAGGAGACAAGCAGTAATAAAACTTGACAAGAAAATAAAAATAGAAAAGCTACTTGTTGTATACCTGGTGAATTCACCCAAAGAAATTGATGACTTAATTGCTGAAGCCAACTGGTCAATATTTTCTACTACACACTAGCACATTGCTTTAATGGTTGCAAGATTTAATGAGGTGACTGAGGAGACAGAAAATGCATGGGACATTTTCCTAGTGGAAAAGAAGAAAAAGAAGAATACATGAGCCACAAACCTATAAAGGTTTATTAGAAGGAAAGAGACAAGGGTAAAGGTAAAGTTAATGGACCACCTAGTATCAAGGTTAAAGACAACTTACCCCCACCTCCTTTGATTACTCCACCGGTAACAACAACAACTACAAAAGATCAACCGGTAGTTGAAAGTATGGATGTAGAGGATGTTAATCCTAATCCTGAAGTCTTATATATAGTGGATGTTGATACTCAAAAGATCAACATTGTGGTAGACAAAGATACAGCTGATAAGAATGACATGGCTAGAGAGCCTCTGGTAAATGAGCAAACTAAAAACACACAGGAGAAACTGATAGATGACAAAAAGCAATAGGTAGAAACTCAGACTCAGACTGAGACAATGCAACAAACAAAGAAACAAATAGAGCAAAAGGCTCCGGAATAGGAACAACAACAGGAATAGGTTCATGAGGAAATAGTGCAACCGACAACTGGAGAAGTAGAAAATGTTAGGAATCCCATAGATACTGAGAGGGGGGGGTGAATCAGTATCTAACCAGTTTATGGAATTTCTTAACTTAAAACATGCAGAACATAATATAACAGTGTACCGGTATGCAAGAAATAATGCAATAAACATAATCAAGAAAATCCACATGAAAAGCACACCATAACACAAGATTTTAATGAGGAAACCCGGTGTGGGAAAAACCTCAGTGGGATTTGTGACCCACAATATTCACTCACTGGCCAATAAGAGAATATTACTTACAATAGGGGCCTGCACATGCAAGAAGGCCAACTGCTTAGAGCTCACTGCTCAATGGGAAGTCTCACTGACTTACAATGAGGATTATACAAATCCAATAACTCGTACTGCTTTACAATAGCATCTTCAATGCTAGATTCAGTACCAGTTCCTGCTCTGTTCTTTACATATACCCCTTAACCTATATTTTGCACAATAGGTCTACCTAATATTTTCCTTATGCTTATGTCTTCTTACCATGATGTCTACAATGATCTCTTTTATATATAAGAGTCATTTTACAATTTGCCAAGTCGGCTTACAAATTTTTTCAATAATAAACAAAATATAATAAAACAAGATCCTGTCGGCCTCTGTGTTGGTATACTTCCTTTCTTCTATGCCGGTGTTGGTGTCCTGAGTGCCGATGTCGAGTGTGATCTACTGATGCTAGTATAATGCCTTTTCTAGTGCCATAGGATTGTAAGGTTACCATCAATGACAAAACCTTCAATCACTTACAATGTCTCATTAGAGTGTGCATATGCCAACAATCTCCCCCTTTGGCATTGATGGCAACACTCATGAGAAATTTCAAAAATGATCCAAAAATGTGAAGTCCAAAAATGTTACCAAAAATGTGTGTGCTCCCCCTGAGCATATGATTTCTGTGATATTGAATTTTCTCATCATACTACTCCCCCTTTGGCATCAATGACAAAGGTTGTCAAGATGTCAGTAGAGTTTGTAGTTTCAACCTTGTAACTGGGTGGTTACAATTTGAAAAAGATCTCCCAAAATCAAGTTTATATTGTCCATAAACTTTTTGCTATCCTTTATTGATGTCTCTATTCTCTTCACTATACCGGTGAGATGTTACAAATGCTCAGTCGGTGTTTTCTTTCCCCGTATTAATGCTTCAGATACTTCCTTCCATAGAGATGCTAGATAGTCCAATCTTGGATATAGCTTTGATCTCAAATGCTTTGCCTTATTTACTATTCTTTCTTTCTCTCTTTCCAATTTAAGTAGTTCTTCCTCAAAATTTGTTATCTTCTCCTCAAAAACTAATAGTGTATCAGGTGAGTTGACAAAACTATCTGAAAGTTTATTGATCTCATCCTGTACCTTGCTCATTTTCTTGTCTATATCTATAGTCAAAAAGTTTGTTTTACAGGTATCTTTATACAGGTTTTTGTACTCTTTCAACAAATTACATAATTCCTATAGAAGTGTGTCAAAATCTCTATTACACTTCTTTATTTGCTCATCAAAGAATTTCTATTTTTCAATTTCTACCTTATCCTTCAATGACTCTTCCTTTATTTTCTCAATGTTTTATGTGATATATTTACATAGTGTATCAAGTTGTCCTAAAGAATCTTTGTTGTCTATATTATAGTTAGGAGCAATTACCTTCAAAATTGGTATGGTATCATCAATTGCTTTGTAAGCTAGTGAGCTGCAGTCGGTTATTTTCTTGATTGAATCTAATAGTACCTCAATCACATTAGTTGATTTGTATCCTGATGATGAATCAACAATCTGAGTACCGGTGGAAGTAACCAAGCTTGTATTGACCTCTATTAGGTCTGTTTGTGTCTGCATTTCTTTAAGCAATGGTTTTTCTACTTCACTAGTTGCTAGTGGCATTGTTTCCTTATGTACCTGTTCCTGTTGTTGTTGTTGTTGTTGTTCCAGAGCTTTTTGTTCTGTTTGTTCCTTTGTTTGTTGTATTGTCTCAGTCTATGTCTGAGTCTCTACCTTTTTCTCTTTATCTTCTGCCAGTGTCTCCTGTGTGTTATCATTTTCCTCAGCTATCAGAGGCTCACTAGCCATATTAGTCTTATTAGTTGTATCTTTGTCTACCACTATGTTGATCTTCTAAGTATCAACATCCACAGTATATAAGACTTCAGGATTAGGATTATTATCCTCTACATACATACTCTCAGTTGTCGGTTGATCATCTATAGTTGTTGTTTTTACAGGTGGAGTAATTAAAGGAGGTGGAGTTAAGTTGTCTCTAACCTTGATACTAGGTGGACCACCAACATTTCCTTTCCCCTTGTCTCTATCTTTTTGATAAACTTTTATTTGTTTGGGGTTCTTGTATTCTTCTTGTTTTTATTTCTCAACTAGGAATATGTCCCATCCATTTTTAGTCTCTTCAATCACCTCATTAACTCTTCCAACCATTAAAGCAATGTGCTGGTGTGTAGTAGAAAATACTGTCTGGTTGGCTTGAGCAATTAGGTCATCAATTTCTTTGGAAGAGTTTACCGGATATATAGCAAGTAGCTTTTCAATTTTTATTTTCTTATCTAGTTCTATTACTACTTGTCTTCTTGCTTCTAGTCTTTTGAATAGTTCATTTCGAATTTCATTGACTACTTCCATAAAAAACTTCTTATACATATCCATGTGCAATATAACACTATTTTCAACTTGCTCTTTTTCATCAGTTGTTAAGGTGTCATATATTTTCTCTATGTTCTTCAATTTACCTTCCTCTGTGATTTCATTCAGTAGTATATCAAGAGGGGCCAAGTCTTTTTTTGTCCTATTCTTCTTCTTGGGTGTCAGTTTCTTCTTTGGTGTGGCCTTTCTTACCGGAGATCTCACTGCTTGTTGTTTTTGCCCTGTCCTCCTGGGTGAGGGTGTGGTTGCCGGTGAGGGATCTCTTTTTCTTACAACTCTTTTGAAAGTTTCAGGCATGTCACCTTCCGAAGAAGTACCTACCAGTGATAGGTGAGTTTCAGGTTGTGGAGCTGCTAACTCATCCTTTGTTATACCAGTTTTCTTCAATGCATCTTCTTTGATGGCTTTTGCTTGTCTGGAACCTTTCCTTACAACTACCTCAACCTTTTTCACTCTTTTCTTTGATTGTATTTGGCTTTCAATGGTTTTTGCACTACCAAATACTTCTTCCTTAGGTTCTCTGGGGGCTTCCAGAAGTGCTTTAGCATATGTTTCAACTATGTGATCATCTATTTCATAGCCCATCTGGGTTACCCAAACTGTCCTAGGGATGACTGCTTCCATCTAGATTTCATCTTTGTTGATTACAAAGCATATTTCATCTTTGTATTTGTTAACAATCTTTTGTGATAACCTTATTCTTTTCTTCATTTTGGCCTTTGATGCTTGAAAAAAGTCATGAATATTGTTTTCCTTGTCTTTTCCCATGTTATTGAATAGTTCCATTAACTGTTTGCCTACCAGTATATCATATCCAAGTTCTTTGTAGCCTATACCAGGAACCTGTTTTGTTATATGTAGCATCAGACATACTAATAGATTTCCAAACCTGAAAGTTCCTTTCTTGTCCTTCTTGATCTTTCCAAGGTTGTCAATTAAGTCATATTTTAACCACTCACATACATCAATTTTTGCATTATCTATGACCATATCATAAGCACTCTTAATGCATAAACTTAAAACTGAATTGAGTCTATTTGCATGAGTAGCTTTATACCCTAATATCATGTTGATGAATCTCACATTAATGCCTGTTACTGTAGACACCTAAAAATGGTCAACGCTTGTGGAATCATACTTTAACATTTATGCATTGCCTTATTTTAGGGTTTTTGCATCGCATTAAGATTTCTTCTATGTTGTGTACTTGGTCTTTATCATTTGCGAGCATTGAGTCCTTCTTCTATATTCTTCATTTTTCTTGCTTTCGAATTAGGTCTTGTCGATAGCAATCTTTAGTCATGATTTTGGTCGATCCTTGTCCTTGGCAATTTTTGTCATTTTGCGATCGATTCGTCATCAATCCTTGTCTTCTTCAATCATGTCAATTGGCGCCTATCAATTGGGTCTCTTTATCAATCTCGGTCAATTTGTCAACCAAATCTCAATCATTTATCAGTATTGGTCCTTTTTTAATCAGAATCATGATCAAATCAACATCAATTATCTTTTGACAGGACCTAATTGTCGTCCTTACATTTCTAATTCATCTTCTAAGGTTTTATGAATTATTGATAATATCTTGTTTGTCATTTTCCCTCTAGGTTAAATAATTTATTTATTTATCCTAAGTCTTCTTGCCACAATTAAATGTTTATTTAATTGGCTAATTAATTCCTCCTATTTTTGTAAATTAATTAATAAATGACAAATTATTAATTAATTTACCTAATTTGCATCAATTTTCTAATTTCATCATTTCTAATTTCCTAATTCCTAATTTCCACCTATTTTCTAATCTGTAAAATTCAATTTCCACCTAATTAAGTTCTCTCTAGTTCTCCCTATTTTTGTGCTTCGGTGGAAGCATGAATTTCTCATGCATCATACTTTTGACATAGCAAGATGTCATAAGCCTCTAGTCTTCTAACCTTTGCATTGGCAATATGTCATAATTCATGACATAGAAGGTGTCATAACCTTCTTCTTTCCACTCAATTTTCCCATTTTGAAATCAATTTCCTCTAATATCAATTTCATGCTAATCTTGTCTTTTCTCCAATTTATCTATAAATTGGATGAATTTCTTCAATCTTGGCTAATAATCACTTGTTTGAATTACTTTGTCGAATCAATCACGCTTCGAGTATTCTTGAGCAATCATCTTGTCTACTTGCTTTCATATCATGATCATGCACTAGTAGGTGAGATCCACAACAAAGCTATTTGAAGGAGAAAGAAGGACAATGGAGCCACATGAAGGAGACATTCAGATCTGCATCTGGTTTGCTTAGTTTTTAGTTTTGAATGTTTTGCTTTTCATGTCTCTATTGGATGTAATTAGGATTGATCATTGCAATCTTCTTTTGTGATTGAGCTATGACTAATGTTGATATTTGCTTTGATGATTTCCGATTTCCTATGCTACATTAATTGGTGAACCCAACATGAAACTAACCATCTAACCCCTTAACTGTGTTTTTGAGTATTTTTAAGTTGATTTGCAAGTCAAAAACTCAAGAAACAAGGTAGTGCAGTGTTTTCTGGGAACTTCTAGGCCCGTGTCAAGCATTCTGTGCCTGTGTCAGACATTATGTGCCTATGTCAAGGACATTTTGTGCCTTTGTCAAACATTCTGTGCCTGTGTCATGCATTCTACACCTATGTAAAGTCCAGAAACAGAGGTAAAAGACAGTGTTTTTACTTGAAAATTGTTTTCTTTTGCATTCTGTTTCTGCTTTTTTTTTTGGTTTTGTTCGTACTGATTCTCTGTGCAGATCCTTGGCATACGCATGACAAAGGCAATAAATGAAACTACTAACACGTTTTGTGCTGGTTCGATAGTCAAAGACTAAGCATATCAAACTTCTGACTTGGGTTTTGCAGGTTGCCTTGGACTACAACTAAACTTTGTGTTTGCAATTAATTTTTAGGCACCTAGTGATTTCTAAATAGGATGGAATGAATCTATGTTTGATTTGATTGTTGACTTTGACATTGGAGTAGGAGAGTATGCTCTCATCCTTCTTAGGGTGATCAAAAATCCAGATCTTCGATACCATGCTCATGTCTTTGATTGTATGTCACCTTTAGAGGGCCTGCCTTCCCGGCCATTTGCTTTTGCAAACAAGTGATAATCGTGAGAAGGGAATGACCCAAAGTGAGTACAACTAGAATACCTTGGCATTCTAACTCACTATAAACAAATACCTGATGGGCGAAAGCTTTGAAGGAAGGGTTACTTGGGAATTTTAGTTACTTGGGAAGTGATGACCCTTGAACTCTTTCTCATATCAACATCTAAGTAGGACCTCACAGTCTAAATCATGCTTGTGCGACTACATTTGTTTGGTATCTTGATGGGCTTCATGTCTTAATCATGCTTGCGTGACATCAAGGATTAACACTTAACAGAAATCCTTACTAAACACCTTGTTTTTAGAGGCCAAAAACCCTTCTAGTTGCTTGAGAAGGACAAGTTCGGATACTTGGAAGAGATACTAAGTTCACCATGGGGAGATTTCCATGGGGACTGATGCTTGGCTACCCTGAGAAGTGACTGCCATGGAGGGGAGCCTGTGGGGTCAAGCATCTATGTATTCTCCTTGAATCCCATAACAAGTCTACCTCTCAAGTACCTAATGTCCTTGCCATCCATAAGAAATGTGTGAATGAGCATGATTGTCTTGAGTCTAAGTTGAAATATCTTGTCTTCTTTGTTTGTCAAAAGTTGAATTGCATCTCATTTCAAAAACAAGACAAATTGATTCAAAACAAGGCTAAACACAAGAAAATTTCATCCAACAAAGTTTAAAACATCTTCAAACATGATTGTCAAACATTTTTCAAAATCTTGTCTCAACATTCATGTCACTTAGATTTAGGTTTGCATTTTTTAAAGTCATTGTCAAGTACCAAGGTTAGGTTTTCACCTAAGTCATACTCCTTTTCATATCAATAAGGGTCATCCATTTGCATGTGTCCTCTTGCATTAAAGTCATACCATTGTAATACATTCATATTTGCATACCCTAAGTCTCTTCATTAAGCTTAGGTCATTATCATATCATAATAGGGTCATTTGCATATTAATTGTCCTTTTGCATAAGTCTCAAAACTAGGTTTTGTCACACTTGAGTAGTCCAAATCTTTGATAAACCCTAAGTCATTGTTAGGAAGTCTAGACCTTATCAAACCTTTTGTCCTTTTGTCATCAATGTCATTTCATCAAACCTAGCTTAGTATCCAAGCATATAGGGGAGACATTGTCATCTTGTCCTTTTGTCCTTTGAGGTCTAGACATCATTTCAATTTCATAAGGGTCTCTTTTTAGATTTGCCTTCAAAAGTTTGTCAAAATCTTCAAAAACAACCAAAAACATACATTGCATTTTCATTTATTTAAGTTTGCATTTAGTTGCATATCATATATTGTCTTTGAAAATTTCCAAAAACATTGCATTTGCATAAGTGACATGCCTGTTGAGACAAGATCAAAATCTAAAAAGATGGGCGAACCAACGTATCAACCCATGGACAACATAGCAAATTCACAATTTCAAACTAGTCAAATAGTGCAAATTGAAGGTTCATCAAATACATCTTTACCACCATATGGAATGGTTCAACTTGGACCACCTCCATTATATGAACCAATGTTTGTACCTATGAAACCAGGACATGGGAGTGTTCCACCAACTCCAAGAGGAAGTGCACCTTTCAATTGGAATCAACCACACCCGCAACATGACATTAAAACTCAAACATTATATGAAGAACAAACTCTTTTGCAAGGATTTGGTTCAGATCAAGGCATTCAACAAGAAACGAATCCAAATGTCCAACCAGATTCTTCATCAGATTTTGATGCTTCTGATGTTGTTGATATGTTCCTTCAAGATCCTAAGATGACAAAAAAGATGGATAAGTTTTTGAACAAGGTCTTTAAAATTTTCCCACAAAAATAACTTAACATGATGAGTAGTGTGACCTCCCCAAGTGATCAAGTCAATGTGCAAAAACAACAAGGCGGTGAGTTGTTAAGTTTTTCCCTGCATCCAAATGAAGAAAATGTGCAACCAGAAACTCAGCCTACCTTGATGAGCAAACGTGCTTCAAAGGCATTGACAGTGACTATTCCTCAAAAGTCACCATTTGAGACAATAAATAATCCATTATTCAACACAACACCTGTAACACATGATCAAATGAAGACCACGCAAATATTGACAAATATCCCTCAACAAGAAATAGTTCCTTACATGCATAAAAGTGGATCAAAATCTAAGATGCAGGAAAGCTTCACAACTAGAATGCCTGATATCACCAATGTCCAAAACAATTCCACGATGCAACAAAGTTCTTATGTCCCATTAAGCTCAATATATTTGCCAAACACTATTGCGACAGATCCTTCAATAATGGTGACATAAAGAGCTACGGATAGTGTTTTACACCAACAACAGTTGTTGCAACAATTGAGTAATACACAAAAGGTACAATCGAATGTGCAAACAAGCAATGTACAACAACAACAATTTCACATTCGACAACAAATTGTAGCATCTTCGACACCAGTACAAGTTAATGCAAACTTGCAATCATCACAGTGGATTGGACAAACAACACAACAAGTTAATGCAAGTGCCATACCCCATCTTAAGGAGAAGCAACGAAAACCACCTAAACAAAGTTTTTTACAAATGATGGGATATACACCATGACAACAATTGGCACAAAGTCAACAAATCCTGATCCGTCAACCTCAACACCAACATGTGCCTCAATGTATGCCAAGGCAAACAAGCTATCATACTTCACAACCGCAATTGGCACCTGTGCAATATCAACAACCTACTTAATTGCAATATCAACCTAGGCTCTAAGAAGTATAGCAACAAAGTCAGTATCAAGGCATGGCACAACCACAACAAAAAGAGATGTACCAAGAACTTTATATGCTAGAGACACCAAAAATGACCATTTCAAAGCATCAAAAACTGATCTGAAACATGATGTATCGACAAAGAATACCCACTGGGATTAATGATGGACCTCCAAAATTTGATACAATTGTGCAACAGCTTGAGAAGTTGCAACAACAAGTTGACGCATTAGAAACTAAAGGAACAAAGAAATTGTATACAGATCAAGATTTGTGTCCTAATCCATTTGATAAGAGCTTATACATGCCTCCATTCCCTAAACATTTTGAGGCACCTAATTTTGAGAAATAAGAGGGAATGGCAATCCAAAAGATCACATTCGAGCATTTTTTGCGGCATGTACTGAAGTGAGCTATGAGGAGACATATTTAATGTGATTATTTGCACGAAGTCTCACGGGACAAGCTATGGATTGGTATTCGCATCTGCCAGGAAATATAAAGACTTGGTATGAATTGGCTCAAAAGTTTATATCTCACTTTGCATTCAACATCGATAGTGACATGACTATGTCAGATCTATGCAACACCAAGCAAAGGCAAGGTGAACCATTAGTGACTTTTTTGCAACGATGGCGAAGCTTGTATAGTCATTCTTCCCTCGATATACCTGAAGAACAACAAGTGAATCTATTTATCCAAAATTTGGTACCAGAAATGATGTATAAGCTAAAATTGAAAAGTCCCAGTACTATAGAGAAACTCATTAAGAAGGGGATGAACATTGAAACTGCTCTTGTAGCCAAGGGAATCATTAAGCTTAACAAAGACAGTGACAACATGAACAATTCAGGGGATAGAAATAGATTTTGGTATAAGAACGAGAATGTCACTAATGATGGAGTTGTTGATGCAAGAGCGGTGAATGCAAATCAACCCCCATTCACGATCAAGAAATTGAGTGTTCCTAATATGTCAACTATGGAACAAAATCAAGTGCCAATGAGCAATGTTACTCAACAATAGCATACTCAACAATATAATCAACAACAAGGCCAACAACAAAACCAACAACACAAACCTTTCCGATCGTTGGATGGGCCTCCTCGACAATTTATGCCATTGGGAGAGCCTATTGAATCGGTAATGAAACAATTAATACAAGAAAAATTTATTAAGCTACCAGATATCAAGGCAGAACCTGTGGTAAAGCCACATTGGTGGAATGATAATGCCTATTGTGAATATCATCGGTCCAAAGGACATAAAACTGCGTCATGTTTTCAATTGAAACATCTGATTCAAGACCTGTTAGAGAAAGGAGTAATTGAGGTAGATCCACCCCATGCGACCTCTAAACACTGATCATACCATTTTCAAAACTCCTTTGCTTGATCATGACAAGGCTAAGGCGTCTTCTTCAAACTCTACTCAAATGGCCAATTATGTAAATACTGGTTATAACAATGTCATCAATTGTTTTCGTGCATCAAATGAGTATGTTTCCACCTTGAGAATAAAGGAACAAGATCCTTCTTGCGCAGTCACCACTCATCGATCCAAAATAGTCTTGAAAGGACCTCCTGTAGCTCCTTCCAAACCAACTCCTGCAAGTCAATATAATCTCTTGGATCATCTAGGAAAGACACCTGCACAAATATCAATCCTTGAGTTGTTGAAAATGTCCCCCATGCATCATGCAGTCCTAGATAAAGCTTTAATTGAGTCCACTGTCCCGATAGATATTGATGTTGACCAGTTTCAAGCCCGAATTGGACATCTAGCTATTTCCCAAAATGTTGCATTTTTTGATAATGATATCTCACCTAATAAGCTCCCTCATAATGATCCTTTACACCTTGAAGTCTTTGTCCATAATTGCAAAATCCGATGAGTCTTGATAGATGGCGGAGCGGGTCTTAATATTTGTACCTTGAGAGTGGTCATTGGCCTTGGATATATAGAAAATGACATTGATGCTTCCAAAAGAATAACAATCAAAGCATATGATGATGTTGAGCGCCCATCCAAAGGGATAATTACATTTCCTATCAGAGTCAGTCTAGTGACAGAAAACACTTTCCTGTATGTCCTAGACCTCGATCTCCCTTACAATATGATTCTGGGCCATCCATGGATCCATGCAATGAAAGTAGTTCCATCCACCTATCATCAATGTTCAAAATATCCTTACAATGGAACTAAGATAACAATTCTAGGAGATCCTAATCCATTTCAATTTTGTGCTACTCTAAAGGATACCCCTCAACAGCAAGTCCCCGTCAATAGAGAGGCCAAATCACATGGTTATGTGGATCCTAATGAATTGTTAGATGTTGTTAAAGGAAAATTGAAGATACAGGACCAAGGATGCGGAGAATATTTAATGGATCAAACATTCCTCATCGGGAATTTACCAATATCTCCAAAACCATATGGCAAACCGCATTTATTGCAAAAGGAACCTAAGGTCATTATTCAATATCAGTCTCCCACTACATTTGCAAGATGGGGTGAACTTGACAAAGAAACCTTAGATGATGATGTCATAGATTGGCTTTATAAGGATCCAACTGAGACCCCACCTATCAGGTTGCCAGTGGAAAGATACGGCAAAGGATTTACTATGCTGCAAAAGAAAGGATATGACGACTGCAGTGGCTTAGGCCTAAACAACGATGGAAGGCTAGAACCTGTTATACCCAAGATGCGACCTCCAACTTTAGGGTTAGGTTTTGTACCATTATGAATTGGATCCACATCTACCAAAGTGCCCACGTGTAGAAAAGGGCATGACTCTGATGATGAAATAACACCTGAGGATACCCGACCCGAAATGGATTCCAATGAATGGGAGTGGAGTTCTTTTTCTTCTAGCTCCTATGCCCTTGACAATATTTTCCTTGACCTTGATAATTTGCCTATGGAAGACAAACATGAAATAATTCCTCTTCCTAAAACATGTCCTAATGCTTGGATAGAGTCATTTTGGGACCCAAGCTCCGAATCAGATACAAGCAGTTCGGTTAGTGACACCACAGATGTTTACATCTTTACCATATCAGCCCTTTCTCTCCTTACAACCGATGATGACATGCCCCTCATCTATCCCCAGCTTATCCAACATGACCAACAAGAACCACTCACATTGGACTGTTTTCAAAATGATGAAGCAATTGTAGAATTCCTTGGACTATGGGAAGGCATACCACAAGGTGATCATAAGGTAGGATTTGCTATTGATCTAGATTCCACGATAGGTTTTGGGGAGTCAACTCCCTCTTCCAATCATCAAAATGAAAAAAGAAAAGAAAAAGTAAAAAATCAAAAGAATAGGCCTTTGAGTGAAAACCGCAAGGCACTCTTTGACCATGAAAAAGTAAAAATAAAAGACGTACCTGCGGGCGAAAACCTCTCTGAGGTGCCCAAAGGTAGAAGAGTGGACATACCCCTATCAAGTCAGGACAAATCAACATTGCTTGTGGAAATGACCGAGGAAATTAATTTGGGTACACCTGACAACCCTAAGGTCATTCATTTTGTTGCTTCTCTATCACAACAAGAAAAGATAGATTTTGTCAATTTCTTTCTTGAGAAGAAGATCAGCTTTGCATGGTCCTATGCAGATATGCCTGGCCTCGATCCAGAATTAGTCCTTCATCATTTTCCATTAAAAGTAGATGCCAAACCTGTCAAACAGAAACTTAGAAAGATGCATCCCCAGGTGGCTCTTTTGGTCAAGGTGGAACTAAAAAAAATTACTAGATGTGGGCTTCATTAGACCCATTGATTATGCAGACTGGATTTCAAATTTAGTACCAGTTAGCAAGGTAACTGGGGGCATCAGAATCTGCACAGATTTTAGAGATCTCAATACAGCATGCCCTAAGGATGATTTTCCCCTGCCAAACATAGACATCATAGTGGACATGACTACTGGATATGAGATGCTTTCATTGATGGATGGTTTCTCCGGTTATAACCAAATTTGCATTGCTCCTTAACATCAACATAAGATAGAATTCACCTATGCTTGGGGTACCTATTTCTAGAATGTGATGCCTTTTGGTCTTAAAAATGCAGGCGCTACATATCAAAGAGCAATGACAACAATTTTTCATGATTTCATGCATACTTTGATGGAGGACTATGTTGATGACTTGTTATGCAAATCTGTCACAAGAGATAGTCATTTAGCCATCCTAGGCCCAATCTTTGACCGAATGGAGAATTACAAGCTCAGAATCAATCCAAAGAAGTGTGTCTTTGGTGTCATAGCTGGCAAATTACTAGGGTACATTGTTTCTCACAGAGGCATTGAGGTTGACCCTGCCAAGGTTAAACCAATAATGGATATGCCTCCTTCTAATCTCTATCAACTACGTAGTCTGCAAGGAAAGCTCCAGTCCATCTGTCGGTTTATAGCTTAGTTGGTTGACAAGTGTCATCCATTCCAGCATCTACTGCATAAAGGTGTCGCTTTTAAATGGACTGAGAAATGTCAATCAGCCTTTCAAGCTCTCAAAGACTATTTGCTGTCACCGCCTATCCTAATGCCTCCTATAGAGGGAAAGCCATTTTTATTATATATTTCTGCAACTGAAACGACATTAGGAGTTCTCTTGGCCCAACAGGATGAGAACGACAAAGAGTGAGCTATTTATTATATCAGTCGGACACTAGTAGGCTATGAGATAAATTATTCAACTATTGAAAGGGCATGCTTAGCAGTGGTATTTGCAACACAAAAGCTTCGACATTATATGTTAAATCACCAAACATTTTTGGTTGCAAAAATTGATCCCCTAAAATACTTGCTTAGCAGAGTAGCTTTGACGGGTCGCCTAGAAAAGTGGGTTATGATCCTTAGTGAATTCGATATTGAGTATATGGAGCGAAAGGCGATAAAAGGACAAGTCATAGCAGATCAACTTGCAGAGGCTCCTATTTATGATGATCATCCCATGTTGACCGATTTTCCAGATGAATCAGTCTTTGCTCTCACATCCTCTAATGAATGGAAGTTATACTTTGATGGATCCCATACCAAGTTCAGGTCCGAAGCAGGCATATTGTTTGTCACCCCTCAAGGTGATTCTATTCCCAAGTCCTATAGGATAACTTTTCATTGTACAAATAACATTGCAGAGTATGAAGCACTAGTCACAGGACTCCGAGTAGCGGTCCACTGGAACATCAAGCATTTGCAAGTCTATGGAGATTCTCAATTAGTCATCTGACAAGTGAATGATGACTACAAAACAAAAGATGAAAAGCTTATTCCCTATAAGCATATGGTAGATTTCTTCAAGACAAAATTCACGGCTATCCATTTCAGTCAAGTACCAAGAATGCAAAACAAGTCAGCAGATGTGATGGCTACGATTGCTTCCATGTTGAATATGCCCCACAATATGGACAAATTTGAATTTTTAGTTCCTTCTTTTGACATTTCGACAGCAAATGTGATGTGCGTTCTTGTTGGTCCCAACTCCCCATGGTACAATGACATATATCAATATTTGAAATCCCAAACCTTACCACCTAACCTTTCCGCTAACCAACGCCAAGCCTTCATCCGACAGATAGCCAAATATGTCATCATCGTCGACACCCTTTACCGACGTTCCTTTGACCATACCCTCCTCAGGTGTTTGGATTCTGATGAAGCACAAATGGCTTTACATGAGGTTCACGATGGTATATGTGGGGGCCATTTCAATGGTCTAAGCTTAGCCAAAAAGTTGATTCGTGCTGGGTATTATTGGCCCACTCTGGAAAAAGATGTTCATGATTTTGTTAAGAAGTGCTACAAATGCCAAATTCATGGAAACTATATTCATGCACCAACCCAAGAGCTTCATTTTGTCATATCTCCGTGGCCCTTTTCTCAATGGGGATTAGATCTTATTGGCAAGATTCACCCGACATCTACAAATGGACACAAGTTCATCATTATAGCCACAAAGTATTTTACAAAATGGATCAAGGCTATCCCCATAACCTATATCACTGGTGTCCAAATTTCAAAATTCTTGCTAAATTATATCATATGCTGGTATGGGGTTCCCCTTGCCATAGTCACAGATAATGGTCGTCCCTTCAAGAATAAAGATGTCAAAGAACTCTGTGAAAAGTTTCATATCCAACACCGTTTCTCTAGTCCATACTATCCACAGGGGAGTGGTCAAGCTGAAGCATCAAATAAAACCATTATCAAGATCCTGAAGAAGGTTGTCAATGACGCTGGTCGAGATTGGCATGTACAGTTGAATCCAGCACTATGGGCCTATCACACTTCTATCCGCACACCTACTGGCGCAACACCTTATTCCTTGATGTATGGTGCAAAAGCCATTTTACCTTTGGAGGTGGAGATTACTTCCTTGCATGTTTCCTTGCAACATCTGATTGATGATGAGACACACAGAGTCTCTCAGTTGCATCAACTTGAGATGTTAGATGAGAAGCGTCAGACAGCCCTGACACATTTGCAAGCATATCAAAACCATCTCCATAGCCCTTATAATAAGAAGGTCAAAGGGTGACACTTTGAAGTGGGAGATCTGGTTTTAAAGGAAAACCCTAAGAATGCACAGTCTACTGACATCATCAAAGGTAAGTTTGAACCTAATTGGGTTGGGCCTTTCATAGTGACTGCAGCCTATGGCTCGAGGGCCTATCAGCTTGCCACTCCAAAAGGTGAACCTTTGTCTGATCCTATCAACAGCATGCATCTTCACAAGTACTGGTATAATTTTCTATCAGCATTTCTTCAAGTATGATCCTGAAAAAATACAAAAAAAAATTGAAAAAGCAAAAAAAATACAAAAAAAAAAATCAAAAAGCAAAAAAGTGAAAAAAAAAACAAAAGAGAAAAAGAGCCAAAAAACAAAAGTAAAGAAAAATGATTCACCCTCTAGTGAAAACCTGGCAAATAGGCACTTTGGGCAAGTACCTTGGTGAAACCCTGGCAAACAGGTGCCATGTGTAAAATGAGATTGTTGCTCCGTCATCTGTCATGCCCCCTAAGCTATGCTTTCTCTCGGTTGTTCTCTCACGTCTATCTTTGTCTTGACCCAATACTCTATTCCAGGCCTGTTATTGGTCAACATCATTGTCTTGCATACTCTAGTTTCTTGTACATATGTTTCAATCCTGGTCTATGTATTTCTTTCAGATGCGCATTGGGTGTGTTCCCCTTGTCATGATCAATCACTAGAACTTTTGCATTTAAAAATGTCCTGAAAAAATCTTCAAAAAACATTTAAAAATGTCTTGAAAAAATCTTCAAAAAGCATTTAAAAATGTCCTGAAAAAATCACATAAAAATTGAAAAATGTCCTGAAATAATTCAAAAAAATCAAATAATGTACTGAAAAAATCCCTAAAAATCAAATAAAGTCCTGAAAAAAAAAAAACACAAAAAAAAAATTTGTAAAAACTCGAAAGGCAAAACAAAAAATAAATAACCCCTCTATGCATAGACAGCTCACTGAGTATACCTCCAACGACTCGCAATCATACATCGTGCTTAAATGAAATCATGCATTAACAGATGAACTTTTCAATCAACCCAGACATTCAAATTGATCAAAATTGTCATATCAATCAACCTCAAAATCATTTGTCCTTGTCACTCCTATCATGGGTCTTATATAGGGTGTGGTATACTCGAAACTAGACTATGTCCTATCTTAGACGGGGTACCACATGTCCTGAAACCAGATAGCATGATTGTCCTATCAGCACTTTCAACTTTTGACAATGAAGATCAAGATGTTTGTTTGATTTGTTGGAATTTGTGCATCTTATCTTTTTACTGATTTATTTATTTTTGGTTCGATCATGTTCCTATGTTGCTCGATGATGTCACTGAGTGATTTAGAGTGACCAGGATGGTTCATGGTCCTTTTCCTTTTTGTTGTGATTTGTTGTTTGTCTATGATGTGTCTGTCTTTTGCAAAAAAGGGTTGCATTCCAGCTCTGGCCTTCAATGCCATGATGCTCTGCATCCGCTTTGCTACAATAAATAAAGATTCTCACCTACTTATGTGCATATGTGAAAGCAATTTTTCCTTCATCTCTAACTATCCTCTATCTAATTTCTTCTTACTAGCATTTCTTCCGTCAATCTTGGCAGTCTGTTCGAACCTATCGTCTTCTGTCATTCTTATCGATCACTTGGCCTCTTTTCTGGATTTTTCCGGCCAATTCCTCGAGGGGGCATGCATATGTCATTATTATTGTCTGGGGTATTTTCATTATTGTTCTTTGAAACAACGCTTAAAATCGCATTGTCTCAAAGAGGGGCAAAATGTAGACACCTAAAAATGGTCAACGCATGCGGAATCGTACTTTAACATTTATGCATTGCCTTATTTTAGGGTTTTTGCTTCGCATTAACATTTCTTCTATGTTGTGTACTTGGTCTTTATCATTTGCAAGCATCGAGTCCTTCTTCTGTATTCTTCATTTTTCTTACTTTCGAATTAGGTCTTGTTGATAGCAATCTTTAGTCATGATTTTGGTCGATCCTTGTCCTTGGCAATTTTTGTCATTTTGCGATCGATTCATCATCAATCCTTGTCTTCTTCAATCATGTCAATTGGCGCCTATCAATTTGGTCTCTTTATCAATCTCGGTCAATTTGTCAACCAAATCTCAATCATTTATCAGCATTGGTCCTTTGTTAATCAGAATCATGATCAAATCAACATCAATTATCTTTTGACAAGACCTAATTGTCGTCCTTACATTTCTAATTCATCTTCTAAGGTTTTATGATTTATTCATAATATCTTGTTTGTCATTTTCCCTCTAGGTTAAATAATTTATTTATTTATCCTAAGTCTTCTTGCCACAATTAAATGTTTATTTAATTGGCTAATTAATTCCTCCTATTTTTGTAAATTAATTAATAAATGACAAATTATTAATTAATTTACCTAATTTGCATCAATTTTCTAATTTCATCATTTCTAATTTCCTAATTCCTAATTTCCACATGTTTTCTAATTTGTCAAATTCAATTTCCACCTAATTAAGTTCTCTCTAGTTCTCCCTATTTTTGTGCTTCGGTGGAAGCATGAATTTCTCATGCGTCATACTTTTGACATAGCAAGATGTCATAAGCCTCTAGTCTTCTAACCTTTGCATTGGCAATATGTCATAATTCATGACATAGAAGGTGTCATAACCTTCTTCTTTCCACTCAATTTTCCCATTTTGAAATCAATTGCCTCTAATATCAATTTCATGCTAATCTTGTCTTTTCTCCAATTTATCTATAAATTGGATGAATTTCTTCAATCCTGGCTAATAATCACTTGTTTGAATTACTTTGTCAAATCAATCATGCTTCGAGTATTCTTGAGCAATCATCTTGTCTACTTGCTTTCATATCATGATCATGCACTAGTAGGTGAGATCCACAACAAAGCTATTTGAAGGAGAAAGAAGGACAATGGAGCCGCATGAAGGAGACATTCAGATCTGCATCTGGTTTGCTTAGTTTTTAGTTTTGAATGTTTTTCTTTTCATGTCTCTATTGGATGTAATTAGGATTGATCATTGCAATTTTCTTTTGTTATTTAGCTATGACTAATGTTGATATTTGCTTTGATGATTTCCGATTTCCTATGCTACAGTTACATCATTAACTCTTAGGGACCTCTTGTCAAATGTTGCACCAGTTAGGTTTATAACTAGGTCATTGGAAACCTTCTTGGTTTTATCTGGTCTTTTACCGGTGGTTGGTAACCCTGTGACAGCTTTCACAGCTTCCTTGGTGATTTTGTGGACTGCATCTAACTAGAAAAACTCACCATGTACCCTGCTTAAGACTATCCTAATCACATCCTTGGGAAATTCAAGAATGCTATGGATCTCTATAAATCCTAGGGTCTTAATGATTTTGTGTTCACCTTTTACATTGCTAGTTTTATCACATATCATAGTTTTAAACATGGTTTTAATTTCTTCATCTACTAGTTCCTCAATGTTGCAATGGATGTACATTCTGGGGTCTTTAGCATAAACAAATCCCTTAGGAATTTGAGAAAAAGCACCTAAGGTATCATCTTTCTTTGCTATCTCGGGAACCAACTGAAATACGGGCCTAGGTCTTTTTATCACTTCAACAATAGTAGGGTTTGCTATATAATCAATTATAGAGGTGGATGCCATGATTAAATACCTTTTACTACCTTTAGGATGGATGATTGTTTGGAGTGTTCTTGCTTCTTGCTCGAAGTGCCTTGGCTTGGAATCTTCGCGATCTTCATAATTTTGAAATCTCAGTGAAATGAAATGGAGCCAAAACCTTAATTTTATAGTGTCTATTCACCATCTACCACATTAATTGCATGTCGGTTAAGTATTCACTTAACATTGTTTGCCGGTAATAAGTAATTTTCAACTTCTTATCTCTAACCGAGGGAATAATAATACATGTGTCATTAGATTGCCAAACCCTCAAAGAAACTTTCTTCAATTGGATGAAGAACTTCCTACCGGTGGAGCACTGCTCTGTCCTTCCGGTGAAGCATCACTCTATTCTTCCAGTGAAGCATTGGTTTGTTCTACCGGTGGAGGAGTATTCCCAATATTTAGATCAGCTTTTCTAATCCATTGTTTTGAGAATTCTTGCTTAACCTCTTCAACTTTTTCTTTACCTTTCAAGCTAGAACTTTTGTTGTCTATCGATGTTCCTTTACTTCTGCAGAATTTAGCAATATGCCCAATCTTGTTACATGCATAACAAGTTACATTATTCTTCTTAATATCTTTTCCATAACCTATGCCAGTTTGTGTTCTGCATTGATTAGATAAATGTCCAAATCTTCCACAAACATAATATCTCACATTCATTTTGTAGTTTTCAGAGTTGTGACCAGCTTTGTTGCATTTAGAACATTGACCAGTGGGTGTGTTGATATTCTGATAATTTCTAGATCTACATTCATTTGCTCTATGACCATACTTATTATAGTTAAAACATTTTCCATTGAATTTATAAGCATTAGGTTGTCTTACCGATTTGCTATGATCCTGAGTATTTGCAGTACTGGAGCTTTCACCAATTTCAAAGCCAATTCCAGAAGTGTCACCTTTAGGTTTTTGATTCTTCAGCAAGGTGCCAAGTTCCTCTGAGATTTTCTTGAATTTTTCTTTATGTTGATTTGTAGTTTCTAGTTCTCTTTCTAAGACTTCTTTTTGTCTCATCAGTTCATTTGAGTCATTCTGAGTATGCATCAGATCTATCTTTAACATGTCATTTTCATAGCTAAGTCTTGTGTTCTCATTTGCTGCATCACTTAGTCTTCTAGTTAATTCTTCTTCATTCTTCTTCCTATCCTCAATCTCTTTGCAAAATCCCATAGTCATATCCTGCATCTCATTCTTTGTTGTCATGATCTCTTGTTTCAACTTGCTTATCATATCATTAAGTGATTCCTTTTCATCATTCTCATTTTGTAATTTTTTACAAAGTTCTCTTCTCTTATTTCTTGCAACAGTAAAATTTTCTTGAAGTGCCTGAATGATATCCCGACCTACCCTTAAATCATCTTCTAGTTTGATATTTTTCAATTTCTCTGCATCATAGTTTGTAAGAGCTCCTTCAAGTTGCTTCATTAGATTTTCCATCTTTATCGGTGTCAAGATCTTCCTCAAGTTGTTAGCCTTCTGAAAATAGAGGACCAGGCTTTGATACCAATTATTAGGAATCCAATAGATACTGAGAGGGGGGGTGAATCAGTATCTAACTGGTTTATGGAATTTCTTAACTTAAAACATGCAGAACATAATATAACAGTGTACCGGTATGCAAGAAATAATGCAATAAATAGAATCAAGAACATCCACATGAAAATCACACCATATCACAAGATTTTAATGAGGAAACTCGATGTGGGAAAAACCTCGGTGGGATTTGTGACCCACAATATTCACTTACTGGCCAATAAGAGAATATTAATTACAATAGGGGCCTCCACATGTTGGAAGGCCAACTGCCAAGAACTCATTGCCCAATCGGAAGTCTCACTGACTTACAATGAGGATTATACAAATCCAATAACTTGTACTGCTTTACAATAGCATATTCAATGCCAGATTTAGTACCGGTTCCTGCTCTATTCTTTACATATACCCCTTAACCTATATTTCGCACAATATGTTTGCCTAATATTTTCCTTATGCTTATGTCTTCTTACCATTATGTCTACAATGATCTCTTTTATATATAAGAGTCATTTTACAATTTGCCAAGTCAGCTTACAAAGTTTTTCAATAATAAACAAAATACAATAAAACAAGATCCCGTCGGCCTCTGTGCCAGTATACTTCCTTTCTTCTATGTTGGTGTCGGTGTCCTGAGTGTTAGTGTAGAATTTGATCTATTGATGTCGGTATAATGCCTTTGCCAGTGCCATAGGATTGCAAGGTTACCATCAATGACAAAACCTTCAATCACATACAATGTCTCATTGGAGTGTGCATATGCCAACAGAAAAACCATTGCTTAAGGAAATGCAAACATAAACATACCTACCAGAAGTCACAACAAGCTTGGTTACTTCCACTAGTGGTACTCTGAATGTAGGTTCCTCATCATCAGGCTACAAATCAAATAATGTGACTGAAGTACTATTAGATTCAATTAAAAAGATAACAGATTGCAGTTCACAAGCTTATAAGGCAATAGATGACACCATACCAATTTTGAAGGTAATTTCTCCTAACTGTAATATAGACAATAAAGATTCTTTAGGACAACTTGATACCTTGTGTAAATATATCACAGAAAACATTGAGAAAATAAAGGAAGAGGCATTGAAGGATAAACTGGAAATTGAAAAACAAAGATTCTTTGATGAGCAAATAAAGAAGTGTACTAGAGATTTTGACGCACTTCTACCGAAACTATGTAACTTATTAAAAGAGTACAAAACTCTGTACAAAGACACTTGTAAGACAAACTTTTTGACTATAGATATAGATAAGAAAATAAGTAAGGTACAGGATGAAATCAATAAACTTGTTGATAATTTTGTTAACTCACCTGATACATTATCAGTTTTTGAGGGGAAGATAACAAATTTTGAGGAAGAATTACTTAAATTAGAAAGAGAAAATGAGAGGATAGTGAATAAGGCAAAGCATCTGAGATTAAAACTGAGTCCAAGATTGGACTATTTAGTATCATTACCGAAGGAAATATCTGAGGCACTAATACAGGGACAAAAAACACTAGCAGAGTATTTGCAGCATCTCACCGGTACAGCTAAAAGGACAAAGACAACAATAAGAGATAGTAAAAGGTTTATGGAGAGTATAAACTTGATTTTGGTGGATCTATTTCAAATTTTAACTACCGAGTTACAAGGTTGAAACTAGAAACTCTACTAACATCTTGACAACCTTTGTCATTGATGCCAAAGGGGGAGTAGTAGGATGAGAAAATTCAAATATCACAGGAATCATATGTTAGGGGTCCCACAAAAACTGAGAGGGGGGGGTGAATCAGTATCTAATCGGTAATAAGAATTTCTCAAGTTAACACATGCCAAACATAATATAATAGTGTACTGGTATGCAAGAAATAATGCAATAAACAGAATCAAGAATATCCACATGAAAAGTACACCATAACACAAGATGTTTAATGAGGAAACCCGGTGTGGGAAAAACCTCAGTGGGATTTGTGACCCACAATATTCACTCACTGGCCAATAAGAGAATATTACTTACAATAGGGGCTTGCACATGTAGGAAGGCCAACTGCCTAGAGCTCACTGCTCAATGGGAAGTCACACTGCCTTACAATAAGGATTATACTAATCCAATGACTTGTACTACTTTACAATAGCATCTCCAATGCTAGATTCAGTACCGGTTCTTGCTCTGTTCTTTACATATACCCTTGACCTATAATTCACACATTAGGTCTACCTAATAATTTTCTTTATGCCCTTATATTCACTTCCATCACATCTACAAATGTCTATAATGATCTCCTTTATATACAAGAATCATTTTACAATTTGTCAAGTCGGCTTACAATAATAAAAAAAATATTACATAATAAAAATCTTGTCGGCCTCTATGCCGGTATACATCCTTTCTTCTATACCAGTGTCGGTGTCTTTGTTGATGTCGGGGCACTGTCTTGCCTATGTAATGCTTTGGCGGTATGATGTCTTGCCGGTGCCATAGGATTGCAAGGTTGCCTATAATACTTGTCGGTATGATGTCTTGCCAGTACCATAGGATTGCAAGGTTGCCTATAATATTTGCTGGTATGATGTCTTGTTGGTGCCATAGGATTGCAAGGTTGCCATCAATGACAAAACCTTCAATCACATACAATGTCTCATTGGAGTGTCCATATGCCAACATCATATGCTCAGCAAGAGCACACATTTTTGGTAACATTTTTGGACTTCACATTTTTGGATACACTTTTGAAATTTCTTATGAGTGTTGCCATCAATGCCAAAGGGGGAGATTGTTGGAATATGCACACTCCAATGAGACATTGTATGTGATTGAATGTTTTGTCATTGATGGCAGCCTTACAATCCTATGGCACCAGCAAGGCACTACACCAGCAAGGCATTACACTGGCATCAGTAGAACACATTCTACACCGGCACTCAGAACACTGTCATTATTTTTTGTTTATTATTTGAAAAAATATTTAAGCTGACTTGATATCATTGTAAAATGACTCTTATATATAAAAGAGATCATTGTAGACATTTTGCAAGTAAGAAAGTGTAGTAAGCAAAAAAGTAAGCAAAAAAGATTAAGCAGACCTATTATGTGAAATATAGGTTAAGGGGTGTATGTAAAGAATAGAGTAGGAATCGGTACTGAATCTGGCATTGAAGATGCCATTGTAAAATAGTACAAGTTATTGGATTCGTATAATCCTCATTATAAGTTAGTGAGACTTCCCATTTGAGCAGTGAGCTCTAGGCAATTGGCCTTCCTGCATGTGCAGGCCCCTATTGTAAGTAATATTCTCTTATTGGCCAGTAAGTGAATATTGTGGGTCACAAATCCCACCGAGGTTTTTCCCACACCAGGTTTCCTTGTTAAATCATTGTGTTATGGTGTGATTTTCATGTGGTCTCTTTCATTTCTGTTTATTGCATTATTCCTTGCATATCAGTACACTTTTATAATATGTTCTTCATGTTTTAAGTTGAGAAATTCTAATTATCGATTAGATACCGATTCACCCCCCCCTCTTAGTATCTATGAGTTTCCTAACACATATTGCATTAACATAGTTCATATCAAAAATTCATTATCTCCACATGCATTTTGTAGATCATCATGTCATACAAGTCTGCACACTGGGGGCATAACTGTAAAAATTCTAAAAAACGTTAAAAGTCCTAAAAAATCAACCAAAAACATTGGGAAAAATCTCCTAATAAAAAATTCCTAAAAATCATATAATGTCCTTCAAAAATATCAAAAATAATTGGAAATAGTCCTCAAAAACTCCAAAAAATATAGTGAAAAACGTAAAATCCAAAAATAGTGAAAAACATAAAATCAAACAAAAATAATTGGAAAATTCTTCAAAATATCAAAAACATTGGTAAAATGTCCTAAAAAAATCAATCAAAAAACATCGAAAAAATCTCTTGGAAAAGAACTAAAAATCAAAAATCAATCAAAAAAAAAAAAACTTGCAATAAAATGTCTTGTGAGAAACAAATACCCTAGTAGATATCCAACAAACACTTCACATGAAGTTAACAAAGGATATGACTATCCAGTCAAACATCTGTAATCAATTGATCAAACTGTCTTATCAATCATATCATATCCATATCAAGTGATCATTATCTTGTCTTAAACAGAAGAGGATACACTCAAAATTAGACAGGTTAGTCTTAGAAGGGATCCACAACTTTTTGAGATTGTACATTATCAGCCATCACATCAAGCAATTGAGAATGAAGGCACAAGGTTAGTATAGCTACTAATTTTTGTCCGGGTTGGTCTTTATCTTTTATCATTTGGCAATAGATTATGTTCTTGTGCTACTCAAGGATGTCCACAAGTGACTAGAGGAGACATGTTGGGCATTATCTTTTCTTTTTTTGTTGTTTGTGGTGTGAACCAATGAAGTTCTAGGGAAATTGCTCTAGTGGGTGTCTTTGATAGGAGAACTCAACTATTGAATGCCACACATACCTCGACCCCTAGTGTATTTCCCAGAATGGAGGGGTTCACTCCTTGTCTTCTACATGTTTGTTTCTTCAATGAGATATATTTACATCTTGGTTCCTTATACCATGATGTGCTAATGCTCATTGTTAAATAATAAGGCTCAGTGATGAATATATATTGCACAATAAAATAAATGACACAGGTTCGTGATTCATTCAATTTCATTCTCATCTCATATGTCTATTGATAGTTTGTTGATTTCCCATCTTCTTTCTAAATCATATTCTTTTCTAACATTATTATTTCATAAATTTCTTCTGTCTTTTCATCTTACTAACATTTCTTCAAAGTACATCTAAGTTAAAAGAATATTCTAGCATTATCATATAAAAAACATAAATAACTATCATAATTTGAAGTGCATCCATATAGCTTTAAATTGCATTAAACTATTACATTCATAAAATTATTCATAAATCATATAGAATCATATAGAAAATAATAAATCATTTCATTCATAACATCATTCATAAATCATATAGACATGCATCGCATAACTCATAGCATTATTGAACATACATGGAAAACAAACCATAAATCTTTGCCAAAAAATTGCATATCATATATATATAACTCAAAAATGATAATGTGTGCAAATACAATAATCATAAACAAGCCCAAAGGCTTAGATAATATGATCAAAATGTCTCAACCAACACTGCCTCTGTTAGCAGGTGGATCCTACCCACTAGATCCTACCCCAGGATGTAAAGGTGGACCCATAACACCACCACTATTGGTCCTCCATGTAGAAGTCCTACTAGAACTAGAATGACCTCTAATCACATAGTGTCATAGTAAAGCTATCGATAATAAAAATACTCCTGTGCAACATAATAAAGTGTCAGAATGGCTTATGCATCAGTACTTGGAGCAAAGTCATGATCATATGTTGCCTGAATCATCTATGACTGTCTCATGGCCTCATCTCTCTCCCTCTAGAGATGATCCCTCTCGGTCTCTAGTGCATCGTAGTCTCTATGGTATTCCTCTCATTCTACATCTCATCTAGCAACCTCTTCCTCTAGACTCCAAATCTGCACTCTAAGAATCTGTGGATCATCATCATCCCTGTCACCCACCTGCAGCAAGCATGTCCTCTAGCTCTGGCAGATCATTTTCATCATTTCCATCTTCACTGCTCGATGACTCTGAAGAATCATCGTCATCTCTGCTGCTCATAGACTCATTGTCTCCCCCAATGTCTATGTCCTCATCTCTCCCCACATCTCCCCCCTCATCTCCTCCTCCAAACTCAGTTCATCCAGTCTACTCTCCTCTTCCGACTCTCTCCCCCATGTCAATCCTTAGTTGTTGTCTAGGATGTTGTATCTACTACACTGTAATCAGAATAGTATGATCAGTCAATGGAATAGGCCTATGTCTGGTCCCCGTGCATCATACTCTGGAGTAGACCCTGGATCTACTAGACCTGCACTCCAGCCCCAAGGTAATGGTTGAAGAGCATCAAACTTAGCAACAACAACATCTAGGAAGAGACATCTAAATGATCCTCTGAGTCTCAACTGTCCTGCCAATAAGATATCTCTGTTGTCTACATAAAGGCAAGTGTTGTGCATCATCCGCCTAACCGAGGCAATCTAAATTTGGTCTCCAAATGAAATGCTGCAAAATATCAAGCTAATGTCGCTAGTATAACGTGTTACCCGAACCCATGTGTCTAATACCATCTATGTACCTATAAGCATAAGGCTCACCAAGCTACAAGTCAACATGAATAATAGGTCTAGCGATAGATATGTACTCCCACTCCCAAGTCAAGAGCAATGTCACACCACAACTGATAGATCGGTATCCAAGGTATACAATGTCATGCATATGATAATAAAGTATGGCTAAAAGGAATGGACCCCAAGCATACACTCACCGATGAAAAATCATATCATGGAGCACTCTACCCCATCCAACTGGAAGTCCATGACCTCGTATACCAGGAATCAACAAACCACATACGATACTGCATAAAATGATGGTCAGATCATCATAGTCCAAGCAATCCCAAGGGATATCATAAGGTCCACTGATCTATAAGTCATGCACCTCACACTCAAAAAGGGCACCCAATCCTGCATCGCCATCATCATGATCGTAGACAACTCTCTCACCATGAATAGGAATATGTAGTATATGCCATACATTCTCTAAGGTAATGGATGCCTCACTAGTAGGAAGATGAAAAGAACATGTCTCGAAATGCCATCGCTCTATCAGTGCTGTAATAAAGGCCCCATTGGTCATAACCTCTAGCAAATGTAAAACATAATATAATCCAAGATGTCGAATATGTGCGACCTCCTCTTCAAGTAAAACGACACGAAGATCAAGTCTGTTGGGTCTTGTTTGTCAGTAGTATAATACTCCAATATTCTCTTGCACAGAGAAAATATTGAAAATATCAGATATCGGATAATGAGAACACAAAAAATTATCAAACGCACGTCAAATAAATTCAATATGCAACAAATGCATAATGTTTTACACTTATGCGGTACATTTGAGTTAATGCGTAACAGTTTACACGCTTGCGTAATAGTTAAAGCAAATGCATAAAAATTGATAGGCAAATGCGTGAAGGATGACAATTAGGTCTCTGGAATTTTTTTGGAAAAATAGCAAAAATAGGCAAAAATATAGAAAAATACCATGCCGATAGTCCATGGAGGTCTCTGATAAGAACGTACTCGGTCAGAGAAGTGCAATCGAGCTCTATAGTCAGCCATGATGATCAAATACTCAAAAGAAAACACAAAACTCGCAAAGAAAACCAAGAACTCGCCGCAATGCAAATGAGCAAATGAAAACCTAAAACCTCTATTTATAACTCAAATTAGGGTTTTTTGACACCTCGACGCCTGTGGTCCCTGTCAGCTTCTAATAACTTGTAGGCTACTCAAATGATCTTGAAATTGCATGAAACTTCACAGGATTTCTCATTATACTGATATTGAAAATATGGTCTCAATTTTTGAATTTTTCAACCACCTTTTCTAAGAGGGCATATTTACACTATACAGTGGTACCAAGGCATACTGGGGCAAAATTTTTTGTTTTCTTCAAAACAACATCGTTTTGACTTTGTCTCAAAGAGGGGCAAATGTAGACACCCAAAAATATCTCATTGATCATATACTAATTATTCGTCTAATTGGTTAAATAATTATTTAATTATTTAATTAAATTAATTAATCTTATTCTTCTAATTTCATATTCCCTCATCATCTTACTAATTATTCTATTTCTTATTCTTTCATCATTTAATCATTTTAACCATTTTCAATTTCTATCTCTAATCAATTAGTCATTAACCCTTTTCTAAATATTAATTAAATTTTTATTATTTAATAAATTATGATTTACTTCCTTTAATTTAAATAATCTTTATTATTTAATTAAATTCCATTTCAAAAATAATTAAATAGTTTATTTAAATTATTTAATTAACTAATTAATTCTTCTAATTCTATTTCCAAATCCCCAAATTCTAATTTTATTTAATTTCACATTTCTTCTAATTTCATTCAATTTCATATTTCTTCCAATTTCACTAATTTTTCAATTTCTTCCACTTTCAATCACATGTGTATGATTTCACAAATCAAATTGAAAATCAAAGTCAAGTTCTAAATATATTCAAATGCTAAATTGAATTTAAAATAAATTCAATATTTGAATAAATCTCATGCAAAGATTAAATTAAAAATCTAAGTTAAAATGCAAGCACATGCTAAATTAATTAAATCATTATCTCTCCAATCTCTATTTCTATCTTTTAGTTATCTTTTTCTAAATAAAGCTCTCAAAAATATTTCAAACAGTTAACTATTTCCTCCTCTATATTTCCTCCAATCATTCTTTCCTTCCTTTAGTTAGCTTTTTCTCAATCAGTTAACTCATTTAATCTATTCAATCTATTCGGTTTCACCTTTAAATTAGTAGTTCAACTATCAATCTTCATGTGAGCTAACCTGAGTTCCACCTCTTGATCAATTTGTTCCATCTTTCAATCAATCCTCTCTAATTATTTATAAATTGAGCATTCTATCTCCATTTTCAACAATCATGAACTTTGAATCTTTGTGTCATTTCTAGGTTGCCAGCACGATATCTGAGAGTCACCATACCACAAAGAGGAGAAGAGCAATGGAATCCATGATGCACAATAGGGATTTTTTGTTTGCATTCTACACTCTAATGAGAATAGTTGATGTTGTCATTGATGGTAACCAATTGACAACCAACCGGCAATAGGTTTCTACACATGCACCGACACCGACAGGCACTTTCATCGGCATCTAGATTACACCAAAAATGAAGTATACTGGCACTCAGGCTGACATGTGATAAAGTTATATTTATGTGAATTGTTTTGTAAATATAATTAACTATTTGTAAGATAACTTGGTATATTGTAATGACTCATATAAGTATGTGATTGCATAAGTCATTTTGTATGTATGGCATGTATGTATGAGAAATAGTGAATATTATAATCAAGAAGACTATTATATAAGGTGATTTACTGACAGCGAAGGTTTTTGGTTAAGGTATCTATCTGAGCTTAAACCGGTACTAAACCAAGCATTAGAGATTCTATTTTGAGTAGTACATTGAATTGGATTTAATTATCCATATTGTAGTAAGTGAGACTCTTTTGAGAAGTGAGCTCTAGGTTGTTGGCCTTCCTGCATGTGCAAGCCCCTATTCTAAGTAGTATGTATTCATTGGCCAATGAATAAATATTGTGGGTCACAAATCCCACTGAGGTTTTTCCCACACTAGGTTTCCTTGTTAAAATATCTTGTATTATGGTGTGTTTATATGTTGTCTCTATTATTTGTGTTTACTGCATTAATTCTTGTTTACTGGTACACTGTTTTGGGTTGCAACGTTATAAATAAGTTTAAATATTCAAATAACTAGTTAGACACTAATTCACCCCCCCTCTCAGTGTCTTTGGGACTATCATTGAATCTACCAATTGGTATCAAAACCTGGTCCTCTCTTTGTAAAAGCCTAACAACTTGAGGAAGATTTTCAAACTGGTACTAATGGAGAGTTTGAGAAAATAGTTGGAAGGAGGTCTTGAAGATTTTGATGTAAAAAAAT
Organism: Cryptomeria japonica; assembly: GCF_030272615.1. Classification (NCBI taxonomy): domain Eukaryota; kingdom Viridiplantae; phylum Streptophyta; class Pinopsida; order Cupressales; family Cupressaceae; genus Cryptomeria; species Cryptomeria japonica. The sequence goes on from NC_081411.1 coordinate 836,597,875, forward strand.
CTAAGAATATCAAACTTGAAGATGATCTGAGGACTGCTAAGGAATTCATTAAAGGACTTGAGGAGAACCTTGTTATAGCACAAAATAAGAGAAAAGAATTGCATGAGAAAATACAAAAACATGATGATGAAAAGGAATCTCTTAGTGATATTGCAGACAAGTTGAGGTTACAGAACACTAACATGAGAAATAAAATTCAAGACTCAACCATGAGGCTATGTAAGGATCTTGAAGACAGAAAGAAGAATGAAGAAGACTTGACTAGGAGACTTAATGATGGAGGTAATGAAAATTTGAGACTCTGTCATGAAATTGATATGCTAAAGACAAATTTGATTCACATACAACATGATAAAGATGAGATTGTGAAACAAGTTGGAATGCTTGAAAATGAGTTGATCACTACAAATGAATACAAAGACAAATTCAAGAAAAGTTCAGAAAGATTTGATGACATGCTGAAAAGACAAAAACCTGATGGAGATACAATTGGACTTGGATTTGAACATGGAGAAAGTTCTGGGACTACAAACAATCAAGATCATAGTAAACCAGTAAGACAACCTAATGCTTATAAATTCAATGGGAAATGTTTCAATTGCAATAAATTTGGTCATAGAGAAAATCAATGCAGATTTAGAAATAATCAGAATACAAACTTACCCACCAGTCAATGTTCCAAATGCAATATAGTTGGTCACAATTCAGAAAATTGCAGAATGAATGTGAAATGCTATGTTTGTGGTAGATTTGGGCATTTATCTAATCAATGTAGAACACAAACTAGTCAAGGATATGGAAAATCTATTCAGAGGAATAATGTAACTTGTTATGCATGTAACAAGATTGGGCATATTGCAAAATTTTGTAGAAGCAAGATTATACCAACGAACAATAAAGGATCTAGTGTGAAGGGAAAAGAAAAGGTAAATGAAATAAAGCAAGAATTTTTCAAAACAATGGATTAAGAAGGGAGATCAAAAAGTTGATGCATTTATCTCTGCATCAGTAGAACAAAGTATCCCTCCACTGGTAGGAGATTCTTCATATAAATAAGGAATAATCCTTGGGGGATATTGCAGCAAATTGAAAATCATGCATTTTTACCCTCGGTTGATGGGAAGAAGACACATTTCATCTCTACCAATAGATATGTTAAGTTTTCACTTAACCAGCAAGCATTTAATGTGGTTTTTGAAGAACTTTTTGGCTATATAAAACCACAAAACCCTCATTTCGACTCGCTAAGAATTCAAGCATTTAGAGAGCATGAAATTGAGAAAGGGAATTCTAAGGCAAAGCAGATAAGTGATTTTCAAGCATTCAAATTTTGAGTAAGAGGTATTTATCTTGAAATGGCATCTTCATCTTCTGCACTTGATTTTATTGCAAACCCTACTATTGTTGAAAACATCAAATGCCCTAGACCCGTGTTTAAGATTATTCTTGAGATTGAAAAGTAGGATGATTGTGTCGGAGCTTTTTCAAAAATTATGAAGGGTGTCACATTTGCTAAAGACCCTAGAATCTACATCCATTGCAACATAGAAGACCTAGGGACTGAGGGTTTAAAGAAAATGTTTAATGAGGTTATTACTGATTAACAAGATGTGATTAAACTTGAACATAAGATTGTGGAAGACTTAGGTTTTGTATAAATATTGAACATTCCCGAATTTTGAAAAGAAGTCGTACAACTTGTATTGAGTAGAGTCCATGGAGAGTTCATGTGGTTAGAGTTTGTTTGCAAGATAACCAAGGAAGAAATTAAGGAAGTTACTGGTTTACCCTCAACTGGTAGTAGACCTGATAAAACCAAGAAAAATACCTAACAAGAGTGTGACAAGCTTAATAGGAGCCACATCTGATAGCAGATCACTTAGAGACAATGATGTTAAGGATATAAATGTGAGATGTGTAAGTATGATACTTGGATATAAAGAAACACATGCAAATAGACTAAATTCAGTTTCTAGCCTTTGTATTCACAGTACATATGAGATGGTGAGCAATAATGCTAACATTGATGTTTGTGAATGGCTTAAAGATGAGTTGATTGAGAATTTGAAGAAGATTAAGGGAGATAAGAAAGGTACTTTCTATTTTGGGAACCTAATAGTATGCTTAATGCTATACTTTACTAAAGAGATACCTAGAATAGGTCACAAAGATTTTGGTTATGACATCCCAGTAGGTAAATAGATGCAGGAAGCTTTCACCGGTATGGGCACTGACTATGATAGGAACATTGTAGATTACTTTAAATATTTTCAAACTAAGATGAGAGATAGAGAAAGGTTACCGCAGAGCATAATTGATAAGTATGACAAACAAATCTATTTTGTTATTAAAAAAGATGATACTTGGATGGAAGAAATAAGCCCTAGAACTATTTGGGTTACTTAGATAGGTTATGAGGTAGACCTACTTGTTCTGGAAACATATGCAAAAGCCCTACTTGATGCACCTAAGGACCCATCTGAAGAAATATTTGGTAATGCTGAAACTATTGCAAGTAATGTATCTATGTAGAAAGAAAGGAAGAAAAGAGACAAGTTTATCAGAGATGCCTCTAAGAAGGGCAGTGAAACTAAGCAAAATGTCATGAATATCAGTGGTATATCAGCTAGTGAGCTTAAAGGACTGCAAATAGAAGCACATGTTTCACCGGTTGTGACATCTTTGTATACTGACAGTGGCAAGGTTGTTGAGTTTAAGAGAGTGGAAAGGAAAAGGAAAACCCCACTGGTACCTTCTCCTTCTCCTAAGAAAACCAAAACATAAAGAAAGAAACAACAGGCAGTTAGGGAAGCGTAGAAGAAGCTTACACCAAAGAAGAAATAGACACCAACTACCCCTACACTGGATGATCTACAAAATGAAATAACACAAGAAGGTAATCTACTAAATGTAAATAAATGGTATCATTATTTTAAAGATTCTGACAAAGATACTATTGAAGAAAGCATTATTCTATATTTTGATATTTACAAGAAATTTTTGATAGAAGTAATTGATGATTTACCCAATGATTTATACATGAGATTGGAAGCAAAAAGGCTATCAGTAAAAAAACTTGACAAGAAATTGAAAGTTGAAGCACTTTTGGCTTTACATCTGGTAAACTCTAAGGAAAAGATAAATGAGATTATATCTGAAGCTAACTGGTTAGTATTTGTTAGTGGACACCGAAAAGTAAGCTTGATGGCTGGGAGAGTTAAGGAAATTGCAGATGAGATTGCTGACAACTGGGATATATTCTTTGTTGAGAAGGAAAAGCAAGAGGAAAGAAACAGACCAAAAATGGACAAGACATTTAAGGTATATTAGAAAGATAAGGGAAAAGGTAAAGTTGGTGGTGTTCCTACTATAAATATTACAGATAATCTTCCACCGCCACCTTAGGATACCCCTCTGGTACACACAGCTAATCCACCGAATATGGCTACTGAAGGTATAACTCATGATGCTACGAACCTGGAGTCTGAAATACTTTTCACAATGAATGTGGATACACAAGATATAAAAATTATTGTAGATAAGGAGTAGGCAGCTAATAGTGAAAATATAAAGATCTCTGAGAAACCGGCACATGCTGTAGACTCTTAGAAGACTGAGATACTAGTACAAACTGAGAAACCTACAGAGGATAAGACAACTAACATAGAGCAACATGAATCAGGGAAACCAATAGTTGAAGAGGTACTTGTACTATCTGAGAAACCCTCAAAGGTAGAGGTACGTACACAAATAGATCCACCAAAAGAAAATGTAAGTAAAGAGCAACAACTTTTTGGGAATAAGGAACAAATAATAAAGGTAGCTAGAGAATCTAGCACATCAGCAGGAGAATTCAGACCGACTAACATCACGGAGGTTCTATTGGATTATATCAAGAGGATAACATATTGCAATGCCTTATCATTTAAGGCACTTGATAACACATTACCTATCACGGAGGTTAAAGATGATTTCACCTACCTGTAAGATAGATCACATTAATGATTCTTTAGGTAAATTGGACACATTGTCCAAATTTATTGCTGAAAATGTTCTAACTCTGGAAAAGGTGAATGAGGATACCATTAAGGAGAGAGTTGACAAAGAGAAAAATACATTCTTTGAGAACACTATAAAGAATTATACCAATCACTTGGACATACTTTTACTGGTACTTAATTCTACAATTTTGGAGTATAAAGAGCTATATAGAGAACCATGTAAACCTCACTGTTTGACAGAGGATATAGATGAGGAAATCAAGAAGACATAGAAAGAAATTGATGATATTGAAGATAATTTGATAGGTTATTTAGGACTTATCTTAGTTTTTGAGTAGGAAATGACATTTTTCGAAGAGAAGTTAGAGAAACTTGAGAAAGAGAAAGCAAGGATAAGGTCAAAATCCCGAGAACTCAAAAGTAAACTTGGTCCAAAATTGGACTGTCTCATTACTCAATGGGTTTAGATATCAAAGGTAAAAGTTCAAGGAGAATGATCACCAGAGTAGAAAATGCACTATCTAAATAGCATGATCCAGTAGACTGAGATCATTCTCTCTGACAACAACAAATTCATGAAGAGCCTAACTCTAGTTTTGGCAGACATTTTTCAGATTGTAACGATCTAGTTACTGGCGATGAGGTAGCATTTTTGTACTCTTTGATTCTTTTTGACATCCTTTGTCATTGATGTCAAACGAGGAGTAGAAGTATGGAGAAAAATAAGGAGTAGTATGGAGAAAATAAACGCACAGAGGAGATCATTTGCTCAGGGGGAGCACACTTCTTTTTGGATTTCATTTTTGGATAGCAATTTTGGATTTTTCTCATGAGTGTTGCCATCAATTCCAAAGGAGGAGATTGTTGGCATTCTACACTCTAATAAGAATATTTGATGTTGTTATTGATGGCAACCAACCAGCAATAGGTTTCTACACATGCACCGGTATCACATAAATCATACATCGGCAGGCATCAACATTGAAAGGCACTTTCACCAGCATCCAAATTACATCGAAAATGAAGTATACTAGCACTCAGGCCGACATGGGATAGATTTTTGTTTATGTGAATTGTTTTGTAAATGTAATTAACTATTTGTAAGCCAACTTGGTATATTGTAATGACTCATATAAGTATGAGATCTCATAAGTCATTTTGTATGTATGACATGTATGTATGAGAAATAGCGAATATTGTAATCAAGAAGATTATTGTATAAGGTGATTTAGTAACAACGAAGGTTTTTGGTTAAGGTATCTATCTAAGATTAAACCAGTATTGAACCAAGCATTAGAGATACTATTTTGAGAAGTATATTGTATTGGATTTAATTATCCATATTGTAGTCAATAAGACTCTTTTGAGAAGTGAGCTCTAGGTTGTTGGCCTTCCTACATATGCAAGCCCCTATTGTAAGTAGTATTTATTCATTGGCCAGTGAGTAAATATTGTGGCTCTCAAATCCCACTGAGGTTTTTCCCACACTGGGTTTCCTCATTAAAATATCTTGTGTTATGGTGTGTTTCTATGTTGTCTCTATTATTTGTGTTTACTGCATTAATTCTTGTTTACTAGTACATTGTTTTGGGTTGCAAAGTTATAAATATGTTTAAATATTCAATTAACTAGTTAGACACTGATTCACCCCCCCCTCTCACTATCTTTGGGACTGTCATTGAATCTAACAGTTTTACATTGTTTAATTTTAGTCTATTTTGCATCCATTTCATTGGTTTGTATTCAAATTTCTTAGATAGTTAAGGGATTCATGATTTTCCTTATTTCCTATTTAGCAATGATAAATTTGAGCATAGCACAGTTAGATATAATTAAAGTAGTTGAGATATTTGTTAAATGGTTTCAGATCTAAGATAAGTTTTTTTTTGAGTTTAAAGTTTCAATTGGTCTTAATACTAATTCACCCCCCCTCTCAGTATTAACCAGATCCTCAAAGGATTAGCACATTGTGTGAGTTTTTGGTGGTTTCTATCAACCAGTTATGATTTGCATGCTATTTGGTATTTCTAGTGGTGTAGCATGTTGTGGTTGACCTTGGCATGATTTCCAGTGGATTTGTGCATTTGGGAATTTTAATTAGGACCATGTTATTCTATGTAAACCATTATATTGGTCCAGTGGTTGATCTTTGTATCTTGTGATGTAATTCTATAATTAAGGGTTGAGGGTTTAGCCGACCTTATTATCAAGGTCGATGAAATATATATAGGTGATATAGTCATGTATTTTGGGTTTCATTGTTGTGTCTACATTATCAGAGAGAGGTTTGTGTATGAACAAGTGATTTATCCTTTAGTGTTGAGCTTGTGGTGAGATTGGTGTTGCGGGCTAGACATTTGTGCTTAATCAAAACCGTAATCAAGCATTTGGAGATTCTATTCTTTTAGTTAATTTCTTCCAGATTATACTCTGAATCTTATTGTAAGTCAGCGAGACTTCCCTAAGGGTTGTAGCCTTCCGGGAAAATATCTTTTGAGCAGTGAGCCCTAGGCAGTGTTTGATTGCATGTGCATTCCCCATTGTAATATTTTCACATACTACTATAGAGTATCATCTTCCTGTGGGTAGGTTCCCACTAGGGTTTTTCCCCTAACCGGGTTTTCCATGTCAAAATCCTGGTGTTGTGTGTTGTGTTGTTAATTTGTTTATCTATCTTATTGTTGTAGTTTATCAAATATATGTTTTGTGGTTAAATGTTTTGTTCTAGTGAAGAGTGATTCACCCCCTCTTAGTCTTCCCTCTCGGTTGCTGCTAACAATTGGTATTAGAGCTAGATCCTCTAGTAAAAGCTTAATTGCTTGAGGATATCTAGGATGGTAGCTCAAAGTGTAATCTTTAAGAAGGAGAATCTGAGATTTGATGGAAGTAGCTATGCTATATGGAAGGACCAGATGGAATTGTTTGTAGGTTGTTCTTGTTGACAGAATACCTTAGGAGATAATGGGAGTTGGTCAACATGAAATATATACTCACCACACCCTAGGTCTTTAATCTTGAACTTTTCTTTTAGCTTTGCTTGTTTGAATGTAGAAGTTTTTAAGGATTCAGGATCCACATATGCTGATGAAGGAATAGCTTCGCGATTGGCTGAGATTGTTATTTCTGACCGAGGTTGCAGATTGTTGCAATATATGAATGGATTTGGATCCGCTTTGACAGTCACTTCAGCTCCATTGTGTGGGAACTTGATACATCGATGATATGTAGATGGTATTGCTCTCATTTCATGAATCCAAGGACGTCCTAGTAATATGTTGTATGTGAGATCAAGATCAAGGACTTGACAAACCACATCCTTTGTAACTGGCCCAACTCTAAGAGGTAAGGTAACTGTGCCCTTGGATGAGCGCTCTTCATCATCATATGCCTTGATGGTGATTTGATTTGTTGAATTCATAGCTTTATCAGAATATCCCAATTGTTTAATGGTCCTCAATGTACAAATGTTTAGACCTGCTCCTCCATCTATCAGGACTCGTTTGATTGTATGTTTGTGTATGAAGGCTTCAACGTGTAAAGGTGCATTATGTGGCTGACTTATGGAGGCGTCATTGGCTTCTGTGAACATAATGGAATGTGGAATGGAAAGGTATCCCACCATGGCTTGAAACTAGTCCACGTTCAGATTAGTAGGAACGGTAGTGTCTCTCAAGATTTTGTCAAGGATAGCTTTATGTGCGGGGGATATGCGTAAGAGCTCAAGAATAGAGATGAGCGTGGGTGTCTTCCCTAACTATTCTACAAGGTCGTACTCAGGCTTGGTTGATGAAGGATTGGTATTCTTAGTGGAGACACCTGGCAACGTGATTTTACCTCGACGAGTTGTAACATGACATTCAGAGGTAAACTCAGAAGAAGATCCCACACCCCTTAGGACAATCTTAGGTCTCTGAGGAGGATTCTCAGGATTTTTTTTCTTGATAGTCATAGTAGAGATATGATTGTCCATCGAGATGTGATTGATAGTAGAATCATAATTATAAGGTGCTCTAGTGTAATTGGCTTGATCATCTATGACTTTGGCTTTTCCTTTGTCATGCTTTGGGAATGGTTCCTTAAACACCTCATATTCTTGATTAGATGAATGTCCCTCAATCTCAATATCACCTCAATCAATGAGATCTTGCACAATGTTCTTCAATCGAAGGCAATTTCCTGTTTTGTGACCCTTACTCTTATGAAATTCGCAATACTCATCATCATTCCACCAATTTGGTTTGACCTTTGGTTCATATGGAGGAAAATCTGGAACTGTGATCACTTTGTTTGCCACAAGCTTTTTGAATACTGATTCAAGTGGTTCTCCCAATGGAGTGTACTTCCTTTGTGGTCTAGTTGTTTGAGTGTTCACCTGATTGTTGGTAGAACTTGATCCAGAAAAGACGAACTTGGGTCTCACTGTGTTGGCATCAACAACACCATCATTAACTATGTTCTTGTTCTTGTTCCAAAATTTTGGTTTGTCCTTTCCTTTAAAGTCCTCTTTGTTTTCTTTGAATATCTTAATGACTCCTTGTTCAATTAAGACTCTTTCTGTTGCTAGGCCCTTTTCAATAACATCCTTGAATGTAGACAAACAAGCTTTCCTGAGATCATAGCCAATAGCCTTATTAACATTTTGAGTGAACATTTCTACCATTTGTTTCTGTGGGATTTCACAAGAGCATCTGCTAGCTAAATTTCTCCATCTTTGTAGAAATGTTGCGAAAGATTCTCCTTCCTTTTGTTTCGTATTGCACAAGGTAGTAACTGAGACATCTGTTTCTATATTGTAAGAGAAATGCTGAATGAATGCCTCTGCTAAGTCACCCCATGACTTAATACCAGGAGGTAATTGAGAAAACCATTCCATAGCTTGATCGCCTAAGCTCTGTGGGAACAACCTCATCAAGTATGTTTCTTCTGCCGCTACCTCAATGCAAGCTGTGAAGAATTGTCTTATGTGTGCCTTGGGGTCTCCTTTCCCTCTATACTTGTCAAATTTTGGCGTCACAAAGTGTGCAGGAAATGGAGGCATTGGAATGCTCTTATCGAAGGGATAAGGACATATATCTCTCATAGTGTATGTTGGTTTTGATGTACTCATGTCCTCCATTTTCTTTTGTAAATCTCTTATTTGTTGCTCCAAATTATTTTTGGGAGGAGATTGATTTCTTGTAGCATACCCCATGTTTGAAACACCCATTTGAGGAGGAGCTTGTTGCATGTATGGATGATACTGATCGTAGACATGTCCATATGGAGGTCTATATTGATGTGGCATTTATGGAGCACTTGGTATAACTTCATGTTGAGGGACCCCATATCTATTTTGTGCATATATACCATATTCAATAGGCATTTCATTTTCCATTGTGTTGCCCCAAATTTTGACATGAGGTCTCCTTGTGTCAAAATTTTGGGGATGCCTCTGAGTATCTACTTGTTTTGATTGATCCATACCTTGAGCATGTGATTGAGCATATCTGTCTGCATAAGGCTTCCATGATGGTCTTCGAAGGTAAGTATCATATGTTTGAGCTTGTGTATGTGGGATCTCTGGTTTTTGAAGCAAAACTGATGGTGACTCAGGCATCATATTCGGTCCTCTATTTCCTCCACTATTTGGTCTCCTTTGATCCATGTTGGATTGAGTTTGTTGTGAGGGTCGACTTTCCATAAGTTGAGACATGTCAAAGTCATGAGGTATTTTAACTCCACTTTGTGCCATCATGTGTAAAAAGTACTGTCGATCTCTCCTCATTATCTCTTCAACCAATCTATTGAAATGAGGATTCATTATGGATTCTTCTATGTCTGTTGATAGTATTGAAGAGTTGTCCACATTGTCATTGTGTGTAGTATTGTTGTTTATAGTGTTTGCGCTTTCCACATTTGGATTGTTTCTATAAACATCCATGTTTGGTAATGTAGTGTGCTCAGGATTGAAGAATAAATCATTGTCATACTCATAAGAACTCATGTTTGTGGATTCTTGAGCTTCTTTAGCTATTCTCCTAGATTTTTGAAGGAGTGTTTCAACCATGAACTAGGTATTTGACCAAGATGTGAGAGACTAGATGAAAAATGGAAAAAGTATGGAAGACCAAGAGTTGTATGGAGTGTAAATGAATCTGAGGTGTACTTGCAATGTCCAAAGTGTAAGACCAAGTATGTAAGTAGTAGAGTAGGTGTGACTTCCAAAGAGATGATTGTTTCTCTTGATGAGGTAAGCTGACCTTGACTCTAAGTAAGACCAAATGAGACCCAAAGGTTAAAAACCTTGATGAGGGACCACTTAGCAAAGTGTAGTTGTATGTAGTGTGTTGACAAAGTATGATGAGGACAAGCAAGTGACCTTTTGACTCAAGTTTAGACAATTGTGAATGTAAAATGAGATGTGAAGCAATGATGGACTATGTGAGACCCAAGGACAGGTTGAATGCTAGATGAAACCTGAAGAAACAACCTAGGAAGCTCAAGTATTCCGAAACTGATTTCTTTTGTTTGTTGGACTGTGAAATTTTTCCAATTTGTGAAGTTTTTGGTTGTGACCAAATCTGAATGTTTGACTATTTTTCGTGACAAGAGGACACAATGTTGATGAGGACTCAATGTTTGCAAGTGTTTAGACTGACAATGACTCCAAGAAAAGTGTGTTGTTTGATGTAAAATTGTTTTGCATACACTTGAAGACACAAAAGACACAATGTTTTGTTGTTTGGTCTTGGTTGTTTGAATGTTTAACATAAGTCAAGCACAATTCTTATGGCTAGCCAAGACAATAGTTGTTGATCCCACATGGGGTTTTACCCCCGAGGCTACGCTATTCAGAGCGGATACTTAGATGCTTGACCTCACTGGCTCCACCCTCGGTACTCACTTCTCGGGTCAGCCAAGCATCAGTCCCCATGAAAACTCCCCATGGTGAACTTTGTATCTCTACTAAGAACCGTATGTGTGTGGGCCGCTACTAGAGGTCCGACCTCCTGCCCCAACAACTAGAAGGATTTGGGCTTCTAAAACAAAAAGGTGCTAGTAAGGGCATCTGCTCATGTGGCCATACATGCGGCACTTTCAGCTCTATAAATACAGAAGGCTCCCAGCCGGTAGGGGTTACGCCCTACAAATGATCAAATAAATTTGATCAAACGGGTTTATGGGGAGACATAGTGTCGGTATGAACTAATCAGCACACGTTATTCATAGTTTTCACCATGAATACATTTGATTATAGTGGTTTGGATGAGGTGGGTTTTCCTCGCTACCACTTGGGTCGTTCTCTTCTCACTAGTAGTCCTAATGACCACACGGGAAGATAGGCCCTCTAAAGACTAAATAAAAAGAGCCTATTGCTCAAGACACAAAAGACAATGATTCAATTTTAGTGCACCAATTGAAGTGTTTGCTAGTCTATGAAAACAAGGCACACAATAAAAATCCAAAAACCCTTGCCAAGGACCTGCAACAAAGATTTATTAGTAGTTTGGATTGTTTCAAATGATCACCCCTTCCTGCAGGCACACAAGTTAGGTAAATTTTAGATCCAAAAGACTTTGTGAAATAGGGGCCTTCAACAATGCATTTTGTTGACCAATTCAAAGACCTGATTCATCATAAAAAAAGACCACCTGTAAAATTTTAAGAGATTTCCAGAAATGTAAGAAAATCCAAAAAATTTGCTAATTTGCTCCAAAAATTAATTTTTTATGAAAAATCATAAAAAATTCATATAAAATGTAAAATCGATCCAAAAAATTTGAAATTTTTACTGAAGAGTCTTGATGGTCTTCCAAACCTGCACCAAAAATTTCCTACAACAAATCTAAGCAGTTTGTGAGATATGAGTAAAATAATGAAAAACCCTAATTTTCAAAGATCTAATTTTTGAAGAATAATTTTGCATCAAATTTAAAATAAAAAATAATATATCCTGTGTATAATTCTGAGAGATTTCCAAAAATGTAATAAAATCCAAAAAATTCTATAATTTTCTCTCAAAATTAATTTTTTATGAAAAATCATAAAAAATTCATATAAAATGCAAAATCGATCCAAAAAATCTGAAATTTTTATTGAATCTTTTTGATACTTTTTTTGACCTGTAAAAAAAATTTTATGTCAAAATTCGAAGCCATTTGTGAGATCTGATCAAAATAATGAAAAACCCTAATTTTTAAAGATCCAACTTTTATGGAAATATTTTGCATCAAAATTAAATTCACAAAGAACAGATCCTATGTATAATTATGAGGGATTTCCAAAAATGTAAGAAAATCCAAAAAATTCTCTTATTTGCTCTCAAAATTAATTTTTTATGAAAAATCATAAAAAATTCATAGAAAATGAAAATGTGCTCCAAAAATTCTAAATTTTGGATTGAGAGCTCCTGATGCTTTCTTCAACCCGCAAAAACAATTTGGTGCAAACTTTATTAGCCGTTTATGAGATATGATCAAATCTCTCCAAGATCTTGATTTTGTGTCCAAAACCCTAGCTGCACAAGGTTATTCTCCAAATTGTTTTACAAAACAGCAATATAGGGTTAGAAAAATCTGCAAAAAAAACATAGATCTAAGAAAAATCCATGTCCCACCGAGCGTGCCAAAATGTTTATGGTGAAAATGGATAACAATAATAACAAAATTGAAAGGCTAAATGAATTCAACCACCAAAGCCTAGCCTAACAACAACAAAGATCCACCATAACATATGAAGATTACCTAAGACAATGTAAATAACTCAAAATCACAAAGATTATACCATCACATGTCCAATAGGGTTTTGATCTCCATTCTTCCTATCTCCATTGATCTTGCTTGATATATTTGCTCTCAGATTTTTATATGCACAAGAGCTCAACAAAGAACGGAATGTGGTTGCAAGTAGGATCGTAGTGTAGCCAAGTCCTCCAAAATTGTTGATTAGTCTGAGTGATTAGGGTTTGACAATGAAGAAAGCATCTCCTTAAATAGAAGACACAATAAGAAATGGAGGGTTAAGATTGAGAGGTGTATAAAGAGAGGTCGGCTAGGATTAGAGGGTAGGTAAAAGAAATACCAAAATAATGAAAGAGGTAGGTAGTGTATGAATTAAGAGATGAATGACATGTGTCATATGTAGAAAAAGATAATGAATTAATTAAATAAATAAAGATTTATTTAATTAATAGAAGAAGTAGGACAATTAAATAAATAAAATATTTATTTAATTTAGGAAAGGGATAATTTAAATAAATAAATGTATTTATTTAAATGAGAAATAAGGCTAGAAGAGGATAAATGAATTAATTAAATAAATAAAAATTTATTTAATTAATAGAAGAATTAGGCTTAGATAATTAAATAAATAAAATATTTATTTAATTAGACATGACAATTTTGAGTGTCTACAGGTAGCTCAAAGTGTAATCTTTAAGAAGGAGAATCTGAGATTTGATGGAAGTAGCTATGCTATATGGAAGGACCAGATGGAAGTGCACTTTAAATGTCTTGGTGAAGATTATTGGAAGATCACAAAGAATGTATATGTTATTCCTCAGAATGGACCATCTACTCTTGATGAGGTTAAGGAAGTAGAACATAATATTAGAGTGAAGGAAGCATTGCTTAATGCTTTGATTGATTCTAAGATGACAAATTTAATGGGTCTTCAGATCGCATATGAGATATGGGTAAAGCTTGAGGTGTTGTATGAAGGTGATAAACAAGTGAAGGTTTCTAAGTTGTAGAGTTTAAAAGGAAAGTATGAGACATTGAAGATGGGAGATGATGAGAACATACACTCTTTTATGGCTAAGGTGAATGACCTTGTCCTAGGTATCAGAGGTGTTGGTGGAACCATTACGGAAGATGAAATTATTGCTAAGGTGTTGAGATCTTTCTCGCCTACCTATAAGCATCAGGTTGTTGATATTGATGAGATCCAGAGTGTGACTATAGTGACAAGAGATATGTTGGTTAGAAAACTTGTTGCATTTGAGCTAAGTGAATTTGAAGAATCACATGGAAAGTCTGAGACATCATTTAGAGCATCTACATCTGTATCTGGTAAGAAGAAGTATGATCTTGATGAGTGTAGAATATCTAGATATGAAATAGAGAAGAGACATAGAAGATTTAGAAAGGGAGCTAGACGAACTTGAAACACTGATTGTTTGGAGATTTCCTAAAGGTGTCGGTAAGTATGATGGAAAGTTTCCTTTCAAATGTTTCTCTTGTAATAAGATATGACATTTTGCTTCTAGAAGCCCTAAGAGAATGGCTAAGTATGATATGCTAATAAGTTTGATAAGCATGATAGGAATGATAAATATAAGAAGCATGAGAAGTATGATAAGTCTTACAAGTCTAACCAGAAGTTTAGGAACCAGAAGAACTATTAATATGTTGTTGGTGAAGGTATTACAAATGAAGAATCTAAAGGAGATTAAGTTGTATTCCTTGCCATTAAGGAAGATGGACCTGTACCTATTGATTCCACAAGATGTACTTTTAAAGAGAAATCTTTAGCTGCAAAAATTTGAAGACAAAGATGAATATGTGATTAATAGTGGTTGTTCACATTATATGATCAATGATAAAAGAAAATTTGTAAGCATGGAAAGATACGATGGTGGAATAGTTAGATTTGGAGATGACAAAGCCTGTGTGATCTATAGAAGAGGCTCTATTTCTTTTAATGGTAAGCATAACACTGATGATGTTTTGTACGTTGAAGGTTTGAAGCATAATATTTTGAGTGTTGGATAGATGGTTGATAAGGGTTATGATTTGTAGTTCAAGGATGGTAAATGGAAGATCTTAAATGCCTCTGGTATAGAGATTGCATCTGTAACTAAGATTGAAGGTAATATTTTTCATTTAAATGTTGATGAAACAAGTTGTTTGATTGCTCAGATTGATGAGAGTTGGTTATGGCATAGGATAATCTGTCATGTAAATTTTGATTCAATGATTAAGGTGTATTCTACACATGTTAGAGATCTGCCTAAAATTGTTAAGCCTGCTAATCTAGTATCTAAGGGATGTCAGTCTAAGGGATGAGTAAAAAGGAGAGTTGAATCTCTTAGTCTACAGCAGAAGCGGAGTATGTTGCAGCCTTCATGAACTGCACTCAGACAATCTGGATGAAGCATGTACTGGAAGGCTTCAAGATCCCTATATCTGAACTGGTAAGTATATTCTGTGATAACACAAGCGCTATCAATATATAAAAGAATCCGGTTTTACATTCTAGAACCAACCATTTGAGCTTAAGTATCATTTCTTGAGGGAAAAGGTTCAGAATAAAGAGATTGCACTGGAGCATGTGTCCAGTAAGGAGCAGTTAGCAGACATATTCACCAAGCCTCTCCCAAAGAAAACAATTGTGCATTTGAGAGATGAATTAGGGGTATTGCCCCTTCAAGAGGTGAACTAAAAGTGATTGTTCCACATTAGTCAGGTACTGAAAAGAAAAATCTTTGGTTGATTGGTGTGTTTAACGATGCTACTCCTCAGGAGGAGCAGCATGATGGAACAGTGATGATTCTACCTCCACTTTGGCATTGTTATCAAAGGGGGAGAAGGAGTGAAGCAAAAAGATATCTACAACAAATGGGGAGAAGGAGTGAAGCGAAAAGATATTTGTAGCAAATGGGGAGAAGATGTGAAGCAGAGAAGATATCTTTTGTATATTGCCATCAATGCCAAAGGGGGAGATTGTTGGCATTATGTGAATCGACATGAAGACATAATGATATTGTATGTTGTCATTGATGTCAATATGAGACATAGTGTGAACCGGCACATGTGATAAGTGAAGAAAGAGGTACTGACATATGTATGAACCAGTTTATATGCCAAAGTGAAGTGGCACATTTTTTCAAGGTGAATCGACATGTAGTTATGTGAACCGGCACATGGAAGCATTGTATGGTCACCGGGTGGTAGGTAGCTTCCACTTCAGGGTTTCCAGTTGGAGCAACTCAAGTGACTCAATCGGTGATCTTTGTGTGATGAGTTAGCAGTATGATGGAGGACAGATTGTGTTGCCACGTAAGCTCTGTGCGCATGAAGGATCTTGCATGAAGAAGACTATTTCTATCTACCTCAGGAATGTGTGAAGTCTGTTAAATGGTGATAACACATGATGGGTTATCAGCTGCCATGAAAACGGTGGATAATGGACGATGGAGAATGTCTTGAGATCAACTCAAGACTGGTGCATTTAATGCAGTATGATTCAACAGTCAGGATCGAACCATTTGAATTGCTCAACCTAACAGGTTTAGCATTTAGGGTTTTTGCTACCAACCTGTATGTTCCCTATAAGGTTGATGTTAGGTTTCTATCTGAGGTTGTTGGAAAAAGTTGTGAGTGTGTATCCATGGAAGGTGATACATGATTCTTGCCATACCAAAGAAGAGAAGAGATACCTGCAAAGTGAATGTGCAGAAGGAGAAGAGGAGCCTAAACGGATTTGCATTAGCATTGAGTGCCTTTAATAGATCATTGTAATGCCTATTGATCTCTAACCACTTCAACAGTTGTAAAATCCCCTAACAGGGTAGCCTTAATTGGCTTGATTCAAAATCCCTTAAATTGGGTTGTCTTAACCAACTTGTTTCAAATCCCTTAACTGGGTAACTCAAAGCTAATGAGTTCTGAGAAGCTAGAGAAGCTTAGGAGATCCTTTCAGCTATTGAGTTCTTAAAATCCTCTAACAAGGTGACCCTACCAGGTTTAACCCTTAACCAGGTGAACCCTAATAGGATTGGTTCCTACCAGAACCTATTGTAATGTTCTTAACCAGACAAGGCTCCTAACAGAACAAACTTCTAAAGAGTTCAAAAGCAGCTTGTGGGTATTCACCCCCACCATGGTTTTTCCCAGTTGAGTTTCCACGTAAAAAATATGTGTGTCATGTGTAATACTTTTGTCTTGTGATGCTTTGTTTCATCTGTTATGCACATGAAGGTTCTATGTTTTATGCCTGTCTATAAAACATATTGAACTCACTATGGTGAAGATTTGATGGTTAATTCTACTAGTTCATGCATGTGAATATTATGATAATGTGGTATTGAGCTAAGAGAAAAGCTTATTGAGTGACCGATTCATGACTGGTTGAGCTATACTGGATGTTGCTAGTTGCACTCTATTTTACCGGTATCCCTATTTGTTAGTCTTTTGGAGTATTTGCTGTTGAATCGGTTTTGGACTGTATTTTGTGTTTGTACTGATTCACCCCCCCTCTCAGTACAGGTTTGGTACTAGTGGTTCATCATTGAGTTATCAATTGGTATCAGAGCGCTCCAGGTTCTTTGTGTTGTAAGCTTAACTGCTTGAGGAAAAGATCCTAGCGAAATGATGAAGAGGGAAGGCCCAAAGTTCAATAGGGAAAACTTTGGTATATGGAAAGATAGGATGAAGATATTCATCAAAAGCATGGGTGTTCAACACTGGAGTTATGTTGAAAATGTATATGTTGTTCCTACTGGTACTCTCACTGATGATCAAAAGCAAGAGATATAAGAAAATGGGCAAGTCATGGAAGCCTTCATCAGTAGTCTATTTGACATTGAGTTTATTGATGTTCAGGACAAGGCAAATCCCAAAGAAGTATGGGATCCTCTTGAAAATATCTATGGTGGTGATGAGCATGTTAAACAGGCTAAGGAAGAGAGCTTGAGAGGAAAGTTTGAAGACATGAGGATGGTTGAAGGAGAGACCATTCAGTAGTATGAAATAAGAATCAAAACAGTTGTTGGAGAAATAAAGAGTGCAGGTGGCAAAATAGAAGATTCCACTATGGTCAGTAAAGTCCTGAGATCCCTGTTGCTAGTCTATGCAATAAGGGTTGTTGCTATTCAAGAGCTGAGTTCAATAGACAAGTCTAAGGCATCCTTGGACTCCATCATAGCCAAGCTGACAGCCTATGAGCTAAACAGTTTTGATGGTAGTGTTCAAAAGATAGAATCAGCTTTTAAAGCTTCTACTATACCATCTAGAAAAGGAAAAGAGACTAGCACTAGTGGGGAACCTAATCAAAATAGAGAAATGAAGGATGAGGAGTTTCTGATGGAGTTTGAAGCTCTTCTTGCCAAGAGATTTACAAAAGGAACCAGTAAATACAAAGGTAAGATTCCTTTGAAATGTTTCTCTTGTAACCGGATAGGACATATTGCTATGAACTATGCTAATAGTGACAACAAGGATAAACCGGAAAGGTTCAAGAAATTCAAAGGAGAAAACTGGAGAAATTGTTTTGTGGCAGTTGATGAAGGTATCACAAATGAGGAATCAGAAGATGAAGAGAATGAAGACATTATGTTTGTTGTTGTAAAGGAAGATGTGGCAGACAAGAAGGCTCTTGTCTCCTGGTTTGAAAATTCAAATGAGTGGATCATTGATAGTGGTTGTTCTCACCATATGACTAGTGACCGGAGCAAGTTTCTATCCTCAGAAGAGTATGATGGTGGTGTGGTTCGCTTTGGCAATGATGCACCATGCATGGTCAAAGGCAGAGGGTCCATCTCATTGAATGGAAAGAGTAGTGTTGACAATGTGTATTGGGTTGATGGTCTCAGACACAACCTTCTAGGTGTTGCCCAGTTAAATGATAGTGGCCTCACTCTACAATTCAAGAATGGAGTTTGCAGAATCAAAGGTGAATATGGTAAATTGGTAGCCACTGGCATGCAAACTAAAGGTAACCTATTTCATCTAAATGCAAATATAAGTACATGTCTTATGGCTAAGATTGATGATAGCTGGATATGGCATAAGAGATTCTGCCATGTGAACTTTGACAACATTGTGAAGGCTAGTAAGATCAAGGCAGTTAGAGGGTTGTTGGTGTTGAGCAAACCGGATAATACCTTGTGTAGAGAATGTCAATTGGGGAAAATGTCTTCCTCAACCTTTAAAGGTAAATCTTTCACTGCTGACAACTTGCTTGATCTTGTGCATACTGATCTATGTGGTCCTATGAAAACTAGAAGTGTGCCGGGTGATAGGTACTTCATGATTCTCAGTGATGACTACTCAAGAATGATGTGGGTCACATTCTTGAAAGACAAGTCTGAAGCTTTTGGGAAATTCAAAGCATTTAGAGCATGAGGTGGAGAAGGAAAGCAGTAAAAGGATCAAATGTCTCAGAACTGATCAAGGAGGAGAATTCACTTCCAGTGAATTTAACAAGTATTGTGAAGAATTTGGCATCAAGAGACAACTGTCTGCCCCCCAGACTCCATAGCAAAATGGCCTAGTAGAGAGGAATAACTGAACTGTGGTTGAAGCAGCTAGAACCATGTTGATCCAAGGAAAGGTTGCTCACACATTTTGGAGAGAAGCAGTGAGCACTGTAGTTTACACTATGAACTGGGTACTCATCAAAAAGGGTAAGGACAAAACTCCTTATGAGTATTGGACCAGTAAGATTCCTATGGTAAACTACTTTAATGTATTTGGTAGCAAATGTTACATCAAGAGGAGTGAACATTAGGGAAAATTTGAAGCTAAATGTGATGAAGGAATATTTCTAGGATATTCCACCAAGAGTAAAGCTTACAAATGCTACAACAATAGGACTCAGAGAATTATGGAAAGCATCAATGTAAAAGTTGATGAATCCTCTGAGAAGACTGAGAAAACTGGCAGTGAGCAAGTTGTAAATGAACTGGTTGCAACCTTCTGGGAACTGGTTGTCAGTCAACCTAGTACCAGTAACAGTGTTCCTAACCGGTGAATGTTGATACTGATGAAGATGACGATGTAGAAGAAAAGCAAGAAGAACTGGTTAAGACCATTCCTTGGTATGTCAAGTTGAATCATGATCCCAAGCAGATCATAGGTGATAAGAATGCAGGATTCCTTACTAGAAGAAAGATCAGAGAAAACTTATGTATGATCTCTGAATTTGAGCCTAAGTCATTCAAAGAGGCTCATAAAGATGAAGACTAGATCAAGGCAATGGAAGAAGAACTTGACCATATAGAGAAAAATGGTACATGGTCCTTGGTACCCAGACTAGAGCATAAAAATGTCATTGGCACCAAATGGGTGTTTAGAAATAAGTTGAATGAGGATGGTACAATGATTAGGAATAAAGCTAGACTGGTATGCAAAGGATATGCTCAACAAGAAGGTGAAGACTATGGGGAAACCTTTGCTCCTGTTGCCAGATTGGAAGGAGTTCATATGCTTCTTGCATATGCAGCTTTTAGGAGATTCAAAGTATATCAAATGGATGTAAAATCTTCATTCCTAAATGGTGTACTTGAAGAGGTATATATTGAGTAACCAGATGGGTTTACCCTATCTGAAGATAGTGACATGGTGTGTAGGCTACATAAAGAATTATATGGTCTAAAGCAAGCACCTAGGGCATGGTATGAGCGCCTACATTCCCATCTTGTGAAGATTGGATTTGAGAGAACAAGTGAAGATAGCGATATCTACTTGAAGTCTAAAGAAGATCAGATTCTGATCTGTGAAGTTTTTGTTGATGACATTACCTTTGGAGGAGATGACAAGATGAGTCATGAGTTTTCTGATGAGATGAAGAAAGAGTTTGAGATGTCACTCATAGGAGAGATTAAGTTCTTCATTGGACTGCAGATCCAGTAGATGAAAGATGGAATCTTCATCACTCGGTCCAAATATGTCAAAGAGGTGTTGAAGACTTTTGGCATGGAAGATAGCAAACCAGTTGGTACACTAATGGTGGCTGGTTACAAATTGACAAAGGAGGATGATTCTACACTGGTTGATGAGAAGGAATACCAGTCAATAATTGGTAAGTTGCATTATGTAGTGCATAGCAGACTGGATATTGCACATGCAGTTGGCATCACTGCAAGGTTCCAGAAGAGTCCAAGAGAATCTCACTTGAGTGCAGTCAAGCGGATTCTTAGGTATCTGAAGGGATCAATTGACTATGGATTGTGGTAACCATACAACAATAATTTCAATCTGAAAGTATTCATAGATGCTAATTGGGCTAGTAATGTGGATGACCGAAAGAGCACAACCAGTGGTGCATTCTTTCTTGGTGGTAGACTGGTCTCATGGATGAGTAAAAAGAAAAGTTGCATCTCTCAGTCTATAGTGGAAGCGGAGTATGTTGCAGCCTTCATGAACTGCACTTAGACAATCTAGATGAAGCATGTACTAGAAGGCTTCAATATCCCTATATCTAAACCGATAAGTATATTCTGTGATAACACAAGTGCTATCAATATATCAAAGAATCTAGTTTTACATTCTAGAACCAAGCATTTTGAGCTTAAGTATCATTTCTTGAGGGAAAAGGTTCAGAATAAAGAGATTGCACTGGAGCATGTGTCTAGTAAGGAGCAGTTAGCAGACATATTCACCAAGCCTCTCCCAAAGACAACATTTGTGCATTTGAGAGATGAATTAGGGGTATTGCCCCTTCAGGAGGTTAACTAAAAGTGATTGTTCCACATCAGTCAGGTACTGAAAAGACAAATCTTTGGTTGTTTGGTGTGTTTAAGGATGCTACTCCTCAGGAGGAGCAGCATGATGGAACAGTGATGATTGTACCTCCACTTTGGCATTGTTGTCAAAGGGGGAGAAGGAGTGAAGCGAAAAGATATCTGTAGCAAATGGGGAGAAGGAGTGAAGCGAAAAGATATCTGCAGCAAATGGGGAGAAGGAGTGAAGTGAAAAGATATCTACAACAAATGGGGAGAAGATGTGAAGCAGAGAAGATATCTTTTGTATATTGTCATCAATGCCAAAGGGGGAGATTGTTGGCATTATGTGAACTGGCATGAAGACATAATGATATTGTATGTTTGCATTGATGTCAATATGAGACATAGTGTGAACCGGCACATGTGATAACTGAAGAAAGAGGTACCAACATATGTATGAACCGGTTTATATGCCAAAGTGAAGTGGCACATTTGTTCAAGGTGAACCGGCATGTAGTTATGTGAACCGGCACATGGAAGCATTATATGGTTACCGGTTGGTAGGTAGCTTCCACTTCGGGGTTTCTGGATGGAGCAACTCAAGTGACTCAATTGGTGATCTTTGTGTGATGAGTTAGCAGTATGATGGAGGATAGATTGTGTTGCCATGTAAGCTTTGTGCACGTGAAGGATCTTGCATGAAGAAGACTATTTCTATCTACCTTGAGAATGTGCGAAGTATGTCAAATGGTGATAACGCATGATGGGTTATCAGCCGCCATGAAAATGGTGGATAATGGATGATGGAGAATGTCTTTAGATCAACTCAAGACTAGTGCATTTAATGCAGTATGATTCAATGGTCAGGATCAAACCATTTGAATTGCTCAACCTAAAAGGTTTAGGGTTTAAGGTTTTTGCTATGGACCTGTATATTCCCTATAAGGTCGATGTTAGGTTTTTGTCTGAGGTTGTTGGCAAAAGTTGTGAGTGTGTATCCAAGGAAGGTGATATGTGATTCTTGCTAGACCAAAGAAGAGAAGAGATACCTGCAAAGTGAATGTGCAAAAGGAGAAGAGGAGCCTAAATGGATCTGCATTAGCATTGAGTGTTGTTAATAGATCATTGTAATTCTTGTTGATCTCTAACCACTTCAACAGTTGTAAAATCCCCTAACAGGGTAGCCTTAACGAGCTTGATTCAAAGTCCCTTAAATTGGGTGGTCTTAACCGGCTTGTTTCAAATCTCTTAACCGGTTAACTCAAAGCTAATGAGTTCTGAGAAGCTAGAGAAGCTTAGGAGATCCTCTCAGCTATTGAGTTCTTAAAATCCTCTAACAAGGTGACCCTACCAGGTTTAACACTTAACCAGGTATCCCTTAACTGGGTGATCCCTAACAGGATCGGTTCCAACTGGAACCTATTGTAATGTTCTTAACCGGACAAGGCTCCTAATAGAGTGGACTTCTAAAGAGTTCACAAGTAGCTTGTGGGTATTCATCTCCACTATGGTTTTTCCCAGTTGGGTTTCCACGTGAAAAATATGTGTGCCATGTGTAATGCTTTTGTCTTGTGATGCTTTGTTTCATCTATTATGCACATGAAGGTTCTATGTTTTATGCCTGTCTATAAAACATATTGAACTCACTGTGGTGAATATTTGATGGTTAAGTCTACTAGTTCATGCATGTGAATATTATGATAATGTGGTATTGAGCTAAGAGAAAAGCTTATTGAGTGACCGGTTCATGACTGGTTGAGCTATACTGGATGTTGTTGTAGAAGTCTAAAAATGGTCAACGCTTGCAGAATCATACTTTAAAATTTGCACATTGCCTCATTGTAGGTTTTTGCGTCACATTAACATTTCTCCTATGTTATGCACTTGGTTTTTATCATTTGCGAGCATCAAGTCATTCTTGTACATTCTTCATTCATCTCACTCTCAAATTTGGTCTTGTCGACAACACTCTCTAGTCATGATTTTGATCAATCTTATCCTGTCGCATCAATGTGCGTGCTCATTTGTCATCATTTTGGACATCATCAATCCTAATTAGGGTATTTTTCTCTTATCAATCTTATCATCTGGCGATCGATTTGTCATCAATCCTTATCATTTTCAATCTTGTCGTTTTGCGATCGATTTGTCATCGATCGTTGTCATGTTTGATCTTCTCATTTTGCAATCGATTTGTCATCGATCGTGGTCATTTTCAATCTTGTCATCTTGCAATCTATTTTGTCATTGATCCTTGTCCTCTTGTCAATTTTGTCATTTTGCGATCAATTTGCCATCGATTGTTGTCTGTCTCAATTATGTCAATTTGGATCAATTAGTCATTGTTCCTCATCAATTGGCGCATTTATCAATCAAATCATTTATCACATTGGTCCTTTGTTAATCAAAATCATGATCGAGTCAATTATCTTTCATCAAGACCTAATTGTCATCCTTGCATTGCTAATTCATCTTCTAGGGTTTCATGATTTAATCATTTAACCTTGTTTGTCATTTCTCCCTTTAGGATTAATAAATTATTTATTTATCCTAAGTCTTCTCATTGCAATTAAATGTTCATTTAATTGGCTAATTATTCCTCTTTTTGTGAATTAATTAATAAATGACAAATTATTAATTAAGTCACCTAATTTCTCTTAATTCCTAATTTCCTAATCTTCATCAATTTCTTAATTCCTAATTTTCCTCTTTTCCTAATTTTCTAATTTTCTAATTTCTAATTTCAATCATCTCCTATTTTTCTCCTAATTTCATGGGAATGACATAGAAATTTGTCATAATTTGTCATAATTGACAATCAATCAATTTTGACATAGAAATTTGTCATAATCTTGTCATAAATTAACAATCAATCAATTTTGCATAGAAAGTGCATAATTTGTCATAATTGGCATTTTTGATTTACAATTTCCATTTGAATTGAATCATGCTAATTTGATCATTTCTCCAATTTGTCTATAAATTGGATGAATTTCTTCAATCTCGACTAATAATCACTTGTTTGAATTACTTTGTCGAATCAATCACGCTTTGAGTATTCTTGTGCCAATGTCAATCTTGCTTTCACATTAGGTTTATGCACTTGAAGGTGAGATCCACAAACAAAGGCTATTTGGAGAAGAAAGAAGGACAATGGAGCCGCATGAAGGAGACATTCAGATCTGCATTTGGTTTGCTTAGTTTTTAGCTTTGAATGTTTTTCTTTTCATGTCTTTATTGAGTGTGTTTAGGATTGATCATTGCATTTGAGCTTTTGTGATTGAGCTATGACTAATATTGATTTGCTTTGATGATTTCCGATTTCCTAGCTACATTAATTGGTGAACCCGACGTGAACTAACCACTTAACCATGCTTTTGAGTGCCCTTTGAGTTGATTTGGAAGTTAAAAACCCAAGAAATAGGGTAATGCAAGGCTTTCTGGGAACTTCTATGCCTGTGTCAAGCATTCTACATCTGTGTTATGCATTTTGCGCCTGTGTCAAAGACAATCTGCACCTATGTCAATACTTCTGCACCTATTTCAAGACTTCTGCCCCTATGTAGGAACAGAAACAGAGGTAAAAGGTAGTGTGTTTTTACTTGTAAATTGTTTTGTTTTGCATGCTATTTCTACTTTTTGGTTTTTTGGTACTGATTCTCTGTGTAGAACCTTGGCATATGCATGACAATGACAATAAATGAAACTACTAACATGTTTTATGCAGTTTCGATAGTCAAAGACTAAACATATCAAACTTCTAACTTGGGTTTTGCAGGTTGCCTTGGACTACAACTAAACTTTGTGTTTGTAATTAATATTTAGGCACCTAGTATGATTTCTAAATAGGATGGAATGAATGTATGTTTACTTTGATTGATGAGTTTGACATTGGATTAGGAGAGTATGCTCTCATCCTTCTTAGGGTGATCAGAAATCTAGATCTTTGATACCATGCTCATGTTTTTGATTGTGTGTCACCTTTAGAGGGCCTGCCTTCCCGACCATTTGCTTTTGCAAGCAAGTGATAATCATGAGAAGGGAATGACCCAAAGTGAGTATGGCTAGAATACCTTGGCATTCTAACTCACTATAAACAAATACCTGATGGGCGAAAGCTTTGAAGGAAGGGTTACATGGGAATTGTAGTTACTTGGGAAGTGATGACCCTTGGACTCTTTCTCATATCAACATCTAAGTAGGGCCTCATGGTCTAAATCATGCTTGTGTGACTACATTTGTTTGGTATCTTGGTGGGCTTAATGTCTCAATCACACTTGCGTGACACCAAGGAGTAATGCTTAACATAAATCCTTACTAAAAACCTTGTATTTAGAGGCCAAAAATCCTTCTAGTTGCTTGAGAAGGACAAGTTTGGATACTTGGAAGAGATACTAAGTTCACCATGGGGAGATTTCCATGGGGACTAATGCTTCGCTGCCCTGAGAAGTGCGTGCCATGGAGGGGAGCCCGTGGGGTCAAGCATCCATGTATTCTCCTTGAATCCCATAACGAGTCTACCTCTCAAGTACCTAATGTCCTTGCCTACCATAAGAAATGTGTGAATGAGCATGATTGTCTTGAGTCTAAGTTGAAATATATTGTCTTGTTTGCTTCTCAAAAGTTGAATTGCATCTCATTTCAAAAACAAGGAAAATTGATTCAAAACAAGGTTAAACACAAGAGTACATTCATTCAACAAAGTTCAAAACACCTTCAAACATGGTTGTCAAACATTTTTCAAAATCTTGTCTCAAAATTCATGTCACTTAGATTTAGGTTCATCCTAGGTTTGCATTTTGCAAATTCATTGTCAACTACCAAGGTTAGGTTTCATCTAGGTCATACTCCTTTGCATATCAATAAGGGTCATCCATTTGCATGTGTCCTCTTGCATTAGAGTAATACCATTGTCATACATTCATATTTGCATACCCTAGGTCTCTTCATTAAGCTTAGGTCATTATCATATTATATTAGGGTCATTTGCATAGTAATTGTCCCTTTGCATATAGTGCCAAAACTAGGTTTTGTCATACTTGAGTAATCCAAATCTTTGATAAACCCTAAGTCATTGTTAGGAGGTCTAGACCCTATCAAACCTTTTCTCTTTTTGTCATCAATGTCATTTGGTCAAACCTAGCTTAGTATCCAAGCATATAGGGGAGACATTGTCATTTTGTCCTTTTGTCTCTTGGTCCTTTTGTCCTTTAAGGTCTAGACATCATTTCAATTTCCTAAGGGTCTCTTTTTTAGATTTGCATTCCAAAAAGTTTGTCAAAATATTGAAAAACAACAAAAACATAGGTTGCATTCTTGCCATAGATTGCATTTTCATTTATTTAGGTTGTATTTAGTTGCATATCATACATCATCCTTTTAAAATTAAAAATTCCAAAAAATATTGCATTTTCATAGTGACATGTCTATTGAAACAAGGTTCCAAGCACCAATGATGCAACAAAGTTTGACATATCAACCAACAATGCAATCACAATTCTATCCAACCCAACAACAAAGCAACATTGATCAAACTTTTTACGATGAAACAAGTTTCCAAATACAAAAACTAGAGGAGAAGCTAGCTCAAGAAAATGAGATTTTGGAACAAAGAGTGCAAAACATTGAGAAGAATAGATCACAAATGTCCAAAATGTTTCAAAAATTTCCAGGTCAAAATCCAAAGATTGAGCCAATTGATGTAAGATCTCTTCTTGAACGATCAGACATACCAGCTCTCCTCTCCCAAATAGAGATGATGAAACAATTTCAAGAAAGGAGACAACATCAATTTCAACATTATGTGCCTCCACAACAAGAACAAGAAGGTGTTTACTATCAATCATATTTTCAACCAATACAACCAATGGTTCAACCAATTGTTCAACATATACAACCAACACAACCAATGGTCCAATTTCAACAATATGTCCAACCAACTATACAATGTCAACAAATAGTTCAACCAATGGTGGAATATCAACAAGTTCAATCAACATATCAATGTCAACAACCACAACCAAACATTCAAAAACAAAGCTTGCAGCACACACCAACCCAAGTTTCAAACATGTCAGAACAATTGAACCAAGTCTAATATCAAAACATGACATGAAACCAAGACCAAATTTTTGCCAAACAAGTTCAAATTCTAGATACAACTATGTCAAAACCTAAAAAGAAAGGTGGCTTTATTGCAATGCTCTTAAGGAAATTACCAAGTGAGTTCTTTGAGGAAGATCAAGATAATACAACTATGTCTAGCAATGCCTCATCCCCTCACAAGCAAATTGACTCTCCAGTGGCATCTATCCCTACACCTCTAGAAGTTTCACAAGAACCTTCCATATTGTCCTCATCAAACAATACACCCAAAGATGAAATTACCCAAGGGCTATCCATAATTGATTGCCAAGATAATCGAATTCATGATGCACATCCTTGTCATGTTTTAGAAATACAAGACCCAATGCCACCATGCACTTTATTGCCATTACCTATTTTAGAGGACCCCATTCGAAGTCCCTCTTCCTCATGTTCAAGCATTGATTCCTTGCTAGAATCCATCACAAATGTTCAAAGTGCATTTCCTTCATGCCAAACCATTGATCCCTTGTCAGAATCCCCCATGCATATCCAAATTCCAACCCCATGTCAAGACGATAATTTAGAGCATAAAGAAACACATTTTAAAATAGATCAAGATCAAGATCCTGAAACCTTATCATCCCATCCAATTGTTGACCAGGATCCCATGTTCCCAGACACTCATGATGATTCCCCTATTCTAGTCCATCCTATCCAAAGTCCTATTGACACTCCATTCCCCGAGCAAGATCAAGATATCCCAGTTCATCCAATCCCAAATGATCCCCTTCCATTTTATGAACAAAATGTCCTTTCAAATCCCATTGACATTCCACTTCCTAAGAAAGATCAAGATATCCCTTCCATCCTTTCTGATGATCCCATTAAAAGTCAAGAGCAAATCACCTTTAAAGAGGATTCCAATGATCTTCCTCCTTGTCAAGATCAAATTATTCCTTTAAATCCTCCACAAGATCCTCTTGTTCCTCCATCTCCTTGTCTTAATCCTCCATATACACTCCAAGATCGCATTTTTTTTATGATCCCATTATTTCTCACATTCCATCTCTTGAAGAGCTTGTCATTGAACCATGTCCACTACAAAATCCTAGTCCCTCTCATGATCCTAATCCCCCCCATGATTCTAACATGTCAGTGCAAGATGTTCATGAACCCCTGACATTAACAATGGGTTCTTCCTCTTTGGTCCAATCTGATCCACTTCAAGATCTCATTATTTCTCTCATATCATATTCACCTCATAATGGACTCGCATCTTCTTCCCAATGAAAAGAGTATCCTACAAGTCAAGATATTCATAAAGGAAAAGGAGTAGACCTCCATAAGAAAGAACCCCTTCATATCAAAAAGGATCTTAAGGGCCATGTCTACACAACTCACTCTCAAGACGTTGGTATCCCTCCATCAAAATCAAAACATACACCTTCCCCATCATACTTTCCATCCATCTTAGGTCCTTATATCCCTTCATCCTCTATGCAAGGTCAGAAAAGGCATACATCCTTCAGTAAATTTCATCAAACCAAAAGAAGTCCATTTCATTCCTATCCATCCATGCATTCCTTTCCCCCTCCAAGAAATTTGGATGCCAAGCATAAAACTCATTAGTCTAGAAATCCACATGTTTTCAAGGATCAACATGTCCAATATAATCAACATGTCAAAACAAAGAAAAATATGATCCAAAAAGAAAAGGAAAAATCCAAAAGGCCACAAAGGCCCACTGAGCAAAATAAAGCAAAGTCAAAATATATATGAGTTCCTAAATCCCTTGTGCAAGCAATGCACTCCAAGGAACCACAAAAGGATGAAAAATCAAAAACCATGTGGATCCCTAAGCGGCTCCTTGAAGCACAAAATCTTAAAGAAACATCCAACTTGGCATCCAAAGTTGCTATTCCTCCATCCAAACCTTCCAAGTCTATTCCTCCACCACCTTCTTCATCCGTTTTGGGCCCTTATGTCCCAAAATCCATAGCCTTTCTTTCGTCAAAATCTCAATATCTAAAATACGTCTCTCCTCCATCAGTCCATCACCCCTCAAGGTGAGTGCCAATGTCAATCTTGCCTTCATTTCCATCCAGTGAAGTCCAATTCTTCCAATACCCTACCTATTATCCAATGCATATTTTCCATCCTTCCATCCCTTTGGTCCAATCCTTTACATAAATCCTTGCCTTAGTTTCATCTTATTTTCCATGTCCTTATCCTACCAACGTCTTTGAGCATGCTTTTAAAGGTCATGGTCCATTCTTTTCAAGGCTACTATCCAAACAAAAAGACGCTTGAGTCCTTCTTCCATCCCCTATCATTTGTCCATCTTCTATTGAAAAAGTCAAAATCAAAAAAAAAAAAAAAAAAGTGAGAAGGAAAAAAAAAAGAAAGAAAAAAGTAAAGCAAAAATAATTCGTCCACTGGTGAAAACCTGGCAAACAGGCACCTTGGGCAAGTACTGTGATGAAAACCTGGCAAACAGGCATCATGTGTAATTTATGAACTTCTTGCACACCACACTTGGGGGTAGGTTTCCTCCATATCCTATTGCCCTTCATTATCCTATCATACCATGTCATTACCCTTCATATCCTATCATCCCTCATGTCCAATTTCCTCTTTCCACCTTTGATCTTGACAAGGCTGACGATCGTCATGAGCATCATGCATCTTGTTTGCAGCTTTCAATCTATCATAGCTTTTGGTATTTATCCATTTTCTTATTATAGCTATTCATCCATATTCCCTAGCTTCTGCCACTATCCCGTAGCCTATCCCAACCTTTAGTCCATGTCCCTTATCCATTCTTGGTCTTGCTTATCCTATCCATATCTTATCACTATCCATACACTCTTTTTCATTCCTTGATCTTGATCTGACATAAGGATGCAAAATTTAAACATGGTTTCAAAAACCTCTTGACATGTCCCTCATGCCATGTTCCTGCTTTACATTGTCATATCCAGTCTCTTGTCCCATCACGCAATAGCCCTTGAAAATTGCATCTGTATTATCTCCATGATAAAAGGCCTTTGTCTTCCCTCTATCCACCACCATTTCAGAAAGCCTATTTATTCACCTGTCATATTCCTTGCCTTGCTAGACACTGGGGGCAAAAATCATAAATAATCATAAAAAATTGAAAAATGTCCTGAAATAATTCAAAAAAATTGAAAAATGTCCTGAAATAATCCAAAAAAATTGAAAAATGTCCTAAAAAAATCTCTAAAAATTAAAAAAAATGTCTTGAAAAAATCTCTAAAATTCATCTAATGTCCTGAAAAAATCCCTAAAAATCATAAAATGTCCTAAAAAAAATCCAAAAAAAGTCAAATAAAGTCCTGAAAAAAAAAATGAACACAAAAAAATTGTAAGAACTCAAAAAGAAAAACAAAAAAAAAATATCCCCTTTGTGCATTGACAGATCGCTGAGCATACATCCAATGACAATTAATCAAAAATTGTGCTTTAATGAGATCATGTGTTAATAGATGAACTTTTCAATCAAACTAGACATTCAAACTGATCAAAATTGTCATATCAATCAACCTCAAAATCATTCATACTTGGCACACTATCATGGGTCTTATACAGGGTGTGGTATACTCGAAACCAGACTGTGTCCTGTCTTAGACGGGGTACCGCATTCCCTGAAACTAGACAGCATGATCGTCCTATCAGCACTTTCAACTTTTGACAATGAAGATCAAGATGTTTGTTTGACTTGTTGGAATTTGTGCATCTTATCTTTTTACTGATTTATCTTTGGCTTCGATCATGTTCCTATGTTGCTTGATGATGTCACTGAGTGATTTAGAGTGACCGGGATGGTTCATGGTCCCTTTCTTTTTTGTTGTGATTATTGTTTGTCTGTGATGTGTTTGTCTTTTGCAAAAAGGGTTGCATTTCAGCTCTAGCCTTCAATGCCATGATGCTACGCATCCATTTTGCTACATTAAAATAAAGGTTCTCACCTACAAAGTGCATTATTGAAAGCAAGTTTTTCTTCGTCTCTAACTGTCCTCTATTTCATTTTCTTCTTACTAGCATTTCTTCCATCCATTCGGATAGTCAGTCTGGTCTAGTGCTCCGATTTCCCCACAAACATATGCTGCATCCTACATTCATTGGTTAGTACATTTGCATTACATCAAACATCACATCAAGCATTTTTATCCATTTCATATTATAAATGCATCAACACATAAAAAAATACATCCATACATGTTCCACAATGGTACATAAAATAGTGCATGAGTCATTCATACATGGAAAATAACATCAGTCATAACACATTGCATCCCATCATATCGATGCATATCATATCATATGTCACAATAATATCGGAGTACAAAATTGGACTGTCTGTCCTAAGTATGGCCCGTAGGCTAACTACAAAATGTCAAATTACATAATGTCCACTGTCCATCATATGGAGCATGTGCCTCTATCACTGGGTGCTCCCTCTATCCTCTTCATCCCTACCATGTCTCACAGATGATGTCCCTCTTGGTCCCGGCTATGGTGGTCTCATAGGTCCACTCACCCCCATGCTTCTCACTAACCTCCGAGAGTGTGCTCTACTCTCTGTCCTCGATCGTGCCTGATATGATGCTTCTCTCTGCTTTGGTGGAGCTGCACTCTCATATAGTGTCCTCCAATGGCGTATCTCCTCTCCGGTCTCTACCAGCATCTGTGCCATCTCACATACACTAGCATCCCTAATTGACCCAATGTACTTAGTGACTTTCTATTCTTCTCGTTGTGCCTGAGCTTTTGCTGTATCTCGAGCCGCTGTCAATCTGGCTATCTCTACTTTGAATTGATCCTGCTCTGTCCTCAAGATGGAATTCTATCTCTCTAATGTTGCAATATGATCATGCTGACTTGCTATGGTAGCCCTGCACATCTCCATCTCCTCTATGTTAGCTATCTCTGGCTCTATGGGTATATTTTGCAATGTCTCCTGATCGCCTGAATCTGGCTCATCATTGTCATCCCCCTCATCATCTCTGTCCTCATCATCCCCCTCATCCTCATCTCCACCCTCATCCTCCTCGTCCTCATCATCTCCCTCCTCCTCTCCACCGAGTGGGAAGTCCTCCTATCACCTAGGTACTGGAATATCTGGATCTATCAATGGCACTGGTTGTCATCATGCAAACCATCTCTCATACTCCTCTGTCATCCCGATGTCTACCACATCTGATCTCCAATCCCACTGTCTCTGCTATAGCTGTGTGAAGTCAGTATATGCTATGTGTGGCTGAATCATGCTCCCCCACTAACTCGTCTCTCTATGAGATCGGGCAAAGTGTGCAGTCCTTCTAGGTACATCCTGCCTCTCTCCAAACTATCATCTGACTCTCTCTGGTAGGTACATCTCAATCACTCTCTGGTGATACACTAGTTGCCCAATCAGGTACCTCTCCTATCTGCAATACGGTAACTCATCACTTTCATCTGACCATCCAAGGCAATCATGATATGGCCTCCATGTTAACTCTCTCAATCTGTCTAGCTCATGTCACCAATACAGTATGTATCCAAAAGGACCTTGTCTCAGTGCTCCCCCATAGCAGTACACATATGGTCAATGTGGTAATACCTGTCTCTTTGCAATCGGTCAACATATGGCTACGTGCTCAAATGCCCATGCCTGTAATAGTGTGACTCCATTGCTCAAAGTCTACACTCCCTGATATGCTATCTGATGCAACTGAAAATATAGCATAGCAAGTACACATGGTCCCCATGTGTACATCATCCCCTCTGTCACCATCCGCTCTAGCACTCTTCCCCATCCAATAGGGAATCCATGTCCTCGCCTGTCTCCTGCTAGTAGACATGCTATCACCACTGCTATCACCACATATCGTCGATCATACTCTGATTCCATGGTCTCCTAGCCAATCTCACTCTCCATGATATCCAGATCATCTGCGTCGCACTTGAATAATCTACACAATGCATCTCTACCTATCACTAGTTCATACTCTACCATCTCCCCATGAATTGGAATGCGGAGGATACACCATACATCCTCTAGTGTCATAGTCGCCTCTCCAGTTGCGAGATGAAATGAGGAGGTCTCCGAATGCCATCGCTCTGCCAATGCGGTAAGCAATCCTGTGTTTGCCCTAATCTCAGGCATGAATGTGACATAGTATATCCCAAGTCCTGTTAATGTATCTCTATCCATGCTTCTGAGTCTATGTTGTAACATGAAGCAGTCAGGTCGGTTCTCCCACGTGATCAACGGATACTATTGACTCTGCATCAAAATTATGGCATATTTTGTCAGTATTAGGGTTTTCTCCTATGGGCTGCATTTCCTTGTTTCATGGCCAAATCAAGGTGCTTTTTATCTATTTTGACCTATCCTACCCTTATCCCCCCTTTCCGAATCATTTGCATGTTGTTTTTGACCTAAATTGAGTTCCCAGGGCACAACTGGGCCTGTGTTGTGTATCCTATGCCTGTGTAACATATCTTGCACCTATGTACCCTTACACAAGCACAAAAGACATTACACAAGCACAAAATTGGCCCTACACAAGCGCAGAAGTCAGTTTCAGCATCCCCTGTGGGCCCCGCAATGTCCCGCCAGCAAGTCAAATTCATGAAATTGAAAATATGGGTTTTTGAGATACATACCGATACTCCTACGTCATCTGGTTGTCTGTACATGCATACATGTTCTCTGAGGTGATCTTCCATTGGAATGTTCACCATCTCTTTGCAAGTGTCCTTTTCCAAAGCAACAAATTCTCCTTTTTGGCTAGTGCAAATGAGCAATTTTCACTCTCTTGGTCTCATTTATAGATCTTTGTTAGTGCATAGATGGACATGCACCCTCTCCATCTCATGTTGGTCGCAGTCTTTTGCACCATCAATTGCTTGTCCTCAATGCATCTGATCTTTGGTTGTCAGTCCGTTAGATCCTATCATTTTTATCAATCAATTGGCCTCTTTTTGCATATTTCAGGCCAATTCCTCGAGGGGGCATGCATATGTCATTGTCAGTTGTCTGGGGCATTTTCATTTAAGTTCTTTGAAACAACACTTAGAATCGCATTGTCTCAAAGAGGGGCAAAATGTAGACGTCTAAAAATGGTCAACGCTTGCGGAATCATACTTTAACATTTACGCCTTGCCTCATTGTAGGTTTTTGCGTTGCATTAACATTTCTCCTATGTCATGCACTTGGTTTTTATCATTTGCAAGCATCGAGTCATTCTTCTACATTCTTCATTCATCTCACTCTCAAATTTGGTCTTGTCGACAACACTCTCCAGTCATGATTTTGATCGATCTTATCCTGTCGCATCAATGTGCGTGCTCATTTGTCATCATTTTGGACATCATCAATCCTAATTAGGGTTTTGTCCTCTTATCAATCTTATCATCTGGCAATCGATTTGTCATCAATCCTTATCATTTTCAATCTTGTCATTTTGCGATCGATTTGTCATCGATCATTGCCATGTTCGATCTTGTCATTTTGCGATCGACTTTTCATCAATCGTGGTCATTTTCAATCTTTTCATCTTGCAATCTATTTTGTCATCGATCCTTGTCCTCTTGTCAATTTTGTCATTTTGCGATCAATTTGCCATCGATCGTTGTCTGTCTCAATTATGTCAATTTGGATCAATTAGTCATTGTTCCTCGTCAATTGGTGCATTTATCAATCAAATCATTTATCACATTGGTCCTTTGTTAATCAGAATCATGATCGAGTCAATTATCTTTCATCAAGACCTAATTGTCATCCTTGCATTGCTAATTCATCTTCTAGGGTTTCATGATTTAATCATTTAACCTTGTTTGTCATTTCTCCCTTTAGGATTAATAAATTATTTATTTATCCTAAGTCTTCTCATTGCAATTAAATGTTCATTTAATTGGCTAATTATTCCTCTTTTTGTGAATTAATTAATAAATGACAAATTATTAATTAATTCACCTAATTTCTCTTAATTCCTAACTTTCCTCTTTTCCTAATGTTCTAATTTTCTAATTCCTAATTTCAATTATCTCCTATTTTTCTCCTAATTTCATGGGAATGACATAGAAATTTGTCATAATTTGTCATAATTGACAATCAATCAATTTTGACATAGAAATTTGTCATAATCTTGTCATAAATTGACAATCAATCAATTTTGCATAGAAAGTGCATAATTTGTCATAATTGACATTTTTGATTTACAATTTCCATTTGAATTGAATCATGCTAATTTGATCATTTCTTCAATTTGTCTATAAATTGGATGAATTTCTTCTATCTCAGCTAATAATCACTTGTTTGAATTACTTTGTCGAATCAATCACGCTTTGAGTATTCTTGTGCCAATGTCAATCTTGCTTTCACATTAGGTTTATGCACTTGAAGGTGAGATCCACAAACAAAGGCTATTTGGAGAAGAAAGAAGGACAATGGAGCCGCATGAAGGAGACATTCAGATCTGCATTTGGTTTGCTTAGTTTTTAGCTTTGAATGTTTTTCTTTTCATGTCTTTATTGAGTGTGTTTAGGATTGATCATTGCATTTGAGCTTTTGTGATTGAGCTATGACTAATATTGATTTGCTTTGATGATTTCCGATTTCCTAGCTACAGTTGCCAGTTGTACTCTGTTTTACCGATATCCCTGTTTGTTAGTCTTTTGGAGTATTTTCTATTGAACCGGTTTTGGACTGTATTTTGTGTTTGTACTGATTCACCCCCCCCTCTTAGTA
The DNA here is from genome assembly GCF_030272615.1 of Cryptomeria japonica. Taxonomy (NCBI): domain Eukaryota; kingdom Viridiplantae; phylum Streptophyta; class Pinopsida; order Cupressales; family Cupressaceae; genus Cryptomeria; species Cryptomeria japonica. The sequence continues at coordinate 836,634,146 of NC_081411.1, forward strand.
CCGGTTTGGTACTAGTGGTTCATCATTGAGTTATCAAATGGATATTCAAAAATCAATTGAATTAAGTAGGTGAAGTTGTCAGAAATAAAGATAGATTGGTTTACAAAGGGTATTCACAACAAGAGGGGATTGATTATGAGGAGACTTTTTCTCTATTTTCCAGACTTGAAGATGTTGGACTATTTCTTGCTTATGCTACTTATAAAGACTTTAAGGTATATCAAATGGATGTCAAATCTTCCTTTTTGAATGGTGATCTTGAGGAAGAAGTTTACATTGAACAACCTAATAGATTTTTACTGTCAGATGATGGAGACATGGTATGAAAATTGAAGAAAGCTCTTTATGGACTAAAACAAGCTCCTAGAGCCTAGTATGCTAGACTAGATAAATACTTATTGAAATTGGGATTTAGTAAAGGTGTTGTTGACAACAACCTATACTTTAAGACAAAAAATGATAACATCCCGATTGTTGAAGTCTTTGTTGATGATATTATCTTTGGTGGTGATGATAACTTGAACATGAAGTTTGTCGATGATATGCCGAAAGAATTTGATGTGTCTATAATTGGTGAAATAAAAATTTTCTTAGGTTTGCATATTACAAAGACTATAAAAGGCATATTCATATCTCAAACTAATTATGTGAAGGAATTGTTGAAGAAGTTTGGATTAGCTGACTCCAAACAAGTTGGAACTCCTATGGTGACTCATTGTAAATTGTCCAAGAATGATTAATCTCCTAAAGATAATTAGAGTTTGTATAGACCTATGTGTTATTGTTGTTTTGAACCTTGGGTGATTTTGTTCCATAATCTGCTAAAATCCACAAAATTGTGTTTAGCATTTCATCTTGCCTCTGAGTTATTCATCTAAAGTTTTAGGGTTTTTGAAATTTAACCTTTTCTATGTCTTGGAAATTCCTGTATTCTATTTCAATGTTACTTTTTTCACTTAAGCGGAAGGGTAGGTCCATCATCGAGGGGTCCCCCCTTTACGAATTGCCTTAGGCGGGTCTCTATTAAATCTTTTATTTAGCACCCTTTTTTCTAAGTTTTGAGTTCTTTGTCGGGTCCCATAAAAACCATGCAAGTTTGAATTTGATCCGATGGTGCACATGGATTCACAACCGAAAGTAGCTCAAACTTTACCTTTCGCAAAGTAGTGAAAGCTTGGTGGGCCCTGAAAGGTAGGTGGATCCTTCTGCTAAAAACCATGCATCTCCAAATTGATCGGGTGGTCCGCGTTAGTTCGCGAAGGGAAAATGTGCAAACTTTACCTTTCACGAAGTAGCAAAATCTTGGCAGGCCCCAAAAGATAAGTGAATCCTACGGTTAAAACCCGATCATATCCAAAAAGATTTAATAGCCAGCGCTATTTCGCCCGGCGAAGGTGTCTGATGTTTATCTTATGCGAAATGGTGAAAAGGTAGTGGGCCCAATGAAAGGTTTGCATGAAGGGTAAAAGAGATGCATCTTGAGGCCAACGGTCCGTGTTATTTTGCTGGATGAAATAGCACATGGTTTATCCTTTATGAAGCAGCAAAAGGAGGATGGGTCCGATAGATAGGAAGTTCATGGTTTTAAAGACCGATCAACTTTGAGTTGATTAGATGGCCTACGTTGATTCGCAGCCAGGAGCAACATGAGATTTACCTTTCGCGAAATGGCAAAATTAGTTGGTGGTTACATGGTTGATGATGTGGCAATATAGTTGGATGCCTTGCTAAGATGAAAGGTGATTTGTCAGATGGACATGTGGCTCTAGAGGATTGGAACGGGGCCCACTTTGATTGAGCGAATATGGTGATAAGATACATGGTTAAAATAAAACATGTGGCAGTTAAGATGTGGAGCCTGATAGAGTTCTCGGGCGAATGGGTGGCTGACACGTAAGAACTATTTGCCTTATCAATAAGGCAAGTGGAATCCATGTAGACGGCACACTCTAAAGGTTAAGGGATGGTAAAAGGGGTGCATCTCAAAGGTGATCCAATGATCAACGCTATTTCACAGCCCAAAGATGTATGGTTTTTAACCTTTGCAAAATAGGGAAAACCTTAAGCGGTGCTGGTTCTGTGTGGTTAGTGAAATGAGCTGGCGGTCACCGTAAGAAGTAAAGATCAAGCAGATGGTAGAAGATCCAATGGATAGTGTTATTTCTCATGACTAAATGTGTGAGGTTTACCTTTCGCGAAGCAGCAAAAGGAAGGTAGGGCTCATTTCTAAGAAGAATGACCCAGTAAGGTAAAGGATGTGCAAGTCTTTCAGAATCTGATGAACGTCGTTGCTTCACAAAAAAAGGTGCGAGGATTTTAACATCTGTGAAATAGCGAAAGGTGAAACACTTAGAAAATTTTATGATCTTTTGGAGCCATTTTTCAAATTCAATTCTGAGTTGATTGCCGAAGCATGCGGCTTTAATGTTCCAATTCAATGCTTAGTTGTCATATTAAGCTTCACATCAACTGAATATTGGTATCATTTTGAGGAGTTTTTGTAGAGGATTCGGTGCATAGAATGAATTTATTCAGGCAATTAGTAAGTTTCTGCATCTTGCTTGACAGTCACAGTCTGAATTGGTATCACTGCATGCTTATTTTCTCAGAAGTTTGCCCAAATTTTAATTGAAATAGTTGTAATTCAAGATGGCACCATGAAGAGAGTTCACAGGGAAAGTGAATTATCAAGAGACAACCATATGAGATGACTTTCTTGAACAGTTAACCATGTCCACTAATGTTGCTGCCAAAATAAAAGAGTTGGTGCCTAAAGCCCTTGGTGGAACCTAAAATTATTCGGGTTGGACAATCAAAAAATTATTCTTCAGGGAGTATATCTTACCCAAGAATATTTTTTGTAATGTGATTATATTTTGCATATAAATGATTTAAAAATAAAATATATTTTTACAAAAGGGTAGGGAGAGGGAGTTGAACACTCAACCTCTCAACCCGACCTTCCTAACTACCCATATCTACCCTCCCCTTTTACCAATAGCTCTATTGTATTACTTGAAAATGTTTATTAGGGTAAATTACTATGGATAATAATTTGCAAATATTTCCACAAGATTTTAATTTATTAAACTAATGTTGAAATGTGGAAATACATTTTTAAATATGTGATTTAAATAAATTATTTTTACTCTAAAACATTGGTAAAATATATATTAAGGTAAAATTTTATTTCATATAAATGGATCTTATTTTGAAAAATGTTTCAAAGCTGTGAAATGTTGCAAATCACAAGTGGAGATAATAAAAAGCATTGTGGATTTTTAATCTTTTCATATGCATATTATTCGCCCTAGAGTTAATAAATTGAATAATTTATATTAGGGTAAACCATCTTATCATGTAGTTAATGGTTTGATTGGTTTGTTGCAAGTATGCATCCCATGTACTAAATTATTTCCAACCAAATTGAGTTTGCCTTCAAGATGAAAATCTATTATGGAATATTTGCCAAGGTAATGTATTTTTATCAAGCGGAGGTAGGTATGTTTTAATCATTTGCTTTTGATTTATTATTTTAAAGGTAAAATTAATTTCAAGAGGTTATTATGGAAAATTCTTTGTTACTTTGGAAATTATTCAAGTGAAAGTAAAAACACTCTCAAATCTTTAATATCCTTATTTGAATGTTTACTCAAGAAGTTTCCATTTACTTTTGGAGTTTTATGCTAATATCATATTTTATTAGAAATATTTTACCCTAATTGTGTGCAAAGATCATATGTCTCTTTAGGGGGGAAATATTTTTATCTGCATGGGGAAAATATTATCAATGATTTTATTAAATATATCCCTATGAAATAGGAACATATGACCTATCAAGCTAGTTGATTTTTTTTATGTTTTGAGTAGGATACTATAGGCAAAAATTATATTACTTGGGTGCATATTAACAGGAAGTATCCCTTGCTCAAGAAATTTAATTTAATGTTTTGATATTATAATTTGATGATTTTTAGGAGCACCTTGGCAAAAGAAATCTTGTTTACAACATTTGATAGGATAATAATAGTTTTCAATATTATCTTTTGAAATTACCTTTTGAGAGGTTATAAAGGGATATATTTTATCACAAAGAAAGTTATATTTTATAAGTTCTTTTACCATGGTTAATTCTTTAATTTGATGACCTAATAATTTTTTGCATTTTGATATTATCATTTGATCATTTATATTTTTCACCCTAAGTGAATAAAATGGAACATGTATATATTAGGGTTGATTTTATGCAAGATCAAATAATGATTATTATTATTTTGGAGAAAATGTACTTTTACCATAAGTAAAATTATGAAAAGCATTTATTTATTTAAGTGATCCTTCCATATACATATTATTTTCACCCTAGGTAAATAATTTGAACATATTCATTAGGGTGAGTCATTTAATGCTTGATTGGTTTTTGCAAAGGTTACTTTATATGATATAATATTTCCAACCCAAATTAAAGATTACCAAAAGGTGAGAAAGTATTGTAACATTATCGGAAGGGAAGTATTTTCTTTTACTTACTATACAAAATGTTTTACCTTATGTTATTTAATAAAAACTATTATTGGAATAAATATTTACAAGTGTTTAATACTTTGATTTAAGTGAATTGTTGTAAATAAGTATTTTACATAGGGTAAAATGATTATTGCCTAATCTAAAGTGGAATATATTTAATCTTTAATTAATAAGGGATTTGATTGGTTTATTTTATGTGCAGGAGATATTGAATATTTACGGGAAGTATTATCAAAGCGGAGGATAAAGGATATATTATTGAAGCTTTATTTAGTGTGTATTTTAGGGATTCAAATGTAATTATCTCTATAAACCAAAGGGTGTGTCCTTTGGAAAAACAATTGTCTGTAACTCCCTCCTGTATGCAAAAGGGTGTGTCCTTTCACATATGTCTTTTGGATTAGGTATTTATAGGGAGTCTTTTTCAATTAAGAAAAGTGATCCAGATCAATTCACAATCTGTCAGGCTGCCAGTAGGGGCTATGGGATGTCTGTATTGGATAAGTCTGTAGGAATGGAAGTATCATTTTGAGAAATAACTGTGTAATGGAGTATCTGTAAGTGTAGCTATTATATGCATTCACTTTCCACAAATTAATATACAAGATTCGCTATTTCAATTCCAGAATTCGTGTATACTTTTGTGTTCATGAATTTCATTTTGTCCTCTTGATAAATCTGATAAAGGGTTTAATATAGTGTGCCACCACAAGTTGCTATAATTGAATATAAGATTTGCTTCTTCATGTTCTTATAGCACTTAATGGAACCTTTGTATTGATAGTCTTGTGTTACAAGTTGGCTGAAAACTGTCTCAAGAGTTTAATTGAATTATTTGTCCAAAAAGTATCGTGCATATTCCTGGATAGAGGCACTGCTCTGTTATTTATTTCTAAGATTTTGATTTGTATGCATAAGGTCCTTACTGAGAAACATTCTTCCATATCCTATTTGATCTAATCCTTGCAGATTTCATTCAAGTCTTGAAAACATTTCATTTTCAACATACAATATCTTTAACATATACTTTTATTCATATTTAGTTTTCATTTTTCAAAGTATTCAGCTAAAGCACATGATATAGCATAGTTGCAGAACACTAATTTGCCAGTTGTGTAAACTTGCTTAGAGGATTAAATCCACATTTAAATAACTCTTTTTTGCTTGAGAGGGAAGGGTACACCTACCTAGATCTTGTGGAGCTTGAAGTGCAGAGGGATTTGGTCTTTGACCATTCCTGTTCATTGGCCAAGGCTGATTGGATTTCCTAAGGAGTTGGCAAGTCTTTGGGTTTTCCAACTTGTGGTTTTGGGCACCAGCAGCCCCCCATCTAAGAATTAGAGACGGTTTGTATGACAAAATGGAACTAGTTGAGGGATTCATAGATAGGGATATCAGGGCTGGGACTTTTCAAAGTAGGATTTAGCCAAAGACATTCCCTTGCTCCAATGAACAGTGTATGGGAGTTAGATGTGGGAAAGCTTATAGTCTCTGGGGTTTTTATGGATGTAGATTATTAACTTTGATTTCAAACAATTATGACCCTATAGCTAAATGTGTTAGAAATGTAAATGGGAGAGCCTTGATTGAGATTAATGATGATGTGTTTAAGAAATTATTTAGGCTCAATGAGGTGTCTAATTATTTAGAGCCCATAAACTTTGATACACTTGCACAAGTCTACAATGTGCAGAGAGATCACCTCAAGAGTGGCCCTCTAAAGGATTTTTTTGTGAAAATAGGAGGGCTAACTATTGTAGGCCCTAGTACCATGGAACCTTTCTCTCTGAATTTGTTTACTCTAAGGGCTAAAGGGATGTATTGGTCACTCTGTCAGATTTTTCGGGAAGATGTTGAAACAACCATACCAACCCACTATATGCTAATGATAGCACAGATTTTGAACCCCTCTCTGGCAGTAACATTTGATTATGCACCTTATCTCACTGATGCAATCCATGAAGGACTAATAGCAATGAAAAATGGCAAGGTAGATAGACCTTTCGGATGGTACTCCCTTCTCATGCATATGTTTTTATTTCAAGGTGTTGATTACTTTGCTAGTGAAATGGATCTAGTTAAGGAAAAGGATGGTGAAGAGATGCCTATACAATTGTGGAGCACCATTTTGTCATGGGATAGAGAGGATGCCAGCTACCTAAAGTTTGACAAATTCTTTGCATATAAGATTAATATCCTCTTATGCTCAGAGAACCCTAGGATCCCCAAAGCTCTTTTAGAATTCCTTAGACCTAAGGAATTTGTTGAAGGAATCAAGATTGTCCACAACTAGGGTGACATATACTTATACCCTATCTCTAAAGTATTCAGAGTTTATGGTTTCAGAGGAACTCCATATTTATTACCCTATCAAGTCCCATTGAAGGTAGGAATTGCAAAGGTCCTAAGGCAAATTGGGGGTGTACAAGAGGCAGAGCTAACAAATAGGGGAAAAGGGACCATTTTCCCAACACTCACCATGGCTCATCAATTTGTAATCACCAAGGGTGGTTGGAAACACTTTGATGATTTCTTTCAACCATATAAGTTGTCTACTATAGTTTCAAGGTTTCCTGACCCTGAAGATTTTTTCAATGGCATGTTCAGGAAGAGAGCAGTATGTAAAGGTAGACCACATCAATTTCATTTCCCTAAGGATCTGATTAGAAATGAATTCAATTTGGATGAGCAGGAGTTGAGGAAAGAAAAGTGAGTGGCATACAAAAAGTCTCTTGATTTTATTCACCAATTTGATTTTATTCTTTATTTTGAAGACCTAATGGAAACTTTGAAGGAAAAGATGGAGGCTATAATAAGAAATAATCCTGAAAAGGCTAAGTTGGTTCTAGCTAAGAATACCTTTGCAAAGGCCATCCCTTCGGGTGACTATGTGATGCATAAGAAGCCAAGGTATAGTGTGTTGGTGTCTGTAATAGATGAGCCCTCTTCTTTAAAAGGGAAGAGAACAATTGAAGATGTCATTGACATCCAAGACTTCCCTAAGAGGCAAAGCGTGGGAAAAGTGGTGCAAACAGGTGAGCCCCTATACTCTCCATCTCAATCCCCTATCCATATAGGAGATGAATAGGCAATGGTTGAACAATTGTTGTAGTTAGGGAGTCTCAAGGAGACTACCTACACATATGAGGAAACACAAGAGGGGATGCCAGAAGAGCCACTGAGTGCTGAGATGAACTTAACTGCTGATGAGTTCAAAGGTAAAGAAAGACCCTGGTGTCAAGCAAGCCAATGAGGAATTCCTGGCTGATAGCAATTTTGTCACAATAGCGGCCTTCATACAATTTGTTTGGAAGAAAAACATTGAGCAATTCAAGGCGAGGTGTGAAAAGAGAAAGAATGAGCAACCCCACAAAGATGCAACTTTAGTGGAGGAAGAAGTGAAGCAAGAAATGATGGCCGAATTTAAAGCCATCGCTCCTAAAAAGGGGAGGGAAATGGTGTCAAAGTATGGTGTTCTAATCCTTCCTGAATGGGACATAGCAGATGCCTTAGTTCTTGAGGTAGTAAGGAAAGAAACAAAGCCCCTAGAAGGAGTGACATCCAGTAAGGATGACATTGCTTTGGTTATGTGGTCCCTTAAGAGAGATGAGAATAGAAGGAGGAAGGACACCTCAGAATCTAGTTACTTAGGAGGTATGATAGTGAAGAGGTTCCAAGACATAGGGGTGGTGGAAGTTGCCAGCACAGTTCTTGAAACTGCAAAATTTAGTGTGGCAATGGTTGAAAAGGAAGCTAAGGAGAGAGTTGATCTCCAAGTAAAATTAGAGATAATTTTGAAACCATACAATGAGGCCAAAGGAGAAATAGCCAACCAAGATAGAATCATTGCTAGATTATAGAGTCAATCGGTAGGGCAACACCAAGGAGGTGAATCCTCTACTCTGATGATTGCATCTTCTCCAGCAAGACCTCAACCCACCAATCCTATTATCAAATTTCCCCCTTCTCCTATGCCTTTTGGTTTTCAACTAGCTAAAACTTTGCAAGATGAATTGGAGAAGTTGAAATAGGCTCAGGCCTTGTTTGCAAATAAATATGAAGAAAAGGTAAGGGCCACAATTTTGAAATTTGTTGATTTAGTTAGAGCCTCTATTATACACATTTATATGACCAGAATTTTGAATATTTTTATTGATTTAAAAGAAGATGAAGCCACTTTGGAGCCAATTTTGAATAAGTGGATGCCTAGGGGAGTGGAGTTTGCACTTATGTGTTCATCTCATAAAGAGGCAGAGGCTAATGCCAATATCAAATCCACTTGTGAGTTAATAAAAGAGATGATCAGATTGTCAGAAGAAGGGGTAGGTGTGAAGAGAAAAGCCCACTTATATAGAAAATAATATTTTGATCATAAGTATGAGCTATTTCCCAGGGGTTTTGTTGGTCCAAGTCAGCTAAAAGAGGAGAAGGCATGGCTAGAAGAGTTGGACTATAATTTGTCTTAGAGGGTAAATGAGGTCATTAATACAGATGACACATCTTTATTTATTAAGACAATTGAGGAGATTGAGAAAGTAAAGTCACATTATGGTTTTCTAGAGATAGAGGTTGGGCAATTGAGAATCACTTGGAAAAGGCTAAAAGGGATGAAAAATAAGATTGTTAGCTTCTCTTGGCCAAGTGATGACGTGTTCCAAGAATGGAAAAACAAATATGCAGCACAAGAAGAAGAAGTCCAAGAACAGTTAGAAGATGTTGTAATGGAGCAACGAACTGAAAAGGCCACTAGGATTGAAAAGGACTTGTAATTTCTTTTTGAAGAATGTTTGCAGTTGTAACAAACTATTCCTAGGAAATTTTGAAGCTTGTTTTGCATTCATATTGTTATAAATGGATACCAAGACTTAGGGATAGATGATCACAAGAATTTTGTAAAGATACTCTGCTGAAATTTATCTAGGGTTTTTCTCGTTCTTTCAGAAATTACCTTTAGTCATGTAAGATTTTAAAAAATGAATATGAATATACAGATCAACGCTTTTGAGGCCTAAATATTTGTTGTCTTCTGGTGTGCATTCATTATTTTACTAGATTCTTTTAAATAATCTAGGGTTATTTGATTGAATAGGGATTGTAAGGCAATCTTGTAGATATGTTTTAGGTTTTCCTCTTTAGGAGAGGAATCAAATACATGTGAAGTATCTCTACTAGTGAATAAATTGTTTGCTGCTTAGAATTTGATAAACAGTTTTTAGTTTAAAGAGAAAGAACTTATATATGTCAGGCATGTATAGGGTTTATGAAAGCCGAGGTGATGAAATGTATGAAAATGTTCAGGTTTAGAATTCCTGTTTGATTTAAGCGACTTTGTGGCCTGGATAAGGCACTGATATCAGTGATGGAATTCTTTTTATCTTTCTTGGGATAAAAAATAAAGATAAACACATATTTTCTTTTAATGTTTTCAAGTATTATCGAAGGTGATGAGGTTCATAGCTTTTTAGTATTGGTTTAATGTGGATCTCTAGTTAAAAGTGTGAAATTATTCACAAAAAGTATACCCACCTGACCTTTGGATAAGTTCAAAGTGTAGAAGGTTTTGCTGAAAGCTTGTTATATGTTATTCCAGAATTCTATTCTTATTGTCCTCTTCTTATGCAAACAGAGTTATCAAATTCTATGACAAAGAGGATTCTTGGGAGGGAAATCAGAATTTGAGAATAATAAAAGTGGCCACTCTACTGGGGAGAGTCATAGTGTGTATCTATGTTACAAAATGGTTCTTGTATTAGCTTGGAAGTTTGTTTGAATCTCTGTGTGTTTGTGGGAGATTGCATTATCTCTCATTTGTGTCATCTCTCTCTCTCTGAAAATCTTCATGTTATTTAAATCTCTGCAAGTGATTTGTTAAAACTTGTTTTCTTTTTCCCATATTTTTTGTGGGTGGCGACTCTAACAAGTAAAACTAGTGCTATTGAATAAGTATAACTCTTTTAAGAGAAACAAGTATAATGTAGAAAGGGAGAAACACCAGGTCATTCATGAGGAAACATCCTTAAGAGACATTGCAAGAGGGATTACGTGAACAGGCACGAAGAGGCTAGAAAAGATCAGTTACACATGAGCCATCTAGTGATGCTTGGGTACAAAAGAGCATTAATACGGGTAAGTCATCTGATAGACCCATATATGCAAATTCAAATTCTTCTTCCCATGAATCTGAGCAGAACATTTTAGATTTCCATTCTGGTTTGTTTGGTAATAATGAGGATGTCCAAATTTTAAATTAGAGGATCTCTCATGCTAGTTTATCTGGGAAGGACAGGAAAAGTTTAAATATTAAGATGGATTATGTACCTAGAATAGTAGATGGAAATATTAGTTTAATTGATATTGACCAAGTCAATATGTCAGATTATGAAGAAATGTTCCTTGATGAAGATAAGGTATCCCAAGAAATTGAGGCCCTCAATAGAAGAGTCCATCACTTAATTTCCTTAAGGACACAAAAGGAAGCAAATAAATAAAGGGAAGTGAAAGCTAAGTTGATTGATAGGGATAGGCTTTGAAGACAGATTGTTGATCTTGAACTATTCACCCAGGAGAAAGCTAAGAGTGAGGATGAAGGTCCAGTCATCAGAGAAAATTTAGTTGCCAGAATTAACCCTATATACAAATTTGTTGTGCAACCAAGTAGGGAGGTCCTTAGTGACCCACAACCTGTTGGGAATGTTGTTGACAAAGGAAAATAGAATTGTATGGAAGATGGGTCTGGGTCTAAGACTACAGTAGAAGTTTCTCACATGTTGTCTACACATGAGAAAGAAATAGAAAGAATGAGAAAAGAAAAAGAAGACCTGCAAAGGGAATTGGAGAAAGCTAGATTAGAAGAAACCAATCAAGAGGTTAAATGAAAATGAATTATCTAATGCCTCCTCCTATAATTTCTCCTTCAATAGACTTAAGTAAACCTTTACCTCAGCCTGCTTCACTCTCTCCAGTAAAGATTCAGTCATCCTTACCAGTGAGCACTCCTCCAACTAATCAAGTCCCTGTTACTAATCAAAATATCCAAATCCCTCTGACTCATTGTTACAATGTGAGAATGAATATGGGTAATAACTCTAATGCTATTTAGTTCCAAATAAGACCCATTAACTTGGAATTGTATAGAAAACTCTTTTTGATGGAATCCTAGGGTATCCTAACCATGTTCCTACTGAATTAAGAGATAGGCTCCATAAATTTGTTGGTAATAATGTAATCAGTGCAGAAGAGCATCTAAAATAATTTGGTGACCTGATAAATGATTATGAAATTGTAGATGAAGACATCATCATGAAACTATTTGTACAATCCTTGGTAGATGATGCAAGGGACTGGTATAGAGGTCTGCCTATGAATAGCATTGGTTCTTGGGAGGATTTTAAGAATTGCTTCTAGGAACAATATGGTGATAAAACAAATGTGAGCTTCATGCTCAATGAGTTAAATCATATTAGGAAGACTGATAATGAAATTGTCAAAGATTTCAATGCTAGATTTCAAAAAGCAATGCATAGGCTTTATCAAGTGATGAGATTAGATGATAATATGTGTCTGAACACTTATTATAATGCTTTTGATTCTAAAGTGGACTATATTATAAGGGATAAGAACCCACATAATCTAAGGGATGCTTTTAGGATTGCCATTAATGTAGAAAGTAATAGGAAACCATCGAGAAAAGTAGGAAGGAGAACTGATGGAAGGTTGTGGCAAGAATCAAAACAACAACCAAATAAAGTTGTTAAGGAGGATGACAAAATAGAGAAGTTGATGATTGCCATGAAAGATCTTACTGCTAAGGTAAGTAAAAATGATAAGCCTCATTACAATTGGCAAGATAGGCCTCCTAGATTACATGACATGCCTTATAACACTACTTGGACGGATGGCAAACCTCAAAATGATAAGCCAAAAAATACTCATAGCCAAGATCCCCCTGATCCTTTGAAAGGAGGAAATATACACAATATGGAAGATACTCCTTGCTACATGGCCTGTGATGGACCGCATTCTCCTCATTAACACATTGTAGCTCAAGCCCTTGAAGAATCCATGAGAAAAGAGGGTGAGCTTGATATTAACATGTTTGACACTGTTATTGAAAGTGATAATGAGTCTTCACAAAGTGAATCTAGTGAGTGTGATGTGCCAAATTACAATAAATGTTATCAAGGGTAGTTGACACTTGACTGCCATCCTACTTTAAATGTGGTAACCATTGAAGATGAAGAGGTTCATCTCAGAAGACCTAGTGATGAAGAGATAAGAAATCTTACTAAAGCTGCCATAGCCAAAGCCAAGCATAACTACAACTTGAGAAGTATTAAAAAGGATGGAGATCAGGGTGAACCTGGCTCAATGTTTATAAAAGAGATATCTCAAAAGAAGATGGCAAGCAGTAATTCCATACCTCAAGATGGTCAGACAAAGAATGACCAATCTAAAGATGTGGCCAAGAGTGTGGATAATAATACTACTGGTGACTGAGAAGGGATTGCTATAGTAAAGAAGGAAAGTGGTGTAGGAGCACCCTTCAAAGGGCTCCCACCATTTGATTTTGTTGCGTTCTTACTTCTTTAAGAAGCCATTGTAAATATAATAAGAGCCATGTGCTCATTGGTCCTAGTTTAGGTCCTACGTTCATAAGTCTAGGTTGATTTTTCTTGAAGAGTAGAGGGTATGTGTGCCTTTGAGGTGTTTAGGGTCCTTCTTAGCATGGTGGTGTCAATAGGATAGCCCAATGTGGGCCTAGGAGTCAAGAAAAGCAACATTGAGAAAGTTGCTCAAACGTTGCAAAAGTTGCATGACAACTTTTCAAAGTTGTCAAGCAACTTTTCCACCTAGTAGGTCAAAATCCTTAGTTTAGCATGGACAACCCTAATGTGGGCACACAGACCAAGGAAATGGTACTAAATGTAGTTGCAAAAACTAAGATGATGGGTTGGATGTTAGTTTTTGTACGGCCTAAGGAAAGTGACATGACTGTGACTATAATTTTGTTGCCAGACAGCACTAATGGAGCAAATGAAGGATTGATAATGAGTTGATCTTCAATAAAAACTGTGTTGAAAGTCTTATATGGTGTATATACCTTCATTTTGAGCAATTATATTAGGTTTTGTTTTGCAGGTGTTGTGTGTTTGTAAATATTTTGTAAACTTCCTTCTTCCTGTCCAGTTTTGGACTCGTTTGTGTCAATGGGTTGATAACTCCTTTCCCCATTGTGGAATCATTACAAAACCATGGGGAATGGGAGTATAGACCCTGTAAATTAATTCAAAGCAAGAAAGGCCCTTGAAGATGTAGGGAAGCCAACCAAAGACCCACTCCTAGGCAAGACTAGACAGTGCTCGGCTAGGAATGGGTAAAGTTGCACAGGTCTAGGAGAGTAAGGAAGGTCAGAGGAGGATGCACCCTTTGGAGGAGTTGTAGAGGGGTGAGTGGAGCACCATTGGTGAGAAGGAGGAGCTTCCACCAATCTAGACAAGGTGGTGAAAACATCAAACCAACATTGTGACCTTGGCAGACCTAAAAAAAACCCTCTTTAAAACCCTTAAAAACCCCAAAATTCACCTAAGGCAATGTACAGACACTTGGAGGCCCCAAACCAAAAAAATCCTTGAGCCCTTGCCAAATGAATAGCAGGTCTTTTGGGAAGTTTCACAAGCATATGCATCATCTACAAGAGAGAGCCCTAAAAGTCCGGATAGGAGGCCTAATTGGGCACATTCCTTGTAGCCCTATTTTGTAGTAAAAAGACAAAATAGTGAAATCGGTAAGGGGTTGAAGGGTTGAAACCTCTTGGGGGCACATGAATGGATGGGAAACCTTGTCTAAGACCTATCCTATCCTTTCTAGGACCTCATAAGGTGTGGTACAAGCCAAACCCTTATAAGCCTAAGTAAGGGTTCTTGAATCTCATGAGTAGGTGAGACCTTAGGAGAAGTAATTCAGTTGTTCGTGGGTGGATTGGGCAAGGTCAGGGGATTCCACAAGAAAGGGGAAGTCCTAGAGACCCTAGGGTGTGGTTAGAACACTTGATGACCCAAGGAAAGGATCTAAGAGCATAGACTATGCTAGTCTATCCCATTACCTATCCCATCAGACTAGTATCAGAGCAAGTTAAAGATTTGGTGGACCGTGCATGTCTCTATATTCTGGTGAATTAGTAGGGGGGAGCATAATGGTCACTAATACAAAGCTGGCTAGGGAGGTAGAAGAGAAAAAGGAGAAGAACAGACTCCTTGAAGAAGCTATGAGTGAGATAAGGGACAAGCTGCAAGAAGTGGTGGATCAGAGGACACATGGACCTTGGGGTGAGGACACAAAGGATAAAGGCAAGAAAACCATAGATATAGATGACATTATACCTGAACCAGGCCCCTTGTTCAATGAAGAACCCTTTGTAAAGGGTATTAAGGCTTTGAATACCAAAGGTTTTGAAGGATTGCCACATTTCAGTGGAAGGATGGACATTGACTCTGTCATGGAATGGATTGAGGGTATGGAGAACCACTTTGAGTGTGAAGGACTAATAGAAGCTCAGAAGTTTAAGGTTGCCATTTCAAGACTAAGGGGAGTAGCCTTGACATGGTGGAAGTACTTGCAAGAAGAGAGAGTTAGCATGGGGAAGCTACCTATTGCCAATTGGAAGGCCATGGTGAGTAAGATCAAGGAGAACTACTTACCAGAGGATTATGAAGTCCAACTTCATAAGAAGAGACATGGATTGAAGAAAAAAGACCTTGATGTGACCTCCTACACTAAAGAATTTCAAAAGCTTTGTCTTAGATCCAAAGTCCAAGAAGATGAATCTATCAAGGTGGCTAGGTATCTACGCAACCTAAAATGGAACATTCAAGAGGAAATAAGCCTATGGACTCCCACCACTATCCAAAAATGTCATCAGCTTGCTGCCAAGGTGGAAGAGAGAAACAAAAGAAAAGGAGACTCTAATAACAGGGGTAGAGGCAGAGGTAGAGATCAAATGAATCACCGAGGTGGTTACCAAAGCAAGGCAAATGAGCAAAGGATCCAAGGAGAATCCAAGTTGACTGAACATAGTAGTGAAGCCAATCTCAGAGGAGGCCATTCTGGATGAAGAGGTGCACAAGGGGGTCCAAGTAGGGGTAGAGGTACTAGCAGGGGTAACTCTTACTTTGCAACTGTGAAATGTTACAACTATGGCCAATTGGGACACCCGGCCTATAGATGCCCTAACAAGCCTACCTCATCAAACAGTGGAAAGAGGGTTGCTTATGTTCATGAAGACACATAAAGCAGCAAGACACCTAAGGTGGACCATATTGAATTAGAGATTGGAGAAAATATGACGTCCAATAGGGTCTTGATAAGACAGCCGGTTAAGAATGAACCTAAGCATAGGAGAGCATTGTTTAGGGTGAGATGCAAGATCCTTGGAAAGGTTTGCAAGGTGATAGTTGATTCAGGGTCAACTGATAACATAATATCAGATGAGGCAGCCAAGAAGTTGAAACTCACAAGGATACCCCACACTAACCCTTACAAGGTGACATGGTTGAATCAAGAGCAGAGTGTGCTTGTCAATGAACAGACTTGGGTAGAGTTCTAAATTGGAGGATACAAGGATATGATCCTTTGTGATGTGTTACTCATGGATGCTTGTCACCTATTATTAGGTAGACCCTGGCAATTTGATAGGAAGGTGATCTATGATGGAGAGGAGAACTCCATTTCCTTCAAGAAGGATACCAAAACCTTTAAGATTCAATCTTTGACAGAGAATGAAGACAGAACTTCAAGAACACCTAGTGTCTTATTGGCTATTGGTAAAGAGTTCTTACACTTACTACATGAGGAGGAGACAATGAGGTGTGCCATCTTTGTGAAGCCAAAGGAGGAGGAACATAAGTTGCAGACAGAGGTACCCAAGGAGGTGAAGCAAATGTTGCAAGAGTATAAGGACATAGTGAGTAATGGAGCACCTGCAACACTCCCACCAAGAAGGTCTATAAGCCATCAAATAGACTTTGTTCCTGGTGCATTCGTACCTAATAAAGCTACATATAAACTTACACCTGATCAAAACAAGGAGGTGGCAAGGCAAGTGCAGGAGTTGTTGGAACAAGGACTTTTCAAGAAGAGCATCATCCCATGTGCAGTCCTGGTAGTGCTAGCATCAAAGAAGGGAGGCAAGTGGAGACTTTGCACTAATTCAAGGGCAATCAATAGGATCACCATAAGGTATAGGTTTCCTATTCCTAGAATAGAGGATTTGATGGACTGTTTAGGAGGTGCTATGTATTTTACCAAGTTGTACCTTAAAAGTGGTTATCACTAGATTAGAATTAAGGAGGGTGATGAGTGGAAGACTGCTTTTATGACCACAGAAGGATTGTATGAGTGGCTTGTGATGCCATTTGGACTCACCAATGCCCCAAGCACCTTCATGAGGTTGATGAATGAGGTGTTAAAGGACTTCAGAGGTAGGTTTGTGGTGGTGTACTTAGATGACATACTCATCTATAGCAGAACCAAAGAGGAGCACCTTGAACACTTAAGGTTGGTCCTAGAGAGGTTGCATGAAGAGAAGTTGGCAATCAACCTAGAGAAATGTGACTTCTTGAAGCAAGAGCTAGTCTAATTGGGAATTGTGGTGTCTAAGGGAACCTTGAAGATGGATCCAAGCAAAGTGGAGCCAATCTTGAATTGGCCTGCCCCTAGGACAGGGACTGAAGTTAGGAGTTTCCATGGTTTAGCTCAATTTTATAGGAAGTTTGTGACGAACTTCAGTGGCATATATGCACCATTCCTTGAAACCATAAAAGGAGGCCTTAAAACTAAGTTCAAATGGACTGAACAAGCTAATAAAGCATTTCAATTATTGAAGCAAGAAGTAGCCACAAAACCCATCCTACACTTACCTAATTTTGACAAGCTATTCACATTGGAGTGTGATGCAAGTGGAATTGTAGTAGGGGGTGGATTGAGTCAAGAGGGAAGACCTATGGCATTCTTCAGTGAGAAGCTTAATGAGGCCAAGAAGAAGTACTCAGCCTATGACCTAGAGTTGTATGCACTAGTTCAGTCTCTCAAAAAGTGGAGACATTACCTACTCCCAAAGGAATTTGTGGTGTTCACAGATAACCAGGCTTTGAGTTACATTAACACACAAGAGCAAGTTAGCAATAGACATTTGAAATGGATGGAATACCTCCAATCCTTCACCTTCACCATCAAGCATAAAAAGGGGCAACTCAACAAGGTGGCAGATGCTTTAAGCAAGAAGTTGTTGACAGTTCAAGAGTTACAATTGAAGAGCATAGGAATAGAAGGTTTCAAGGACCTCTGTGAAGGAGATGAAGACTTCTCATCAGCCTACAAGGTTTGCAAGGAGTTTGAGAATCATTTTCATGGTGAGTATGCAGATTACACTCTCCAAAATGGTCTCTTCTTCAAAGGGAATCAGTTGTGTGTGCCTAGAGGATCCATGAGAGAAAACCTCATCCAAGAAAAACACAATGGTAGTCTAAGTGGACACTTTGGAGTCAACAAAACTTTGGATCTAGTATAGAGGTACTACTATTGGCCCAAGTTGCCAAGATATGTGAAAAGGTATGTGGAGCAATGTGGTGTGTGTCAAAAGGGCAAAAGGAGGATCAAGTAATGTGGGCCTCTATCAACCATTACCGGTCCCAAATAGGCCTTGGGAATGTGTAAGCATGGACTTTGTAGTAGGACTCCCCAAGACAAAGACAGGTGTGGATAGCATCTATGTGGTAGTGGATAGATTTTCCAAGATGAGCCATTTCATTCCATATAGAACTACACATGATGCTAGCTATATTGCACATCTTTTATTTAAGGAGATTGTAAGGATTCATGGACTCCCATTAAGCATTGTTTCAGATAGGGACAGAAAGTTCATGGGCCATTTCTAGCAAACTTAATGGATGAGACTAGGAACTAATCTCTCATTTAGCTCAGCTTACCATCCACAAACTGATGGTCAAACTGAAGTCATTAATAGGGTGTTAGGCAACTTGTTGAGGTGTCTAACCAAGGAGTATGGGTAGACATGGGATCTAATCATTCCTCAAGAAGAGTATGCCTATAATGATAGTGTGAATAGGACCACTGGAAGGAGTCCTTTTGAGGTTGTCTATGGTAGACACCTAAGGGGAGTGTGTGAACTTAGGGAACTTGGTTCCATGGAGATGAAGAGTGGTCAAGCAGAGGATTTCACTCAAACCATTAAGCAGATCCAAGAGCATGTCAAGAAATCCATCCTAGAAGCTACTCAAAAACTGAAGGCCAAAGTGGATGAGAAAAGGAGAGAGGTTTAGTTTAAAGTGGGTGACTATGTGATGGTCCATCTGAGCAAAGCTATAATGCAAAGTGGCAAGCTTGCTAAACTACAAATGAAGAGGGTAGGACCTTGTAGAATTTTATCAAAATATGGTGAGAACATCTATAAGGTTGATCTTCCTTTGGATTTAGTCATTTCACCAGTCTTCAATGTTGCTAATCTGATAATGTACAAGGGTGAGATAGTAGGGTAGACTGAGAATCAAGCCAAGGTACTGCAAGACTTGGATGTGAATGCCTTACCTCAAGTGAACCAGCCCATAGCAGAGGAGATCTTGGAGTCAAGGGTGAAGAATTCTACTAGACACCAAGTCTACATGGAGCACCTGGTAAAGTGGGTAGGTCAACCTGTGTCTGAAGCTACTTAGGTTGAAGAGAGCAAGTTCAAGAAGCTTGGCATTGATCCGACTCTTCTTACTCCCCTAGTTCCTTAGTTTATTGTAGAGGGGGAGTATGGTGTAGGAGTACCCTTCAAAGGGCTCCCACCATTTGATTTTGTTGTCTTCTTGCTTCTTTAAGAAGCCATTGTAAATATAATAAGAGCCATGTGCTCATTGGTCCTAGTTTACATCCTAGGTTCATAAGTCTAGGTTGAGTTTTCTTGAAGAGTAGAAGGTATGTGTTCCTTTGAGGTGTTTAGGGTCCTTCTTAGCATGGTGGTGTCAATAGGATAGCCCAATGTGGGCCTAGGAGTCAAGAAAAGCAACATTGAGAAAGTTGCTCAAAAGTTGCATGACAACTTTTCAAAGTTATCAAGCAACTTTTTTACCTAGTAGGTCAAAATCCCTAGTTTAGCATGGACAACCCTAATGTGGGCACACAAACCAAGGAAAGGGTAATATATGTAGTTTCAAACCCTAAGATGATGGGTTGGATGCTAGTTTTTGTACGGCCTAAGGAAAGTGACATGACTGTGACTCCAATTTTGTTGCCAGTTAGCACTAATGGAGCAATGAAGGATTGATAATGAGTTGGTCTTTAAGAAAAACTATGTTGAAAGTCTTATATGGTGTATATACCTTCATTTTGAGCAATTAGATTAGGTTTTGTTTTGCAGGTGTTGTGTGTTTGTAAATATTTTGTAAACCTCCTTCTTACTGTCCAATTTTGCACTAGTTTGTGTCAATGGGTTGATAACTCCTTTCCCCATTGTGGAATCATCATGAAACCATGGGGAATAGGAGTATAGACCCTATACATTACTTCAAAGTAAGAAGGGCCCTTGAAGATGTAGGGAAGCCAACCAAAGACCCACTCCTAGGCGAGACTAGATAGTGCCTGGCTAGGAAGGGGTGAAGTTGCAGAGGTCCAGGAGAGCAAGGAAGGTTAGAGGAGGATGCACCCTTTGGAGGAGTTGTAGAGGGGTGAGTGGAGAAAAATTGGTGAGAAGGAGGAGCTTCCACCAATCTATACAAGGTGGTGAAAACATCAAACCAACACTGTGACCTTGGCAGGCCTAAAAAAACCCTCTTTAAAACACTTTAAAACCCCAAAATTCACCTAGTGCAGTGTATGGACACTTGGAGGCCCAAAACTAGAAAACTCCTTGAGCCCTTGCCAAATGAATATCAGGTCTTTTGGGAAGTTTCACAAGCATATACATCATCTGCAAGAGGGAGCCCTAAAAGTCCGGATAGGAGGCCTAATTGGGCACATTCCTTGTAGCCCTATTTTGTAGGAAAAAGACAAAATAGTGAAATCGGTAAGGGGTTGAAGGGTTGAAACCTCTTGGGGGCACATGAATGGATGGGAAACCTTGTCTAAGACCTGTCCTATCCTTTCTAGGACCTCAGAAGGTGTGGTACAAGCCAAACCCTTATAAGCCTAAGTAAGGGTTCTTGAATCTCATGACTAGGTGAGACCTTAGGAGAAGTAATTTAGTTGTTGGTGGGTGGATTGGGCAAGGTCAGGGGATTCCACAAGTAGGTAAAGTTCTAGAGACCCTAAGGTGTGGTTAGAACACTTGATGATCCAAGGAAAGGATCTAAGAGCATACACTAGGCTAGTCTATCCCATTACCTATCCCATCAGCAAGTCAGGCTAAAGTAGAAAAAGGAAAAATTAATACTGAGTTAATTAGAAATCCCCCTTTTGATATTACTCAGGCTCTAACCCAAATGAAGGTTACAGCTCCATTGGTAGAACTATTGAAAATAAAGGAACATAGAGAAGCTGCTTTGTCTTTATTTTCCAAGATATCTGATGATAGTGCAGCTTTGCCTATAATTACCATGAAAGATGGAAAGGATCATGAGTTGCAAAATCCAGAAGTATATGTGGGAACAACCATTACTCAAGAACCTTCATAGGTGGATCCTTTCTATGTAACTTTATTAGTGAATAATATACTATTTAAGAATTGTACGATAGACTCTAGTGCTACTGCAAATGTGATGTCGTATGGTGTCATGAAAGAATTGGGATTGTCAGTAAGTACTGTGTATGGAAAGTGTTATGCTATGGATAATAGAGAAGTACCTATAATAGGTATAATGAAATATGTGGAGGTAAAAATAGCAGCATTTCCTGAAGCAACATATAAGATGGATGTCATAGTAACTAATACAAAACCTCATTATGTTATGCTACTATCCAGATAGTGGGCTGCAGCAGTAGGTGGAAATGTTTAGTTAGATCTGTCATGTGCTACAATCCCAATCAATGGAAGCTAGGTTAAATTGTATAGAGAACCACGTGCCCCTAGGGTAATTGAGAATATAGACCCTAGTATGTTAAACTGCATGATTGATGTAGATCTTGCTAATTTTAGAATGCAACCAATTTTACCTCAGTTAAAAAATACTAATTCTATTGTGACTGAATTAGAATCTCAACAACAAGGTTTGTGGCACATGTAATTTGATGGAGCTTGTTCTAAAGAAGGATCTGGAGCAAGAGTCATTTTTGTGTCCCCATCAGTTATAACTTTCAAATACTCTTTTTTGCTAGCCTTCCAGTGTACAAATAACACCGCTGAATATGAAGCCTTGTTATTAGGGCTTGAAATTGTTAAAAGGAATGGAATTCAATTGTTAAGAGTGTTTGGGGATTTAGAGTTGGTTGTTTCTTAGGTAAGGTCTAAGTATGCATCCAAGAATGATCGTCTGAAAAGTTATAAACATGTTTTTTGGGATGTGATTGAACATTTTTGTGCTTTCTCTATTAACTAGATAGAAAGATCAAAGAACATCATGGCTGATTTCTTAGCAAATGTTGCATTAAAGAATGATGATGTAACACTAATTGGTGTATCCACAGTTGAGATTGAAGCTAGGCCTTCTATTCCTGATAATGTATATAATTGGCAAGTGTTTGCGGATAATGAAGACATTCTTAGATTCATACAATGCATTGATGACTATGATGGATAGAAAATTGATTGCAATGCATTAGTGGAAGTGGTGGAAGATAGAGAAACAGTTTTTGGAAATGACATGGTTCAATTGGAAACTAATAAAATAACCAAAGGATTAGTAGAATTGGAAGGTATGTTCAGTCACAGTGACAGTCACTTGCATCAGCAGTCAACCACCAAGTTAGATGAACTGGAGGAAGTGAACTTGGGGACATAATCATTCCCTAAGTTGGTGTATATTGGAAAAAACTTGTCTCCTCACATCAGAGTTAACCTTATTAATTTATTGAAAAAATATAAGCATGTTTTTTCTTGGTCTTATGAAGACCTGAAGGTGTATAGACAAGATCTGTTTTAGCATGATGTCCCTTTGCTTCCAGATGGTAAGCCTTTTCGACAGAAACAAAGACCCATCAACCCCCTTTTGAAAATTAAAATGCAACAAGAGTTAACCAAGTTGAGGGAAGGGGGGATCATTAAGCCTATAAGGAATTCATCATGGGTGTCTAATTTGGTCCTAGTTAGAAAGAAGAATGGGGACATAAGGCTCTGTGTTGATTTTAGGAAATTAAATGTTGCTTCTTTAAAAGACAATTATTCTTCTCCCAATGTGGAAGAAATGTTGCAAAGAGTAACTGGTTGGGACCTGTTGTCTATGATGGATGGGTTCACAGGATATAACCAGGTGTTAGTGAAAGAATCTAAATAATTCTAGACTGCTTTTACTACCCCTTGGGGGACATATGTGTATGTAAGGATGCCATTTGGTTTGAAAAATGTTGGAGCTACTTTTCAGAGAGCAATGGATGTAAATTTCAAGGAATTTATTAATATTATCATGGTTGTATACCAGGATGATTTAACATGTTTCTCCAAAAGGGAAGATGATCACTGTGGGCACCTGGAAAAGGTTTTTAACAAGGCTCTGGAGTTTGGTGTCTCTTTAAATCTAGAAAAGTGTCATTTTGTTGTCATTGACGGAAAGCTGCTTGGGCATATTGTCTCCAAGGAAGGGGTTAGAATAGACCCTGAAAGAATTGAAGTTATAAACAATGTACCTGAGCCAAAGTGTGTCAAAGGTATCTAGTCTTTCTTGGGCAAGGTAAATTTTGTTATAAGGTTCATTGCCAATTTTGCAAAAATAGTTAAGCCTATTGTTAGATTGCTCAAGAAAGATATAAAGTTTTACTGAGATCAAGAAGCTTCAAAGGCTTTTGGTGAAATTAAAAGGGCTATTCAGGAGGTACCAGTGTTGAAGTCCCCTAATTATAGTAAGCCCTTTTCTCTATTTTCTTTTTCTTCTTATCATACAGTGGTTGTAGTTCTTCTACAAAAGGATAATGAAGGATATGAACACCCTATAGCTTTTTATAGTATATCTCTACAAGTTGTAGAGCTAAAATATGAAATCATGGAGAAACAAGCATATGCTTTGGTTAAGGTTGTAAAAGCATTTAGGCCATATCTTGTGAATGCACAAGTAATTGCTTATGTCCCACATGCAGCTGTCAAGGAAATTTTATCTCAGTCCGAGGTCACTGGTAAAAGGTGCAAATGGATAACCAGAATTCAAGAGTTTGATTTAGAGATTAAGATTACTAAATTGGTAACAGATTTAGGTCTTGCTAAGCTAATGGTTGAATCAAATCTCCTTGATATTGAAGTAAATAATGTTGAAATTGAGAATATCTTGGTCACAAGTATTGAGACACCGCCTTGGTACTCAGAGATAGTACATTTCTTAAGGGATGTAACATATTCGTAAGGAATGACTCACAACCAGAGAAGGACATTGAGACTAAAATCTCAAAAGTATGTCCTTATTCAGGGTGATCTATATTGGTGAAATAGAGATGGGGCATTGTTGATGTGTTTAGACAAATCCCAAGCTAGAAAGATGCTAACTGAAATGCATAATGGAGTATGTGGAGGCCACTACTCTGCTAAGACCACAGCTAGTAAGATAGTCCGAGCTGGATACTATTGGCCTACTTTTTTCAAAAATGCCCATGAGCATGTCTAGAGGTGTGACCCATGCCAAAAAGTTTCTTCGAAGTTAAAATATAAATGAGCTTTTCCCCTCACCCAATTACAGTGGAAGCCCCTTTTGTCCAATGGGGCATTGATTTTATTGGGGAAATAGTTGAGAAATCAGGAAGAGGTCACAGGTGGATCATAGTGGCCACTAATTATTTCACTAAGTGGATTGAGGCTATACCCACTAGAAGAGCCACTAGTAAAGTTTCTATTGACTTCCTGATGGATAATGTTATAACAAGATTTGGTGTTCCTATGAAACTAGTAATGAATAATGCCATGAGCTTCAGATCAGAGGAGTTTACTGAATTTTGCACCAATCATGAAATAATTATGTCTTATTCTTCAACATATCATCCTCAAGGTAATGGACAAGAAGAATCTAGCAATAAAAGCCTTTTGGATATTATTAAGAAAATCCTTGAAGAAAACAAAAGGTCTTGGGATCAAAAATTAAAATTGGCCCTATGGGAAGACAGGGTTACTGTCAAGAAAGCAATTGGTGTGTCACCATTTGAGTTGGTTTATGGCATGCAATCTAGGGTGCCAGTCAACAACCTTCTTCTTGTATATAAGTTCCTACAAGCTGAGGATATGAAGCTGTCAGAGCCTATGGAAGACAGAATGATTCAAATGGTGGAAGTGGAGGAAATCGGGACTTTGGCCCATAAGATAAATTTAAAAATTCAGTTGTAATCCAAATATCTATTTAACAAAAGAACCACATTAAGAAAGTTTCAAATTGGTGACATGGTTCTTCAATGGAATGCAAGAGGAGAAGATAAAGGAAAACATAAAAAATTTGAGTCATTATGGATAGGCCCTTCTGTGGTTTGTAATCTGAATGGGAAAGATTCATATTTTTTGCAGACAATGAATGGTGAGGTACAAGAATTTCCAGTGCATGGACAATTCCTGAAACATTACTTCTCTTAAGTCCATGTACTGTTGGTTTTGGTTTGTATATAATTAGGTTTGTTTCTGTTGGTTTCTTTTAGGCTTGTTTTGGTCTGTTCTCTAGAGTTTTTTGTATTCTTGTGTTGATCTTGCGATCAACCATCCCCAATCAGAGGCATTTTTATCACTATTTTGAACCTTGGGTGATTTTGTTCCATAATCTGCTAAAATTTGCAAAATTGTGTTTAGCATTTCATCTTGCCTTTGAGTTATTGGTCTGAAGGTTTAGGGTTTTCAAAATTTAACCTTTTCTATGTCTTGGAAATTCTTGTGTTCTATTTCAGTGTTACTTTTTCCACTTAAGTGGAAGGGTAGGTCCGTCATGAAGGGGTCCCCCCTTTACGACTTGCCCTAGGTGGGTCTCTATTAAATCTTTTATTTAGCACCCTTTTTCCTAAGTTTTGAGTTCTTTGTTGGGCCCCATAAAAACCATGCAAGTTCGAAGTTGATCTGATGGTGCGCGTGGATTCACAACCGAAATTAGCCCAAACTTTACCTTTTGCAAAGTAGCGAAATCCTGGTGGGCCCCGAAAGGCAAGTGGATCCTTCTGCTAAAAACCGTGCATCTCCAAATTGATCAGGTGGTCCATGTTAGTTTGTGAAGGGAAAATGTGTGAACTTTACCTTTCGTGAAGTAGTGAAAGCCTGGCGGGCCCCAAAAGATAAGTGAATCCTATGGTTAAAACCTGATCATATCCAAAGAGATATAATGGCCAACGCTATTTCGCCTGGCCAAGGTGTCTAATGTTTATCTTACGTGAAATGGTGAAAAGGTAGTGGGCTCGATGAAAGGTTTTCTTGAAGGGTAAGAGAGGTGCATCTTGAGGTAGATCCAATGGTCCATGTTATTTTGCTAGGCGAAATAGCACACGGTTTATCCTTCGCGAAGGAGAAAAAGGAGGATGGGTCCGGCAGATAGGCAGTTCATGGTTTTAAAGATTGATCAACTTGGAGTTGATCGGACGGTTCGCATTGATTCACAGCCAATAGCAACACGAGATTTACCTTTCGCAAAATGGTGAAATCAGCTAGTGGTTACATGGCTGAGGATGTGGCAATATAGTTGGATGCCTTGCTAAGGCAAAAGGTGATCTGCTAGATGGACACATGGCTCTAGAGGATTGGGAAGGGCCCACTTTGATTGAGCGAATATGGTGATAAGATTCATGGTTAAAATAGAGCACATAGCAGTTAAGATGTGGAGCCCGGTAGAGTTCTCGGGTGAATGGGTGGCTGACACGTAAGAGATATTTGCCCAATCAATAAGGCAAGTGGAATCCGTCCAGAGGGCCCACTTGTTGGCATTACAATAAGTTTGTTGGTATGATGATAATGAGAAGGTTGTTGGAGATTGATGATATAATTGATAAAGGATGATTACTATTTTAATAATATTATTTTGTCATTGATGTCAAGCAATTGATTTTCTGATTCAGTATGATGTTGCCATATCTTAAAGAGTATGTTTTGATGAGTATAAAGATGTTGGTAAGTGACACAGAAAGAATGTGAAAATGAAGGGGAGTAATAAGTTATTCAATGGGAAACTATTACCAAGTTAGATAGCGATGAGATTATGATATTTTGATTGTTTTGATATCCTATATATGTGTATTCGAAGACTGAATAAGAAGGAGAAAAGATTTCATGCAACAGAATGAGTAAAGGTTTGATACTATTCTATTTTACCGAGCAAGGAGCTAGTTGATAAATAACAAGGTTATCAGTGTCGGTTAAAGAAGAAATAAGTTACTGACTGTCATCAGCAAGAAAAGCTACTGAGATGAATACAGAATGTCTACTGAGTAAAGTTCAGTATTTACTGAGTATCAACCGAGCAGTAACAGAATGCATTGGATGAATAAATACATTATTAAATGAAGGATGCCAATGAGCTATAGAAGATTGGAATGTCATGTAAGAAGTTTGTTAAGGATCAATAGCAATGAAAATTCAAGGTTTAGATCTACAACATAGATTGAACAGTCATAACCGAGCACAAGTACCAAGGAAGGAATACAAGTTTAAAGGAAAGATAAAACATTTTTCAGTTCGAAGGATTTAATGAACCTAGTCAAGTTTTAAGATCTGATGGCTAAGATTAATCATGGGAAATGTAATTAAGGAGATTAAGCGGTTAGGAATTTCTTATAAATAAAGAAAAGTT
Organism: Cryptomeria japonica; assembly: GCF_030272615.1. Lineage (NCBI taxonomy): Eukaryota > Viridiplantae > Streptophyta > Pinopsida > Cupressales > Cupressaceae > Cryptomeria > Cryptomeria japonica. The sequence goes on from NC_081411.1 coordinate 836,661,547, forward strand.
GATGAACAATGGATGTGGGCAAATAGAAGAGTAGTGATACTGCAGAGGTGATTACTGAGTACAGAAGATTGAAGATCTGATTGGAGAATAGATTGAGAAGCCCAGCAAGGAGGAAGATAAGTCTTATGACAAGATTATTTTGAGTACATAGAGTCTTCTTTAACATTTTAGATGTGAAGTTGCAGATATATTTTATTACTGTTATTTATTTTTGTAAGTGATAGGAAATCTCTTAACCAAGTGGACCTAACAGTCTTATTTTTAAATCCTCTAGCAAGGTAACATTCTAAATGAGTGTTTCAAATCCTTAACAAGGTCACTTCTAACAAAGTGCAAGATTCTGATAAATCAGAGGGAAATTCCTTGACTAGGTCACATCTAGAAATGTGTTTATGTAATCTTTAACAGGATTGGCTTTTAACCGAGCATACTCTAGAAGAGTATATTTTCTTTGTGGGTCCAAAATCGCACAGTAGTTTTTCCCTATTTGGGTTTCCACGTTAAATCTAGTGTTGAATGTGTTTTGATGTTTCAAGTTTATCAGTTTATGAGTTTGAATGATTTACAATCATAGTTGCATATCAAGTAAGTTCTACAAAGGTTGAATTTGAAGAATATTTTGAATAGTAAGTTTATCTGATTCATCCCCCCCTCTCATCTAACTAACACCACTCTAAAGGTTAAGGAATGGTAAAAGGGGTGCATCTTGAAGGTGATCCAATGATTAGCACTATTTTGTAGCCCAAAGATATAAGGTTTTTAACATTTGCAAAATAGGGAAAACCTTTAGCAGTGATGGTTATGTGCGTTTAGTGAAATGAACTAGCGGCCACCATAAGAAGTAAAGATCGAGTGGATGGTAGAAGATCTGATGGGATGCATTGTTTCTCATGATTAAAATGTGTGAAGTTTACCTTTTGCGAAGCAGCGAAAGGAAGGTAGGGCTCATTTCTAAGCAGAGTGACAGGGTAAGGTAAAGGATGTGCAAGTCTTTCAAAATCCAATGAACATCATTACTTTGCAATGAAAAGGTGCGAGGATTTCAACCTCTACGAAATAGCAAAAGGTGAAACACTTACAAAGTCTTATGATCCGTTGGAGCCATTTTTTGAATTCAATTATGAGTTGATTGCCGAAGCATGCAGCTTTAATGTTCCAATTCAATGCTCAATTGTCGTATTAAGCTTCACATCAACTGAACATTGGTATCACATTGAAGAGTTTTTGCAGAGGATCGGGTGCATAGAATGAATTTATTCAGGCAATTAGTAAGTTTCTGCATCTTGCTTGACAGTCACAATCTGAATTGGTATCACTACATGCTTATTTTCTCAGAAGTTTGTCCAAATTTTAATTGAAATAGTTGTAATTCAAGATGGCACCATGAAGAGAGTTCATAGGGAAAGTGAATTATCAAGAGACAACCATATGAGATGACTTTCTGGAACAATTAACCATGTCCACTAATGTTGCTGCCAAAATAAAAGAGTTAGTGCCTAAAGCCCCCCATCTAAGAATTGGAGATGGTTTGTATGACAAAGGGAACTGGTTGAGGGTTTCATAGATAGGGATATCAAGGTTGGGACTTTTCAAAGTAGGATTTAGCTAGAGACATTGCCCTACTCCAATGAATAGTGTATGGGAGTTAGATCTGGGAAAGCTTATAGTCCCCAAGGTTTTTATGGATGTAGATTTATTAACTCAGATTGCAAACAATTATGACCCTGTAGCTAAATGTGTTAGAAATGTAAATGGGAGAGCCTTGATTGAGATTAATGATGACAAGTTTAGGAAACTATTTAGGCTCAGTGAGGTGTCTAATTATTTATAGCCCATAAACTTTGATACACTTGCACAGGTTTACAATGTGTAGAGAGATCACCTCAGGAGTTGCCCTCTAAAGGATTTTTTTGTCAAAATCGGAGGGCTAACTATTTTAGGCCCTAGTAACATGGAACCTTTCTCTCTAAATTTGTTTACTCTAAGAGCTAGAGGGATGTATTGGTCATTCTGTCAGATTTTTGGGGAAGATGCTGAAACAACCATGCCAACCCACTATATGCTAATGATAGCACAGATTCTGAACCCCTCTCTGACAGTAACATTTGATTATGCACCTTATATAACTGATGCAATCCATGCAGGATTGATAGGGATAAAAAATGGCAAGGTAGACAGACCTTTTGGATGGTACTCCCTTCTCATGCATATGTTTTTATTTAAAGGTGTTGATTACTTTGCTAGTGAAATGGGTCTAGTTAAGGAAAAGGATGGTGAAGAGATGCCTGTACAATTGTGGTGCACCATTTTGTCCTGGGATAGAGAGGATGCCAGCTACCTAATGTTTGACAGATGCTATGCATCTAAGATTAGGATCCTCTTATGCTCGGAGAACCGTAGGATCCCCAAACCTCTTTTAGAATTCCTTAGGCCTAAGGAATTTGCTGAAGGAATCAAGATTGTGCACAACTGGGGTGACATATACTTATACCCTGTCTCTACAATATTCAGAGTTTATGGTTTTAGAGGCACTCCATATTTATTTCCCTATCAAGTCCCATTGAAGATAGGAATTGCAGGGGTCCTAAGGCAAATTGGGGGTGTACAAGAGGCAGAGCTAACAAATAGGGGAAAAGGGACCATTTTCCCAATTGTGACCATGGCTCAATTTGTAAACACCAAGGGTGGTTGGAAACACTTTGATGATTTATTTCAACCATATAAGTTGTCTACTACAGAATCAAGGTTTGTTGACCCTGAAGATTTTTTCAATGGCATGTTCAGGAAGAGAGACATATGTAAAGGCATGCCACATCAATTTTATTTCCCTGAGGATCTGATTAGAAATGAATTCAATTTGGATGAGCAGGAGTTGAGGAAAGAAAAGTGGGTGGCATACAAAAAGGCTCTTGATTTTATTCACTAATTTGATTTTATTCTTTATTTTGAAGACCCAATGCAAAATTTGAAGGAAAAGAGGGAGGCTATAATAAGAAATAATCACGAAAAGGCTAAGTTGGTTCTAGCTAAGCCTGCCTTTGCAAAGGCCATCCCTTTGGGTGACTATGTGATGTATAAGAAGCCAAGGTACAGTGTGTTGGTGTCTATAACAAATGATCCCTGTACTTCAAAAGGGAAGAGAACAATTGAAGATGTCATTGACATCCAAGACTCCCCTAAGAGGCAAAAGGTGGGAAAAGAGGTGCAAATAGGTGAGCCCCTATACTCTACATCTCAATCCCCTATCCATATAGCAGATGAACAAGCAGTGGTTGAGCAATTGTTGCAGTTAGGGAGTCTCGGGGAGATTGCCTACACATATGAGGAAACACAAGACGGGATGTAAGAAGAGCCACCAAATGCTAAGATGAACTTAACTGCTGATGAGTTCAAAGGTAAAGAGCTAGATCCTGTTGTCAAGCAAGCCAGTGAGGAGTTCCTTGCTGATAGTAATTTTGTCACAACAAGGGCCTTCATGCAATTTGTCTAGAAGCAAAACATTGAGCAATTCAAGGCAAGGTGTGAAAAGAGAAAGAATGAGCAACCCCACAAAGATGCAACTTTAGTGGAGGAAGAAGTGAAGCAAGAAATGATGGCAAAATTTAAAGCCATCACTCCTAAAAAGGGGAGGGAAATGGTGTCAAAGGGTTCTAATCCTTCCTAAATGGGACATAGCAGATTCCTTAGTTCTTGAGGAAGTAAGGAAAGAAACAAAGCCCCTAGAAGGGGTTACATTCAATAAGGATAACATTGCTTTGGTTATGTGGTCCCTCAAGAGGGATGAGAATAGGAGGAAGGACACCACAGAATCAAGTTACTTAGGAGTTATGATAGTGAAGAGTGTCCAAGACACAGGAGTGGTGGAAGATGCTAGCACAGTTCTTGAAACTACAAAATTCATTGTGGCAGTGGCTAAAAAGGAAGCTAAGGAGAGAGTTGATCTCTAAGTAAAATTAGAGACAATTTTGAAATCTTACAATGAGGCCAAAGGAGAGATAGCCAACCAAGATAGAATCATTGCTAGATTACAGACTCAATTGGCAAGGCAACAGCAAGGAGGTGAATCCTCTACTCTAATGATTGCATCTTCTCCAGCAAGACCTCCACCCACCAGTCCTATTATCGAATTTCCCCCTTCTCCTATGCCTTCTGGTTTTCAACCAGTTGAAACTTTGCAAGATGATTTAGAGAAGTTGAAATAGGCTCGGATCTTGTTTGCAAATAAATATGAAGAAAAGGTGAGGGCCACAATTTTGAAATTTGTTGATTCAGTTAGAGCCACTATTGTACACATTTATACGACCAGAATTTTGAATATTTTGATTGATTTAATGGAAGATGAGGCCACTTTGGACCCAATTTTGAATAAGAGGACGCCTAGGGAAGTGGAGTTGGAACTTATGTGTTCATCTCATACAAAATCAGAGGCTAATGCCAATATCAAATCCACTTGTGAGTTAATAAAAGAGATGACAGGATTATCAGAAGAAAGCGTAGGTGTGAAGAGAAAAGCCCACTTATATAGAAAATAATATTCTGATCATAAGTATGAGTTATTTCCTGGGGGTTTTGTTGGTCTAAGTCAAATGAAAGAGGAGAAGGCATGGCTGGAAGAGTTGGACTATAATTTGTCTCAGAGGGTAAATGAGGTCATTAATACAGATGACACATCTTTATTTATTAAGACAATTGAGGAGATTGAGAAAGTAAAGTCACATTATGGTTTTCTAGAGACAGAGGTTGGGCAGTTGAGAATCACTTGGAAAAGGCTAAAAGGGATGAAAAATAAGATTATTGGCTTCTCTTGGCCAAGTGATGACGTGTTCCAAGAATGGAAATGTTAGGTCCAACTAGGAAAGCTAATGTATTAAGAGGGAAGGGGTGAATCATGTGAGGCCTCACCTCAACTCAGTTTGACATTCAGTGGATTTTATATTTTAGACTATTATGGATACTTTATTTTGATGCATTTTGAGACTTGGAACTTATATGATTTCAGGATTTGGATAACATTGCTATGATTTGATGATTCACTTACATGCTTTATGAGATAGAACATTACATGATTATTAGATAGAATGATATTGCAATGATAGATGTCGTTATTGAATTTGCAGGACTTTACTCTGAATATAGAACTATGATGTATGTTTAGTTTATGTAAATTGGGATGAAAATTGCTTATGTGAAATTGTTTGATAAAAGATGTATTCAATCTGTGCAGATGAAAATTGTATGCAAGTAATGATGTGTATTGTTATATTATTGAATTATATTATATTTGGATATTTGGAAGTACTAATGTGTAAATTGAGATGCACAGGAAATTTACCATGTGACCATGGAAAATTACGGAGAATCAAACCTAGACTTATGTATGTTTGTAAGCCAGGGTTTGTCTATTTGGAAAGACAACACCCCGTTTGTGTTGTATTTTATTCGTAACAGTATATGCTGCATGAGTGTTAAGTGTTATTTAATTTTATTGTGTAAAAGCCTCAAGAGACAATTTCATGTTTTATTTTTGTAAAAGTGTTTTATTGTGTCAATTGACACGTGTGTATTTAAATTTAAATGTTTTATTTTGTCTCTTGGTGGGAAAGTGTTTAATTATAGTTTTCTTAATAAATTAATGTGTTGTCATTAATACTTTGGGAATATAATATTTGGAGTGGTCAACTTATGTTTGACCCGAAAATAAACTTCAGAGGGGTTTAAAATGGGTTAAATGAACACCTAGGGGTAGTTTAATAGGGTTTCCTAAAGCCCATAAGGTATACCTAGGGGTTAGGGGTAATTTTAGGCAAGTTTCTACTTTATAATGATCTTTTTAACGCTTTAAAAATTGGCTTTTTTGAGTTGAGCGAAAATTGAAAATGGAAGTTAAATCAAATCAAGATTTTTCCTTTTTGAAGGAGAGTCTTTTTGCATTTTGCTTTCTTTCTTTTTTTTGTTTTTTTTAGAATCCTGTGAGAACTCAGAGAGTGAGCTTCTTAAGGAAGATTTTTGGGAATAGTACGGTAATCACCCACTCTCCATTTTTGGAGACAGAAGAAAATTTGGAAAGAAAATAATGTTATGGAATAGAGAAATTGAATAAGGGTAGAAGGAAAAAGATTTGTGGATTGGGCAGCTCTTCATCAGATATCATAATAACCTTTGGGCAGATTAAGGTTGGTTTCAATTATTATTTGTAATGTCTTCTTCTTGTTTATGTCTGGAAGTTGTTTGTATAAGAAATCTGTGTTCTTGAAAGTTATGTTTGAAAATCTCTTGGTATTTTTGCTTTATGAAAATGTTGTGTTTTGGGAGTTTTCTCAAGATCTCTTACTCTTGGGAGAGAAGAGGATCTTGAGGGTGGTAGCAGTGACAGCCCTCGAGTGAGAGACTCTCTTTTGAGAGCGATCACAAGGGATCTTTGTGTGACCCTTGCTGCATGGCCTGTTTGTGCAATGGGGGTCATAAGGAGGGATATAAGGTTTGAATGCCTTTGGGGGGCATAAGGAATAAGGGGCTGAGATTCTTGATATTTTTTATTGTGCCATGAGGTGGCTTCTTGTTTATTTCATACTTGCAGTTCTCCTCAGGGTATTTGGTCCACTACCACCCATTGAAAATGTTCATCACCAAAGTGTGGTGTTGTGAAAGCCAAGTTGGGAATGTGTTTGAAAAGAATTTGTATGCAATGCTTTCTATGTGTTTGCCTGTTTGTTACCCATCTAGGAATTGGTTCTCCGAGATCGGGGGTGGCTACCAGTTAGCCTAGGCTGGGAGGTGACCACTCCGTGGTCATATTTGTGTTTTCTATTATGCAGGAAAATTCAAAGGAAAGAGAATAGGAACCATGAAAGAGATACAGAAGATTGTTATTGAAGATACTTGAATTCAGTTGCAGATGTTTGTTTAAAGTTGTTATAGAAATATGCCTCATTCATAGAAAAGAGAAGCAAGTTGTATTTTGTGAAAGTAGATTTGAAGTTTTATTGTTGTGACTATTCAGGGAAAACATTCTGTAAATTGGAAGAATATCTTAGAGATGTTTTAAAAAAGAAAAGCTTGTTATTTCTACTTCTGGTTTATTTGAAAAAGAAAAGTTAATTTGTGTTGCATGCAAAAGCTTCTTGTATTTTGGAAAGAAATGAAAGCATTGTTTCCATTTAGATTTTACCTATATTTTTACTTGAAGCAAAATAGAATTTTATTTATGCTGAAAGATTTTAAGTATTTTAAATGGAAAAAGTTGTTTTATGTGAATAATTTATTAGAAGAAAAAATCAATGAATTTCTTTATTTCCAGAAAAAAGTATAATGTATCTTTGAATAGTATTCTAAATTGTATTTTAGTTAGCATTGATTTAAAAGCTTATTAATTGTATATATATATATATATGTTTTAGCTTAATGCCTTTCCCTTTTAATTATTTTAGTTTAAAATTTTGCATGGAAATTCGCTTTAAAAAAAAAATACATATATAAATTTATATTGAAATAAATTTCATCTTTTAACTATGATTATAAAAGCTATGTGAATATAAATATATATATATATATAAATAAATAAATATATTTATATATATATATTTTTTATATATTATATTTTTTTTTTTTTTTTAAATTTTAAAAATATGTTTTGGGTCCTCGTGGACTCCACTGTGTGTACACACAGTGGACGGCCGCGCGGCGCCCACTGTGTGCACACACAGTGGAGCCGCTTCCGGCTCCCACTGTGTGGGCACACAGTGGACAGCCACGACCGCCACTGTGTGGCCACACAGTGGAGAGCCGCTAGCGGCGCCCACTGTGTGGGCACACAGTGGTGCCGTGGCGCCCACCGTGCGCTCACACAGTGGCGCGCGGCCAACCCACCTCCATTTCCTCCCGTGACCTGCAATAAAGAAATTCATGGCCGCCTTTGGGGTCTTCGGCCCAGCAAGAAATTTTGACTGTTAAAAAAAAAATTATGGGTTAAACCCTAGCCCGAATGGGGCTAGGGCAATTCGGTTTTAAAAAAAATAAAAATATTAATTAGTTTAGATATTTTATAAGTGAAAAAATTAGAACCCTAATTAGGGTTGGGAAAAAAAATATGGAGTAATATTTAGGAAGTTAAAAATGGCTTTTGAGATAGAGTTAAGATATTTAACATATAAGTAAAATATATATATATATATATATATATATATGTTTCCATATATATATATTGGTATATATATATATATATATGAATTTTGAGCATTTTGAATAAGTAATTAAATTATAAATATATATATATATATGTATATACAAATATGTATATATATATAAATTTATAGATTCCTGATTTTAATTTGGAATAAATTATAAAGAGAAATTTTTTTAAAAAAATTTGATAAGACTGTATAGTCATATTGGAGGATAAATTAAAAATTCCTCTCCGAGTTTCTTTAGCTTGATTGATTTAATAAACCTAAAGACTAGGTAACTCTTGGAGATAGAATTAAACCAGTAGGTTTTTCGCAATTAAAATTAAACAATTTATCGATGCTTAGTTCGTTTCAGAATTGGCTCGAATTTAATAATGGAAGTTTCACTACCGTTTGTTGTGAGAGTGAACTTGTTAATTAATTTAGTATGTTTTAAAAAAAAAATTGTTCCTTTTTTGCCCTAAATTTTGGGCATGACATTTTGGTATCAGAGTAGGGTTTCCACACTAGGAGCCTTACTCACTTACGTTTCGCCTTAGAATATTTTAAATTATTTTGTTAAATTGGAATTTTGAATTTAATTGAATTTAATTCTAAAAGAAATAAATTAATTGTTTTGTCTTATTTCCTCTTAGGATGCCTCCGTTGACGCGATAAGCTCGCAAGCGTAGACGGGGTCCTAGACATGTGCGCATAGCACGCGATGAGGTAGAGAGAGAGGCATCGGTTCCAGAGGAGAACCCAGAAGCACCTCCCGAATAGCCAAATGAACCTAACCGAGACCTCTTAGTAGCCATTCAGAATCTTATTGGCATTGTTCAGGAAAGGATCCCAGTAGAGAACCCTCAGGTTAGGAGTCATGACTCTGGGAGTCATAGATATGTTGATAGAGAACGAAGCAGGAGCCCAACTCTGATTCCTGTAGAGAGTCAGGGTGGAAATGAGCCAGAGTCAGTGCATATGCCAGGACCACCTCCAGTGGTGGAACCAGTTTATTTTGAGAGAGCTCGTCGAGATCCAGGGGATCTCATCAGGGAGGTCATGTGCCTCCAACCACCATCCTTCGGAGGTTCTACAGATGGAGTAGAGGCCAAGGCATGGCTTCTGAGTCTTGAGAGGTGCTTTGCATTGCGTTCTTATGAGAGCAACTTGAAAGCACGTGTTGTAATTCATCTTCTGAGAGGGACAGCCTCCACCTGGTGGAGACAGGAAGAGTTCAAATGCGGATTAGTTCCTGATACACTCACTTGGGAGATATTCACAGAGAGGTTCCGTGAGAGGTACCTATCAGAACACTTCAGGCAGTGTAGTATAGACGAATTTCATGATCTCCAACAAAAAGGCTTGTCAGTAACCCAGTATGAGAGTAAGTTCTTTGAGTTGTTGCCTTATGTAGATTATATAAAGGATGAGAAACTTCTTGTAAACCGTTTCATCAGGGGATTAAAAGCCGGTATAGCCAAGCTTGTTAGGATGTCCGCTCCAGAGAGCCTTCGGGTTGCTGTAGAGAAGGCACTGATTGCTGAGGAAATTCAGGTTAGACCACAGGACAATAGGGATCGGTTTCAGAACTGAAATCCTGCACCTCAGACTTATGGATTCCAGAAACCACATTGGAAAGGGAACAACCAAAATTCTCAGGGGTTCTCCAAACCCCCTCCTCCACAATAGACACCACAAAACCAGAAACAGAAGCCTCCACAGTATCAGCAGGGCTCTAAGCCCAAGCAGTGGCAGACTTAGGGACAGAAACGTGATCAGAGAGCATAGGGGCAGTACACACAGCCGGCGGGGACTTAGCAGTCCTCCAGGGGTGGGTACAGCGGATCCAGTAGATCAGGAGGTCAGGCTTTTTCTAGGCCTCAGGGTGCCCAGTTCCAAGCACGGGGTGCTTGCTTTACTTGTGGAGCCATGGGGCATTTGGCGAGGGATTGCTCGCAGGGACAGGTAGCAGGGAGCCAACGGATGGCCGCTTCAGAGTCGACAGTTGGTGATATGGGCAGGTCCCATAGAATATTTGCAGCAGTTGACAACCGCCAGGCTGATCATCAGGCCACGGTTATCGAATCTTCAGGTATAATCAGAGGTAACAATGTATCTATTTTGTTTGATTCAGGAGCTACTGACTCCTTTATATCTCCATCGATTGTGGAGCGTTGCGGGCTAGTGGCAACTAGGCAGGGTGTCAGTTGGGAAGTGGAATTAGCTTTAGGGGCTAGAGTGTCAGTGGAATCAGAGGTTAAGGCATGTCAGCTACAGATTGGCAAGACCACCACTTTAGTTGACCTTAGAGTGACTCCACTTGGGTCTTACGGAATCGTACTTGGCATGGATTGGCTTTATGCCCACAGAGCTAAGATGGATTGCCGCTTGAAAAAGATCGAGTGTGAGGATGCCATGGTTCGCCCATAGTTATCACTGGGATTTAGAGGCCCGTGTCTCTTCGTGTGATCTCCGCAATGCAGCTTAAGTGGAGCATGTGGAAGGGATGTCAGCTTTTTGCTATCACGATCAGTGACAGAGGGGAAGAGGAGGAAAAAGAAACATCACTGGATGACCATCCTATCCTTAAGGGATATTCAGATGTATTTCCTTCCGAGTTACTAGGAATGCCTCCCCGCAGAGAGATTGACTTTCATATAGACCTAGTACCAGGAGCCGAGCTAGTTTCCAGAGCACCTTATAGAATGACCACAAATGAGTTAAATGAACTTAAAATGCAGCTTGAGGAACTCCTTGAGAAGGGTCATATCCATCCTAGCATATCCCCGTGGGGTGCACCAGTCATCTTCATTAAGAAGAAGGATGGATCTCTACGATTGTGTATGGTTTATTGGCAGCTAAATAAAGTAAACATCAAGAACCGATATCCTTTGCCCAGAATCGATGATTTATTTGACCAGCTTCAGGGTGCCAAAGTCTTTTCCAAAATGGATCTAAAGTCAGGTTACCATCAGTTGAGAATAGTGGAAAGTGATATCCACAAGACCGCATTTCGCACTAGATATGGTCACTATGAGTTTACCGTAGTCCCCTTCGGACTTACGAATGCCCCAGCAGTTTTTATGAGCCTCATGAATGGGGTGTTCCATACCTTTCTGGACCATTTTGTTATTGTGTTCCTCGATGATATACTGATATATTCTCAGAATGAGAAGGAGCATGAGGAGCACCTGAAATAGGTATTGCAGTGTTTGTGGGATAACTAGTTGTTTGGCAGCCTATCAAAGTGTGCTTTCTTTCGATTTGAGGTCAAGTACCTTGGACACATTATTTTCGGTGATGGGATCTTAGTTGACCCATCAAAGATTAGGGCTATTATGGATTGGCCAGCGCCTACCAGTGTGACAGAGGTTAGGAGTTTCATGGGCTTAGCAGGATATTACCGACGTTTTATCGAAGGTTTCTCCAGAGTCGCACACCCTATTACTTCTCTTCAGTGTAAAGGGAAGAAATTTGAGTGGACAGAAAAGTGCGAGAAGGCCTTTTAGGAACTCAAGAAGGCACTTACTAGCGCTCCTATCCTTGTTGTACCAGATCCTTTAGCGGACTTCATGGTTTGTACAGATGCTTCCCTAGAGGGTTTAGGGGCAGTTCTTATGCAGGATGGTAGGGCCATAGCTTTCGAGTCTAGGAAACTTAAGACTCATGAACTTAATTATCCCACTCACGACCTTGAGCTCGCAGCAGTAGTGCATGCACTTGTGAGGTGGAGACACTTCCTTTTAGGACATCACTTCGAGTTGCATTCAGATCATCAGAGTCTTCAATACATCTTCACTCAGCCGAACCTTAATGCACGTCAGAGGAGATGGATGGAGTTTTTGTGCGAATATGATTTTGACGTTCACTACATCAAAGGAAAGGAAAATGTACTTGCAGATGCCTTGAGTAGGAGATGTCACGAGGTTTTCACCATATCCATGGGCACAGACTTGAGAGACCGTATACTTCGGCACTTGTCAAAGGATGGATGGTATGCAGAGGTTTGTCAGGTATTACGTTCTCAAGTTACTCTAGAAGGGAAATATGTGGATTATTCTTTGGAGTCCGATGGACTGTTACGCCACAGAGGGTGCATTTATGTACCTTCCTCCGGAGGGTTGCGAGAGTTCATTGTCACGGAAGCTCATAGAGCTCCTTATGCACCGCATCCCGGGGTTAAGAAGTTGCATGCAGACTTGAGGCAGTTGTATCATTGGCCGGGAATGCGGTAGCTCATTGCTGAGATAGTAGCTCGGTGTCTCGAGTGTCAGAGGGTAAAGGCAGAGCACCGCCATCCAGGTGGGTTGCTTCAGTCTCATGCTATACCACAGTGGAAATGGGATACTATATCCATGGATTTCATCATTGGTCTCCCTATGTCTTCTCATCGCCATGATGCTATCTTGGTGACAGTTGACAAGTTGACCAAAGTAGCTCACTTTTCACTAGTTCGTACTACATTCACGGCTCCAGCAGTAGCACAGGTGTTCTTGCGAGACATTGTTAGGCTTCATGGCATACCCCGCAAGATTATTTCTGATAGAGATTCTCTTTTCACTTCTACCTTTTGGAAGTCATTACAGGCAGCTATGGGCACTAAGCTCAATTTCAGTACAGCCTATCACCCGAAGACAGATGGTCAGACAGAGAGGGTCAATTAGGTGTTAGAGGATATGCTCCATATGTACGTCATGGATCATCAGACCTGGTGGGAAGAGTACCTTCCCTTAGTGGAGTTTGCTTATAACAATGGGCATCACACTTCCTTGGGAATGCCACCCTACCAGGCATTATACGGCAGGCCTTGCAGGACACCCTTGAGTTGGGATCGCATAGAGGACAGAGTTGCCATTGGTCCTGAGTTAGTTCGGGATATGGAGCAGCAGGTGGATTTGATTAGGCAGCGTCTCAGAGAGGCTCAAGATAGACAGAAAAAGTATGCCGATGCAAAGAGGATAGATCGTAGTTACTTGGTTGGAGACAGAGTTTTCTTGAGAGTGCAACCACATAAGAGTCGAATCCATTACGGAAAGGGTTCTAAGCTCGCACCTCACTTTGTAGGACCTTTTGAGATTTTGGAGAGGATAGGCCCAGTTGCCTACCGTTTAGCTTTGCCACCTAGCCTGTCACGCATCCACGATGTGTTTCATGTTTCAGTTTTGAGAAAATATATCTATGATGAGTCTCACCTTTTAGATTGGGATGCCTTGTAGGTGGAGTCAGACGGGCAGCTAGCTTTGGAGCCCATTCGCATTTTGGCACGCCAGACATTGACACTTTGAGGTCGAGAGCTGGACCAGGTTAGGGTCCAGTGGGATTGTTATGATGAGGTTACGGCTTCATGGGAGGACGCAGCACGTATGAGATCAGAGTACCCTCACCTCTTTGATGAACTCCAGGAGGAAGTTCATGCCTAGAGGGGGAGGATGTGAGGCCTCACCTCAACTCAGTTTGACATTCAGTGGATTTTATATTTTAGACTATTATGGATACTTTATTTTGATGCATTTTGAGACTTGGAACTTATATGATTTCAGGATTTGGATAACATTGCTATGATTTGATGATTCACTTACATGCTTTATGAGATAGAACACTACATGATTATTAGATAGAATGATATTGCAATGATAGATGTCGTTATTGAATTTGCAGGACTTTACTCTGAATATAGAACTATGATGTATGTTTAGTTTATGTAAATTGGGATGAAAATTGCTTATGTGAAATTGTTTGATAAAAGATGTATTCAATCTGTGCAGATGAAAATTGTATGCAAGTAATGATGTGTATTGTTATATTATTGAATTATATTATATTTGGATATTTGGAAGTACTAATGTGTAAATTGAGATGCGCAGGAAATTTACCATGTGACCATGGAAAATTACGGAGAATCAAACCTAGACTTATGTATGTTTGTAAGCCAGGGTTTGTCTATTTGGAAAGACAACACCCCGTTTGTGTTGTATTTTATTCGTAACAGTATATGCTGCATGAGTGTTAAGTGTTATTTAATTTTATTGTGTAAAAGCCTCAAGAGACTATTTCATGTTTTATTTTTGTAAAAGTGTTTTATTGTGTCACTTGACACTTGTGTATTTAAATTTAAATGTTTTATTTTGTCTCTTGGTGGGAAAGTGTTTAATTATAGTTTTCTTAATGAATTAATGTGTTGTCATAAATACTTTGGGAATATAATATTTGGAGTGGTCAACTTATGTTTGACCCGAAAATAAACTTCAGAGGGGTTTAAAATGGGTTAAATGAACACCTAGGGGTAGTTTAATAGGGTTTCCTAAAGCCCATAAGGTATACCTAGGGGTTAAGGGTAATTTTAGGCAAGTTTCTACTTTATAATGATCTTTTTAATGCTTTAAAAACTGGCTTTTTTGAGTTGAGCGAAAATTGAAAATGGAAGTTAAATCAAATCAAGATTTTTCCTTTTGGAAGGAGAGTCTTTTTGCATTTTGCTTTCTTTCTTTTTTTTGTTTTTTTTAGAATCCTGTGAGAACTCAGAGAGTGAGCTTCTTAAAGAAGATTTTTGGGAATAGCAGGGTAATCACCCACTCTCCATTTTTGGAGACAGAAGAAAATTTGGAAAGAAAATAATGTTATGGAATAGAGAAATTGAATAAGGGTAGAAGGAAAAAGATTTGTGGATTGGGCAGCTCTTCATCAGATATCATAATAACCTTTGGGCAGATTAAGGTTGGTTTCAATTATTATTTGTAATGTCTTCTTCTTGTTTATGTCTGGAAGTTGTTTATATAAGAAATTTGTGTTCTTGAAAGTTATGTTTGAAAATCTCTTGGTATTTTTGCTTTATGAAAATGTTGTGTTTTGGGAGTTTTCTCAAGATCTCTTACTCTTGGGAGAGAAGAGGATCTTGAGGGTGGTAGCAATGACAGCCCTCGAGTGAGAGACTCTTTTTTGAGAGCGATCACAAGGGATCTTTGTGTGACCCTTGCTGCATGGCCTGTTTGTGCAATGGAGGTCATAAGGAGGGATATAAGGCTAGAATGCCTTTGGGGGGCATAAGGAATAAGGGGCTGAGATTCTTGATATTTTTTATTGTGCCATGAGGTGGCTTCTTGTTTATTTCATACTTGCAGTTCTCCTCAGGGTATTTGGTCCACTACCACCCATTGAAAATGTTCATCACCAAAGTGTGGTGTTGTGAAAGCCAAGTTAGGAATGTGTCTGAAAAGAATTTTTATGCAATTCTTTCTATGTGTTTGCCTATTTGTTACCCGTCTAGGAATTGGTTCTCCGAGCTCGAGGGTGGCTACCAGTTAGCCTAGGCTAGGAGGTGAGCACTCCGTGGTCATATTTGTGTTTTCTATTATGCAAGAAAATTCAGAGGAAAGAGAATAGGAACCATGAAAGAGATACAGAAGATTGTTATTGAAGATACTTGAATTCAGTTGCAGATGTTTGTTTAAAGTTGTTATAGAAATATGCCTCATTCATAGAAAAGAGAAGCAAGTTGTATTTTGTGAAAGTAGATTTGAAGTTTTATTGTTGTGACTATTCAGAGAAAACATTCTGTAAATTGGAAGAATATCTTAGAGATGTTTTAAAAAAGAAAAGCTTGTTATTTCTACTTCTGGTTTATTTGAAAAAGAAAAGTTAATTTGTGTTGCATGCAAAATCTTCTTGTATTTTGGAAAGAAATGAAAGAATTGTTTTCATTTAGATTTTACCTATATTTTTACTTGAGGCAAAATAGAAGTTTATTTATGCTGAAAGATTTTAAGTATTTTAAATGGAAAAAGTTGTTTTATGTGAATAATTTATTAGAAGAAAAAATCAATGAATTTCTTTATTTCCAGAAAAAAGTATAATGTATCTTTGAATAGTATTCTAAATTGTATTTTAGTTAGCATTGATTTAAAATCTTATTAATATATATATATATATATATATATATATATATATATATATATATATATATATATATATATATATATATGTTTTAACTTAATGCCTTTCCCTTTTAATTATTTTAGTTTAAAATTTTGCATGGAAATTCTCTTTAAAAAAAAAATACATATATAAATTTATATTGAAATAAATTTCATCTTTTAACTATGATTATAAAAGTTATGTGAATATAAATATATATATATATATAAATATATTTATATATATATATATATATAAATATATTTATATATATATATATATTTAATATATTATATTTTTAAAAAATAAAAAATTTAAAAAAAATATGTTTTGGGTCCTCGTGGACTCCACTGTGTGTACGCACAGTGGACGGCCGCGCGGCGCCCACTGTGTGCACACACAGTGGAGCCGCTTCCGGCTCCCACTGTGTGGGCACACAGTGGACGGCCACAGCCGCCACTGTGTGGGCACAAAGTGGTGCCGCAGCATCCACTGTGTGCTCACACAGTGGCGCGCGGCCAACCCGCCTCCATTTCCTCCCGTGACCTGCAATAAAGAAATTCATGGCCGCCTTTGGGGTCTTCGGCCCAGCAAGAAATTTTGACTGTTAAAAAAAAAATTATGGGTTAAACCCTAGCCCGAATGGGGCTAGGGTAATTCGATTTAAAAAAAAAAAAATATATTAATTAGTTTAGATATTTTATAAGTGAGAAAATTAGAACCCTAATTAGGGTTGGGAAAAAAAAATATGGAGTAATATTTAGGAAGTTAAAAATGGCTTTTGAGATAGAGTTAAGATATTTAACATATAAGTAAAATATATATATATATATACATATATATATATGTTTCCATATATATATATGGGTATATATATATATATGGGTATATATATATATATATGAATTTTGAGCATTTTGAATAAGTAATTAAATTATAAATATATATATATATGTATATACAAATATGTATATATATATATAAATTTATAGATTCCTGATTTTAATTTGGAATAAATTATAAAGAGAAATTTAAAAAAAAAAAATTGATAAGACTGTATAGTCATATTGGAGGATAAATTAAAAATTCCTCTCCGAGTTTCTTTAGCTTGATTGATTTAATAAACCTAAAAACTAGGTAACTCTTGGAGATAGAATTAAACCAGTAGGTTTTCCGCAATTAAAATTAAACAATTTATCGATGCTTAGTTCGTTTCAGAATTGGCTCGAATTTAATAATGGAAGTTTCACTAACGTTTGTCGCGAGAGTGAACTTGTTAATTAATTTAGTATGTTTTAAAAAAAAATTTGTTCCGTTTTTGCCCTAAATTTTGGGCATGACAAATCAATACTCCAAAAAGTTTTCTTCAAAAACAATCTTACTGATAAATATAAACTGTGTATAGCTGATCTCATAATATATAATACTAAAGCATAATCATAGAAATAACATTCATACACATTTCACTCCATAACTCAAATATTTTGGTTACGCAAAAACTCTTTGTTAGAGAGAAGAACTGCGGTGGGGATGGCACCCACAACTTCACTGCTGCAATAATAAAGGTTGCTCAGTTAGAGCTACATGTTTAGCTATTTCTGATAGCTTACCCTATTAGGAGTATCAAGATCTTTAGATCTACCTTGCTAAAGGATTTTACAACACTTTTACAAAATGTTGTACCTGGTTAAAGGCTTTACAATTTATAGACTTTGTTAGAGTCTTTTACCCTATTAAAGGTTTCTATTACAACTCAAATAGTTCAATCAAAAATCTTTACAAATATCTACAACTTTACTTCTGAAATGTTATAGCAGACTCTATGTGCTCAATATGAAATTACCTTGCTCATAGCATCCCTCAGTAATTGATAAATCAACTCGGTGACCTCATCTATATACTCTGTCTCTTAACTATTTTCTGAGAAACCTTCTTGGTGACCTCTGAATATCTCTATCGCTCTTCACACCTTATCTTCTCTCATGATTTTCATTTTCAAATCATCAATCTTCAATCTTCCCTCTCTCGTAATAGATACTCAAATCACTATGTATATATAGATCTCTGAGACGATGATCTTGTTCATACATCGATCATACAAATATGTTTTATTGAATGAATAAACATAGAAATTATTTCATTGGATAAACTTCCTCAAAATCATACAAAATCTTCGAGTGCAATTCCCTATGTAATAACAATTCCCTATTCTTGAATCTTGTAACACATTTCCACATATGTGTCCAAGTTCATTGAATCCGGTAACACATTTCCACTCGGTTCAGATTAACTCGGTATACCTTCTTTGCTACGCGGTAGACATAGGAACTTTACTTAGTAGGCAGCTTGGTATCTCTCATCTCAGTGACTAGCCTTTCTTCTGTAACCGATAGCCTTGGTACTTACCGACTGAATATTTCGGTAGTAATAATCGACTAGAGTATATAGGATGAATTTGGACATAAAACTAATGACAACTTAGTAAATAGTAACAATCTCCCCTTTTGACATTAGTTTGGTATGTTTGAGAAAACTCCTTTTAAAGTCATAACACAAAATTTATATACTTACAAAATTTGATTGAAATGATAGTATATACATTTGTTCTAATACATACGTCAAATACATACTCCCCTTATCAATTTGATGTACATAACTTGATTTACATGATCCTGATGTTCCATGCTCCCCCTGTCAATGTCATCTGTACACTCGGTAGATAGTATAAACTCTATAAACTCAGATACTCTATATACTCGGTACACTCCCCCTTTTTGACAAACATCAAAACTAGTTACCATTAGGTGGAGGCAATCGGTCAAAAATATATTTATACTTAGTACGAGCGTCGGTGAGAGCATTGATAAGTGCATCCTTGACACTTTCCATTAAATAATTTTGAGTTTTAATATCAGCTGACAGTGAAATCAAACCATCTAAAGTGCTTCCCTCTGGTTGAGTGGATAATTGTGTAGCTCGGTTGATCTGCTCTTGAACGGATGATAAATGGAGAATAAATAATGTTTGAAGAGTCATAATATACATCCTTATTTTGTGCTCTTCATTCTGAAGTTCTAACTACTAAGCCATAAGAGTTTGTAGCTTTGTATAAAAATTCTGAATAGAGTTTGGCTTGGTAGTCAGTTTATTTGAGAGATCGGTAATCTCTTTTTCAATGACTTCGGTCTTATGCTTGATATCTTTAATAAAGAATAAAAATGTACATAACTTCTAGAATAAATAAATAATGTGCTTGAGTTGAGGGGATAAATCAGCAATGAATCCAACAAGCTTGACTTTACCTATAGCAATTGCCTTCTACACTTCTTCAATCATCTTGGTAGTTAGCTCTTTGTCTTTTAATTTTCTAAGGTATTCTGATGCATCTACTCCTGATGCTTCTAATTGAGTGAGCAGTTCATCCAGTTGCATATGGATGGCAGCATCTTTATTTACAGTAGCTTCAGGTAGCATGTCTATCAATAATGCTTTAACCTTCTGAAGTACTCCGTTTTTCTTCTAAATAGCTATTTGTTTTTCCTGTTCTACTTTGGCTTTACAAAGCTCTCCGAATTCAATAAGTGCTTGCCCTTTTAGTTTTCAAATGTCAACATTTGGCAACACAATAGGCTTTGACAGATCTATCTTGAAATTGTGCTTCTTTTCTTTCTTCTCATTTGATGATGATGCCTTCACCGGTTGAATAAGTACAATGGCTTTGGAGGCTTGATCTTCCTTGGTATGTTCCTCAGTGGGAGAAACAGTTTTGTTAGTTTCTAAAGCCTCTATTGTATCCTTCGGTGTTTCCTTGCTTGGGGTCTTAGTGGCAATAGTTTCAGTGCTTGTAGGAGCTTGATAAGTTTTCTCACCTAGGGCTTGAGAGGTAGATTCACCTTGTGTATCCTTTTGATCCTCTTTACCTTGTTCGGTCTCCTAAGGTTTCTTAGTTGTCACTTGTTGAGTTACCGAAGGATAGAACTTAACTTGTTCCAAAACTGATTCACTTGATACCAGTTTGGCATAGGTATTTCCTTCTATCATCTCATCTTCTTTTGCCTTAGTGTCCATGACATCCTCATCTTTTTGAATAGTTGAAGCAGGATCTTGCTCGATGATGTTAACTATTTCCACTTCACCTTGAGTCTCTTCAGTTTGAATTCTGAAAATTTCTTGCCATTTTTCTTTAGTTTCCTTCTCTACTTCAAGATAAAGACCATTCATCATTTTCAAGGCCCTTTGCTTGACTTGAAAATTTATTTGGTAGTTTTTCAAATGTTTTCTTATATCATCTACTGACATGTCTGGAAAGAGATGTACCAAAACTCTTTCTCTTACCTGTTTCTTTGAGTCCATAGCATATTTCCATATGTTGTCAATATGAGAGTACAATGCTTTTGGAAGAAAATTAGTTAATTCCAATGGAACTACTCGGAATTTGAGAAGTGTACACACTACTGACTCCTCTATTTGCCTCTTTTCTTCTTTTGTTCAGGAGTCATATTTTACATACCTAAATGATCCAAATCCTCCATATTGTTTCAATTTTGTACAAAAATTGTCAACACTGTGTACATCTTCCTTTGTGCTTTTAACAATCTGAAATTTATTTGGATCTTCAGATTCAGTGTCACTTGACTTCTTATTCAAAATGAGTCTTCTAGTCGACTTTCTATAAGTCTTTGTAACTTTAGGCAATTCAACATTTTTCTGCCTCTTACCGGGTGACACTGTAGATGATCTAGTGTTAGGTCACATAACTGGTGGAGTTGGTGATACCTTAGTTGTATCCTATTTCTTTCTTTCCAAAATTTTTCCCTTTGGCAACTTGGTGCTCAGTGTAATTGTTGCTTCTTCAGCTTCAGATTCTTCCTCAATTGAAAGTTGATCATCTTTCCTACCTGCTGGCTTAGTAGGTGTGGAGGTAGAACCTTCTCCAAATTTCTCAGTTAAATCTTTGATCATTTTAGTGGCTTTCCTGGTAGCCTTTGGTACCACAATACTCATTCTTACTTTTTCTTTTACCTCTTCATAGGTACCATACCTAATCTCGATTGAGTGCCTTGGAAGTGCCAACAAGGCATCTATCTATTGTTGAGTAATATCAACATCAATCTCATAACCCATAGGTGGTAAAGATTGAATCCTATGTTCTACTACATTGATATAACAATAGTCAGTGTCCACTTTAAAACATATAGCATCCTTATATTTTACCACTAACTGAGCTAGGATCTTGTACCTGTTATGCATTTTTCCCTAAAATTTATTAAAGTAACCATCCATTATCTCATTGAAGTTATCACCTAGCTGATTAATAAAGTCATTTATTTAATGGGTGATTGGTCGGTGTAATTCTCAAATGATGTTACCGACTAAAGGAAAGAATTTCTAAAAATAGAAGAACATACACACTAAGAGTGACCCAAACTTTAGTGTGTTAGCAGTGTTGTTCTTCTTAGGTTTCCTTATTGTGTTGAGATTTTCAAAAAGGTTCTTCAACAATACTTCACATAAATCTACTTTCGTACCCTTTTTCACAATTTTATAGGCCAAATCCACAGCTGCACACGGTACACTATTTTCTCTTGCTGATTGAAAGAAACAATAACCAATGACTCTAATTGTGAACTTTAGCTCTGTATCTATTAAATTATTCAACTTAAGACCTCTGCAATCAAACTCAACTCCAGTTAAAGTTATCAATTCCTTCTGTGAAATCATTTTTTGTGCTCGGACATGGTCGAATATAGGGTATCTGCGTATTATGTGAATAATCTCCTTGGTGATTTTGAACGGTTTCTCTTCTAACCACATAAAGTCATCATGTACTCTACTCAAGACAAATTTGACCCATTGGGGTTTCAAAACTCGAGGATAGGTTAGGCCTTCGATCAATCCCTTAACTTTAATATGCTCATACTTACTATCCAGGATTCCATCGGTGCATAATTCATCATACATGACCTTAATTTCGGTATGACCTAGCTCTTCCACACGACACTTAGTATAAAATCTAACATCTTCAACCAATAGAACCCTATTCAGAATATGAGAAAGTGCAGTTTTCACATTGGGTTCAGATGCCACTTTGGGAGGTAAGGAATACTTTAGTGAGGGATTCTCAATAGTCTCAACTACAATAGGTTTCTACATCTTGGGAGCCATTTTAAACTTGGTTTTCTACTAATGAAAAAGCTTAGGGTTTCAACTAACTAGAAAATGCTTTTGACTTAGTAAATATAATGCAAATATTCACAACTGATATTGATCGGTTAACTTGCTTGAAAATACGCTTAAGATTGTTGGAAAATACCTTGAAATAGCTCTGGAAATATTTGATCACCTTTGATTCTCTTAGCTCTACTCTTTGAAAACTGGTAAGTGTAAAATGACCACACAAACAACTTTAAATACACCCTTTTACCTTATCGAGCTTCATACAATTAGGAAAGATAAGCATTAAATGCACTCGGTTCCACTAAACCAATTATCTTCCTTCTATGTTTTTACCAACTAGACAGGTTTCCTGCACTTACCGACTTCTCTGGTACTTCAAATAGACTAGATAGTATTTAAAAAAAATGTTATTGCATCTTAGGTATGCAGATTTTGGAATTGTGTACATAATTAAATAGGAACTGTTTGGATCTAACCTTGAGAAAATGTAGTCCCTTCATACCTTCAATGATTAAGTAGAAGTGGATGCATCTAACTCAGTAGGTAAGGTGCTTTCTTCATTATTTGACCCTTTTTCCTTCTTTTTCCAAATTTTCTGTAATTTGCTTCTTATTTCCTCAGTATCTTCTCTAGGTTGATATCTGCAATCTTTAGCCAAGTGTCCAACTTTGTGACAATAAAAACATGCCATTCTAGGATTTCTCCATGATCTCTGATTGTTCATTCCAAACCTTATCATACAATTTGCACTTATATGTCCATATCTTCCACAACATTCACACCATATCCTTGTATTGTAATCCCATGGTACTGCAGTATATTGTCGGTTAAGATCTGTGTGAGTTCGTTAGCTTCTATTATTTGCTCAGTATGAAGACCACATATAGTTTTTCTGCTTAAACCAACACTTCTCAGTATTGTGTCCATATCTATTGTAGTTTTTGCAAAACCCCTTGAATTTTGCCTTCTGATAATTGCTAACAGACTTTTTCTTACATTGATTAGATGTATGACCATACTTATTGCAATTATGACAATAACCATCAGACCTAGTGACATTTAGTTGCTTACCTTTTCTTATTCGGCACATGTTGGTAGTATGTCCTTGTTTTCCACAATAATTACAAATAGGCTTCCTATCTTTCAACTTATCTTTATTTCTAGCCTTCTTTGATGATTCTCCTTTCTCGGTAGTGTTGATTCCTTTGTCGGTAGAGTTATTTCTTTTGTAACCGAGTCCGACAGATTTGTTGGGTGACCTTATGTTTAGTTGCTCATCCAACACTCTTGATGCTTCATAACTTTTCTTCAGTGTTTCTTTTGACTTCTTTTATTCTTCAAGTTCATCGGTTAGTCTCGATAATTCAAGTTTCAATGCTTGATTCTCATTTTCTTTTAGATTTTTTTCATGATGTGCATAACCCAATTGATCAGACATATTACGCTGAATTCCAGTCATCCTTGTGATTTCATCATTCTTTTCAGACACCAATGCTTCTAGTTGTTTTTTTTCTCTTTCTATATCTCTTATGTTATCTTCAGTTGTTCTCAATGCATCAAGATTTTCAGTCATCTATGTGCTAAAATACTCATGTTCCCTTTTCATTGCTTTTAGCTGATCATTCAGTGCTTTGTCCTTTTCTTTCAATTGTACAATCATTTCTTTAGATTCTTCTGATATGTTGTTCTCAGATGATGTCTCAATTTGTTCCACCAACTCTTGTGAGTCCTGTAAATCATCAGACAATATTCTTCTGACTTTCAGTGATTTTTGCATTTGTCTCTGCATGTCTGCAATCACTTGATTAGCATGATCCAATTCTTCTTGGAGATTCACAATTATGCGTGATTGTTTATAGCCTTCCATTGCTAGGATCTTTCTCTTTAGGCTGTAAAACCCTTTTCCAAGAGTAGAGCTCTGATACCAATTGTTAAGTCCAACTAGGAAAGCTAATGTACTGAGAGGGGAGGGGTGAATCAGTACTCCAAAAACTTTTCTTCAAAAACAATCTTACTGATAAACATAAACTGTGTATAGCTGATCTCATAATATATGATGCTAAAGCATAATCATAGAAATAACATTCATACACATTTCACTCCATAACTCAAATATTTTGGTTATGCAGAAACTCTTTGTTAGAGAAAAAAACTGCAATGGGGATGGCACCCACAACTTCACTACTGCAATAATAAAGGTTGCTCGGTTAGAGCTACATGTTTAGCTATTTCTGATAGCTTACCCTATTAGGAGTATCAAGATCTTTAGATCTACCTTGCTAAAGGATTTTACAAACACTTTTACAAAATGTTGTACCTCGTTAAAGGCTTTACAATTTATAGACTTTGTTAGAGTCTTTTACCCTGTTAAAGGTTTCTATTACAACTCAAATAGTTCAATCAAAAATCTTTACAAATATCTACAACTTTACATCTAAAATGTTATAGCAAACTCTATGTGCTCAATATGAAATTACCTTGCTCATAGCATCCCTCGGTAATTGATAAATCAACTCGGTGACCTCTTCTGTATACTCTGTCCCTTAACTATTTTTTGAAAAACCTTCTCAGTGACCTCTGAATATCTCTGTCATTCTTCACACCTTATCTTCTCTCATTATTTTTATTTTCAAATCATCAATCTTCAATCTTCCCTCTCTCATAATAGATACTCAAATCACTCTGTATATATAGATCTCTGAGATGTTGATCTTGTTCATACATCAATCATACAAACATGTTTTATCGAATGAATAAACATAGAAATTATTTCATTGGATAAACTACCTCAAAATTATACAAAATCTTCGAGTGCAATTCCCTATGTAATAATGGTTCCCTATTCTCAAATCTTGTAACACATTTCCACATATGTGTCCAGGTTCATTGAATCCGGTAACACGTTTCCACTCAGTTCAGATTAACTCGATATACCTTCTTTGCTGCTCGGTAGACATAGGAACTTTACTCGGTAGGCAGCTCGGTATCTCACATCTCGGTGACTAGCCTTTCTTCTGTAACCAACAACCTTAGTACTTACTAACTGAATATTTTGGTAGTAATAACTGACTAGAGTATATAGGATGAATTTGGACATAAAACTAATGACAACTTAGTAAATAGTAACAGGAAAAACAAATATCCAGTACAAGAAGAAGAAGTCCAAGAATAGTTAGAAGATGTTGTAGTGGAGCAACGAACTGAAAAGGTCGATGGGATTGAAAAGGACTTGTAACTTCTTTTTGAAGAAATTTGTAGTTGTAAAAAACTATTCCTAGGGAAGTCCAAAGCTTGTTTTGCATCCATATTGTTATAAATGGATAGCAGGACTTAGGGATAGATGATCACAAGAATTTTGTAAAGATACTCTGCTGAAATTTATCTAGGGTTTTTCTGATTCTTTCAGAAATTACCTTTGGTCATGTAAGATTTTCAAAAATGAATATGAATATATAGATCAATGCTTTTCAAGCCTAAATCTTTGTTGTCTTCTTGTGTGCATTCATTATTTTACTAGATTGTTTTAAATAATCCAAGGTTATTTGATTGAATAGGGATTGTAAGGCAATCTTGCAGATATGTTTTAGGTTTTCCTGTTTAGGAAAGGAATCAAATACACGTGAAGTATCTTTGCTAGTGAATAAATTGTTTGTTGCTTAGAATTTGATAAATTGTTTTCAGTTTAAAGAGAAAGAAATTATATATGTCAGGCATGTATAGGGTTGATGAAAGCCGAGGTGATGAAATGTATGAAAATGGTCAAGTTTGGAATTCCTGTTTGATTTAGGTGATTGTGTGGCCTGGATAAGGGACTGATATCAGTGGTGGAATTCTTTTTATCTTTCTTGGGATCAAAACTAAAGATAAACACATATTTTCTTTTAATGTTTTCAAGTATTATTGAAGGTGATGAGGTTCATAGGTTTTTAGCATTGGTTTAATGTGGATCTCCATTTAAAAGTGTGAAATTATTCATAAAAGGTATACCCACTTGAACTAAGGATAAGTTCAAAGTGTAGAAGGTTTTGCTAAAACCTTGTTATATGTTATTCTGAAATTCTATTCTCTTATTGTCCCCTTCTTATGCAAATAGAGTTATCAAATTTTATGACAAAGAGGATTCTTGGGAGGAAAATCAGAATTTGAGAACAACACTATGGTTGGTGGAGTGCTATATCTTACATAGACTAGACTGAACATTATGCATGTTGTGTGCATGGCTAGTACATAAGTTGATCCGAAAGAGAGTCATGTTACTGTTGTTATGAGGATATTCAAATACTTGAAGGGAACTATGGAATATGGATTATGATATCCTAGGAATGATGATTTTATGCTATGTGCCTGCACTGGTGTTGATTGGGTTGGTGATGTTGATGAACAGAAGAGCACTACCGGTGGAGAATTATTTTTGGGTAAGCATTTGGTTTCATGGGCTAGCAAGAAACAAGATTCAATCTCCTTATCTACTGCTAAAAATAAGTACATTGTTACCACTAATAATTGCACTCAGGTAGTTTGGATGAAGAAAATGATGAAGGATATCAGAATTATTCATGATGAGCATACTATTATATATTGTGATAATTCCAATGCTATCAACATGTCAAATAATCCAGTGCAACATTAAAATAATAAATATATTTCAGTCAGATATCATTACTTGAGAGAGCAAGTCAGTGAAGAGAAGGTGAAGCTTGAGTATGTATCTACAAAGGAACAAATAATTGATATTTTCCCTAAACCTTTATCTGCAAATACATTTGTCTATCTAAGAGAGAAGTTAGGGGTATCCACCCATCCTGGTGAGAAAAATGCATTAAGTTGCATCAATCTTGTGGATTTCAGAGCTTTATCCTTTTATCTAGATTGTTGAGTTGGTGTTGCTCCTCTGCTAGAGTAGTCTGTTGTGTTTGTGAAAGTGGATTAAGAACCTGTATCTGCAAGACACAACCCTTCAATCAAGTCATTACATGCATGGTTAATCAGATATCAATGAATAGTAAACCATGACAAATCGACCCATTGCCTTCTAAAAGAAGCGAATATAAGATTGCTCTCAGATTATTTAGCAATACCAGTGACCAGACAACATCAAGATGAAGGATTTTATCTATATGATCATGATGAATGCTAGATGGATGCAATATTGATCTAACAAGAGTTAAGCAATATTAAGCTAAATGATTTAATCAATACGAAATAATAAATATGCAATATATCTCAATGAACCTAGAGCAAAAATAGTATAATAACAATATATTCTCCAGCCTCCTTTGAATGAGAGATGAGCCTGAATTTATAGAAATTCATTCAATTTCATTCAATTTTCAATTTCAGTCAATTTTAAGATTTAATTGTTTTAATTGCTTTCTTTGAGATTATCTATCAATTTTTAATTTGGTTTTTTCAAGATTATCTCCAATTGATTTCTTTTTTCAAATTTTTAATTCTTTCTTGGCAATTAATTCCTTTTTTGATTTATTTAATTAAATATGCTAGGATATTTAATAAAATCAATAAGATAATTGTTTAAAATAAATTACTTGGAATGATTTAATTAATTAAATAAATATTAAATAAATATTTAATTAATATTGGTTGATTAATTTGCCATGTGACATTTGATAATTGAAGGATTAATCGTGTGCTCAAGATTTATTTAATTGCCTTTGGTTAGGACCTTGGTGATGTTGTCGAGATTAGACCTTGGTGATGTTGTCGAGATTAGGGGCTCATGGTTTAGATGACCATTTTTAGAGTATTACATTTTCCCCTCTTTGAATTAATGTGCGAGCAGCACGTTGATTCAAAGAAAATTTTATGTCTAGGAGATACCAGTTCTAAACTTGATTGATCATGAACTAGATGAAAGCAAGGTGTTTAGCTTGATTCGAAGTGACAAAGCTGAGTGAAGTCTAGTTAAAGCGATACCATTCCCGAACTTGATTGAACTAGGAATGATAGAAAACAAAAGATACCGAACTTGAACTTGATTGATCAAGAAGAGGATCTTACTGATCTAGACACAATGAGTGATGATTAAAATTGATCTTGAACTATTAGGGTTTCAAGCAGATCCGAAGCAAAAATGAACTAACAATTATATGCAGATTTAAATACAAAAGATAAAGAAATAAAAAATAGGACACAAATAACACAGATATTTAACGTGGTTCACCCAGAATGGGTTACGTCCACCATACACAGCCGTCCAATCTTTCTTATTATCCAGCAAAAATAGTACATCAACCTTACAATGCCTTAAGCATCCCAGCCGCTTATAACATGCATTTTTAGGGCAACGAACAAAGTCGGCCTTTTTTAGGGTTTTATTACAATGTCGGTTTTCATCAACAAAAAATGGCAAAAAAATTTTCTCGGGGGCTGCCGCCCCCAAACCCCTGCCCAGGGCCTGGCCCGACCCCGGACCCCGGTGAGGATACGCGGTGAGTGTATAGTACTTTGCTGATCAGTCACCACATTTCAACAATCTCTGACTTGGAGACTGATCAGGCTCCACACCGAACAATCTCCCACTTGGAGACTGATACTAGACGACACCACTATACATGCAACATCCGCTGGATAAATCACTAGGACTTGACTGGTATAAATTCCACAATTATTAATCAAGAAGACCAACAGAAACTGATGAAGAAATCAGCTTCTCCTATGGAACTGCCTTTGTGAACATATCAGCAAGATTCTCACTAGTGTGAATCTTCTCAAGCGGTAACTGACCCTCCTCCAAAATAGTCCGGATGAAGTGGTACCTGAGCTGAATGTGCTTTGTCCTTGAATGAAAAGCAGAGTTCTTCACAAGATGAATGGAACTCTGGCTATCAATATATAATGGGCTATCCTCTTGTGTCTAACCCAATTCCTTCAGAAAACATTGCAACCAAATCATCTCTTTGTTGGCTTCTATAGCAGCATACTCAGCCTCAGTGGTTGAAAGTGCAACAACCTTTTGCAGCCTAGAAATCCAACTGACTGCAGTTCCCCCTATAGTAAAAACATACCCTGTAGTACTCCTCCGTGAATCAATATCACCCGCCTGATCAGAGTCAACAAATCCACTTAGAGCAGCATTAGATCCTTTGAAACATAATGCCTTCGTAGTAGTTCCTTTCAAATATCGAAGAATCCATTTCACGGCATTCCAATGTTCCATACCCGGATTACTCATAAACCTGCTCACAACTCCCACTGCATGTGCAATATCTGGCCTTGTGCATACCATTGCATACATTAGACTACCAATAGCTGATGAATACGGGATGTTAGACATTTTATTAACCTCTTCCTGTGCCTTTGGACACATCTCCTTAGTCAATTTGAAATGACTAGCCAAAGGTGTACTAACTGCTTTTGCATCCTGCATGTTAAATCTTTTCAACACCACCTTTATATACTCACTTTGGGACAAATTTAAGGTTCTATTTTTCCTGTCCCGTGTAATCCTCATACCAAGAATTTGCTTAGCTACACCCAAATCCTTCATAGCAAATGACCTGGCTAATTTCTGTTTAAGATCTTTTATATGTTGCATGTTAGACCCAGCAACAAGCATGTCATCAACATAAAGCAACAGGATAATATAACTGCCATTATCAAATCTCTTAAAGTATACACAATGATCAAAATGACATCTATGATAACCGTGTTCAGCCATGAAACTATCAAATTTTAAATACCATTGTTTGGGTGCTTGCTTTAGGCCATACAGACTTTTCTTCAACCTGCACACCAAGTTCTCCTTACCTTTGACCTCATATCCCTGTGGTTGCAACATGTAAATTTCATCCTCCAAATCTCCATGGAGAAAAGCTGTTTGGACATCTAATTGTTCAATATGTAAATCATCTGCAGCCACAAGACTAAGTACAGTTCTAATTGAAGTCATTTTTATAACTGGAGAAAATATTTCATCATAATCTATACCCTTTTTCTGTGCAAAACCTTTTACCACAAGTCTGGCCTTATATCTTTTCTGACCTCCTTCCTCCTCCTTCAGTTGATAAACCCATTTGTTAGGCAAGGCTCTTTTTTCTGCAGGTAAAGGAACTAAGTCCCAAGTCTTATTTTTCATCAGGGAGTCCATCTCCTCTTTCATGCCTAGCTGCCACTATTGTTTGGCATCCACCTACATTGCTTCTTCATATTCTTCTGGTTCACCAGAATCTGTTAATAAAATAGAATACAAAGAAGGAGAAAATCTTTCAGGGGGTCTACTTATCCTCGTAGAACGTCTAACACTTGCAGGAGTTTGTGGGACAATCTGTTGTTGCTGAGCATCAGGTACTTGTGGCATTTCATTTTCAAGAATCTCATCCAACACCACATATTCTTGTTTGTCCTGTTCATCCTTCTTTTCCTCCATCTGTTCTTTATACATAACCTTCTCATTGAATATAACATCTCTACTTCTAATTATTTTCTTATTTTCAAAATCCCATAACCGATAGCCATATTCATCTATCCCATATCCAATGAAGGTACATTTCTGAGATTTAGCATCAAGCTTGGTTCTGTTTTCTTTATCAATATGGACAAAAGCTTCGCAACCAAAAGTTTTTAGAAAAGAATAATTTACCTTTTTACCAGTCCATGCCTCCTCTGGAATACCACCATCCAAAGGGGTTGAAGGTCCTCTATTTATCAAATAGACAACAGTATGTACAGCATCTGCCCAAAAATGTAAGGGCAATCCAGCATGCAATCTCATACTCCTCGTACGTTCCATGATGGTCCTATTCATTCTCTCTGACACACCATTTTCCTGTGGAGTTCCTGGAACTGTCTTCTTCTTTCGAATCCCATTTAAGGAATAGTAATCTTCAAATGCTTTGCTGCAATACTCACCTCCATTATCCGATCTGAGACACTTCAACTTTTTTCCTGTCTCATTCTCAACCAAACCTTTCCATTTCTTAAAAGTTTCAAAAACATCTGATTTTTGTTTTAGGAAATATACCCATGTTTTTCTAGTTGAGTCATCAATAAAAATAGCATAGTAACAAGAGCCACCAAGAGATGATACCTGAGCCGGTCCCCATACATCTGAATGTACAAGCTCTAACTTCTCACTCTTCTTCTCTTTCCCAACCTTGAGAAATCTGACTCTTTTCTGTTTACCATAAACACAGTTTTCACAGAACTCTAAATCAATCTTCTTTAGTCCTGGCAATAGATTTTTGGAGTGAAGGATTTACATCCCTTTCTCACTCATGTGCCCAAGCCTATGGTGCCACATTATTGAATCTATTCTTGCAACATTTATTGTTGTTGTCCCTGCAGTAACTTTATCTGTAGCAGCTAAGGTAGAGTAAGTGTTACCAGTACACAGATATAATGTGCCTACCTTTGCACCTTTAGCTACTATTAATGATCCTTTAGTGACCTTCCACATATTGTCTGAGAAGGTAACTATGCAACCTTCACTACCTAGTTGCCCTGCAGAAATTAAATTTCTTCTTAAATTAGGAACATGTCTTACCTCCTGCAGAAACCAGTCATTACCATTCTACAACTTGATCTTTATCTTTCCTTTTCCAACAATTTGACAGGGCTCATCATCACCCAAATATACCTGTCCAAAATCACCTTGAACATAATCTAGAAAATATTTTCTATGCGGTGTAGCATGAAATGAAGCCCCATAATCTATTACCCAGGAATCATTAACATTATCCAAACATAAGATTAAAGCATCTTGTAAAGTATTACTTGCAATATTAGCTTCCTTACTGTCATTTTCATTTTTGTCTCCTTCTTTGTTTTTCCGAGACCAACAGTCTTTCTTTAGATGACCAGGCTTTCCGCAGTACCAGCAATCTTTCTTTCCTCTAGATTGAAAGCGTCCTTTCTTTGACTTCCCTCGTGACTTCTCATTCCCAGGGCCTTTTCCTCTTTCCTTTGATCTTCCTCTGTTCTCCACATTCAAAACACTACCTGATGATGTTGGAGTCTCACCTGTGCTTTTCCTTCGCATTTCCTCACTTAGGATAACACCAACAATATCATCAAATACCAAAGTATTTTTACCAGAGACAGAGTTACTTACAGCCATAACCAAGCTATTCCAGCTTTCTGGCAAAGAACATAAAATCAAGAGAGCCCTAACCTCTTCTAAAAAGGTAATTTTTACCGAAAACAATTGACTGGTAATTGTATTAAATTCATTTAAGTGCTCCACTACAGATCCTCCCTCACTCATTTTCAAATTAAACAAACGCTTCATAAGAAATACCTTATTTGAAGCCGAGGGTTTCTCATACAGCTCAGCCAATGTTGCCATCAAATCTACAGTCGTTTTTGCTTCTGTTATATTGAATGCTACAGATGACACAAGGCACAATCGAATGGATCCCAGTGCCTTTCTATCTAAAATGTCCCACTCTTCATCTGATATTGTGGTTGGTTTCTTTGCCTTTCCTTCCAATGGCCGCCACAAATCCTTTTGATACAGGTAATCCTCCATCTGCATTTTCCATAACTGATAATTCTGGCCATTAAACTTTTCGACCTTGAATTTGGAATCCTCCATTGCTCCCACTCAAATCTGAAAGTCTTGCCAATTTATAGAAAACC
The DNA here is from genome assembly GCF_030272615.1 of Cryptomeria japonica. Classification (NCBI taxonomy): domain Eukaryota; kingdom Viridiplantae; phylum Streptophyta; class Pinopsida; order Cupressales; family Cupressaceae; genus Cryptomeria; species Cryptomeria japonica. The sequence goes on from NC_081411.1 coordinate 836,694,396, forward strand.
TCGCTCTGATACCAATTGTTAGGGTTTCAAGCAGATCCAAAGCAAAAATGAACTAACAATTATATGCAGATTTAAATACAAAAGATAAAGAAATAAAAAACAGGACACAAATAACACAGATATTTAACGTGTTTCACCAAGAATGGGTTACGTCCACCATACACAGCCGTCCAATCTTTCTTATTATCCAGCAAAAATAGTACATCAACCTTACAATGCCTTAAGCATCCCAGCCACTTATAACATGCGTTTTTAGGGCAACGAACAAAGTCGGCCTTTTTTAGGGTTTTATTACAATGTCGGTTTTCATCAACAAAAACGGCAAAAAAAATTTCTCGGGGGCTGCCGCCCCCGGACCCCTGCCCGAGGCCCAGCCCGGCCCCGACGAGGATACGTGCTGAGTGTATAGTACTTTGCTGATCAGTTGCCACATTTCAACAAGAGATACCGAACTTGATTCAAAGAAAATTTTATGTCTAGGAGATACCAGTTCTAAACTTGATTGATCACGAACTAGATGAAAGCAAGGTGTTTAGCCTGATTCAAAGTGACAAAGTTGAATGAAGTTTAGTTAAAGCGATACCATTCCTGAACTTGATTGAACTAGGAACGATAGAAAACAAAAGATACCAAACTTGAACTTGATTGATCAAGAAGAGGATCTTACTGATCTAGACACAGTGAGTGATGATTAAAATTGATCTTGAACTTGATTGATCAAGATATGATGAGGATAAATTGTTCCGCTTGATCAAGAAATGATGAAACTAAACACCTACTTAGATTTAGTGTGATCAAAGAAACTCTTTAAACCCTTGATTGAGTTTAAATGAATAATCAACTTGATGAAAAGCGATGAAACTGATTAACGTTAAGAGATTGATTCAGATAAAAGACAAATAGCAGCTTGATATGAAGCGATGAGGTCTTATTTGATTGATTTTATTTAGTTGAAAAATATTTTTTTGGTCGACTTTTGATGAAGATTTGAAAATTTTCTTAACATTGAAGAATGTGAGGTCATAAGGTCACGAGTATGCCCCCTCGGGAGCGAAATCAAAAAATGGCGAGGGTTGTGATTATAAGCAATTGCTTTAGCGATGATAAGTTGTTTTGAGCACAAATTGATTCAGAGGAATTTGTGAAAATTTTGCGTTGATTCATAAGAAATTGAGCGCAAAGTTGAGCTGTAGAAATTAAATTGAGATTCAGCATTGATTTACGAGAAAATGAGCACAATTGAAGAAAGAATGAGCTTTTGATGAAAAGTGCTAAGTGGTCCAAATTTTGAAATTGACTAGCAAAATGATCTCGAATTTGGATTTCGATCCCGAAAATGGACTCAGGATGGTCAAATTAGCTAAGGGTACAATTTTCATGTCCATCGGAGCAAGTTGAAAAATTAAGTTTTTGGCTATATATGGGACAAAAGAGTCATTTTCAATTCATTTTAACCCTCCAAGTTTGAAAATTCAAAAAAGCCTTCTACAAAGAAAATGGTGGTCCCTACTCATCAACATCGATTCGAGTACCAGAGGAGACATAATTGACCCCAAAAATATGAGCCAGTGGTAAGTGATCAATCTTAAGCTTGTTTGTGTTTCCAAATTTGAATTTTTTTGTTCAATTTTCAAGTTTTCTGCATGATTGAAGTTGGGCATCACATTTTATCGTGCGAGATAGGGTCCTATCTCATATGAGAAACTGGTGTTTAAGGCCATTAGTCTAGTCATTCTAGGGCCACCCATGTGTCTTACGATAGGTCTATAAAAAGACCATTTTGTCATGTGGGGTCTAAAAGTTCGTCGTTTGAGCTTGTTTTGTCATACTAGAGCAATTCCTAGCTCGTACGAGATGTTGTTGATCTGTATTTTGTCATTTGAGAGATAGTGAGCATTTTTGAAGGTGTAAACGTGAAATTTTGATTTTGAATGTTTTCTGATGCTTCGTTGTTGGGTTTTTTTGTAGGTTTGATTACCTCTTGTGTTGTTTAGATGTGTGTATCCTCCTACCATTGCATTAGTATGACATTTATCTGAGGTTGAGCAGGCTCATATTGACTTGTGTGAATTGACTCATCTATTGGGATTACCTAAATCCATGTGAATCACGGAATGTTCATGGCATTGGTAGAGCGGTTTCATTCAGAGCATAATATGTTTCATCTACCGGTGGGGGAGTTGACGATCACTCCTAAGGATGTATACAGGATCCTCCATATCCCTTTTGCTAGGGATAAGGTGGATTATGATTCAAGGCACCTTCCAGGATAGCAGGCAGTCAGGCATGTCTCTAGTGATCCTGACATTTTGACGTGGTCCATCAGTTGGGATATTCTTATGAGCAGGTATAGTGAGGAGTATCCTCTGGCATGTGTCCTAGTAGGATTCATAGGTTGTTTTCTTATGCCAGACAGAGGGCATTAGGGTTTCCAGTGCGAATGGGGCCAGATGTTAGAGAGGTTGATAGAGACCCCTCAGAGACTTGGTTGGGGCTCTTGTTTATTGGCCCACATGTATCGAGAGATGCATGAGATCATATACAGAGATGGGTGGAGCATGGCCACTGAGGTATATATTTTGTAGGTATGGGCTTGGGAGCACGTTCCCATTTGTTAGCCAATAGTAGCTGATAGCAAAGAGCTTGGGCAACTGATCATTAATAGGTATGTTGGATATATTATGCAGCCCCATCTAGGAAAGACAAATTTTTGGAGACAAGAAGCTCGATGACCTGATAGCCGTCGTATGGAGACCTTACAGAGGTTTGGTGCCATGGGATGACTGGCAGCTAGTTTGCAGGAACCTGTTTGTTACACACCCACTGATCGGGAGGTCATAGACCATTGTGGAGTGATTTGTCATTTCTCGAGGGATGAGGCAGTATGGCCGGCCTTAGGGGATCTCGCAGGAGTACATAGCTTATGCGCGATATGTAGATGAGGAGAGACAGGGATGGTCTTTGCGATCATCATATGCTTTGACGATGCAAGAGCTGAAAGGTTTTACACCGCCTGAGGTGGGATTACTTAGATGATGTAGTAGATGCGGGGGTATTTCCCTAGTATAGAGATCATTTTCAGTAGCATCCATTCCCATGATTTACAGATCCAGGTGAGCAGGCTCCTCGTATTGAGGATGTTGAGGATGATGCCCCCGCACCAGTATAGGGACAGGGACAAGGCCATAGGCAAGGTCATAGGCAAGGTCACAGGTAGTGAAAGGCATAGAGAGCTGAGGCTCCACGATGGACAAGTGGTGATCCTGGTGCTAGCACCAGCAGGTTGCCGACTGAGGGTGGACAACAGAGGGGTGAGGGTGGATCCCTATAAGGAGTGAATGTGAGATTGGGTAAGACTGAGGAGGAGCAAGCAACTCTAAGATAGGTCCAGCAATAGAGGGATGAGAAGGGTGGAGGTGGAGGTGGAGGTGGAAGTGAGGAGCCTACGAGACAGCAAGGGATAGATGCTAGACAATCAATGAGGGCACGCCTTGTAGAGCTACAGTCACAGTTGATAGTGGCTTAGACTCAGTTTGCGGAGCAAGACCGACAACTAGCTGAGGTGAGGACCGAGCGTGATCGCTAGATTGTAGCACTAAGAGCAAAGATAGAGCCCCTGTGACAGGAGGTCCTTCACCAGACTAGTAGGGTAGCATATAGTGTTGCAGTTCCTATTGCTCAGTAGGTGATACCCTACTCACAGTATATGGCACGATCAAAGGGAGTGCAGGCACCTTGTCAGGATCCTGATCATCAAGCTCCTCCTCCTCCACCAGGTGATGATGGAGAGGGTGCTAGCTAGATTATTTTTTTGTTGCAGCTCCGATATTTTTTGTAGACACACCCATTTTTTGTAACCTATATGTTTCTTGCTCCAATGGGAGTTTGTATATGTCATTTGACATCATTATGTACCTTAGACTAGATATATATACGAGATCTGATTGGACTTCATCGTACTTGTGTTGATTCATTTATGAGATGCTTTCTATATGCTTTATTCTACATGTATGCATTTCTTTTCAGTATGAGTGGATGAATGCAAATGAATATGGATGTCTATTTTTGTTTCTTTTCATATGCAATTAAATGATGATGTAAATGAGTAACTAGAATGAGTAATGCAATTTTTCTTCATTTTTCTATGCAATAAGATGGATGTAAATGAGTAATAGTGAATGTATGAATCTATATAAAATGCTCATGTATGCAACTAACATCTCAAAACACAAGTACTCGATCGGAGAAATGATGAAAAGAGACCACTTAGCGAAGAAATGATGAAGCTCCAACTCTCATTTAGAAGATAAAGAGATCATTGTTATTATCCTGAAATCACTCTAGATTCACAAAATGCAAAATGAAATGCAAAATGAGATGCAACCTAAACCTAGTCACTGGACTTTAAACAACTTAATTTTCATCATTGAGCATTTTACAATTATAGCAAGCATAATAGAGTTCCTTGCTTTTCTTGTGCAATATTAATTATCTTGTCCACAATGACCCTTTTTTCGTTCATATCCTTGGACAAGTTACACATGGACCCGGATTGCACAATAAAGAAATTCCCTCAAAACAGACAAAGAAATGATATGGACCTCCCTATAGCATTCAAATAAGTGGAGTCGAGGTATGTGAGGCGATTTCACCTTGATGTGAAGGCTCTTATCACAGACACTCAACTAATTTAGATGATTCTAGATCATTTGGATCATTCCTTCAAGAAAAAAACAAAAAAAAGATATTATGCCCCCAATCCTTACTCCTCTTAGTCAAGATAGACTTTCTCAAGTTACTCAGAGGGATAATAATTGAAAACCAATATAAAAGACAACACACAAATAAAATTTTCATTCATAGCTCAAATTGTTTAGTGATTGTTTTCCATTAAGTTGTTTTGCTTGTTAACTCAGTGATAAAACTCTTCAATAGTCAAGAGACAAGTAACTGACTCGGAGTGGATGACCAGGTTTCACAAACGTAAGGTTGACTTGGTTGATATCGCTTAGGACATGTAATGTGCTTGGTTGATTACCTAAGACTGGGACATTGATCAGTTTCAAGCCATGAGGGTTCCAACAAACCAGGATGTCACAAAAAGTGATTGAAATATGTACAAGTAAAAGCAAAGATGCATGAAAGCAGGAATGCCAACATTGCATTGATAGATGGAGCGCTTGAGTACAAGAGGCACCTGTTTACTAGGTTTTCACCTGCTTGGCAGAGATTCTTTTTTTTTTTTTTTACCAAGGTGTCTGTTTGCCAGGTTGTCACCAAGGCATTTTCTGATTTTTAGGATTTCTTCAAGATGTTTTCTGATTTATTTGGATTTCTTCGGAACTTTTTCTGGTTTTTAGGATTTCTTCAGGACTTTTTCTAATTTTTAGGATTTTTTTCAGGACTTTTTCGCTGTATAAGTTGTTGGAGCAAAGAATATTTAGGTGAAGAATTTATTTAGATGGATGGTGTTGATTGTTTCATGGAGTTGTTCTCCTTCTGATGTTGAGAGTTGATAGGCACCAAAGCCAAAAGTTGCAGTAATGATATAGGGACCTAGCCAGTTGGGTTCAAACTTCCCTTTGTTGTCTCAAAACTATTGATTTTTAGGATTTTCTCTCAGGACTAGGTCACCAACATGAAATTCTCGATGTCGAACATTCTTGTTATATCCTCTAGACATTCTCTTTTGATATACTCTGAGATGATCAAATGCCACTCGTCGATGCTCATCCAGCAATTTGAGCTCTTGTAATCTAGATATTCTATATTCTTCATCAGTAATAAGACCTTGCAAGGAAACTCTTAGAGATGGTATTTCCACTTCAATAGGTAATACTGCTTCGGACCCATACACCAGAGAAAAAGGTGTAGCCCCAATAGGTGTTCTGATACTTGTTCTATAAGCCCACAGTGCACGATTGAGCTACAGATGCCAATCCTTCCCAGATTTGTTCACTGTTTTGTGCAAGATAGTCAGTAGGTTTTTGTTAGATGCCTCTGCTTGTCCATTACCTTGAGGGTAATGTACTGAGGACTAGTGTTGTTGGATTTTAAACTTCTCACAGAGTTCATCTAGATCTTTTTTCTTGAACTATCCTCCATTGTCAGTTATAATAGATGAAGGTATTGTTGGCATTTTTGTTGTTTATGTTGTGATTGTCATTGATGGACACATACTTGTATTGAGATCCCCTTTATATGTATGAGCTCAAGCTCAACCGGTATTTGTTCCAAATGGTATGTTGTATTCTAGTCTTTAGACTAGTGGTGATTTTGCAGAATGTGTTTCCCGGTCTGAAGTGGCATGTTGACCCCAAGCGGTTCATAGATCCCAAGTGGTATGAGGGAGTAAAGCGGCACAACACATTCTTACCAGTCTTCATTTTTATCAAACCAGCAACCAGTATTTTGTATGAACCGGTAATACTTTGTGATGAGTTACCAATCCACCGATTGTTTGACAGTGCTGACACATTGACAGTGCTTTTTGTGTCGTGTTAGTGAGTATGTCTAGATGCATTGAACCTAGGAAATCCTAATGTAATCTTATTGGACTGACATGAAATCATATTCCTTTGAAAGGACATCATGTCTAGGGTTTTAAGTTGTTGTTGAAAGGGTTAATGTCATGCTAGGGTTTAAGGTGGAAGTTGAGAACGATCTTATTTGAGAAGATCAAGTTGTAACTGTGAGAGAGAGAGAGAGAAGACTGAAGTAATGATGGAATGCATTAGCTATGAGCAATACTAGATCTAACCAAGTAGTTTGTGCTATTAGATAGATCAAACACTTGTTGTTTACTCACATCTTTGACAAGTTTGTAGCCCTTAACCGGGTAGGCCTCAAAGCCTTTGTAAAATCCTCGAACAAGGTGGTTCACACATGTGAATCTAAAATCCTCTAATAAGGTAGTCTTTAATTGGACTTATCTCCTAACAGAGATTGAGATTCCTAATAGGATTTGTTCTGGTGAAGAACATTGTAAGACCTTAACGGATCTAGTTTCTATTTTGCAGATAGTGACTTGTGAGTTCCATCTCACTGTGGTTTTTTCCAGTTGGGTTTCCACATCAAATATCTCATGTTATGGTTGTATTTCTTTTGTGGGTGAATGCTTTATTCACATTTTGGTTTGCATGTGTGGTAACCAGTCTGACTTTTAGACTGCTTTACCAGTTTATCTTTAGACTGTGTAAGTGTATTAGTGCAATGATTTTTGGCATACTAATTCACCCCCCCCCTCTTAGTATTCATTAGGTATACCATACTTGCAGATGATATAATTAAGAATAAAGAGAGCTACTTGTTTACTGGTTGCCTTGATGAGCGGAACTACTTCTACCCACTTAGTGAAGTACTTAGTGGTAGTGATAATAAATTTGTGTCTGTTAGATGATGGAAGATATATTTGGCCAATTAGATCAAATGCCCACTGTTGGAAGGGCCAATGTGTCACAAAGGGTATGAGATCCCTTGTTGGAGCATGTATAAGGTGCCCATGCAACTGACACTTTTCATAGGTTTTAGCAAATCTAATAGCTTCTTTTTCCATTTCCAGCCAGTAGTAGCCATCTCTTAGTAGTTTTCATGCTAAAGTTAGATCGTTCGAATGGGATCCACAAACACCTTCATGAACCTCGAATAATCCGCATTGGGACTCCTCAGTTTCTAGACATCTAAGAAAAGTATTGTCTAAACCTTGCCTGAATAGTGTTAGGCCCAATATGGAAAGCTAATGTACTGTGAGGGGAAGGGTGAATAAGTACTTCAAAACTTTTCTTCAACAATAACTTTACTGTTATCCATAAACCAAATAGTGCAGTAACATAATATAAAGCTAAAACAAGTAGATAACAATCATACATGATTCACCCCTTAGCACATATATTTTGGTTACGTAGAAACTCTTGGTTAGAGAGAAAAACTGTAGTGGGGATGGCACCCACAACTTCACTACTGCAATAATAAAGGTTGCTCGGTTAGAGCTACATGTTTAGCTATTTCTGATAGCTTACCCTATTAGGAGTATCAAGATCTATTAGATCTACCTTGCTAATGGATTTTACAACACTTAATCTAAATGATGCACCTGGTTAAAGGCTTTACAATTTATAGACTTGATTAGAGTCTTTTACCCTATTAAAGGTTTCTCTTACAACTTCAAAATATTACAATAAATCATTACAAATATCTGCAACTTTACATCTAGAATGTTATAGCAGATTCTATGTGTTTAGAATAAGATTACCTTGCTTATAGCATACCTCAGTAACCCATATAGTAACTCAGTAAACCCTTTCGTTTAATATGTTCTTTGACTGTTCTCTGAAATCCTTCTCGATGACCTCTGTGTCTCTGTAACAGTCATAACACTTAGTGCTTTCACATGTCTTGCTTCATATATTTCTATATCTTCCTTTCTGTCATGCTACATGCATATATCTGATCTTAATCCATGTTGTATAAATAGATCTCTTATGTCGGTGATCCATTCATTGCGTTGATCTTACAAACATGATTTATCGAATGAATAACCATGCAAAATATTTCATTGGTTAGATGACCTCAAAATCATACACAATCTTTAAGTGCAATTTCCAATGTGATAATGGTTAGATGTTCCTTGATCTTGTAACACATTTCCATATGTATGTCCAGGTTCAATGAATCTGGTAACACATTTCACTCAGTGTTTATCAACTCGGTGTTTCATCTTTACTGCTCAGTAGACATGGAATGATACTCGGTAGATAGCTCAGTGCATACTAGGCTCTATGACTACTTTCTTCTATAATCGACTGGACTGTGCATACCAACTGAATATTTCGGTACAGATAACCGACTAGAGTATATAGAATAACTTTGAACATAAAACTAATGGCAACTTGATAAGTAGTAACAATCTCCCATTTTGACATTAGTTGAGATGTTTGACAAAAACTACTTTCAAAGTTATAACTCAATAATCTATATACTTGCAAAATTTGACTACTAACAGTATATACAATAGTCAATAAAATAATATATCCAGATGTACTCCCCTTATCGATATATTGTACAAAACTTTGATTTTGCGTGCTCGGTGATCAATGTTCTGAGTGCACTTATTCTTTGCTTACTATTCTGTTCACTGCTCGGTTCACTACTCTTGGGTACTTTGCTTACTCTGCTCGGTATATTCCCCCTGTATACTACACTCCTATTGTTTGATATTATACTTTGATGCTTTGAATACTATATCACTCCCCTTTTTTGACAAACATCAAAATTTAGTTACTATTCGGTGGTGGCAACTAGTCAAAAATGGTTTTGTACTTTGTCTGTGCTTCGGTGAGAGTGACAAACAGGGCATCCTTTACACTATCTGTTAAAGAATTATGTGCTTGAATATCAGCCAATAATGATATTAAGCCGTCTAGACTGCTTCCCTCTTGTGTAGTAGATAAGTATGTGGCTCGGTTGATTTGTTCTTGGATAGATGAAAGATGAGGAAGGAACAATGTCTGAAGTGTCATTATGTCCATCCTGATCTTGTGTTCTTCATTTCTTAGGTCCAATTAGTCAGCCATGAGCTGTTGTAACTTTGTATAGAAATTCTAAATTGAATTGGGCTCTGTGGTCAAATTATTGGAGAGATCGGTGATTTCTTTCTCAATTGCTTTTGTTTTATTTTTTATGTCTTTAATGAATAAAGAAAATGTGAGGCTTGATGACCTCAGTAGGTTGCTCAGTAGAGGCAACACTTTGGTCGATTTCTTTAGCCTCTTTAGTGTCATTTGGTGTCTCAGTACTTGGTGTCTCAGTTGCAGCATTTTTAGTGCTAGAAGGATCCTGAGATGTCTGTTCTTGAGTAGTACCTTCTCTTGTTGTAGACTTGTGACCTTCGGTGCCTGTATCCGTATCCTGAGGGGTTTCGGTTGAGATTGGTTGATTGATTGATGGATAAAGTTGAACTTGTTCCAAGACTGATTCACTAGATACAAGTTTTGCATATGCATTGCCTTCTATCATTTCCTATTCCAGTGCCTCTGTATCAATGATATCTTCATCTATTTGAATGGTGTCAGCAGGGTCTTGCTCAGTAACATCAGGATCTTGCTCGGTGACATCAACTATTTCAACTTCATCTTGCTCACTGACATCCTTGTTTCTAAAGATTTCCTGCCACTTTTCTTTTGTCTCATTTTCCACTTCAATATACAGCCCATTCATCAATTTTAAGGCTTTTTGTTTGACGAGGAACTTTGTGTGGTAGGTTGTCAGATGTTCTTTTATTTCGGCTACCAACATGTCAGGAAAGAGATGTATTAGACTTCTTTCTCTGATCTATTTCTTCGAGTCCAAGGCATATTGCCACCTACTATCAATATGTGCATATAATTCTTTTAGGAGAGAATTAGAGACTTCTAATGGGACTAATCAAAATTTCAAAAGTGTGCAGATGACAGCATCTTCAATTTGTCTCTATTCATCTTCATTTCTAGATTCATACTTAACATATCTAAATCCTCCAAATCCACCATATTCTTTTAGATTAGCACAAAAATTTTCAACATTATGTACATTTTCCTTCTTGATCTTGACAATTTGAAATTTGCTTGCATCCTTAGATTTGGTGTCACTAGACTCTTTTGCCAAAATGAGTCTTCGAGTAGATTTCTTGTAAGTTTTTGTTACCTTGGGAATAGTAACACTCTTTGTTTTCTTACTCAGTGAAGCTGCAGATGCTCTTGTGTTAGGTCACTTTGTTGGAGGAGTCGGTGAGGCCTTTGATGTGTCCTGTTTCTTTCTGTACAACACTTTTCCCTTAGGCAATTCGGTGCTCAGTGTTATAGCTGCCTCTTGGGCTTCAGATTCCTCTTTGGTAATGGCTATAGTGCCTTTGATAGGTGTGGAGGAAGAATTTTCTCAGAATTTCTCTGATAATGCCTTTATCATCTTTGTTGCCTTTCTTGTAGCTTTGGGTACTACAATGCTCATTTTTACCTTTTCCTTCACTTCTTTGTAGGTTCCATACCTCAGCTCGCTAGCATGCCTTGGCAATGTGAGAAATGCATCAATTTGTTGTTGTGTGATGTCAAAATCAATCTCGTAACCCATAGGTGACAAAGATTGAGTTCTTGGTTCCACAACATTCATATAACAGTAATCAGTGTCTACTTCAAAACATATGTCATCTTTGTATATTTCCACTAGCTTGGGTGGAATCCGGTACCTGTTATGCATTTTCTCTTGAAATTTACTGAAGTAATCATCCATAATATCATTAAAATTATCACCTAACTTCTTAATGAAGTCATTGATCTGATGGGTGATTGGCCAGTGTAGTTCCCAAACAACTTAACCGACTGATGGAAAGAATTTTTCAAAATAGAAAAACATGCATACAAGTAGTGATCCAAACTATAGTGTATTAGCCAAGTTGTTCTTCTTTGGCTTCCTAATGGTGTTCAAATTCTCAAACAGGTTTTTCAGCCACACCTCACATAGATCAATTTTTATTCCCTTTTTCACAATTTTGTATGCTAGGTCTACTACTGCACAGGGTACACTATTTTCCCTTGCCGATTGGAAGAAACAGTAACCTAATACTCTAATGGAAAATTTTAGTTCTACATCAGTGACATTATTCAATTTCAATCCTCTACAATCTAATTCTACTCCGGTTAAAATGATTAATTCCTTCTATGATATCATCTTTTGGGCTCGGGCATGATCATAAATAGGGTAGCCGGTAATCAGATGAATGATTTCCTTAGTAATCTTAAATGGTTTCTCTTCTATCCACATGAAATCATCGTGAACTTTGCTCAGAACAAACTTGACCCACTGGGGTTTGAACACACGGGGATAGGTTAGGGCTTTAGTTAATCCCTTGATCTTAATATGCTCATACTTGCTATTCAATTTACCATTGGTGCACAATTCATCATAGGTGTCTTTGATTTCAACATGACCGAGTTCTTCAACATGACATTTGGTGAAGAATCTCACATCCTTGACTAATAACACTCTATCTGGGATGAGTGAAAATGTGGTTTTGTCATCTGGTTCAGATGCAACTTTGGGAGTTAACGAGTATTTTAGTGAGGTCTTTTCTACATTCTAAAAATGATGGGATCTTGGATCTTAGGTGCCATTTGTAGATTTTAGATAAAAACTAACAAAAGATCCTTAGGGTTTGAGGATTTTCAAATGGTAGATGCTTCACACTTAACAGATAATAATAACTTGATAAGATCAGTAAACCAGCTTAATAATACATTGAGATTGATGTAAATACCTTGAATTTTTCTTTGTAGAAGGTTCGATCGCCTTAGATTCGCTTTTCTCTACTCTCTCAAAAACTTGGTAAGTGAAAATGATCGTGTAAATGCTTTAAGTACATAATATACATTATCGGGCTTCGTGCGGGTTAGGTCAAAAACATTAAATGCACTCGGTTCAACTAGACTTTCTTTTTTTTGCTTAAACCGAGTAACCAAACTTCCTTCATTTACTGACTTGATAGGTTTCCTGTATTCATCGACTGACATGTTTCCTGTATAGTGCTCCAAAAGACTTTGATAGAATTTCAAACTTTCTAATACATCTTTAACTATGCAGATTTTGACTTAAGTACATAATAAAATAGGAACTGTTAAGATTTAATCTTGAGAGAATGCAGTCCCTTCATACCTTTACCGATTAATTTGGAATAGGTGCACCTAACTTGGTAGGTAAGGTGCTTTCTTCATTTGACACAATTTCCTTCTTTTTCCAAATCATCTGTAATTTGTCTTTTATTTCTTCAGTGTTTTTTCTAGGTTGATCTCTGCAATCTCCAGACAAGTGTCCAACTTTGTGACAATGAAAACATGCCATACTAGGATTTCTCCATGATCTTTGGTTGTTCATCCCAAACCTTATTAAGTAGTTGGCACTTATATGTTTGTATCTTCCACAACATTCACACCATATCCTTGTATTATAATCCCATGGTACTGCAGAATATTGTCGGTAAGGATCTGTGTGAGCTCGGTAACCTCTAGCATTTGCTTGGTGTGCAGACCACATATAGTTCTTTTGCTTAAGCCAACACTTCTTGGTACTATGTCCATATCTATTGCAATTTTTACAAAACCCTTTGAATTTTGCCTTCTAATAATTGTTAACAGACTTTGTCCTACATTGATTAGATGTGTGACTATATTTATTTCAATTGTAACAATAACCATTGCTTGCCTTTTCTGATTTGGCACATGTTGGCAGTGTGACCTTGATTTCCATGGTAGCTGCAAATAGGCTTCTTTCTTTTGATGTTCTTCTTGATTCCATCTTGCTTTGATGATTCTCCTCTCTCGGTAGTATGGATTCCCTTCTCGATAGAGTCTTTTCCTTTGTAACCGAGTCCTACATCTTTGTTGGGTCATCTTGTATTCAGTTACTCATCCAACATCTTTGATGCTTCATAACTCTTCTTCAGTGTTTCTTTGGATTTCTTCTCTATTCAAGTTCATTGGTCAACCTTGATACTTCAAGTTTCAATGCTTGATTCTCATCATCTTTCAAATTTGCTTCATGATGTGCATAACCTAGTTGATCTGATAGGTTTTGTTGAATTCCAGTCATCCTTGTGATTTCATCATCCTTATCAGATACTAAGACTTCAAGTTGTTGTTTCTCTCTTTCTAGATCTCTTACTTTATCCTCAATTGTCCTCAATGCATCAAGATTTTCAGTCATCTGTGTGCTGAAATATTCATGTTCTCTTTTCATTGCTTTTAGTTGATCAGTCAGTGCTTTTTTCTTTTCTTTCAATACTCCAATCATTTCTTCAGTCTCTTCAGATATACTGTTCTCAGATGATGTCTCAATTTGTTCCACTAACTCTTGAGAGTCCTGCAAATCATCAGATAATCTTCTTCTCACTTTTAGAGATATTTACATTTGCCTTTTTATGTCTGCAATCACTTGATTAGCATGATCCAGCTCTTCTTGCAGATACACAATCCTCTGAGATTGTTTATAGTCTCCCATTGATGAGATCTTTCTCTTTAGGCAGTTAAACCCTTTTCCAAGATTGAAGCTCTGATACCAATTGTTAGGCCCAATATGGAAAGCTAATGTACTCAGAGGGGAAGGGTGAATCAGTACTTCAAAACTTTTCTTCAACAATAACTTTACTATTATGCATAAACCAAATAGTGCAGTAACATAATATAAAGCTAAAACAAATAGATAACAATCATACATGATTCACTCCATAACACATATATTCTGGTTACGCAGAAACTCTTGGTTAGAGAGAAAAACTGTGGTGGGGATGGCACCCACAACTTCACTACTGCAATAATAAAGGTTGCTTAGTTAGAGTTACATGTTTAGCTATTTCTGATAGCTTACCCTATTAGGAGTATCAAGATCTGTTAGATCTACCTTGCTAATGGATTTTACAACACTTAATCTAAATTTTGCACCTAGTTAAAGGCTTTACAATTTATAGACTTGATTAGAGTCTTTTACCTTGTTAAAGGTTTCTCTTACAACTTCAAAATATTACAATAAATCATTACAAATATCTGCAACTTTACATCTGGAATGTTATAGCAGATTCTATGTGCTTAGAATAAGATTACCTTGCTTATAGCATACCTCAATAACCCATATAGTAGCTTGGTAAACCCTTCTATTTACTCCATTCTTTGACTATTCTCTAAAATCCTTCTCGGTGACCTCTATGTCTCTATAATAGTCATAACACTTAGTGCTTTCACATGTCTTGCTTCATATATTTCTATATCTTCCTTTCTGTCATGCTACATGCATATATCTGATCTTAATCCATGTTGTATAAATAGATCTCTTATGTTGGTGATCCATTCATTGCTTCGATCTTACAAACATGATTTATTGAATAAATAACCATGCAAAATATTTCATTGGTTAGATGACCTCAAAATCATACACAATCTTTAAGTGCAATTTCCAATGTGATAACGGTTAGATGTTCCTTGATCTTGTAACACGTTTCCATATGTATGTCTAGGTTCAATGAATCTGGTAACACGTTTCACTCAATGTATATCAACTCAGTGTGTCATCTTTGCTGCTCGGTAGACATGGAATGATACTCGGTAGATAGCTTGGTGCATACTAGGCTATGTGACTACTTTCTTCTATAACCGACTGGACTGTACATACCGACTAAATATTTCGGTAGAGATAACTGACTAGAGTATATAGAATAACTTTGAACATAAAACTAATGGAAACTTGGTAAGTAGTAACAAATAGGTCATCAGCAATGATGACATACTATGACATATTTCGGATTAGGTTACGTTTTTCATTTCGGGAAAGATTGGCAGGGACAACTTGGTCACGTGGGTAAGAGTAAATGTGGCTATAACGAGATGAGTCATGTCCAATAATAGAACAGACTACCTAGGACTCGAGAGAATCATAGGTAGGGTAATGTAACTCTTCCACCAGGAATTCAAAGCAAAAATTAGACTCCTGTAGCTATGGTATAGATGCCAAAGTAGCCATTGCATCTGCTGCTCTATTTGTTGTTCTAGGGATCTGCTGAAATGATACGGGGGTAAAATATTTATTGAGATCATCCACCATTCTCTTGTAAGGCATCAGTTTCTCATCTCTTGTCTGATATAGATCATTGATTTGGTTGATAATGAGTTGAGAATCTCCATAGATGTGTAATTCAACAATCTTCCACTCGATGGCCAACTTGATCCCATTTACCAAAGCTTCATATTCTACAATGTTGTTTGTGCAAGGGAAGAGAATCTTATAATCTTTCGGAATTGAGTATTTCTAAGGAGTAATAAAAAGTATTCCGGCACCAAAACCATGTTGAGTGAAAGACCCATCAAAGAACATCTTCCATGATTGTTTGGTAAGGTGCATGATTGATTCATCTGGGAATTCTATATGCAGAGGTTGATCGTTTGCAAGTGGAGCTTCAGCAAGTTGGTCTGCAATAACCTGTCCTTTTATGGTTGTACATTCCACATATTCAATGTCAAATTCTATAAGGACCATGACCCATTTGGCCAGTCTTCCTGTAAGCGTTGCTTTACTGAGAAGATACTTGAGTGGATCGATCTTGGCTACCAGCTTAATAGAGTGTGCCAACATATAGTGCCTTAATTTTTGTGATGCAAAGACCAAAGAAAAGCATGCTTTCTCCATTATAGTATAATTCATTTCATACGACACCAAAGTTCTGTTGATGTAATAGATAGCTCGTTCTTTTTTATTGTCATCCGGTTGTGCCAAAAGTGCCCCCAATGAAGTATTTGTAGCTAATATGTATAGGATCAGTGGCTTACCTTGAATCAGTGGCATTAATATGGGTGGATTAGAAAGATATTCTTTGATTTATTGTAAATTTTGTTCACAATCTTTATCCCAGTTGTATTGAATCCCTTTCCTTAATACCTTCATAAAGGGTTGAGCTTTGTCTGCTAGCTGAGATATGAAACACCTTATTGACTGAAGGTGGCCTTGTAAACTTCTCATCTGACTGATATTCTTGGGTGGAGGCATTTCCATTATAGCTTGGATCTTTTCAAGGTCAACCTCAATTCCTTTTCTTGATATTATGTACCCAAGCAATTTTCCTGATGTTACTCCAAATGCACATTTTTTTGGATTTAAGTAGAGCTTGAATCTTTCCATTCTATTTAGTATGAGGCCTAGCTCTTGAATATGCATAGCTCTCTTCATAGTTTTTGCCAGGGTGTCATCAACATAATCTTCCATGTTTTTATGCATCATATCATGGAAGATAGTGGTTACTACTCTTTGATAAGTTGCTCCTACGTTCTTTAGACCAAACGGCATAACATTCCAATAGAAGGTTCCCCACGCACATGTGAAAGCCATCTTCTCTTGATCTTTAGGTGCTATCTTGATCTAATTGTAACCAGAGAATCCATCCATTAATGAATACATCTCATATCCAGCAGTCATATCTACTATCATGTCAATGTTGGGAAATGGAAAATCATCATTTGGACATGCCTTGTTGAGATCCCTGAAGTGTGTGCAAACTCTTATAGATTTGTCTTTCGTTGATACAGGTACTATATTTGATATCCATTCTGCATAGTCTATAGCTCTGATAATTCCAACTTTTAGCAATTTCTCTAGTTCAGCCTTAGCTAGCAGTGCCACATGAGGATGCATCTTTCAGATTTTTTGTTTGACTGGTTTTACTCCTGGTATAATAGAGAGATGATGCATGATGAGATCAGGATCTAGTCCTAGCATATCTGAGTATGTCCATCCAAAGTTGATCTTCTTTTCTATAAAAAGGTTGCTGAAATCCTTTAACTCTTCTGTTGATAGTGATTGAGCTAAATGAATGATGTGTGGTATCTCTTAAATCCCAATGTTTACTAGCTGAGTTGGCTCAATCAATATGGAAGATCTCTCCTTGAAGTGACTTGGCAATATATCAAGTATCTCACCTTCAGGTGCCTCAGAGAGGTTTTCACCTTTAGGTACATCCTTTATTTTCTCTTTTTTAGAGTCTTACACTTCCACAATGTGGTTTTCGCCATCAGATCTTTTATTCTTATTTTTCTTGTTTTTGCGACTAAGATACCTGATATCTACTTTAGTCATATTTTCATTATGTTCGCTGGTGGAAGAGTACATGGGTTCAACTGCATTGAGGTAGTAGGCTAGTGTATAGTCATTGGCAAAGGTAGGTACATTCAAGGGCTGGTTATAAAGAGTATTATCAATCAGTTCTAAATGCATTAAGGATAAGGCTAGAATAGGCTCAAGGGAGTTCATGGTACTATCATCATGGCTTCAGACCGACCAGTCGATTTCTAGAAGACTACCTTGCATATGTGTCTCGAGACTATGAATAGTTACGACACAATTATCAAAATTCATGTTAGTATTTATTGGACCTAACCCAACTGACCTACTTCTATCATCGTCACCTACTTCAGACTAGACTACATATTGTGGTGTAACAGTAGATAGTATCTCATCATTCATGACAGAGTAGTCATAATGCATTGTTGAATAGTTGTTGTCATAAATAGAGCTCCTGTCTGAGTCATCAAAGTCATAGGATGAAGTTGTTGACTCATCTTCAAGTGGCTTAGTAAAGGTATATATAGTATCAATACCTACATCTTTGATGCTGCAAGTTCCTTCATGATTTGGTTCATTAACTGCTTGTACTTGACACACTTGTGGACATGACTTTGACGGTTATGTTAATCCCTGTCATTTGTTCCATTTAGTTTCTTCTGGACTGATGACTGGTTCTTTTTTTGTAGCTTCTAGTTCTTCTTGTGTAGTTCCCTACCTGATTTGTCCTATCTCATTAGGAGGGTTGGTAGGTGAAGGAATTGCTTATGTTTTTTCATTCTTCAGCTGTCATTCATAGTCTTCTTGTCTTTTTAGTCTGATTTCTTCTATTTCCTTTTGCATTCTTAGGCGTATCTGCTCTTGTGCGTCATTTGTAATATCCCTAGACTCTTCAAGGGTTTCTGTATCTGAGATGTGATCTGGACCCCATTCATAATCATTTGAATCAGTTTTTGTGTCATCTACTTGTTGTCTATCAGTATATGTGACTGGAACATTAAGTGGTGCAAACAATTCTCTGATCCTATATACTTTGTCTCTCATATCCTCTAGAACTTCTACTTCTTGGGGTATTATAGTTGATATAACTGGAACTTGGTTACCATTTGTTTCCTCTCTGGGTGGGCAATTCTGTTTGTTCATCGTCACACTCTTCCTGAGTTTGTTGATTATTAAGTTCTTGTGTTGTTAAAGGTAGTACCTTCTTCCACCTATGTTGATGGTGAGATGTGTGCGTCTGATCCGATTGCTTTCATGGATCATATCCCAGTCTAGCTTTATCATTGATAGACTTAGTTTGTAACTGAATAGATTCAACAATACCTTTTTGATGTTTGCCAAGAGGACCAGTACCTGAATATCCCATGTGTTGAAGCATCTTATAGCCAGGACCATATTGTGTTGGAGAAATCTCACAATGTCATAATTCTTTATCTGCACTGTCTTCTTTGAAGAGAGATTTAAGGACATCATCCCCTTCTATTTCACCTGCAAGAGAAGTAGAGGAATGTATAAAGGTTCCATCATAAATAACTTTTGGAGTTGAATTTTTTGGCCTCATACCCTCTGATGGTTTTCCTGACTGTCTTGGTGATGGAGGAAGAGACGTTCATGAGAGTATAGGCTCTATCTTGTAACCATCCATGCCAGTGTTTGTGATTCTCAGTTTCTCTTCCAAATCGTTCAGCAAAGATTTTGAACTTTTAGCTGCAGAAGCTACTCTATTATTAGGAACAAAAGCATCAACACCCTATGTTAATGCATTACAGGTATAACTTGTATCGGCAGGAATACTGACTTCAACTCCATTATAGGGAAATTTCAGGCATTGACGATACGTAGATGGTATTGCCTTCATTTCATGAATCTATGGCCTACCCAGTAAGATGTTGTATGAAAGATGAAGATCCAGGACTTGAAAAATGACATCTCTTTCCATAGGTCCTACTCTAATTGGTAATGATACCAGTCCCTTAGAAGTTCTTTCCTCTTCATCATAAGCCTTGATTGTTATCTTCTTTGTTGGATCAATGACATTCTCAAAAAATCCCAGTTGTGTCAATAGATTGTAGGTACAAATATTCAACCCAGTGCCTCCATCTATCGAAACACGTTTAATGCGGTGTTTATGAATCATGGCTTGAATGTGTAATGGCTGGTTATGTGGGTGACTCAATGAATTATCATCTTCTTTGGAGAATGTGAGATAATGAGGTGAAGTCAGGTGACCCACCATAGATTGAAACCGATCTACGTCTAAGTCTTTAGGGACACTGGTAGTAAGTAGAGCCTTGTCTAGGACCTCTTTATGAGCAGAAAAGATCTTAAGCAGTTCTAAAATGGAGATTTGAGCATTGGTTCTCTTCAATTGTTTGGCAATACTATAACCAGGAGAAGACGATGAAGCTGGTTGTTTTGATTTAGCCATGATTGTGTCTGTTTGTCTATTTGGCAGTTTTGATGTCGTTTGATCAAAAGTTGGGGGACTAGTTCCTGGGAGAGAAATATTCCTTTGAGCACAAGTCACAACATTAGTAGTCTATGTTTGACTTTGATGATCCTGGACTATAATCACATTGCAATATTTAGGTTGAACAGGTTCAATCATGTTGATCACATTATCGTGATTAGTGTAAGTATAATTGACTCTAGCTCCTCCCTTGGATTTTGAGGATTCTCCTTGTTCATAATTGGGTAAGGGATCTTTAAAAGCCTTATGATTAGCATTAGTTGTGTGACTTCCAATAATGATCTTGCCTGCATTAATGAGATCTTGGATTTCATGTCTGAGTTTCATGCAGTGGTTTATGTTATGTCCCTTGTTCCGATGGTAGTCACAGTATAAATTTTCTCTCCAACATTTGGGTCTAATTTCTGGGTCATATGGTCTAGAATTGTCTAGTAATGTTATTAGATTATTTGCCAATAAAGTTTTAAAAGCCGATTCATATGATTCATCTAGAGGAGAAAAATCACGCTTAGGCTTTGAAAGCCAAGGTTTTTCTTTAAACCACTCCCTTGTTTTCTTTGGAGGATTTTCCGTTATAGTTTTAGCTATCTTGAGTGCTTGTGTGCCATGGCCAAGTTAAATATTGTGGATTTTGTTTTTGCTTGGACAATATCTACCACTCCATCACTAACGACGTTCTTGTTGCTATCTTTGCCATATTTCCAATATTTGCTCTTTTCTTTAGAGCTAGAACCTTGTGATGTTTCTTTTCAAAGTGATATATCTCCCTTTTTGATAAGCACATCTTCCATTCTGAGGGTGTTATCTACCATTTTGTTGAATGAAGGGTGTACTTGCATCTGGACACTATACTTCAATTCAAGGACTAAGTTATTGACAAAGATATCCATTTTCTCAAGATCTGGGATAGTCCATGAATATCTAGAGAACATCTTTCTCCATCGTTGGAGGAAGGTGAGAAAGGGTTCTCCTATCTTTTGTCTGGTATTGCAAAGCTCTATCATAGTGATTGGGTGACGAATTTTGTATGAGTATTATTGTAAAAATAGTTGGATTAGTTCTTCAAACATTTTTCTCCCTTTGGGTAGGCTTGCAAACCATTCCATTGCTTGACCCCCTAAAATCCTTGGGAAAAGACGCATGAGGTACGTTTGATCATGCATGAACTCCATACAAGTGGCACAAAACTCTCTAACATGATCTTGAGGATCTAAGGTACCATCATATTTGTCAAATTTTGGGATCTCAACTCGTGAAGGAAATGGAGACATGTAAAGATTTTTGTCAAATGGGAATGGGCATATTGTGTCCAGAGAATATCGTTTTGGCATTTTATCTTTGTTTTCTATTCTTGTGACCACAGTTTGTAATGCTTGGATTTGTTTTCTCATTTTTCCCCATGGTGTCTCTTCCTCTTTAGCAATGAGGGCCTCCGTATTATAACTAGTAGGGAGTTTGGCACCTTGTTTTGCTAATTCTAGGAAATAGTCTTCTTTTTCCTTAGCCATGATGACCTTCATCATTTTCTAGAATTCTTTATCATTCTAACATATATTTACTTCGTCTTCAGGAGGTTCAGGAAGCTTAGATTCAGTTGATGAGGAATCACTGTCAGTGGCATGATTGCTGAAATCTTCATGAGTGTTTTGTTTACTAGCTTCTCTTTCTTGTCTTTCTCTAGACATGGTGGGAGATAAGGGCTGACCAAAGATTGGTATATCATAAAATGGTATCTGTGAGGAGGACGGTTTATTGTAAAAGGGGTTTTCTTTGAAGAATGGATTATCTTTTGAAAAAAAAGGCATTTCTTTTTCCTTGTCTTTTTTGCTGCGAGAATTTATGGTTTGAACAGGCATTTGTAACCGACAAAACCGAGAGCCAAATGTTTTGCAGAAGTCAAGATCAAATTGTAGCTAGTAGTTCATTTAACATAGTGATTGAGAGAAGTAACTAAGATCTGGTCTACTTTCAAGAATGATCTATCCTATGTATGATGTTATCTAAGTTAACTTAGGTTTGATAAGATGTTTGTTTGGACTAGCTTAAAAGATGATCGACAAAATCATGCAACACAACAGCAGAGGTACACTATCAAGGTTGTTTATGCTCAGGAGGGTGATAACTAGTTTTAGGCTCGCTATAAACTGTTTTGGATAGGTTTTACTATTCTGGACTGGCAAAATCAAAGACTCGTATGACTGTATTTTTAAGACCGTATGATAGTATAACAGTTTTAGGATGACAACAGTTTTGTTACGTACGAGTTGCTACCTAGTACCATACGACAAATGCATAGGTCTCGGACGACAAATGATTATGTTCAGTTCTGTTCGTACGACACAGGATTTGGCTTAAAATGATAGACTTTTGGGTTTCATATGACAGAGGAATGACCTTAGGATGAAAATTTAGTAGGCTCATACGACACAGGCTATGGTGCAGGGCAACAATTCAGCAGATCATACGACTATTCACAGAGCAGAGACAAAAAATTCTGAGTTTTCCAATGGCTGAGTATGAGAATTGAGTATAACCAATTCTGAGATGGATTGATTCTTGACCAGGATAGACTTGTTTTGACATGGGCAGAGTATTTGATCACTAAGTTGTTTCTTGTTTTCTCCAATTTTGCTATTCTAGTTTTAGTTTCAAGGATGAAAACATAGAAAACACGCAAGATATATAATAATTCAATCACAGCACACTAACCCTATGGAAGTTGGCTTAGAGAAGAAAACCTTTTCTTGTTGACTTAGGTACACACCCAATAGCTAATCATAATATGGCCACTGAGTCTCACACAATGGATTCTCAATGCTGTATTAGCCGACTCCAAACGCTAATGGGGGCACAATATGGCAAGTGTCTTGGGAGAGTTACTATCTCTCTTGCACAAAGATTATCAACCTTTCAGAGGTGAATCAGGTAGCTTCTATCTTATAGTTCTTAGTCAGGAATTTCATTTGAAATTACCCCTTGAAGTCATGCAAGCATGATTGAGGCCTATAGCCCGACAAGGTACCAAAACAAGTTGTAGTCATGTAAACATGATTGAGACCGTGAGACCCTACAAAATGCTCGATATGAAAGATCTCAAAGATAAAACTCAAATAATCCCATCCTCTGAGACTTTAATCACTAGAGACCTAATTATTATAGTGAGTTGGAATGCTCGAGTCCAGCTGTACTCACTTGGGTCATTCTCACGGGGTGATTACTTTTTCCCACTATGACAGACCCACTAAAGGTACACAAATCTCAAAACTTAGAAAAAGCTTCAAGGGTCTAGATTTCTAATTGTCTATAAAAGACAAGAGCATACTCTCCTACCTCTTAGATTTTTCTAAAAAACATGAAAGACAGATTTGTTCATTAACCAGATAGTAATTTAAGTGCCTAAAAATGAATTTAAAGAATACATGATATTTGGTTGATTCTCTTTAGGCAACCTGCAAAAACAACGTATCAGTAGTCATATTGTTTTCATTCTTTGAGAGGTGTATGTTTGATTGATAAATTCTTTGACAAGCGTCCTGCAAGAAATTGGTTAGGCTGTAAAAATCTCAGGCAAACAGAAGACAATTTAGGGTCATGTTAGCATAATCAAAATTTAAGCAAAAAATCCTAAAAGGTAATCTGTTTTTAATCTATCAAAACACAAAATCGTACGAAAATCTTCATAAAACAGAACGATAGAACACTTTTATTGTACGAGTTAGAAATCAATACACAATGACAAAAGATAGCATAAGCAGTGTGTCATACGAGTATAAAAGAATCAGTATGTCGTATGAGTGGATATTATGATTCGTACAACAATGTAAAGGATATGATCTTGTTTCATAAGAGAAATTGCATGTGTCAATATAATGTCGTACGATGCAGTGAAACTGCTCATACGATACTTCATAGAGGTTGTATGGACGAAACTTGTAGGATTAAAAAAGAAGATTTTGAGGTCGAAAAAGATGTTTTCTGCCCCACGGTGGGCACCAAAGATGTGTGTGTGAAAGTGGATCAAGAACCTGTATTTGCAAGACACAACACTTCAATCAAGTCATTACATGCATGGTTAATCAGATATAATCAATGAATAGTAAACCATGACAAATCAACCCATTGCCTTCTAAAAGATGTGAGTATAAGATTTCTCTCAGATTATTTAGCAATACCAATGACTAGACAACATCAAGACGAAGGATTTTATCTATATGATCATGATGAATGCTAGATGGATGCAATATTGATCTAACAAGATTTCAGCAATATTAAGCTAAATGATTTAATCAATATGAAATAATAAATATGCAATATATCTCAATGAACCTAGAACAAAAATAGTATAATAACAATATATTCTCTAGCCTCCTTTGAATGAGAGATGAGCTTAAATTTATAGAAATTCATTCAATTTCATTCAATTTTCAATTTCATTCAATTTTAAGATTTAATTGTTTTAATTGCTTTCTTTGAGATTATCTATCAATTTTTAATTTGTTTTTTTCAAGATTATCTCCAAATGTAATTTATTTTGTTTATTATTGTAAAATCATTGTAAGCCGACTTGGCAAATTGTAAAATGACTCATATATATAAGAGATCATTGTAGAACAATTAGGTATGCATGGAGGAATGTAATTAGGCGAAATAAGGCAAACATATTATGCGAATTATAGGTTAAGGGTTTATGTAAGAAGCAGAGATATAAACCGGTACTAGATCTTGCATAGTAGATGCTATTTTGAAGCAGTACAAGAAATTGGATTTATATAATCCATTTTGTAAGTCAGTGAGACTTCCCATTTTGTAATTGAGCAGTGAGATCTAGGCACTTGGCCTTCTTGCATGTACAGGCCCCTCCTGTAGCAGTGATATTCTCTTGTTGGCCAGTAAGTGAATATTGTGGGTCACAAATCCCACTGAGGTTTTTCCCACACCAGGTTTCCTCGTTAAACTACTCTGTTATGGTGTTTTTTTCATGTGGTTGTTGTTATCTTTGTTCATTGCATTATTTCTTATTTACCGGTATACAATATTAATATGCATTACATGTTTTAAGTCAAGAAAATCACTTCACTGGTTAGATACTGATTCACCCCCCCCTCTCAGTATCTGTGGGAATCCTAACAGCTTGACTATTACTACTTGAATTGGGATCATTACATGTTCATTTTCTCAGAGGTTAGTCAAAATTTTAATTAATATAATTGTGATTCTAGGATGGCACCAAGAAGGGATTTCACAAGGAAGGTGAATTATCAGGATAGAACCATATGTGATGATTTCTTGGAACAACTGAACATGTCCACAAATGTCGCAGCCAAAATTAAAGAATTGGTACCTAGAGCCCCCCGTCTAAGAATTGGAGATGGTTTGTATGACAAAGGCAACTGGTTGAGGGATCCATAGATAGGGATATCAGGTTTGGGTCTTTTCAAAGTAGGATCCAGTCAGAGACATGCCCTTGCCCCAATGAATAGTATATGGGAATTAGACATAGGAAAGCTCATAGTCCCTAGGTTTTTCATGGATGTAGATTTGTTAACCCAGATTGCACACAATTATAACCCTGTGGCTAAGTGTATTAGGAATTTGAATGGAAGAGCCTTAATTGAGATCAATGATGATGAATTTAGGAAGGTGTTTAAGCTCAGTGAGGTATCAATTTACTTAGAGCCTATCAATTTTGAAACATTAGCCCAGGTTTACAATGTGTAGAGAGATCACCTCAGGAGTGGCCATTTGAAGGAGTTTTTTGTCAAAATAGGAGGGCTAACTATTGTAGGCCCTAGTACCATGAAACCCTTCTCCCTAAATTTGTTCACTCTAAGGGTTAAAGGAATGTATTGGTCACTTTGTCAGATTTTTGGCAAAGATGCTGAAACAACCATGCCAACCCATTATATGTTGATGATAACACAGATTCTTAACCCCTCTCTGGCAGTAACATTTGATTATGCACCTTATCTCACTGATGCAATCCATGCAGGACTTATAGGGATAAAAAGTGGTAAGGTAGAAAGACCATTTGGATGGTACTCCCTTCTCATGCATATGTTTTTATTTAAAGGTGTTGATTACTTTGCTAGTGAAATGGATCTAGTTAAGGAAAAGGATGGTGAAGAGATGCCTGTACAATTGTGGAGCACCATTTTGTCCTGGGATAGAGAGGATGCCAGCTACCTAAAGTTTGACAGATGCTTTGCATCTAAGATTAGGATTCTCTTATGCTCATAGAACCCTAGGATCCCCAAAGTTCTATTAGAATTCCTTAGGCCTAAGGAATTTGTTGGAGGTATCAAGATTGTGCACAATTGGGGTGACATATACTTATACCATGTCTCTACTATTTTCAGAGTTTATGATTTCAGAGGCACTCCATATTTGTTGCCCTATCAAGTCCCATTGAAGATAGGAAATGCAAAGTTTATAAGGCAAATTAGGGGTGTGCAAGAGGCAGAGCTAAAACATAGGGGAAAAGGAACCATTTTCCCAACTGTCACAGTGGCCCATCAATTTGTAATCACCAAGGGTGGTTGGAAACACTTTGATGACTTCTTTCAACCTTATAGGTTGTCTACTGTAGTATCAAGGTTTGCTGGCCCTGAGGAGTTTTTCAACGACATGTTCAGGAAGAGAGCAGTATGCAAAGGTAGGCCACACCAATTTATTTCCCTGAGGATCTGAATAGAAATGAATTCAATTTGGATGAGCATGATTTGAGGAAAGAAAAGTGGATGGCATACAAAAGGGCTCCTAATTTTATTCATCAGTTTGATAGTAGTTATGACCCTTTGTCTACCTTTAATCCCTTTGAGGAAAAGGTTAAATTCTTAGTTCTTTATTTTGAAGACCTAATGCAAACTCTAAAAGAAAAGAGGGAATCTATAATAAGAGATAATCCTGACAAGGCTAAGTTAGTTCTACATAAGCCTACCTTTGCTAAGGCCATCCCTCTGGGTAATTATGTAATGCATAAGAAGTCAAAATACAATGTGTTGATGCCAGTAGCAGGTGAACCCTCTACTTCAAGAGGGAAGAGAGCAATTGAAGATGTCATTGACATCCAAGACTCCCCTAAGAGGCAAAGGGTGGGGAAAGAAGTGCAAATAGGTGAACCTCTATATTCTCCATCTTAATCCCTTATCCATCCAAGACTCCCCTAAGAGGCAAAGGGTGGGGAAAGAAGTGCAAATAGGTGAACCTCTATATTCTCCATCTTAATCCCTTATCCATATAGGAGATGAACAGGCAGCGACAGAGCAATTGTTGTAGCTAGGAAGTCTCGAGGAGATTGCCTACACATATGAGGAAACACAAGAGGGGATGCCAGAAGAGCCACCAAGTGTTGAGATGAACTTAACCGCTGATGAGTTCAAAGGTAAAGAGATAGACCCTGTTGTCAAGCAAGCCAGTGAGGAGTTCCTAGCTGATAGTAATTTTTTCACAACAGGGGCCTTCATGCAATTTTTCTGGAAGCAAAACATTGAGCAATTCAAGGCAAGGTGTGAAAAGAGAAAGAGTGAGCAGCCTCACAAAGATGCAACTTTAGTGGAGGAAGAAGTCAAGCAAGAAATGATGGTAGAATTTAAAGCCATCACTCCTGAAGCAGGAAGAGAAATGGTGTCAAAGGCTGGTGTTTTAATCCTCCTTGAATGGGATATAGCAGATGCCTTGGTACTTGAAGTAGTCAGAAAAGAAACCAAGCCTATGGAAGGAGTGACATTCAGCAAGGATAATGTTGCTTTGGTCATGTGGTCCTTAAAGAGGGATAAGAGTAGAAGAAGTAAGGACACCTCAAAATCCAATTTCCTAGGAGGTATGATAGTGAAGAGAGTCCAGGATATAGGGGTGGTGGAAGCTGCCAGCACAGTTCTAGAAACTGCAAAATTCAGTGTGGCAGTGGCTGAGAAAGAAGCAAACAAGAGAGTTGATCTCCAAGTGAAACTAGAAACAATTCTAAAGGCTTACAATGAAGCCAAAAAGGAGGTAGCCAACAGGGATAGTATTATTTCTAGACTACAGAGTCAATTGGCAGGACAACACCAAGGAGGTGAATCCTCTACTCTAATGATTACATCTTCTCCAGCAAGACCTCCACCCACCAGTCCTATTGTTGAATTTCCCCCTTCTTCCATGACCTCTAGTTTTCAACCAACTGAGACCATTCAACATGAATTGGAAAAGTCAAAACAGGCTCAAGCCTTTTTTGCAAATAAATGTGAAGAAAAGGTAAAGGGCACAATTTTGAGTTTTGCTGATACACTAGAAGCCCCCATTGTGCACACTAACATGAAGAAGATTTTGGATATTTTGAGTGAGTTGAATGAAGACAAGGCTACTTTGGAGCCAATTTTGGAGAAGTGTATGCCTAGGGAAGTGGATTTAGAACTTATGTGTGCATCTTATGACGAGGCAATATCTGATGCCATTATTAAATCCACGAGTGAGTTAGAAAAAAGCATGACCAGGCTATCAGAAGGAAGAGCTGGTGTAGAGATAAAAGCCAATTTGTACATGAAGGAATATACCGAGCATAAATTTGAATTGTTTCCTAGGGGTTTTGTTAGTCCAGATCAGTTGAAGGACAAACAAGTATGGCTTGATGAGTTAGGAGCTAACTTGTTTCTAAGGGTGAATAAAATCATCAATACAGATGAAACATCTCTGTTTGTCAAGACAGTTGAGGAAATAGAGAAGATAAAATCACATTACGGTTCTTCGAATCAGAGGTTAAGAAAGTGAGGAATTCTTGGAAAAGGTTAGTTAAGTTGAAAGAAAATATTGTTAGCTTCTCATTTCCTACTGATGACATGTTCCAGGAGTGGATAAGAAATATGCAGTGCAAGAAGAGGAAGTCCCAAAACCATTAGAAGATGCTACAGCTTAATAACCAACTAAAAGGCCACTAGGATTGAAAGAGATTTGTAACTTTTTTTTAAAATGGCAGTTGCAACAAACTATTCTTAGGAATGTCTGAAGCTTGTATGCATCCATAATGTTATAAATGGATACCAGGACTTAAGAATAGATTATCACAAGAAATTTTGTAAGGATACTCTGCTGAAATTTATCTAGGGTTTTTCTGGTTCTTTCATAAATTTACCTTGAGTCATGTAAGATTTTCAAAATGAATATGAATATACAGATCAATGCTTTTTAGGCCTAAATCTTCATTGTCTTTTGGTGTGCATTTATTACTTTGCTGATTTCATTTGAATAGCTTAGGGTTAATCATTTGAATGTGGATTGTAAGTTAATCTTATAGATATGTTTCTAGCTTTTCTCTTCATGAGAGGAATTAAAATATGCATGAAATATTTATGTTAGTAAATCAATCATTTACTTGCTTTGAATCTAATAAACAGTTTTAGTTTAAAGGGATGAAACTCATATATATGTCAGGCATGTATAGAGTTGATAAAAAGCCGAAGTGATGAATGTATAAGAATGTTTAGATGTGAAACTCATGTTTGATTCAGGTGACTCTGTAGCCCGGATAAGGCACTGATAATAGTTGTGGATTTCTTTTCTATTTCCCTTGGGATCAATACTGAAAATGAGCATAAGTTTTTCTTTAGTGTTTCAATTTTATTGAGGTGATGAAGTCCATAGTTTTTTAGCATTGGTTTACTATGGATTTCAATTCTAAAGGTGTGAAATTATTCATAAAATGTATACCCACCTGAACTTTGGATAAGTTCAAAGTGTAGAAGGTTTTGCTAAAACCTTATTATATGCTATTTTGGAATTCTATTTTCTTGGTGTCCTCTTCATATGCAAACAGAGTTGTCAAATTTTCTTAGAGAGATGATAGGGTGAAAATTAGAATTTGAGACTAGTAGGTACTGCTAAGGATAGCAACATCTTTGAATACTTTAAAAAATTTCAAGCCAAAATGAAAACCAGAGAGAGACTACCATAGAGTGTAGTAGATAAATATTATAAAGAAATCTATTTTGTAATTAAGAAAGATGAAACATGGATGAAATTTGTTCTTCCTAGAACTGTATGGGTAATTGAAATGGGGTATGAAGCTGATGTGAACATTATTGAGACTTATGCTAAAGCCTTGTTAGAAGCACCTAGAGAACCAACATGAAAAGTTTTGGGTAGTGCAGAAACAATTGAGAGTGGTGTACAAACTATGAAACAAAGAAAGAGAAGAGAAAAGTATATTAGAAGTGCATCAAAACAAGTTAAGGAAATCAAAGAAAACATCATGAACATTACTGGTATAAAGGCTAGTGAGCTAGAAGGATTACAATTGGAAGCACACATTTCACCGGTTGGTACATCATCTAACAATGAGATACCTACTAAATTCAAAAGAGTTTATAGGAAGAGAAAACCCTCACCGGTACCCTCTCCTTCACCCAAGAAAACAAGAACCTTGAGAAAGAAATAACAGGCGGTAAGGCAATCGACAAAGAAGTTAACACCTAAGAAGAAACAAAAATAGGTTATACCTCCTTTGGATAATTACTGAATGAAATCACTAATGACAGTAATTTAGATAATGTGAGCAAATTGTACAACACATTCACTGATTCAGAAAAGGAAAGTATTGAAAACAATATAATCTTACTTCTAGACATATACAAGAAAGTTCTAATCAAAGTTGTGGATGACTTGCCAAATGATCTATATAGAAGGTTAGATGCAAAGAGGATTGCAGTAATGGAGTTGGACAAGAAACTTAAAGTTGAAAAACTTTTAGTCGTACATCCACTTATTTCTAAAGAGGAAATTGATGACTTAATTTGTGAAGCTAAAAGATCAGTTTTTGCTAGCAGTCATTGATAAGTGAGCTTAATGGTTGGTAGAGTTAATGAAATTGCAGAGGAAGCAACTGATAAATGGGATATCTTTTTTGTAGAAAATGAAAAAATAGGAAGAATTGAACTGGCCTAAGAAAACATTTAAGGTATATTAGAAGGATAAGGACAAATGGAAAGGTAAAGTTGGTGGAGTACCAAACATCAAAATAACTAACAACTTATCACCACCCTTGGATACTACACCGGTACATACTAATGATACATTGGCTACTGAAAGCATGACATAACACATGATGACACTAACCCTGAATCAGAAATTTTGTCCGCCATGAATGTTGATACTTAGAAAGTGAACATTGTTGTGGATAAGGATAGCACCGAGGTACATAATGATATTGCTGACAGTGGAAACATTGTTGAGCAACCGGTAGAGAATGTTGAGGTTGAAATTCAAATAGAGAAAACAGAGCAAACACTAGAAACCGAGCAACCTTTGGACACTGGAATGAATACTGGTAGTATAGATGCTGGCACAAAGAAACCTACAGAGACAGAGATACCGGAAGCTGAGAACATAGAGAAACCGGAAGAGGCACAGATACATATTGAGATAGTGAAACCGGTAATCACTGAGAAACCCAAACCATTGCTAGCTGAAATGGAAACTCAAACTGATCCATCGAAGGATGATGTAAGCAAATTGGTTACTAATACTGGAAGTATTGAAATAATAAAGGTAGTTGGTCAGACATTAGGTACTTCATTAAGTGAATTTAGGCCTACCAATGTGACATAGGTACTCCTGGACTCTATTAAGAAGATAACTGATTGTAATGCATTGGCTTACAAGGAAATTGATGATACAATACCAATTCTTAAGATTATTGCACCAAAATGTAATATAGATCATGTAAAGGATTCTTTAATTTAGTTGGACCCATTGTCTAAATTTATTGCTGGAAATGTAATAATGGTTGATAAGGTGAATGAGGACACCTTCAAAGAGAAAATGGAAAAGGAAAAAGAAAAATTCTTTGAGGACACAATAAAGAAGTGCACTGAACATGTTAACACACTTTTACTAGCACTAAATACAACAATTTTGGAATATAAGGAACTGTACAGGGAAACATGCAAGCCACATCTGTTGACACGGGACATTGGAAAGGAAATAAGCAGAATACAGAAAGAAATAGATGATATAGCTGATAAAATTATTGGTTCATCCAAACCTATATCAGTTATTGAGCAAGAAATAACAGGATTTGAAGAAAAACTAGAGAAATTTGAGAAGGAAAAAGAAAGGATCAAAGAAAATACCAAAGAGCTTAAGTATAAACTTAGTCCTAAATTGGATAACCTTATCTCTCTAAGAAATGAGATCTCTAAGGCACTAATTCAAGGGGAAAAATCACCAAAAGAGCATATGCATAATCTCACCGACATGATCTAACAAACTGAAGCAACCATGAATGACAGCAACAGATTCATGCAGAGTTTAAACTTGGTTTTGGCAGACATATTTCAGATTGTAACTAACTGGTAGGTGAAATTTTGCACTCGTTTGACAATTTTTTTTGACAACCTTTGTCATTGATGTCAAAGGGGGAGTAGTGGATAGAGAAAAATGGCTATTTAGAGGAGATCATCTGCTCAGGGGGAGCACATCTTTTTGGTAAATTTTTGGACTTCACTTTTTGGAACAGTTTTTGGATTTTTCTCATGAGTGTTGCCATCAATGCCAAAGGGGGAGATTGTTGGCATTATACACTCTAATGAGAATTGATGGTGTTGTCATTGATGGCAACCATGTGGAAAACTTTTGGAATTCATCTGGAAAACCACCGGCAAGCACCGACATCGGCATAGACATCTACATACATTGGCAAGCACTTCACCGGTAGTGGCAACAATGCATACTAGCACCCCAGCTGTCAGGAATAAACTTTTGTTGAATTGTAATTATCTTGTGTAAAGCTGACATGGCATATTGTAATAGACTCATATATGTATGAAATCTTGTAAATCATTTTTGTAGTAATAGAAAAAAGAGGAATGAGCGAATAGGAAGGAAGATATATGCGAATGCATAAGGTAGATTTTGTATAAGGTTTATGGTTATAGTATGAGCTTAAACCAATACTGAACCTGGCATAGTTGATGCTAATTTGAAGCAGTACATTGTATTGGATTTTCATAATCCATTTTGTAAGTCAGTGAGACTTCTATTTTGTATATTGAGTAGTGAACTCTAGGTAGTTGGCCTTCCTGCATGTGCAGGCCCCTCATTGTAAGTAATATTTATTCATTGGCCAGTGAGTGAATATTGTGGGTTACAAATCCCACCGAGGTTTTTCCCACACCGGTTTTCCTAGTTAAACATCTTGTGTTATGGTGTGTTGTATATGTTGTCTTTATTGTTCCTTTTTATTGCACTAATTCTTATTTACCAGTACACTGTTTTGGAATGCAAAATACTTAATAAGGTTAAATATTTTGTCAACCGGTTAGATACCGATTCACCCCCCCCCCCCCCCCTCTCAGTATCTTTGGAACTATCATTAATCCTAACAAAATTCAATGCAAGAGCATATATGGTTTTGCTCCGAAGATACTCACCATACATATTTCCTTGAGTAGAAACATAGCTTTTTGAAAGGCTACTTGTAGCTTGATAAAAGTGGTGACTCCCCCATCATAGGGATCATCTATTTTTATGCTCGCGCAAGACTTAGTATATCACATCCTTACCTGCCACTGCAGGATTCATAAGGTAAGTAGTACCAAAGTTGAAGAAATATCAAGATGTGGGCTGAAATTATCGCAACTAGCCATTTGACCTTAGGGATAAAGTGTGTTTGAAGTGTCTTCATTTTGTGTCAAGATGAGTGATAAACTGAGCCGACTTCAGGCTTTTTGGAAAAACATATACAAAAACATTTGGAAAAAGGGTCAAAAAGTTCAAAGATTGGGTTGATTTAGACCCACACCTATTTGTGCCTTTTGAGGCAACATTATTGTGTTTGTGTGCTTTCTCTATTTTCTTGTCAAAGAAAATCAAAACCAATTCAAAAATAAGTATTCATCCAACACAAATTTTCAACACCAACATTTGGCAAAAATAAAAAACAAAGTGAAAAAACAGATATCAAATTATATGACCATCCTTCCCATTTTGAGAAGGAAGAATCTTCATCAACATATCAATTTGAAGAAAAGACCATTGAGCTCAAAGGCTTTCATCAAAAGAAGAAATTTTTTCTATCTCAATAGACAAATTTTTATCTCACAAAGAGCCTTCTTGCATCATATGCATCTATATCTTCAAGGAAAATCCAACAAGTTTGATCAAGAGTCTTTAAATCGCAGAGCTTTTACTCAATATAGAGCTTTGAGTTATCATAAAAACAAGGGAGGCAAAATCAACCCTGCCTTCTTTCCAGACATCTGCATAACATATAACATAGTTCGGGAAGAACCACCAACCCTCGAAAGAGAAGAGGAAGAATTTGTCCCATTTGTAACACAAATTTTTTATTGAAGTTCACATTCCCATCCATTCTCACATTTATACATCATCAATCCATTCCAACTCTCGAAACATAAAGAGGTCTTGTTCTAAGTTCTTTTTTGATATTGCTTGAATCAAAAACAACACATCACTCTTTAGATTGTCTCTACATCTAGGATAAACTCATCCTAATAGGCATTTCTAGTCTATGAGTGCATCCTCTCATTACTAGGTAGTTGGATTTGTAAAACTAGTCTATGAGTGCATCCTCTCATTACTAGGTAGTTGGATTTGTAACACAAATCAGACTTTTGCTATACCTTATCATATCAAACATTGTCAACAAACACAACAAGCAATTCACAAAAGGAATTTGGTGACATCTACCTTTAGTGTTAGAGATCCATATGATAAACACTTCACCAAACATTTATTTCTCATTGCATCACCAACTCATAATCATTTTTACCAAACTCCAACAATAACTTTTAAACAAAATGTTTCAAACTAGATCAAGGTCTAGAGAACTAGAGATCGAAGAGGAAGAGGAGGAAAATTTCAATGAATTCCAAGAAGCCCTTGGAGGAAATAAAAACGATGAAAATCCTAGTACACCCACTCCTGAAGCAATAGAAAAGGCACAACACAACCCTCTCTTCAATTGACTTTTTGATGAAATTCTCAAAAACAATGTTGATGCTCATTTTTGCAGACTCGCTCAAGAAGGAGCCAAACTACCCTCTAATTTTGATACTGCACAATTATGGCAAGCATCAGAACACCATAGTCATAATGAGGGTGGAAGAGGTCAAGATAACTTCAGATATGACCTTTATAAAGGAAATACCCCACCTCCTCCTCCTCCTAATGACATTGACATGTTGAGGCAACAAGTCAAGAATTTAGCCCAACAACTCCATAGTGGTGTGAAAACTACCCAGTTTTCACTTAATGATATTTGTCCCCATCCCTTTGATAGGAATCTACATATGCCACCTTTTCAACGAGGGTTTGAAACACCTAAGTTCGAAAAGTATCGGGGAAAAGGAGACCCTCGAGATCATGTCAGGGAATTTTATTTAGCTTGCCTAGATGTGGCATATGAAGACACATATCTAATGCGCCTCTTTCCTCAGAGTTTGGGAGGGACAACCACGCAATGGTTTTCCCGACTAACAAGCGGCATTAGGACATTGGAAGAACTGGTCCAACAGTTCATTGCACATTATTCACATAACATTGAATGAAATATCACCATGGCAGATCTGTGTAACACCAAGCAAAAACTAGGGGAGCTATTTTCAGCTTTCCTACAACGATGGTGACAAATGTCTAGCAGACGTTCTCTTCAGTTACCTAAACAAGAGCTAGTGGAAATAGTTATTTCCAACTTGAACGAAGAAATGGAATTCCATCTAGACATGAAAGGCACAGAGTCCTTTAATGACATGATCACCCAAGGATTAAAATGTGAATGAGCCCTTATCAAAAAGGGACTTATCAAGATATACAATGAACCAAAAGATGGCCCTCACCCATATTTTAACAGTGATAAACTGAACTTCTGAAATAAAAATAAAAACATCGTCAATGATGGGGTTGTAGATACAAGGACTATCAAGAGTGCACAACCTGTGGTCCGATTTCTAGGCAAAACCCCCCTCCTAAGAACAACATGGTTGCTCCCCCGTCAAATCAAGGACACAATGTACCGCAAGAGGAACCAAGGCAACGCTAGCAAAATTATAAACCAAAATGCACATACGCTCCCTTAGGGGAATGTATTGAAATAGTGTTACGTCAGTTAGTCTCTTCAAATCGGGTGACCTTACCAAAGACATCTAATTACGAACCTCGGGTCAAACCTCCATGGTGGAGGGATAATGAACATTGCGAATTCCATCAAGGGAAAGGGCATAAAACAAGTAACTGTCATAGATGGAAAGATCTTGTTCAATATATTATTGATCGAGGAGAGATTGAAATTGAAGGACACGACCCAAAAACCACAAATAATGATCATCTTATGTTTAAGAATTCACTTCCATCACAAGATCAAAGGGATCCTTCCACTTCAAGTTGAAACACAGATACAACTGATTATACGTGAGCCGCCTATAATTACATTGCGAATCACCTATATGATGCCAATGAAAAAATTGCAACCATTACCATAAAATATCCAAGCCCTGCCTACAATTTTGTTACGCATCATAGCAAGATCACCATTAAAACAGCTCCACAAGGCACAACTTCCATCCCAAAGCAATATAACCTTGTGGAACAGTTAGATAAGACACCTGCACTTATATCCATCTTAGAGATTTTGCACCTATCCCCATCTCATAAAACAATCTCGGATCAAGCTCTCCAAGAAGCGTCAGTATACCACCCACTAAATTCACATTTATGGGACATATTTCTTCACACCTATTTCTCTTTCTTTGAAACGATGCAATAAAACTGCACCATCTCAAAGAG
Source organism: Cryptomeria japonica (assembly GCF_030272615.1). Classification (NCBI taxonomy): domain Eukaryota; kingdom Viridiplantae; phylum Streptophyta; class Pinopsida; order Cupressales; family Cupressaceae; genus Cryptomeria; species Cryptomeria japonica. The sequence continues at coordinate 836,731,261 of NC_081411.1, forward strand.
GGGCAAATGTAGTTACATAAATCTGTCCAGTTAATTAAATGAATATTTAGTATTTATTTGATTATTTAACCATCAATCGATAATTAATTAATATTTAATTAATTCATCTTAACCCTCTTCTCCTATTAATTAAATAAATTATTCAATTTATTTGATTTAATTCACTTAGCCAAATTCAGACCATTAATTAAATAAATAAATCATATTTGTTTAATTAAATCTTCTCCCCCAAAATCTCATCTCTCACATTTAATTAAATTAATATTTATTTAAATCACATTTATCCTCCACCCACTTGTATTTTCCTACAAATGCAAGTTGCACAACTATTTTAAATAAATAAATTATTTATTTAAAATCTTATTTATCCTATTTATCCTCACCCATTTGAAACCTTTAATGACTTCCTTTAAAGTCTTCAAACTCAATGGCTTCCTTCTAGAGTCTTCTTAAACCTTTAATGGTTTCTCTTAAAGTCTTCAAACTTAATGGCTTCTTTCTAGAGTCTTCTTAAGCCTTTAATAGTTTCTCTCAAAGTCTTCAAGCATTTAATGCTTTCCCTCAAAGTCTTCAAGCATTTAATGTTTTATCTTCTTTTTTCTCATGTAAATAAATTAAGATTGAAGACTTTGAGGGAAGCCATTAAGTTTGAAGACTTTAAGGGACGCCATTAAAAGTTTCAAGTGGGTGAGGATAAATAGGATTTTAAATAAATTATTTATTTATTTAAAATAGTTGTGCAACTTGCATTTGTAGGAAAATACAAGTGGGTGGGGGATAAAGGTGATTTAAATAAATGTTAATTTATTTAAATGTGAGAGATGAGATTTTGGAGGATTTAAATAAATATTAATTTATTTAAATGTGAGAGAAGATTTATTTAAACAAATGTGATTTATTTATTTAATTAATGGTCTGGATTTGGTTAAGTGAATTAAATCAAATAAATTGAATAATTTATTTAATTAATAGGAGAAGAGGGTTAAGATGAATTAATTAAATATTAATTTAATTAATTATCGATTGATGGTTAAATAATCAAATAAACACTAAATATTCATTTAATTAAGTGGACAGATTTATGTGACTGCACAGATATTAATATACCTTGTTAGAAGTATATAAATATTATAATATAGAATGCACATGCATTCAAGCACACTACATAGAGATCACTGCTCAAAAAAAATAACAAGAAGGGCTACAACCCTTGGGAAGGCTCACTACCTTACAAAAACATTCGGATTACATCTAGAGGATCATGAACTAATGAAATAGCATCTCCACATCCTTGGTTACTGTAGACACTACAAATTGTCCTAAGTCTTCGATGACACTATTGGCAATTTTTGTGGCAACCTTTGCAGGGATCAATCCTAGGAATTCAATGTGGCTAACACTTTGTATTAGCCAATACCGATAACATGTCGTTTTATTGGTCTAAGTAGAGTTAGTTGCTTCTACATAGTGTTGCAGAGTCATATAGCACAAAGGTTATATGATGTGTCAATAACACGACTTGTTATTGATCCTCGTGCCTCATATGCTATATCAATAGTTCATGTCAATAACTGGGTCATGTTATTGACTAAGTCATGTTATTGACCATAGAGGCATGGCATGTTATTGACCATTGAGGTGGTCCCCAGTCGACTAAGTGTTCGGCAGTCTTTTCTCAACAAGCGAAAGGATTTCACCTGATCCCACGAGGTTGAAAGAGACATCAAATGAGCTTGTGGGATAAGAAACCACAAAGCTAAAAGGGTAGCCCCTTATCTCACGAGCTGAAAGGAACAACGCATAATTTTTGTGGGATAAGGAGGTCAAAGAAGACAAATTAAAATGAAGGCCTTATCTCGTGAGGTAAAGCAAAGACACAAATGATGTCATGGGATAAGGAAAATACAAAGGTGAGCGATTTCATTGCTTATCCCACATGAGAACAAAGGCAACAACGTGTTCCCACAGGATAAGCAAAGTAGGGTAAATCAAAGGAACCCTTATCCCGTTGGAGAAAACAAAGACACAAATGATGTTGTGAGATAAGGAAATAAAATAAAATGGGAGAGGCCTTATCCTGTGAGGCGGAAGAGAGGCTCAATAAAGCTCACGGGATAAAAAAGCGAGACAAAAACAAAGGAAACCCTTATCTCGTGGGGATAAAAGGAGACAAGAGGAGGGTCACGAGATAAGAAACAAAGAAGACAAAGTAAAGTGAGAGTCTTATCCCATGGGGAAAAGATAGACCCACAATGATGCTACAGGATAAGAATGCAAGGCCACTCGACGGTCAAACACAATGAAGAAAGTGTGGACATGGGGTGCCATGTCAGCCATCCATGACCATTGGATCTTCATAAAGATCAATCCAATGGTGATGTTTTAATCTCTTATTGGGCCTGATGGGTGCACACAAGGAGAGATCACTCATGTCCATCTTCGTGCAAATCTCTCAGATCGATGGTGGACATTTGAATTCATAGTGGTCATTGGGTTTTGATTGCTCCATGTAGGGTAGTTGTCAACTCGATGGTCAAGATCTTTCTTTGCTCAGTCGGTGCCCGATCTTGGACCTGATCTCACACCAACCACCGGATTTTGACGCAATTACTCCAGAGGTGAATTCTAGAGGCCGATTTCAAAAACCACCAATACCCTCTTCAATGGAGAACAAAGACTTTTGTCCCTGCAAGTGTGCCCGACCATGCTTGTTGACAGGGATTACTTTACCAAAGAGTGGTTTTCACTCTTCCAGAGGTAAAGGATGCGCCTAGGGCTAGTTGCAACACGCCATCAGATCTGTCGATATGATCTCCTCCTCTCTCATATTTTATAACCTAACCCGGGTAGGGTTGGGGTTTTCATCAAATGTTTAATCCAGAGTTATACCTGAACTACAAAGGCAATTTTTGTAATTTTCTCAAGATCTTCTCCCTTCTTTTCTTCTATAGAAGGCTTATGTCTCTGCACTTGTAAAATTTTGTTTTGCCTCCTAATGAAACTTGCTTGTTTTGCCTGATTTCATTCTTATGATGTGTGTATTTCTCTTACCTCATTGTCTGAATTCATTCGTGTTTGCTTCCCTTTGTTGTAGATATTGTGTTGGTCCCCTCTATGAGTGTTGACTGTGGACTAAGCCTAGTTCCTCTCCTCATTTCATAGATTTCAACCTTCATTTTGCACTTAGGTGACAGATTATGATAGAAATTTGTGCATGTCTTGGGTGGTTTCATTAGTATTTTGTGCAATCATAGGCATGGGAGATCATCATTTCAGTTTGGGTACAAACCCTATTTACCTTCTTTCATGCAACCCTTCTCTCTCTCCCTTTTCCCTCTCAAAGCATAGGTTAGATTTTCATGTGTTGGGTTGGTCCAACACTTTGCATCAAATTGAATAGGAAGTTGGCCTTCTCCAAAGAGTCAACCTCACATTTAACAAGGTCCCACACTTGAGAGGTTGTTTCTATGTTTCACAAGGTTGATGACCAAGGTTTCTTGGGTCATCAAGGGTTGCAAACTTTTGTGACAATAGACACTTTTCACTAACCTTTTTCATCTAAACTGGTTAAATAATTTTAATTATTTAATTAGTACTAATATTTTTCTTCAAATTTTCTATAATTGAATAATTCTTAATTATTTAATTATTGTTCTTCTAAACTATTAATTAAATAATCTTTATTATTTAATTAATATTCATCATTATCTCTTTCTAATTAATTAATCTTGATCTTAATCGACTAATCCTAACTATTTCTCCTCGATTAAATAATTCACTTAATTATTTAATCCCTTTTTTCTAAGCTAATTATTCTTCTATGATTAAATAATTTATTTTAATTATTTAATCTCATTTCTCCATTTATTCTAATTTAATAAATTTTTAATTTATTTAATTACCATGTGTGGGTGAAATAAATAATTAAATTTTATTTATTTATTTATGACCCCACTTATCTCTTCCACTTTTTATTTTTTGTCTCCCTTATCTCTTCAAACTTGCTAATTCTCCACTTTCATTTTGGTGTATTTTGTTGAAAATCAATATTTCCAATAATCATTTTCACTTAACTCTTTTCATTTCTATTTCTTTCTTAACATTGGAAATGCAATATTCTTTTTATCCTCACTTAACATGTCCTCTCATTTAATCTCATGTGTTAATTTTTTTAGTCTTAAATGAATCTTAGTCATCCAATCAGTCTCAATTTGCCTATAAATTAGACTCTTTTCTCATCCAATTTCAACCATATTTTGAGTATCTTTATGATGTCTAAATCATTTTATCATCTTATCATCTTTCTTTCAAATACACTTGCATTTCTAGGTGAGATCAACATCAAATTTGAAGGAGAAAGAAGAACAATGCAGGAGAAATGAAGCAATACATGCTTTTGGTTTGCATCTTGATTTTAGTATTTCATCTTCATTTCCTTTATTGAATGTGTTAGGAATGTTTTTATAGCATTTTTGTGGTTGACTAATTATATGTTATGAATCCTTTGCCTAATTTCCTACATACAGTTATAGTTCCGGTTAAGCACATACTACAAACTCTGCTCTTACACACTTCTTCACACTTCTTCTCTATTGTCGAATGATTAATACATTGTTCACACATGACATTAATCTTACAATGATCATTACATATATATATATATATATACAAGTCCTCGACCTATATTTCAAGGTTGGCTCAACACTTATCACAAATTACAAAGCAATAACCTCACATGCTACAACAATACATGCAGACCAAAACAATGTCAACTGAGACATAGTATGGACCTAATTCACAACCTCGAACACACAACAACTTTAGAAATTATGCCACGAACATCCGCAATACGCTACAATCATCATGAATATTGCATAGCATGAAGAACATCATCGGATCAAGAAACTGATCAATAACGTGCACAACGATCAATGCAGACCATCAAAATGGATAGAACATGATCTAGCAACAACCACAAGCATCATGAATTACCACAACAACAACCTCAACATCACCACTTACTATAATCTTCATTATCATTATACCGAACCTCAAGAACAACAACAATATTGATTGTCAAACTGAAAGATTCACTTGCGAACCTCCAAATCATGAACGATTTGAATTGAGGACACATATGAACATCCCAAACACTTTTCCAAATCTACAAACCAAGTTATTGCAATTATGGAGCAATGTGAAGCAACATCCACAACACTAAACAACTTGAACAACTAAAAACCAACCTTAATACCGGATCTCATAACTCGATCAAATCACCATGCAGACCTTTGAAACTTTAGCTAAATAAACTAGAGATACTTATCTAAAAACCCTTTAATCCACAACAAATCAATTACAACACATTGGCCAAACCAACTCATTCTTGATCTGGCTGCAACACTGGAACACACAGGAATATGTTGACATCAATGAAAACACATCATCCTAGCAAACTTCTCAACAATATCCAACATGTAGTACTTGGAGTTTAGTTTCCAAATATGTAATTCATTTTAATACCCAGATGAGAAAAATTGATTCTAGTAGGTGTCTCTAAAAACCACTATTTAGAAGTCACATTTTTCATGATCATACCATGCCTGTGTATGACAACCATTATTTGACCTAAATAAAAGTATCTGAATCCTTTTGGAAAAATATATGTGAGACACTGAAGATTGATGCAGATATTTTTTATAATTTTTTATTTTATTAATTTTTTATTAGCCCTAATTACTATTTTGAAAACCCTTCATGTATGACAACCATACCTAGACTTAGATTTATCATTTTTATTTTTTTCAAATGAAAAGAAACGTGTTTAGATTGATGCCATATAATTTTTCACAAAATGTTAAAAAAGAAAAGAAAAAGAAAACCTATTATTTCAAGTTTATGGACCAATTTCATAAAAATATAATTAAAAAATAGAAAATGTAATCCAATTGTAAAACAAATTACATATTTGAAATCTAGACAATTTGATCTACAATGAGTTTTTTTTAGTGACACTGACACTGACACGACCTTCAAGTTGCAGGTCCAAAGAAAAGGGTCGGCTCCCCAAACCTTTCTCAAGCCAAAATCCATAGCAAAAGGCAAGCCTCCAACTTGGACTTTAAAAAATGGGATCTTGTTTCAAAAGCAAGTACCCATTATGCTTTTAGAAATGGTTTAAAAGTTGTTTTCATTAAAAATGGTACAAAAAATGAAACAAGATCTCATTTTTTAGAAACAAGATCTTATTTCTTTTTTTTTACCATTCTAAATTTTTTTTAATGAAAATAACTTTTAAATGACAAGATCTCATTTATAAATTTATAAATAATGGAATCCCATTTGTTTAAATTTAGGCTTGGGACCTTGACGCATAATAGGATCTTGTTTCTAAAATAACAGTATCTCATTTCTATTGGTATATTTTCATATTTTTGGTCAAGTCCAAAATTTTCACGGAAAGTGGACTCAACCATTCTTTTACCCTCACACTCCTATATTTGAACTTTTAATGTAATTTGGAAACATTTTGATAGCATTTTCAAGGCAAAACATTCAAATATGCCTTCTTGAGTATTAGATTTTGGAAATACAACTTTTCAAAGTTCATATATTATTTCCTTAATGCTAAACATTAAAAAATGGGTGCTCAAAAATCAAGTGGCTTTGTTTTTTCTATTTTGGGGCCTTAGTGGGTGTCATAGTTGACTCCCAATAAAGAATGTTTATGGAGGTGGATATGGCAAGGCATAATGGAGCACTTAATTCCATTTTCAAAGCTTTTTTTTGACTTTATCCATGTGTTGGGATGGAATTTTGTGGGTCCATGTGCAACTCAAAACACCAAATTGATGATTTGTGTCAAATTTGTGAAGGTTCCTTATTTGATGGCATGGGGTTTTTTGTTGGATAGTATTCAAAATTTGTTTTCCTTATCACATTTCAATTCAAATTGATTCCCTAAATTTGGGGTTGAAGTCTTTTCCAAGTTTGAAGAATGAAGAGTTAGTTGAAGTGTAGAAGACATAGTTGAAGGAGACAATTTTCTTAGTAATTCTTGCTTCCAGATGTATTGATATATCAAATTTGTATCAGATTTCATATCGTTGTATATGCCTATAAAACTTTCATACATTGTAACTCCATACAAAAATGGATTGGATCAAATCTATACGTATGTATTTGGATTTTACAAAAGAATTAATAGTGAGATAGCTAGAAAGAAAAAAAAGAACTCAACAAAATTAAGTTTAGATTTTAAAAGTCAAATAAAAAAATGAAGCTATCAAAAATTATATGTTAACTCAATACATACACATAGATAATGATATAAAATGAATAATAAGATATAAAATATACATTTTTCACCTTTAAAACAATAATTAAATGTATATATTTTCAAATGAAATAAAATAATGATTACAAAGACTTTCAAATACTAATAAGATCCACATCCTAGAATATCTCTAATGGCTTCAAAATTTTCCAAAGTGCAAGTGAGATTCATAATCCACAATGTCTCCAAAGTCACTAATGGGTTGCCGCCTAAGCATACTCATTTTCTTAAAGAATGCCATTTCTACAACTTTGTGGTCACCACTTTGTGCTCTGGATTGATTATAATATAAGTTTAGTGCTCAACAACAAAAGTTCTCACACATTAGCTTAGTCACCTCCTACTTATCCATAACCACCACCCCAGTCTTTCCCTACACCCGAAGCAACCCATGATTCCTCACATACGTAGCATGTCTATCACATCAAGTCTCTTCAAATCAAAACTCTTAATTATTATTCCCCACTTTTTTGATTATCCCAACCTTAAACATTAATGGAACATTAGACTTTCAACATAATTTTAATATAATTTATCCCCCTATGATCCACATCAAACAATTTGTCCTTTTTGTCGTTTCCTAAGGTGTACAACAAAGTGCAGTCTACACATTTGAAGACTCAATTTTTATTTTTTTTGTTTGCCTTAAGTATCTTCAAAATCTCTTGGAAACAATGCAGAATAAATTTTCCTAAGCATTCAAAACTTTAATCTCCTTTACAATAATTATATCATTTCAGCATGTACCATATCATATTTTTTGGTTTTATGCTATCTTTCAAAGAGAGCAAAGGACAATAAATGTGGACTTAGGGAACAAGCTGAAATTTTGTGATATGCAAGGGACCACCTCTACCACTAATACTATGACTATGGGGTTTCCTTCAAAATTCAAATGTTCTTGAATTATGTGTGTTCAAACTTGTCCTTGTGCATTTGAATAGTTGGGTTGCCTACCGACAACTTGTATCAATGGTTGTTAATGTTTATTCAAACATGAAGATGGGTATTTTTGTGAAAGCGACGGCTCATGACTTGACTCAAAATGGTGGTGGTGCCACCGACAATTTCGTAATCTCCGCACAGTTTTGACCACTTCTCCGGCAAAGAATATGCCCACGTGTTTTTGACCGGATCAAGCAAAAATCCAAATTGCGGCACCGGCCTCGGGAAAAAGTGGCCGGGAATATACTTTCCTTCCATTCTGCTCTAATGGGCCCCACCTTCACCGACAAATTGTCTTGCGTGGTCGTAAAGTGAGCAGTTAATATTAGTTTAAATGCCTTTAAAAAGATAAATAAATAAATTAAAAAAAAATATTGCCGATAACATCTCCATTCCTGGTGCACGTGTAAAGGTGATGGAATAAAATTGGGCGGGGGAATTCACACGCTCGTTGGGGAAATTTATTTTATTGATATTAAATAAGTTTATTGTATTATTTGCTAATATTTGGAAAGTTCTGAGGCTCGTGTTGATAACAACATCCACGTAACAAAGCAGAAATAAACATTTTATGAGTGGATGGTGAGTGTGGAGGAGGAAAATAGAATGGACGCATAAGGTACCTTGCTTTATTTTTTTCCTTCTTTGCTTTTATATTTGTTTTGGGATGTATTTTGTTCACATTTTCAATTTTTTCTTTGAGATTTTAAATTATCTTGTTTTCTATTTAAGTTGACTTTAACCTAATATTTACTATTTTAAATTTTATTATTATTTTAGTTACAGAATAAATTGATACATATGTTTTAAAGTATTATTATGGTTAGGTTGTAATATCATAGTAGATATACTTTTGGATAGAATTGCAAACATAATCTTATCTTGTGAATTTAAATTTTTTTTTATGTATTTTAATTTTGTTTTTTATTTTTTAAATCTTAGCCATTATCTGTTAGTTTGAGTTTGAATTTTTTTTAGTTTGAGTATCGAAGATTGTGTATTTTAGGGGAAATCTTAGATCATTGGTGACATAAATGATAAGAGAAAATAATGAAAAGTATTGTCAATTATTAGCTTGCCTCATTAGGATATGCTACACTAGCTCTTCAAAATTGGCATTTTTATTATTATATTTGATGTTTTTGATCTGGTGAAAGTGACAAAAAGGTTTTGATTGAGGCTTAAAATAGTTCTATACTTTCTCCATTTATTTTAACTTGATCTTTTTAAAAATCTTAGCCATTATTGTTGGCTTGAGTGCTAAAAATATTATAATTTGAGTATCAAGGATTGTATATTTTAGGGGCAACTTAGGTAATTGGCGACATAAATGACAAGATAAAATAATGAAAAGTATTGTCAACTATTAGCTTGCCACATTTTTCCATTAGGATATGCTACACTAGTTCTTCAACATAGGCATCTTGTATTATTCTATTTAATATTTTTGATCTTCTGAAAGCGACAAAAAGGTTTTGATTGAGGCTTAAGTAAGTTCTATACTTTAATCCTATAGTTTAGCCCAAAAATATTAATCGACACTAAATTTATAGGGTTATAGATATATGTGCCTCATCCCATTGCTCATTTTGTATTTTGATACTATTACCATACTTTTTGATGATATTTTTGTGGATTGTCATCAAAATGTATAGATAACGTATTTTAGATTCATGTTTGTGAATTCATATATACTTGAACTCATTTTATATGTTATATTACTATCATATATGTTGATGAATGTTCTTGTCAATTACTAGTTTGCCTTATTATTGCATTAGGGTATGCTACACTAGTTCTTCAACATAGGCATCTTGTATTATTCCATTTAATGTTTTTGAGGTTCAGTATGCTCTATACTTTAATCCTCTAGTTTAGCCCAATGATGTTCATCGACACTAAATTTATAAGGTCATAGATATATGTACCTCATCCCATTGCCCATTTTATATTTTGATCTTATTATCATACTTGTTGATGATATTATTGTGGATTGTCATCAAGATTCATAGATAATGTATTTTAGATTCATATATACTTGGACTCATTTTATATGTGATATTATTACAATATGTGTTGATGAATGTTCTTGTGGGCGCTCACATAGATGTATTGTTATTTTTTTAAAGTTTTCTTTCAGATTTAAATTATCTTTTGTCATATGTTAATTGACTTTAACCTAATATTTATCATTGTAAATTTTATTATTTTAATTATTATAATAAACAAATACAATTTGTATATGGTGAAATTTTATTATTGTTAGGTCTTAATATAAGAGTAGATACATTTTTTGATAGAATCGCAATCATATTCATATCTTCCAAATTTATTTATTTTAACTTTTTTTTTTAATCTTAGCCACTATTTGTGGTTTGAGTGCTAAAAATATTTTAATTTGAGTATAGAGGATTGTGTACTTTAGGGGCAATCCGAGGTCATTGGTGACATAAGTGATAAAATAAAATAATGAAAAGTATTGGCAATTACTAGCCTGCCTCATTATTGCATTAGAATATGATATACTAGTTCTTCAACATAGGCATCTTGTATTATTCTATTTAATGTTCTTGATCTTGTTAAAGCAACACAGGTTTTGATTCAGGCTTAAATAGTTTTATACTTTTTATTTTTATATCTTAATTTGACCATTTTAAAAATCTTAGCCGTTATTGTTGGGTTGAGTGCTAGCTAAAAATATTTTAATTTGAGTATCAAGGATTGTATATTTTAGGGGCAACTTAGGTAATTGGTGGCATAAATGACAAGATAAAATAATGAAAAGTATTGTCAACTATTAGCTTGCCACATTTTTTCATTAGGATATGCTACACTAGTTCTTCAACATTGGCATATTGTATTATTTTATTTAATATTTTTGATCTTCTGAAAGCGACAAAAAGGTTTTGATTGAGGCTTAAGTAAGTTCTATACTTTACTCCTATAGTTTAGCCCAAAAATATTAATCAACACTAAATTTATAGGGTTATAGATATAGGTGCCTCATCCCATTGCTCATTTTGTATTTTGATACTATTACCATACTTTTTGATGATATTTTTGTGGATTGTCATCAAGAAGTATAGATAATGTATTTTAGATTCATGTTTGTGAATTCATATATACTTGAACTCATTTTATATGCTATATTACTATCATATATGTTGATGAATGTTCTTGTCAATTACTAGTTTGCCTTATTATTGCATTAGGATATGCTACACTAGTTCTTCAACATAGGAATCTTGTATTATTCCATTTAATGTTTTTGAGGCTTACGTGCTTTCTATACTTTAATCCTATAGTTTAGCCCAATGATGTTCATCAACACTAAATTTATAAGGTCATAGATATATGTACCTCATCCCGTTGCCCATTTTATATTTTGATCTTATTATCATACTTGTTGATGATATTATTGTGGATTGTCATCGAGATGCATAGATAATGTATTTTAGATTCATATATACTTGGACTCATTTTATATGTGATATTATTACAATATGTGTTGATGAATGTTCTTGTGGGCGCTCACATAGATGTATTGTTATTTTTTTGAAAGTTTTCTTTCGAATTTAAATTTTCTTTTGTCATATGTTAATTGACTTTAACCTAATATTTATCATTGTAAATTTTATTATTTTAATTATTAGAATAAACAAATACAATTTGTATATGGTGAAATTTTATTATTGGTAGGTCTTAATATAAGAGTAGATACATTTTTTGATAGAATCACAATCATATTCATATCTTCCAAATTTATTTATTTTCTTTTTTATTTAATCTTAGCCACTATTTGTGGTTTGAGTGCTAAAAATATTTTAATTCGAGTATAGAGGATTGTGTAATTTAGGGGCAATCCGAGGTCATTGGTGACATAAGTGATAAAATAAAATAATGAAAAGTATTAGCAATTAGTAGCCTACCTCATTATTGCATTAGAATATGATATACTAGTTGTTCAACATAGGCATCTTGTATTATTCTATTTAATGTTTTTGATCTTGTTAAAGCAACACAGGTTCTGATTCAGGCTTAAATAGTTTTATACTTTTTATATTTATTTTAATTTGACCATTTTAAAAATCTTAACCGTTATTGTTGGATTGAGTGCTAGCTAAAAATATTTTAATTTGAGTATTGAGGATTGTACAATTTAGGGGCAATCTTTAGGTAATTGATGACATAAATGATAAAATAAAAAGTATTGTCAATAATCAGCTTGCCTCATTATTATATTAGGATATGTTACACTATTTCTTCAGCATATGCATCTTATATTATTCGATCTAATATTTTTTATCTTGTGAAAGCCACAAAAAGGTTTTGATTGAGGCTTAAGGAATTTACGTACTTCAATCCTATTGGTTAGCACAAAGATGTCCATCAACACTAAATGTGTAAGGTCATAGATATATGTGCATCATGTCATCGCTCATTTTGTATTTTGGTAATATCATAATACTTGTTGATGATATTTTTGTGGATTGCCATTGAGAAGTATAGATTTAATGTATTTTAGATTCATGTATGTGGATTCATATATACTTGGACTCATTTTAAATGTGATATTATTATCATATATGTTGATGAATGTTCTTGTAGGCACTCTCATAAATGTCTTGTTCAAATTTTCAAATTTCCTTTGAGATTTAAATTATTTTTTATTGTATATTTTTTATTAAGGGTAAAGTGGTTTTTGAAGGGACTCGAAACCCATTTTACAAAATGCTACTACATAGGTACACACAACCAACCAACAACCAACAAATAACTAAAAAGTAGATGCACACTAGCAACAAAGATATGCACTCAACCCAAGAAAATTGAGACAACATAACCATAAGCAAGAACAATTACTAGAGGCTTTTGAGAGCCTTAGCAACTTCTACCTCCAATTGATAAATACTTTGTTAGATTTTTCTCATATCTTTCACATCATTTTTGGCCTATTCAATAGACTTCTTCATATTACCTTGCATGAAGATACAAGGTTGTTAGTGTAGGTTTTTTATTTTTCTTATGTTAGGGGGTATTTATTTTTCCTACACATATATTATTTAAGTTTGCTTAGGTTAATAGGAGTGGTTTATATGAGGACACATGGTGAAATACTTCAGCTACATGTGTAACTCTCCACCTCACATGGGTAGTTGAGTTACACACCCTCTTTTGGCTTGTTGTGCCACCTCTCATAACTACTATTTTGTCATTTCCTAAGTGGGTTATGGGGTAGTTGGGTTTCACACCCTCTTTTGGCTTTATGTGCCAAATTTATCAACTCCTTTTTTGTCTTCATGTAAGGAGGTTATGCCACATGTTTTGGCATTTACCAAGAAGGTAAAACCTCCCACTTTTTATGGGGAATAGGAGTTAATGCACCCCTTGGATGTATATGCTTATATTTTTCTATATAATAAGCACTATACTCTCACCTTCACTAGTTAAGTTAGTGGAGTGATAGCCCAGTGAGAGTCTTCTCCAAATTCTCCTCTTTGTCTCTATTTCTCTCTCATATTGAAATTATCTTCATTCAGCTATTTTGATCTTCGATCATCCGTTGTGTGAAGAGTTGCATGTGATCTACGACTGACATCAGATTTTGGCTCAATTCTCACTTTTTGCAGAATCTCACATGGTATCAGAGCTTATTGTTTGGTATAGCTCATTTCTTTTTTATTTATTTATTTGAGAGATTTGAGAATTTTATATAGCTAATATTTTCCTTAAAAACTAAGTATGCTCTTCTCCTGCATTCTCGTGTGATCTGGAGAATCAGAACAGTTTAAAGAAAAATAGCTTCTAGTTAAATCTGGTTCACATGTATGTGTTCTTGTAAGATCTGGGTGATTGCAACTTTGTGGTAATATTGGAAGCTTAATAAGAATTTTCAGAGTGTCCATAAGGCTTGACAAAGTCAAAAGTGACTTTTACTTCACCAAAATCAAAGTTTGGAGGACACAGTAAAAAATTAGAGTAAATGTTTTTTTACTAGAGCTATTTTCATTTTGGCTTTAGTGTTCCAATTTCTGTTCACTTTCACAAAAAAAGATTTCTGGGTTTTCTTCCCAGTATCGAAAAACTTTTGGGTTTCAGATGGTATTTCCAAAAAATTAATAAATTTTGCAGAAATCAAGCTTGAATAGGGCCTAAGCCATTTTTCTATCAGGGAAATTCAGCAACATTTCTTAAAAGTTGCACAACTTTTGCCTCGGGTGTCAGATTTTTGCAAACAAATACTTGACGGAAAGCTGGAAATGAGCATTCTCCATTATTGCAGGTCTAATTGAATTTTTTTGCTTTTTTCTATCAGATATTAAAGGTTGTATTAGCTGCTTCGTTTTATCTTCAACTGGTCATATCTTTCTCCTCACAACTCTGTTTTTCAAAAATTAATAGTTGTTGGAAAGGTATTGAGATAAATTAAGCAGTTATGAGGATAATTTGTTTCAGATCTTGTCTCAAATTATTTGTATTTAAAATCTCTATTGGTTTCTTAAAAGAATTGTAATCTGTTATACATGCACTAATTATAAAGTGCCAACCTTGTAATATTTGGGGGGGGGGGTGATTTTTGGGACTAGTGAAAAGGGGGGGTGTCTCTTGTGCCTTCTTTCTTGCACTTTTCCTGATTCTTTGCAATCTTCTTTTCTACTATCATGGATGCATCTATATTTCCAATTTCAACACCATATAATTATTTTGAATGGAAATCTAAGATGATAATATATCTGAAAAGACATGGATATCATCGTGTTATTATGGGACTTGAAATTGAACCTCAAGATGCTAGAGAAAAGATTAAATGGTTTAATAAATGTGATGAAGTTTTTGGTACTCTATGTATGTTAGTCTCTCCAGACCTTCTTTTTCACATTGAATCTGCCACTACACCAAATGTAGTGTGGACCACTTTGGGAAACCTCTTTGGTAAGCAAGATGAGCTAAGAGGTCATCAGTTAGAGAATGAACTCGTAGGGTTGAATCCAACCAATTTTGATACTATACAAGACTTCTTCACTAAACTTAAGTCTGTAAGATTGCAATTGGAATGGTGTGGAACTAAGAAAGATGATAAGCAACTGATCTTTAGTATTCTTTCTAAGCTTGGTCGTAACTATTCAGTGTTTATTTCTACATTCTATGCTACAAAATGTGCCCTAGGTACCACATTCAAAATGCCTTCTCTGGATGAATTTGCTGCAGAACTCACTAGGGAGCAAGACAAATTGGTTCAAATGGGTACAATAAAACCCTCTAAGTCACATGCCTTAGTTGTAAATCAAGGCATAAAAGAACAAAAAGGGTTTAGTAAGCAAGATAAGAAACAAAAGAACCAAGGAGAGAAGAAAAAAGATCGGAAATCTTCTACTTCAAAAGTAGATAATCAGACCTCTTCATCAAGAGGTGAACAACCTAAGAAGGAGAAGGTCAAGTGCTCTTATTGTAAGAGGCTTGGTCATGATGAACATAAGTGTTTAAAGAAACAAATTGATCACCTTTCAAATCTTCTTGAAAAGAATAATATAAAGGTGCCTAATTCAGTCAAACAGAGTTCATCAGAAGGATCTTCTAAGGATACAGATAAGAGTAAAGGGAAAGGAAAGGGTAAGGCCCTAGTTGTTGTTGCTTCACAACCCAATTCTTGGATAATTGACTCGGGTGCTTCGCACCACATGGCTTCTTCAAAAGATGATTTCACCTCTTTAGAGCCATGTTCTATGCCTTCCATACTAATGGGCGATGACACTCTTGTTGAAATACATGGGAGAGGGTCTGTTGATGTGGGCGAAGGAACATTTAAGGATGTCCTTTGTGTTCCATATTTATCAACTAATCTCCTATCTGTTTATCAGATCACTCACACTGGTTCTAGCAAGCGAGTTGAGTTCACACCAGATACAGTGGTATTCAGTGAAATGCATAATGGGTCTACTATAGCTGTGGGAAAAGAAGATCATCAATCCAGATTATATTAGTTTTCTCACTTTGTTCTTGACTCTCCTTCGACAGTTTTACTCACTCATGCAGATGAGATTAGTTGTTTGTGGCATCAACGATTTGGCCACTTGAACTATCGTTACTTGCAACAACTTAGTCAACAGAACATGGTTTCAGGGTTGCCTTCTATTCAATTTTCTGATGGAGTTTGCCAAGGATGTATTCTTGGTAAGCACCCTGAGGAGAAGTATGATAAAGGCAAAGCATGGAGAGCTCCACAGCTATTGGAGTTGGTACATAGTGACTTGGCAGGACCATTTCCACAACCATCTTTCAGCAGGGCTAGATATGTCTTAACATTTATTGATGACTTTTCTAGATTTACATGGGTTTACTTTCTCAAACAAAAGTCTGAGGTATTTGAGAATTTTCTAGATTTCAAAGTTTTTGCAGAGAAATAATCTGGGAAGTTCATCAAGATTCTGCGTATAGATAATGGGGGTGAATATGTTAATAATCAGTTTGAACAATTTTGTGCTTCAGAAGGTATCAACATGTAGCACACAGTTCCATATAGTCCTCAGCAGATGGTGTCGCAGAATGGAAGAATAGGTCCTTGAAGGAGATGGCAAATTGTATGATTCACTCCAAGTCTTTGGCACCTCAATATTAGGCAGAGGCCATCAATTGTGCATGTTACATCTAGAACCGAGTTCCTCATAAAGCTATGAAGGGGGTAACTCCTTTTCAAGCTTGGACCAGTCGGAAACCTACAGTTAAGCATTTCAAAGTGTTTGGTTCTCTTGCATGGGCCCACATTCCAGCAGAGAAACACAAGGCTATGGATCCGCAGAGCAAGCCTTGCATATTTATTGGGTATCTAGATGATGTCAAAGGGTATAGACTTCTCCATCCCTCTACACATGAGTTGTTCATTGAGAGGAGTGTTCATTTTGAGGAGAGTTCTTCTATTTCTTCTCATACCACTTCTCCATCCACTATCACATTGGAGACATTGCATGATGATGGCAGTTCTTCTGAGGATCTTAATCCTCCTAATCCTTTTGAGGAGTCTTCTTCCTCCACTTCAGATGGTGACAGTGATGGTGAGGATTCACATTCTTCTCATAGTCATCCTTTAGATGTTGATGATTCTCCCCCAGACTCTCCAGCTTCAGTGCCTCTTTAGGCTCGACAAACTTTTGAGTCAGCAGGAGATTGGCTTGGTGATCAATCAGATTCTAGAAGAACTAGGTCACAATTTTAGCAAACTCCACATCTCTTCATTGCTTTAGCTTCTGATCCACAGTCTTTTTGAGAAGCTATAGGTGTTCCTGAATGGGATGCTGCAATGCAAGAAGAGTTTAATTCCTTGGAAAGGAATCACACATGGGATTTAGTTCCTCTTCTTAAGGGAAGGAAACTTGTTCGATGCAAGTGGATCTATCAAACAAAATTTTTAGCAGATGGGTCGGTTGATAAGTATAAGGCTCACTTGGTAGCAAAAGGCTTTTCCCAAGTTCTAGGGGTTGATTACTTTGAGAATTTTTCTCCAATTGCTAAGATGAATTCCATCCGGCTTGTCCTTGCTATTGCTGCAACCCATCGTTGGGAAGTTCATCAGATGGATGTCAAGAGTGCATTTCTTCATGGTGACCTTCAGGAGGAAATCTACATGGAGCAACCACAAGGGTTTGTTCAAGATCCTTCACTTGTGTGTCGACTTCGAAAGTCTCTCTATGGCCTCAAACAAGCTCCTCGAGCTTGGTATGCCAAGATGGACTCCTTCCTTCTGATAGTTGGTTTTACTCGATGTCATTTTGATCCGAACATCTACATTCTACACCAAGATGATACTCTCACATTTCTAGTTCTCTATGTTGATGACTTGTTGATCACAAGGAGTCACTCATCCACCATCAAGGTAGTGAAAACTGCTCTACATGATAGATTTCTGATGTCAAACTTGGGTCTTCTACATTACTTCTTGGGAATTGAGATTACTCAATCTTCTTCAGGCATCTTCCTTGGACAACCCAAGTATGTACTCGATATGCTCTCTAGATTTCGCATGGCTGATTGTAAGCCTGCACCTACTCCTTTTTTGTCTAGGGTCAAACTTGAGGCTAAGTTCTCTTCACCCTTGGTTGATAGCACTTTAGATTGACAAATTGTTGGGAGCCTCATCTACTTGACTCATATGAGATTTGACATTTCATATGCGATGGGAATGCTCTCTAGATTCATGCAGGAGCCACATGAGTTGCATTGGAAAGCAGCTAAGCAGATTCTCCACTACATTCAGGGTACTCACAATTATGGAATTCAGTATGCAAAAGGCATGGATATTGACTTGGTGGGATATATACAGATTCAGATTGGGTGGGTGATTCTCAGGATTGCAAATCCACTTCAGGGTATTGCTTCTCACTTGGTTCTGGTCTAGTTTGTTGCTTGAGTAAGAAGCAATCTGCAATTTCTCTTTCATCAACAGAGGCTGAGTATCGAGGGGCAGTTAATGCCACCACTAAGGCTATTTGGCTTCAGAATATTCTCACTGAGTTTGGTATTCCAGTCAGGAAGCCTACTATCATCTTTTGTGATAATCAAAGTGCTATATAGATCTCAAGAAATCTAGTTCATCACCAGAGGACGAAACACATTGAGATACATATGCACTATATTCAGGAGCTCATTCAAGAAGGTATCATTGAGCTTAAGTATTATTCTAGAATGGAGCAAACTGCGGACATCTTCACCAAACCCTTCACCGAAAGAAAGTTCCTTCATTTGCGATCTCTGCTTGGGATATGATAGGTGTCTACTTCAGGAGGGACTTCTTAGTCCTCCTTTCTTTCTCTCCTTATTTAGGGGGGGGCTATTCCTCTTATGGGGGGCTTCTTCTTTTGGGGGGGCTATCTATGTACATGGGTACCTAACATGGTTGCATTTGTCAGGACCCATATTTTCACCCACCTAAGCTATGCTTAAGGGGGGGTGTTAGTGTAGGTCATCATGCACCTTCTTCATTTTCACCTCTAGCTTAGAAATGCAGCCCTCATAGTCAGTTTTCATAGTGCTAACATATTCCGATACATCTTCCAAAATAGCCAGCATTTTTTTGTCATCATCAGAAGTCTTAGGAGTACCCTCATTACCTTGAACTGAAGCAATATTACTTTGCAAAGAGTGAATTCTCACATTGATCTAGATAATCTCCAAGATTTGAACGAAATTTTGAAATGGTCATCAACAACATCCCTAGGAACCCAAGAAGATCATGTTCAAGTCTTCAAGGTTGAGATTAAGCGTAGAAGAATCCTTTTATAGATTATTTGGAAAGGATGGACATGCCACTCATTCCTTGCTAATCCTCAGTGAAGGAGGAGGATAAGAGGCCTCCCCCAAAAGTCCTTTGCCCTTGGAATTAATGTTTGCATTATCCCTTATTTTGAGGTTTTTTCTCTTCTCCACCCCTTTTTTGTCTCCATAGTCATACCCAAACCATCAAAGTTTAACCCATTAGACCAAGAATTAATAGATTTAGCTCTTTTCATCTTATTTTTCTAAACTTTTGTTGGGATGTGAAAATTTTACCCCTAGTTCCAAATACTACTTGGGTTTAAGGCTTGAAGAACCATGACCCCTAAACATCTTAAACCCTAATGGTGGGCAAGGTCATTGATGTCACAACTTGCAACATTTAATTTCCTTTAGGTCCTTGGAAGATCTCCTAATGCATTTACAAAAATTCTAAAATAAAAATTAGAAGGCTTAAATTCATGTAGTTTTGAAATCATTGTGTATAGTTCTTTAAAAATTTAGATTTGCTTAATGGATGTAGGTTTCTTTAAAGGAAAAATCATATTTTCATGAATGCATGTAAAGCATAAAAATTCTAAAAAAATCTTAGTGATTGAATGCATCTAGATAGATGTGAAATAATTGATTAATATAGATAGGATGTTAGGATTAATGACAGTCCCAAAGACACTGAGAGGGGGGGGGGGGTGGGGGGGGGTGTGAATTAGTGTCTAACTAGTTAGCAGAATATTTAAACTTATTAAGAACTTTGCATCCCAAAACAGTGTACTGGTAAATAAGAATTAATGCAACAAATAAGAATAATAGAGACAACATAGAGAACACACCATAACACAAGATATTTAACGAGGAAACTCGGTGTGGGAAAAACCTCGGTGGGATTTGTGACCCACAATATTCACTCACTAGCCAATGAATAAATATTACTTACAATGAGGGGCCTGCACATGCAGGAAGACCAACTGCCTAGAGCTCACTACTCAATAAGAGTCACATTGACTACAAAAGTGGATTATGAAATCCAATATAATGTACTACTTCAAATCAACATCATTTATGCTAGGTTCAGTACCAGTTTAAGCTCAGTCTATAACCAAAACCTTATACAAAATTTGCCCTATGCATTCGCATATAACATCCTTCTGTTTTCTTATTTTTCCTACAACATTCTCTCATATATTTGACTTACAAGATCTCATACATATATGAGTCTTTTACAATATACCAAGTCGGCTTTACAAAAGATAATTACATTAAAATACAATAAACAAAAATTTATTCCTTGTCGGCTGAAGTATCGGTATGCATTATTGTCGCTACCGATGAAGTGTCTATCAGTGTATGTAGAAGTCTATTGCCGGTGCCAGTAACTGTCGGTGGCTTACCAAATGAATGCCAGTTGGTTGCCAGATGGTTGCCATCAATGACAACATCAACTATTCTCATAAGAGTGTAGAATTCCAACAATCTCCCTCTTTGGCATTGATGGCAACACTCATGAGAAAAATCCAAAAATTGTTCCAAAAACTGAAGTCCAAAAAGTTTCCAAAAAGATGTGCTCCCCCTGAGCAAATGATCTCCCCTGAAGAAGTATTTTTCTCTCCACTACTCCCCCTTTGACATCAATGACAAAGGTTGTCAAAAGAAGTCAAATGAGTGCAAAAATTTCACCTCAAAATTTGTAACCGGTTGGTTACAATCTGAAAGATGTCTGCCACAATCAAATTTAGACTTTGCCTGAATCTTTTGATGTCTGTCAAGGTTGCCTCAGTCTGTTGGATCATGTTGGTGATATAGTGAATGTGTTCTTCCGATGACCGCTCTCCTTGAAGTAATGCCTTAGAGATTTCATTTCTTAGAGAGATAAGATTGTCCAACTTAGGACCAAGTTTGTATTTAAGTTCTCAAGCATTAGACTTAATCCTTGCCTTCTCTTTCTCAAGTTTCTCCAATTTCTCCTCAAAACCTGCTATTTCTTGCTCAATAACTGATATAGGTTTGCATGAACCAATTATGTTATCAGCTATGTCATCTATTTCTTTCTGTACTCTTCTGATCTCTTTTTCTAAGTCCTCTGTCAAAAGATGGGGTTTGCATGTTTCCCTATAAAGCTCCTTGTATTCCAAAATTGTAGAGTTCAGTGCCGATAATAGTGTATTCATGTGTTCTGTGCACTTCTTTATTGTGTCTTCAAAGAATTTATCCTTCTCCTTTTCAACTTTCTCCCGGAAGGTGTCCTCATTCACTTTGTCAATAGTTATTACATTATCAGTGATAAATTTTGATAGCGTGTCCAATTTTCCTATACAATCCTTGATGTGATCAGTGTTACAATTTAATGCAATCAACTTTAGAATTGGTAAAGTGTTATCAATTGCCTTGTAGGCCAATGCATTACAGTCTGTTATCTTCTTGATTGAATCCAAAAGTACTTCAATAACATTTGTAGGGCTGAATTCACTTATTGAAGTGTCGGATGTCTGACCAATTACCTTTATTACCTTTGTGCTTCCAACATTAGTAATCATTTTGCTTGTGTTTACCTCTGGTGGATCAGTTTGAGTTTGTATTTCAACCTGTAAAGGTTTGTCAGATGGTTTAGGTGTCTCAGTGATTTCCGGTTTCTCTGCCTTAGTATGTACCGGTGCAGTATCCAAAGGTGGTGGTGGTATATTATCAGTAATCTTGATGTTCAGAATTCCACCAATCTTTCCTTTGCCCTTATCCTTATCCTTCTGATACACTTTGAATGTCTTCTTTGGTCGGTTCTTTTCCTCTTGTTTTTCTTTTTCCACAAAAAATATATCCCAGTTATCACCAGTCTCTTCTGCAATCTCATTTACTCTACCTGCCATTAAACTTACTTGTCGGTGCCCACTGGCAAAAATGGATCTGATAGCCTCACAAATCAATTCATCAATTTCCTCTTTTGAATTCATAGGATGAATAGCTAGAAGTTTTTCAACTTTTAGTTTCTTATCTAATTCCATCATTGCTATCCTTTTTGCATCCAATCTTCTATACAATTCATTTGGTAAATCATCCACAACTTCAATTAAGACTTTCTTATATATGTCCAAGTATAAAATAATACTGTTCTCAATGCTTTCCTTGTCAAAATCATTAAATGAATTATATAGCTTACTCACATTAGCCAAATTTCCATCATCAGTTATTTCATTTAACAAATCATCCAATGAAGGTGTGACTAGTTTCTGTTTCTTCTTAGGAGTTAGTTTCTTGGCCAATTCCCTTACTACCTATTGTTTCTTCCTCAAGGTCCTTGTTCTCTTAGGTGAAGTACAAGCTACTAGTGAAGGTTTTCTCTTCCTCCTTTCTACTCTTTTAAACTCTATTGCCTTGTCACTGTCAGTTCTAGAAGATGTGCCAACCGGTGAAATGTGTGCCTCTGGTTGCAGTCCTTCAAGCTCACTAGCCGTTATCCTAGTAAAGTTCATTACACTTTCTTTGATTTCCTTTACTTTCTTAGAAGCATCTCTAATGTATTTTTCTCTTTTCTTTCTTTGCTTCATTGTTTTTACACCTCTCAATAGTTTTTGCACTGCCAAAAACTTGTTCTGATGGTTCTCTCGATGCATCTAGTAATGCTTTAGCATATGTCTCAATAATGTTAAGATCTACCTCATAACCCATTTCAGTTACCCAGATAGTCCAAGGGAGTACAACTTCCATCCATTTCTCATCCTTCTTGATAAAAAAACAAATGTCTTTGTTATATTTGTCTACTATACTCTGCGGTAATCTTTCTCTAGTTTTCATCTTAACTTGGAAAGTTTTAAAGTATTCAATTATTTTGTTGTCCTTAGCAGTTCCCATGCCGGTGAAAGCTTCTTGTAATTGTTTTCCTACGGGTATATCATAACCAAAGTCTTTGTGTCTTGTACCAAGAATCTCCTTAGTGAAATACAACATTAAACATACCAAAAGGTTTCCAAAGTGGAATGTGCCTTTCTTGTCACCTTTGATCTTTTTCAAGTTGTCAATAAGTTCATCTTTTAGCCATTCACATACATCAATCATTGCATTGCTGTTAACCATCTCATAAGCACTATGTATATAGAGACTAGAAACTAAATTTAGCCTGTTAGCATGTGTAGTTTTGTATCCTAGCACCATACTTACAAATCTCACATTGATGTCCTTAATATCATTCACTCTTAGTGATCTACTATCATCTTTTTCTTCGATTAGGCTTATCACTGTGTTGTTGGGAACCTTCTTAGTTTTATCAGGTCTTTTGTCAGTTGAGGGTAAACTAGTTACTGCCCTAATTGCTTGTCCGGTTATTTTGCAGACATAATCCAACCATAAGAATTATCCATGTTCTCTACTTAGAACAATCCTGACTACCTCCTCTAGAAATTCAGGGATATTCAATATCTCAACAAAACCTAGAGTTTCTACAATCTTGTGTTCAGGCTTAACAACACCATTTTCATCAAAAATTATCATTTTAAACATTTTCAACAATTCCTCAGAACCTAATTCCTTAATGTTGCAATGTATATAAATCCTAGGGTCTTCTGCAAATACTACACCTTTAGGAATTTTAGAGAATGCCCCATATAGAGTCATCTTGCTTCGCAATTTTGGGAATTATCTTAAACATGGGCCTAGGGCGTTTCACATTTTCCACAATGGTAGGGTTCTGAATAAATTTGGGAGCAGAAGAAGAAGCCATTGAAAAATACCTTTAGCTGCTTGAAAATATTATGAATGCTTGAAAGAAATCACTTCGCACCTTTGCCTTGAATGCCTTCACTTATTTTTCATGCTCTCTGCTAATTTGAATGTTTGGTGTGTCGAAAAAGAGGGAAATTAGCTGATTTATAATGAAATTTCTCTCAACAACCACATTAAATTCTCGCCGGTTAAGTGAAAACTTAACACAGCTACCGGTAAGGAAGAAATCTATCTTCTCACCATCAACCAAGGGTACTCTGCATGATTTTCAACTTTCTGTAATACCCCCAAAATGGGTTACTTCTTAGTTGGATGAAGAATCTCCTAGCGGTGGAGTATTACTCTGTTCTACTAATGCAGAGACAGTTTCATCAACTTTCAGATCTCTCTTCCTAATCTATTGTTTTGAAAATTCTTGCTTTACCTCATCTACCTTTTCTTTGCCTTTCAAATTAGATCCTTTATTATTTGCTGGCATAGTCTTGCTTCTACAGAATTGTAATATGTCCAATCTTGTTACAAGCATAACAAGTTACATTATTCTTTTGAGTAGCCTTTCCATATCCTATGTCAGTTTGTGTTCTACATTGATTAGATAAGTGTCCATATCTTCCACAAATAGAGCATCTCACATTCATTCTGTAGTTTTCTGAATTATGACCAACTTTGTTGCATTTGGAACATTGACCGGTTGGTGTATTAATGTTATGATTGTTTCTAAATCTACATTGATTTTCTCTATGACCATACTTGTTATAGTTAAAGCATTTCCCATTAAATTTATAAGCACTAGGTTGTCTTACCGATTTACTGTGATCATGATTGTTTACAATATTGGAACTTTCTCCAACTTCAAATCTAAGTCCATTGGTATCTCCATTAGGTTTTTGATTTTTCAGCATATCATCAAGTTCCTCTGAAATTTTCTTGAATTTCTCTTTATGTTTATTTTTAGTATCCAACTCATTTTCCATAATCCCCTTTTGTCTCATAAGCTTAGTTATATCATGTTGCATGTGAATTAGATCTGTCTTCAGCATATCATTTTCATGACTAAGTCTTAGATTTTCATTAACAACATAATTAAGTCTCCTAGTCAAGTCTTCTTCATTCTTCTTCCTCTCTTCAATGTCTTTACATAACCTCATAGTCATATCTTGCATTTCATTCTTCATGTTACAATTATCTATTATCAACTTGTTCACAAGTTCATTAAGAGTTTCCTTTTCATCATTATCATTCTGCATCTTCTCATGAAGTTCTTTTCTTTTATTTCAAGCTATAGTAAGATTCTCCTGAAGTCCTTGAATGAAATCCTATGCAGTCCTCAGATCATCTTCAAGTTTGATATTCTTCACTTTCTCTGCATCATAATCTACAAGAGCTCCTTCCAATTGTTTTCTTAAGTTCTCCATCTGTACTGGTGTCAAAATCTTCCTCAAGTTGTTAGGATTTTGAAAATAGAGGACCAGTCTCTAATACCAATTGTTAGGATTAATGATAGTCCCAAAGACACTGAGAGGGGGGGGGGTTGAATCCGTGTCTAATCGGTTAGCATAATATTTAAACTTATTAAAACAGTGTACCGGTAAATAAGAATTAACACAACAAATAAGAATAACAGAGTCAACATAGAGAATGCACCATAACACAAGATATTTAATAGGGAAACTCAGTGTGGGAAAAACCTCAGTGGGATTTGTGACCCACAATATTCACTCACTGGCCAATGAATAAATATTACTTACAATGAGGGGCCCGCATATGCAAGAAGGCCAACAGCCTAGAGCTAACTGCTCAATAAGAGTCACACTAACTACAAAAGTAGATTATAAAATCCAATACAATGTACTGCTTCAAATCAGCGTCAACTATGCCAGGTTCAGTACCGGTTTAAGCTCAATCTATAACCAAAACCTTATACAAAATTTGCCTTATGCATTCACATATAACATCCTTCCTTTTTCTTATTTTTCCTACTACATTCTCTCATATATTTGACTTACAAGATCTCATACATATATGAGTCTTTTACAATGTACCAAGTCGACTTTACAAAAGATAATTACATTAAAATACAATAAACAAAAGTTTATTCCCTATCGGCTGGAGTGTCAATATGCATTGTGCCACTGTTGGTGAAGTGTCTGCCGGTGTATGTAGAAGTCTATTGCCGGTGCCGGTAAATGTTGGTGGCTTACCAGATGAATGCCAGTTGGTTGCCAGATGGTTGCCATCAGTGACAACATCAACTATTCTCATAAGAGTGTAGAATGCCAACATAGGATAGTTAATTTTGCATTAGGAAAATTTGAAAAATGTAAGTCATAATTGAATTATTTATTTGTTCTCTTCTCTTTCTCTAAGAAAGTTGATATATTCTAAAATAACTATTCCTTTTATTTTTAAACTTTCTTTTTTATTTATTATTAAAAAAAAATAGTGGAAATAAAGATTTTTGCTTTGATATTGCTTTTCTCGATCAAATTTTTAGTACACACGTATTTATATATTTATCTTAATAATAATACTTTATTCAGATTTAATTAATATTAAAATATTATATATTTATCATAAATAAACAATATTTCTACAATTTGAAAATATTAATAAATAGGTAATAAAATTAATTTCATTAATCTAAAATATTAAATTTTAAATAGTATTTATTGTTGGCTTGATGATGATTGTAATGAATAACTTCATTATATGTTGTCATTGATGAAACACATACACACACATATGTTCAAATTGTTTACCGGTGTGACTTCAAAGTTGTTTATATTACAACCAATATACTAGAGGTTTATATCTAACTGGTACATGGTGACAACCGATATATACATGGAGACAACCAGTGAAAATACATAACTCGACATCAACCTGAAGATCTAGCGGAAATTGTAAAAGGAAAATCAAAGGATAAACGGTTTATATGTTTAAATCCAACCGATATTCATTGATTATGTGATGGGTTATCACTAGTTGTGATGAGTTATCCTTACCGACAATTTTTGGTGGTATTTTTGTGATGAGTTATGATTGTTTGACCAGATACACTACACCTAGGAAATCATGATATGATTTCTAGAGGCTAACAAGAAATCTAAATGTCTATATATTGACATCACAATGAATTATTTTGTATGAGTGAAGGTGATATGTTATATGATGATTTGATGCGAAGGTAGAACTCTTAAGTTGCAGAGTATGTTGGTAATGAAGTGTTGAGTGCGTAGAAGAGGATCTACTTAAGCAAGTTGTGCTACTACTAGATCACACCACCTGTTGTTTTCTAATCACTGCAATAGTCAAATCCCCTAACCGAGTAATCTCTAACAAGCTTCATTGTACAAATCCTCTAACCAGGTGATCCATTAGTTTGGATTTAGAAATCCTCTACTAAGGTTACTCCTTATAGGGTACTACCTTTTAAAGGGTATAACTTTTAACTAAGCTTTGGGATCTTTAACAGGATTCACTCCTAGCAAAGCAACCTTTTGTAGACCTTAACTGATAAGTTATCTATTACTACAGATAGTTAACTTGTGAGTCCCATCTCACCATGGTTTTTACCTATTTGGGTTTTCCACGTATAAACACTTGTGTTATGGTGGATGTTTTACTTATTATGGATGTTGTTATATCATTTTGGATTACATGCATATTGTTTAACAAACTTGTTAAGTATATCTATCGGTCAGTGTCTAAAGTACTATTGTTTTTGGTGTCACTAATTCACCCCCCCTCTCAGTGCTTTACAAGTCCATCAATTGGTATCATAGCCCAACTTATTTTAATCCTAATCGCTTGGAAGGAAACCCTAAAGCTACCATGGGGGATATGAGCTACTTTGAGATGGCTAGAGAGCTTGAGGCTAGTAGAAATGAGCTTGAAACCCTAAGGGTCAAACTAAAAGCTTCTCAAGTCAAAAGGAGAGAGTTGACTGAACAACTGTTAGAAATATCTGATAATAGTTCTTCAGATGAGTCCAATATTGATGCTTTAGTTGAGGAAGTTGAAAAACTAAATAGTGAAAAGCTAAATCTGAGGAGAGAGCTATCAGGTCTTACTATCTACATGAGTTAAGAACTGGAAGCCAGAAGAACTGCTGAAGATCTCATCAAGGAGAGAGATCATGAGATTGCCAAGATCAAACGAGAGAATGCTACTTTCAATGAGCATTTGAATATAGAGAAAGAAGAAAAAGAGAACTTACAGCTAGATCTTGAATTAGCATCATCTCTAAGAGAGAACCCATCAAAACATAATGAAGATCTCACCAGACAACTCACTAAAGCAAATGGGAAATTGGAAAAGTTCAACATAGGTTCTACCTTGCTAGAAGAACAAATTTAATCACAAAGGATGAATGGTGATACCTCTGGACTTGGTTTTCACACATATGAAAAAAGGAGAATCCTCTGGTACCAAGAGCAACACTCATAAGAACAAATCTGCTCCTAGGGCTAAAAAGCCTACTGGTAAGAAGGTCTTTAAACTTGTTTTTTTTGTTTGCCATAAACTTGGTCACACTGCAAATGTTTGTAGAAGAAAACCTAATGGAAATGCTAGGTAAGTGTCAAAGAAATTTGAAGGTCATTGCTTCACATGCAAAATGTATGGACATAGATCAATTGAATGCAGATATGGAGCAAATGATCTAGTACCGCATATGCATCCAAGACCAAATGGAAATTGGATGAGAAATTATGTTAATCGGGGTAACTTGAACTATAAAAGACCCTATGACAACCGGTTTAGTCCATTTGAGATGGAAAAGGTAACAAATGTCATTTGCACCATCTATAACAATTTTGGTCATGTGGCTATGAATTGCAGAAGAACAATTAGGAGAGGTAATGTAGGACCTTGGAGATCATCTGGAATGGCCTACTATCATTGTCATAAACTGGGACACATGGCAAAGTTTTGTAGATCCAGAAAGAGCAAACTGGTTAATCCTTCTAAAGATCAGAAAGGCAAGCAAAAGGTCAATATTGAAGAAACCAAAGAAGAAATGAATCAAATATGGAAGAAGAAGAGTGATGATTTACCTAGAGAAGAAACTAATCCTTCACCTAGTGTGGAGAATCCTACACCAGTGAACTAAGCCTTTTCAATATGGCTAAGGGGAGCATAACAGTAAATCTACTTCCAGACCCCTTGAGATGAATGAGTGGTAAGAGAGTTTGAATGCATGAAATTTTGATAACTTTTTGTCAATCGGTTATCAACCAATTTTACATCTGTCAATATTGTATGTATCATTAAGCAGTGTAATTAGGGTTTGTAACCCTAACGGGTGAGCATTTAATGTAGTAGGTAAAAAGGATAAAAACGAGTTTCACTTTGTTATTTTTACCCTAATGCATTCGAGAAAGGATTTTTGAGCACTTGCAGAATTAAGAAAGGATTGTTAGCTGATTTTAGTCGAAGTTGTATCATGATCAAGCTGATTTGAAGGTTAGTGAAGACTGAACTAGTGTGTACTTGAGTATTCAACTGCTAAACGAGGCAACATGCATAAGATAAGGTATTTCTTTAAAAAATCCTTCTTTGAATCTAGTCTATCTGAAATGGCATCGTCTTCTATACCGGTAGAGAAATTGATGATCACATCTGAACCTATGAAAGTTATAAAGGCGGAATGAATTGTATCTTATAATGCTTATCACAAGTTCCTAGTGGTGTCATAGTGAAAGGAGATTTGTCCAGCTACATTGATTGTAAGATTGAGGATTTAGGATCATTGTCGATATATTCTCAGTTGAAATCCCTTTGTGATGAAAAAAAAAAGATTCAAACTGAGTATATTAGGGTTTATGAGAAAGGTTTTCATAATGCAACTTATTTTCTTGAAGATTTTGAAGAGGAATATATCCGAATTATTTTGAGTCATGTTCATGGGGAAAAAATGTATTTAGAAAGGACTCATATTATTGATAACTCAATGATGAATAGTGAGTACCAAATCGGTATTAAGAGGGAGGGGGGTGAATTAGTACAGGCACAAATTTTTTTCCTGAACTAGTTTGATTGTAGACTGTAAACTATTGGCAATCCCTAACACTGGTCCAAACTAGATTACTACCGATTTAAACACAGTGCAACTGTGAAAGACATGAACTGGTCAATCTTCTTAGCTTTCCATACAACCTACTCCCTCATTTCCACTTTGTCCTTATGCATAAATAGATAATCTCACATCAGAAATATAATAACTTGCTAGATCAACATGATTCACCGCTTGACATAAAACAACAAAGCATCACATGAAAAAGACATCACATATGACACACATATTTTTCACGTGGAAACCCAACTGGTAAAAAACACGGTGGGGATGAATACCCACAAGCTGTTTGAACTCTTTAGAAGTCTGCTCTGTTAGGAGCCTAGTCCAGTTAAAGACTGTTACATCAGGGTCTGTTAGGAACCGATCCTATTAGGGATAACCCAGTTAAGGGATGGCTAGAATACCCGGTTAAGGGTTAAACCCTATTAGAGGTTACCTTGTTGGACTATTTTATGAACTCAATGGCTTTGAGTCACCCTGTTAAAGGATTTACAACAAGCTGGTTAAAGCTACCCTATTAAGGGATTTTCCAACTATTGAAGTGGTTAGAGATCAACAGGTATCACAATGATCTGGTAATAGCACTCAATGCCAATGCAGATCCACTTTAGTTCCTTCCTTCTGCATACACACTATGCAAGTATCAATCCTCTCAATTGGCCTAGAAAGAATCACGTATCTCTGCACATAGATACACACACAACATTTGCCAACAACCTCAGCATGAAACACCACATCGACCTTATAGGAAACAGATAGGTCAGTAGCATAAACCCTAAACACTTAGGTTGAGAAATTTAGTTGGTTCAATCCTAACCATTGAACACTTTGCATTTGAATACAACAGAATTGAATAGATCTCAAGACATTCTCCATTGTTCATTCTTCATTTCTTCTTGAAGGCGATAACCTATCATGTGTTCTCCACCGTTTGCAGAGACTTCACACATTCCCGAGGTAGATAGGATCAATCTTCTTCATGCAAGATCCTTCATGCGCATGAGGCTGACGTGGCAACATGATCTGATTTCCATTACAATTATAACTCATCACACAATGCCATCAGTTGAGACACACAGGCTTGAAACACTTCAATCAGAAACCCTGAAGCTAAGACTACCAATCGGTAGTCATGCCATATGAACCCTTGATACAAAACATTCCATAGACCGGTTCTCGTTCCGACATACCAGTTTCGGTTCACAACATCATACCGGTTCACTTTGTCAGTTGCTTAACTTCAATAATCCTATTCACTATTTATGATGTTACTAGTTCACTCTTCAACATATTACCAGTTCTCTTTCAACATATTGACATCAATGACAAGACAATATCATCATATCAACATATTATGCACATATGCCAACAATCTCCCCCTTTGTCATTGATGGCAATATACAAAGATATCTCTCTTTCTGCATCACATCTTCTCCTTAATACTGCAGATATCTTTTCCACTTCACATCTTCTCCCCCTTTGATAACAATGCCAAAGTGGAGGCACAAGTTTCCTTGTTCCACTATGCTTCTCCCCCTAAGGAGTAGCATCCTTCAACACATCAATCTTGAAAAGATATAGCAAAGTAAGATCTGGCTAATGTGGAGCACAAACCTTTAGATTACCTATTGAAGGGGCACCACCCCTAACTTACCTCTTAGATAGGTAAAAGTAGCCTTTGGTAGAGGCTTGGTGAATATGTCTGCTAACTGCTCCTTACTGGAAACATGTTCCAATACCACCTCTTTGTTCTGAACCTTTTCCCTCAAGAAATGATACTTGAGTTCAAAGTGCTTGGTTCTAGCATGTAAAACCGGATTCTTGGATATGTTAATTGCACTTGTATTGTCATGGAATATACTTATCAGTTTAGATATAGGAACTTTGAAGCCATTCAATACATGCTTCATCCAAATAGTCTGGCTACCATTCATAAAAGCTGCAACATACTCTGCTTCTACTGTAGACTGAGAGATACAACTCTGCTTTTTACTCATCCATGAGACCAATCTACCACCAAGAAACAATGCACCACCAGTTGTGCTCTTCCGGTCATCTACATTACCAGCCCAATCAACATCTGTGAACACTTTTAGGTTGAAATCATTATTGTATGGATACCATAACCCATAGTCAATAGTTCCCTTTAGATATCTAAGAATCTTCTTGACTGCTACCAAGTGGGATTCTCTTGGGCTTTGTTGAAACCGAGCGGTAATACCCACTGCATGTGCAATGTCCAGTTTTCTATACACTACATAATGCAACTTACCAATCATTGATCGATATTCCTTCTCATTTACCAATGCCGAGTCATCCTCTTTTGATAGTTTACAACTAGTCACCATTGGTGTACCAACCGGTTTACTATCTTCCATGCCAAAGGTCTTCAACACCTCTTTGACATACTTGGACTGAGTAATAAAGATTCCATTTTTCATTTGCTGAATCTGTAGTCCAATTAAGAACTTAATTTCCCCTATGAGTGACATTTCAAACTCCTTTTTCATCTCATTTGCAAAGTCATGACTCATCTTGTCATCTCCACCAAATATTATGTCATCAACAAATACTTCACAAATCAGAATCTGATCTCCTTCTGATTTCAAGTAGATATTGTTATCTTCACTTGTTCTTTCAAATCCAATCTTCACAAGATGGAAATGCAAGCATTCATACCATGCTCTTGGTGCCTCCTTCAGTCCATATAAGGCTTTATGTAGCCTACACACCATGACACTATCTTCTGATAGGGTAAACCCATCTAGTTGCTCTATATACACCTCCTCTTCAAGTATTCCATTTAAAAATGTAGATTTTACATCCATTTGGTATACCTTGAATCCTTTAAAAGTTGCATATGCAAGAAGCATACGAACTCCTTCCAATCTTGCTACTGGAGAAAAGGTTTTACCATAGTCTTCTCCTTCTTCTTGGGCACATCCTTTACATACTTGTCTGGCTTTGTTCCTTACCACTATACCATCCTCATTTAGCTTAACATTGAAAACCCATTTGGTTCCAATGACATTTTTATGCTCTGGTCTGGGTACCAAAGACCATGTACTATTCTTTTCTATCTGGTCAAGTTCCTCCTCCATTGCCTTGATCCAGTCTTTATCTTTATGTGCCTCTTTGAATGATTTAGGCTTAAATTCAGAGATCATACATGAGCTTTCTTTGACCTTTCTTCTTGTAAGAATTCCTGCATCTTTGTCTCTTATGATCTACTTTGGATCATGATTGAGTTTAACATACCTAGGTATGTTCTTAATAGCTTCCTCTAGGTTTTCTTCATCATCCTCATCTTCATCAGCATCAGCATCTACCAGTGTAGGAGCACAATTACTAGTACTGGGCTGATTTGCAATCGGTTCCCAGAAAGTTACTATCGGTTCATCTCCTCCTTGCTTACTACCGATTCCCTCCGATTTCTTAGAGTTTTCATCAACCCTAACATTTATGCTTTCAACGATTCTCTGAGTCCTATTATTGAAACATTTGAGAGCTTTACTTTTTGTGGAATATCCTAGGAATATTCCTTCATCATATTTTGCATCGAACTTGCTCTGATGTTCACTCCTCTTGATATAGCATTTTCTACCAAATACTCTAAAGTAGCTTACCATAGGTGTCTTACCAGTCCAGTACTCATAAGGAGTCTTATCCTTTCCTTTCTTGATGAGTACCCGGTTCATTATGTAGACTCACTAGTACATTCAGAGCTGATTTCTGACAGTCGTTTATTGGATTTGCCATGAATTTTCATCGGAATACCAACAAAATCAACTGTCAAAAACTTGGTGTTGGATTGGTCGATGATACAATGCCCGTTGGTAATACGACAATCCAATGGACTCTGCTGAAAGTCAAAGAAGTCATCGGAATCAGTAGATTTCATCGCAAAGCCGATGGTGATTTGGAACTTCGTACCAATGGTGATGCTATTTATCTGACACTTGTGTCATCGGTCCATTCGAAGACATTGACGACCATTTGACTACGAAGTGTCGTCGCACATACAGCATCCTTGTCGGATGTTTGTGTGGTTTGAGTCAAAAGTGCGATGACTCCAGAACATTTCATTGACAAGAACGTTGTATGTCTGCCGATTACATCGTCGGTCGAAAGCTTGGTATTCATCGTAATTTCAACGATGATAATTTTTATCAAAAAAAATAAATTATTATCCAGTCATTGATATGTATAGCAAATGATATTCTATCCCCACCACCTACCAGTAGGGGCATAGGTTTGAGGCTAATATGAGGCACATGGTTTCAAGCTAATATGATCAAGCGCACCATGGTTGAGATGGTCCAACTCCCTAGTCTCATTCTATGACTAAGCTCATGCCATATCTAAATCAAACACATCTCAAATACATCATCGGTGGAAAGCTGCAAAATGCCATTTTCATACATAAGCAAGACATACACAATTGGGCACAATCACCAAGAGAATAGTAAAAAGTGTGTTTGAGATCATTGTCCTAATTGTGGTGTGGTCATGAAGAGATCACCATAAATTTGTCAACCTCTTCGTGACCACACCACAATTAGGAGAATGATCTCAAACACACTTTGTTCTCTTGGTGATTGTGCCCAATTGTGTATGTCTTGCTTATGTATGAAAATGACATTTTGCAACTTTCCACCGATGATGTATTTGAGATGTCTTTGATTTAGATATGGCATGAACTTAGTTGTAGAGTGAGACTAGGGAGTTGGACCATCTCAACCATGGTGTGCCTGCATATGTATATAGTTTTGTGTATTCATTAAAGATTTTCATTTAATTTTGAGCATTTTGGTTAGCAAATCAGGGGTGCACTTTACATTCTTGTTGTTATCCAATTCACTTACTTTAGCTTTGTTTCTTTCTTCAGATTTGGGGTCTAGAGCTCCTCCCTAAGAAGAGATTGTTGGTTTTGTCTCCCCTGCTTTGGTTGGAGAGTTTCTTGCTATCTCTGGTAGTTAGACCATAGAGTTCAGCTTTTCTTAGATGCATTAAGCTTTTTATTTGTTGTGTAGTGTCTTTCTTGATATGCTTGATTAGGATAGTGTTTAATCTTTGATTTGCTAACCCTAATGACTAACATTTGTTTCTTGTGCTTCTCTTTGTGTGTGTAGCAATCAAATAGGTTTTTCTAACTATCCTTTTTTTTGCAGAGCATCATATACATATACATATTATGTATATATCTATATATCTACATATACATATATGACCAAATCCTATATATCATTTGGTTTGATTTTATTATTGGTTGTTTTCACATATGATATTATTATAATACCTAATGTTATATCCCTATTTATTTTTGTTATCCAATTTTCATTTATATGTTAATTGCATTTAATAGGGTTTTTTTTGTTGTTAGCATCTTCATGCTTTGAGTCTAAATTTTAATATCCTGAAGCTTATTCTAGTCTTTTCTAAGGTCCTAGGTCCTTGTTGTTTTGGAAATCTCATTAAAAGGCTCCAAAAGGTTTCAAATGTACCTTATAAATGAAAAGAAGGGCTATATTCTTATGATTATATTGTAAAAACTTTAGAAAAGAAGCACATTCATGCAACTTCATGAAAGCAAAAGTTTTTCCCAAAAGAAAATACTTTGGAGGGAAGGTCATTCAAGTCTTCAAATGCATGTTCTACATGTGACCAATGATTAACTTGAGTCTGAAGGAGTCAAACTCAGGTTTGACATAGCTAGACTTGGGTTTTCATGCAAATACCCTATTAGGGAGAGGGACCAATAGTTGTGAGGGGTAACTTTGTCAACATGTAGCCATCATGTGGAATATCATAAGACCTCCAATTTTTTTAGAAATGTAAAATGGACATTTAACTATCTAAAATTAAAGGTTTGAAGGCGTGACTTTGTTACCAATTTTTTGACTTCAAGAGATAAAAAATTAAATTATTATATACCTCATGTCTTATCATGAATTTAGGAAATTTTAGAGAAAGGATTTATTAAATACCTTGAAGGTGTCTATAAGGTTGAGCTTATTTAAAAGGATGAGATTTCACAATGCAAGGTTTGGAGGGAAAATAATTCACTTGAAAAGGAATTTTAATTCAAAAGATGTAAAGACAAATAAAATTCTTTATTTATTTACAAATTTTTTCTAAAGGCCTCCTTCCACGTGATTATCAAGAAAATCAATTTCATGCATAGCTTGGAGGGAAATAGAAAACTAAAAGTATAAGCTTTCATGTGATTTTAGGGTTTGCATTCTTTTTCAAATGAAAAGAACCATTTATAGCCATTTTTTAGAAGTTATGCTAGGGTTCTATTGGGTCTCAAATCAACAGATTGGATAGGTTCTAAGGAAATGCCAACTTCTATGATCAAACCCTCCAATTGACTTGGCCAACTTATAGAGTGAACCTATTTGGTTACTAACTCTCTCACTTTAGGCTCTGCAAGACCTAGGCGGGTATACCTACTCACTAGTTGTTCCTTCAACTAATGCTTTTTATAAAAGATTTAGTGTCTTGATTTGACTTCCACCTATCTCATACTGGCATCAGTTCCTAGAATGGATATATAGCAGATGAGTTCAAGATTGTTGTTGTAGAAGTTATTCGATCTTGGTGCTTGAAATTTATATATACACTATTGCTAATTTACCCTAGAATTCCTAGTCAACTACTCCTATTATTCTTTATGTAAAAGTATGAATTGATGGGTTGTGTTTTATAGATGACCAGTGCCTTTCTTTGTTGTTTGGGCTACATAGTCTTTATATTTATTTAGGACTTATTGTGTAAACTTATGAGACAATTTTTAAAACCACCCCCTCTCGATGAGTTTGTCAGTTACTGTTTCTTATGAGCTCTACTTCTATGTCTTTATTGTAAATTGCTTGAATGAATTTAACTCTAACCTTAAGAGACCATCCAAGGAAGAAATACGAGGAACAATTACAATTCGCAAGTAAATCTTTTATTCAAATCTGCAATATGAAACACAGAGTTTTACTAGAAGAACACAAGTAACCTTATCTCCTTTAGATAATATCACAAGCAACTGCCTACAGAAAATGCAGTTATCTGCAATGGTTCGAATCCACTTCCAGGATTCACTAAAATGCTTCATTTCAGTTTTCTACCTTATTGTTTATAGGTGGAAATCTTGAGGTTCAATGTCGAACTTGGTTGCTCTGATACCATATGTAATATTCCATTAATTCTATACTTAAGGAAAATAAATTGTGGTCTATATTAAGATAAAAAATTGAGCATTTCAAAATAAAACACAACTACTTGAGTTGAAGGAGAAAACTAACTAAATGTTCTTCAACATAATAAGAATCTAACTAATTTATCTAAAAGGAAGGTAATCTTTTAACGATAAAAAACATTGAACAAATGTTATTAAGCTAATAAATATGAGAAAGGAATTCAAATGGCAAGTTTCATTTTTGAGGGAAGAGATAAAGGTTTAGAAAATACAATTCATTTAACTTTCCAACTGAAACTTTTTGTATCAAGCCTTGACATAGTTTGGAATAGGGAGAGCATCATCAAGGGCTTCTCCATTCAATCGTAGACTTTCTAGTCTCCCATGCCCCTTCCAATTGGAAGAGACCCAACCCTTCATGAGGGTGCATTCTAAGGATTGGGTCTCTTTTGCATCTAGCCATCTAATCTTGGTGTTCAAAACCTACATGCAACTAGTCAGTCACACACTATAGGTAACCCCTAACTACTATGACCATCTGACTAGGAGGTGTATCTAGTTCATGTGATCTAACAATCACTTAGATAAAGCATCACCATCTTGGCCAAGGTTTTAACATTTCAAGCACCAATGCGTTGTTAATGTTCACCTCCCTTGCTCGACTTGTACATCCAATTCTTGAGCTCGACAAACTCACTAGTTACTAGCCATCTAAACAATCCATTTGCTTAATGTGTACTAACAATAATGGTTATTAATGACCATCATATGATAAATAGCATACACTTGAGCCAACTAACTCACTGGTTTACTAACCAACTATCTAGTGAACTGCTTAATGTCTACTAAGAATAACGGTCATAAATGACCATCATAAGATAATTAACATACACTTGAGTCAGTTGATTCATTGGTTACAGAACTTCTAGGTCTAGCTAATCCAATTCGTTACATAATA
This sequence comes from Cryptomeria japonica, assembly GCF_030272615.1. Classification (NCBI taxonomy): domain Eukaryota; kingdom Viridiplantae; phylum Streptophyta; class Pinopsida; order Cupressales; family Cupressaceae; genus Cryptomeria; species Cryptomeria japonica. The sequence goes on from NC_081411.1 coordinate 836,769,743, forward strand.
GTCTCATGTCTACTGACATTAACGGTTTACAAGGACCTTCATGGGATTGTGACATAACCTAACAAGCCAACTGCTACAAATCCCCTATCTCTAACAAGCTTCAACTGTCATCATGGAATTAAACCTAATACAACATTGGTTCCCTTATTTAGCTAAATTAACATGTCATATTATGACTCAACAAAAAATATGGTTCTAATGTATTTTTTTGTCTTTGTATATTCCCAAAAGTATGCATCTAATTGATGATAAGAATCCTTCTTCAAGTCTTACAACCATGGAGATTGGTTATAATCTGATTATAACTGATGTGCATTGATTCCAAGATGAAGCATATTCAGTTGAACTATGAGTTAAGAGTGGAAAATAAATAAACATAGAATAGCTACAATACTCGGCTATTATGTCCTCGTGGGCTAGCAATCATATTCTATAGTGAATGCTCTGAGGTTTCTACTCAACCATACTATGCACAAGATATGAATGCAGTATTCAATTTTCTTATGAATAAGGTAAGACAATGTATTGAATGAAAATTAACATAATATCATCATGATTTATATCTATGAATAAATTTATCTTCCTTAAGTTCAAGACTTGATAATGAATGAGTAAATCATTTAGGCTCTACAATTTATCTTAACAAGAAAGATCATGAACATGCAATAGCTATACATCGGCTACTCAAGGCAGAATTTACATGGCTATGCAAGACAAAATAATCATAGCTAGGCATGATAGTATGTTCACAGCTATCAGAGCAAGATTCTTTTCAATTAATTTTACTTTTTCTTTTAATGAGTAATATTACCACAGTCAATTAGTGATACATGATTAACCTCTGCATTTCAGTCAGATATGAAATAGATACATACCTGATGTGAGAGGAAATGAGGAAGGAAATACCCCTTGAATGCAACATTTGCACGACTATGATAGAAGAGAATCTGGAGCAATCTTTGTTTCCTCCTTCTTTCCCCACTACTAAAAGTTCACATATGCAAAGGAAAAACAACTGATTATATTATATATATTTGCCAAAATAGTACAGTGGTAAGCCTGAGGCTATAATCTACTCCTTTCTCTAAATTTCTTCCATATTACAAAAGCTCCCTCCTTTATATGAGAGTATACATTATCACCAAGTGTCGTGGTTTTTCAGCATATAATCGTCAACTAACACTTTTGTTTCGAACATTACTTCGACTAGGTATTTTCTCCCTTCATTGAAATGCTATATTCGGTCACTGTAGTTGTCTCCTCACCGATACCTATCTGATATCCATCAGGTTTTTATGTTGAAGAAACCTTAGACTTCAGTGACCTCCTTTATTTTTCCACCAAAATACCTCTTCCATCGATATCACTATGCCCCGTTGATGAATGGATCTATTGTCTCACCAAAGCCTTTCTTTATCCTCTCTTGTTGTCTTCCACCAATAAAGTTATATCGATGAAACAACCCATATCAGAGACATGCTTTTTAGCCTCCTCAAAACCTATTTCCTCATCGATATATATTTGATGTCCATTAGGTTTCATGTCGAAGAAACCTTGGGCTTCGGTAACATCCTTTATCCTTCCATCAAAACACTTTTTCTATCGACATCACTACACTCCTTCGATGAATGGGTCTATTGTTTCATCGAGGCCATCTTTCTTTCGATGATTTTCTTCCACTATCATCTTTCATCGATGAGCTCATTAGTAATCTTCCTCGATAAAGTTGCATCGGTAAAACTACACATATCGGTAACATGCCTTTTAGCCTCCTCGAAACCTATTTCGTCATCGATATATATCTAATGTCCATCAGGTTTCATGTCAAAGAAACCTTGGGCTTTGGTAAGTTCCTTTATCCTTTCATCGAAACACTTTTTCTATCGACATCACTACACTCCTTCGATGAATGGGTCTATTGTTTCATCGAGGCCATCTTTCTTTTGATGATTTGCTTCCACTATCATCTTTCATCGATGAGCTCATTAGTAATCTTCCTCGATAAAGTTGCATCAGTAAAACCACACATATTAGTAACATTCCTTTTAGCCTCCTAGAAACTCATATCCTTATCGATATCTTTTATCGATGTAGCTTCCTTCTGTTTGATCGATATCATTCTTTCGATAAGAATGCTTCTTTCGGTAAGTTTCCTTCATGTTGCGCCAATGGTATTATTTCCTTGGAAGCCTTTTCCCATCGATGAAAACCATCTCTGCTTTCTTCAATATCCTCTTTTGGTGGAATCATTTCTTTCGATGAGTCCCTTTTAGAGTTCATCAGTGTTACCTTTCCTTCAATACCCTTTTTATATCAATGAGTCATCACTGGGTCTCATCAATACTATTTGAATTTTGGATATTTCGATAGAATGCTATTAGACTTGTTCAATAAATTATGGGTTATTATGGTATCAATGAAAATGATGATTTATTACAAAGATAGATGGCTTCTATGATTTAATCTCTCAAATCAAGATATTTTACTTAATTCAGATTTGATGCTCAACAAGTTCCACAAGCTACACCTTCAGTTTATGTCCTAGCACGTCACCGCAAGGAGGAAGGTTTATAAGAAAAGGACTGCATGCAACAATCAAAGGGTTACTTCAAAGTTTGAATGAGAGGTTTTCCTCTTCGATGAAGGAGATTCATAAAAATATGAGAGAATCCATAAGGATATTTACAAAGCACCTCACGCCAACACCATGCAAACCGCATGCAAAGTTTAGGCATGATAGAAGTTAGCATCAAAGCTTCTAGAGAGAAGTTGTCATAGTCATAATAGTAGATATCCACATTTGGAGGTAAGGTTTTCAGAACCCTATTTTAGAATTTTTAGTATCTTATTGTTTAAATCATGCATTGGATACATCTACAGTAATTATTCAAGCAAAAGTTGGGTTAAAGGAGAAATCTAATTATCTATAAAAAATAATATAGTTTCAACTTTGTGTTATGACAACATCTATAAGTTTGTCAATGCTTTCTTGCTCACCATAAGGGTTCCACATATTATTTAAAAGGGTTGATTGTCTTGCTATATTTTCTTTTTCCTTGAAGTGCGCAAATCCCTAGGTCTTTTTTGTTCCCTAGGATAGCTTAGAAAGTATAGTCATGCAAAAGTCATTTAGTGAAATCATCAAGAGTTTTTAATCCCAAAACAAATCTCAATCATAAATAGAAAAGGTGCAATAGTAGGATTGACACAAACCATATAAAGATCAAGTACGGGAAGTAGTGAGCAAGGTCTTTTACATATAGGGTAATAAAAGTAATGAATAGTGGCCCAAAATTATTCAAAAGGTCAAGAAATAGAGCAAGCTCAAGAGTCAAATTCAAAAGAAAAAGACATCATATGATCATTAAGCAGTGATATGAAATGCAAATTATAGCAAGGTATTGTGACTATAAGATAGAAACCATCCTAGGAGCCTCCAATATATCAAAAGTTGAGAAAGTAGCAAGCTTACTATACAAAGATAATGATCACTATAAAGTTGTAGTCAAGTTCAAAGCATTGATTTGTGGGAACAAAGGGTTTCATATGGGGATAGAGCAGTCTCATGAAATATCATGACAGTCATAATCATAATCTAAAGAGTAGTCAAATCTTCAAGATAGATTGGTGATAGTGCAATCATTCATTAATTGTTTTGGACATTTCAAGCTATGTTTGCCTAATAGATGGTCAAGTATAGAACAACAACACTCAGAAAATACAGTCTAGAGAGATTGCAGTCTACAATAAAGCCAATAGGAAGTCATACCTAGTACCAAATAAAATGACAATAATCAAGTCTACTGAGTGAAAAAGAGCAGGGTATAAGTTTATAAAAGGTCTTTTCAAACCTTAACAACAAATAACATGTTATTTTTGCAGCATTGTCAAAACTTGACAAGAACAACACCTTATAACCTCAAGAGGCATAGCAATCATAGGGCAACTCATGTCAAATGTGCAACTCAATACAATAAATAATCTTAGTTTGTAGCCCTATAGCATCATAATGCAGTCCTTGACCAAGTATGCATACAAGAAACATCTAGTTTTATTAAGGCACAAGCATCAAAGTCAGAGGTTATGACAACTAGTCAAAAACATCAAGTACAAAAGGGTTAGTCTCAGTCACTAGAACACAATTTACAACATGCATTAGGAGTTTTCCTCCTTAAAAATAGTGCAACATTAAAAAGGTATTATCAAAGCTACAACCACAATTCAAAGAGGAAGCTTACAAAGATAGGAAAAAGCTAGGTACAGTCATAAGTCAAGGCAAATACATAGTTGAAACTTAGTCCAAAATAGTGAAGAAGTGCAACAAATGACATGAGAATTCTAAAGAAGTATTATAGCAATCATGAGTCAAGGATTAATGAAGAGATTTTTTGCATCCATGATACAATCCTTAAAAGCATCCATGATACAATCTCAAACACACTTTTTATCATTCTCTTGGTGATTGTGCCCAATTGTGTATGTCTTACTTATGTATGAAAATGGCATTTTGCAGCTTTCCACCGATGATGTATTTGAGATGTATTTGATTTAGATATGACATGAGCTTAGTCGTAGAGTGAGACTAGGAAGTTGGACCATCTCAACCATGGTGTGCCTACATATGTATATAGTTTTGTGTATTCATTAAAGATTTTCATTTAATTTTAATCAACTAAAGAGCAATATTCAGACTTACAAGTAATAAAAAAACTTACAAGGATGAGGCATATTCATTACTTACAAGTAATAAAAAAACTTACAAGGATGAGGCATATTCATAACTTTTGCAGTCTTACCTTGGATATCAACACTAGAAGCAACTCATATTGTTCGTGTATAGACAAGACTGTTGGCATTATAATAGACAAAGGGAGATTGTTGGCATTCTAATTACAATAAGAGATTTTTGGCATTTCAATAAGGATATTGAGAAGGTTGTTGATGATTATGGATATAACTGATTAAGGATGTTTACTGTCTTAATATTATTATTTTGTCATTGATGTCAAGAAATTGATTTTCTAATTCAGTATGATGTTGCCATATCTTAAGAAGTATGATCTGGTGAGTATAAAGATGTCGGTAAAAGACACAGAAAGAATGTGATGAATAAGGGGAGGAATAAGTTATTCAATGGGCAACTATTATCGAGTTAGACAATGATGAGATCATGATGTTTAGATTATTTTGATATCCTACATATGTTGTTGATTGTAAGGTTAATACTATACTATGTTACTGAGCAAAGAACCTAGTCGGTAAACCCTAAGGAACCTAGTCGGTAAACCCTAAGGTTATCGCTATCGGTTAATGAAGGCAGAATGTCTACCGAGTGAAGTTTAGTATTTACCAAGTTGCAACCGAGTAATAATAGAATGCATTGAATGAATAAAAGCATTATTTAATGAAGGAAGCTGATGAGCTGGTTATGATTAAATGATTGTTACAACGTGTATAAAGGTTGTTAAGGATCTATGGCAAAGGAAAATCGGTAGGAAGATCTACAGCTCAGATTGAATCACAATACCCTAGCACAAGTTCCAAGAAATGTATGCAAGTTCCAAGATGGGGTAAAACATTTTCAGATCAAAGGATACATTGAACCTGGTCAAGTTATAAGATTTGATGGCTATGATTGATCATGGGAAATGTGATCAAGGAGATTAAGTGGTTGGCAAATTGTTTATAAATAAGGAACTGTTGATGAACAATGTATGCGGGCAAGTGTATGCACAAGGATGCTACATAGTGATTACCGAGCACAGAAGCTTGAAGACCTGTTTTGAATAATAGAGTATAGAGCCCAACAGATGGACAAGATAAGTCCTATGACTAGATTGTATTGAGCAAATAAGAATCCGCTTCAAAATTTTAGATGTGAAGTTGTAGATAGATATTTATTACTGTTATTTTGTAAAGTGACAGAAAATCTCTTAACCAAGTGGACTTAATAGTCTTATTTGTAAAACCCTCTAGCAAGGTGACATTCTGATTGAGTGTTTGAAATCCTTTAACAAGGTCACTTCTAACAAGGTGAAGATCCTAACATATCTGAGGGAAATCTCTTAACCGGGTCACATCTAGCAATGTGTTTGTAATCTTTAACAGGATTTTCTTTTAACCGAGCATACTCTAGAAGAGTATATTTCTTAGTGGGTCCAAAATCCCATAGTGGTTTTTTCCTATTTGGGTTTCCACATTAAATCTGGTGTTATGAGTGTTATGATGTTTATATGCTTATGAGTTTGCATGTTTAGCAATTTTGGTTATATTGCTAGAGTATATGTTACCAAGGTTGAATCTGTTATTTTTATGGAAGATTAAGTTTGTATGATTCACCCCCCCCTCTCATCTTATTAGCTAGGCATCTGTACTTAACATTAAGTATCAGAACTATCAAAGACAATATGGGAGTTCATTATACCCAGCAACTTGGGGTGTTGTTGTTCATGTTGGCTCTATTGGACCTTGCAATTAAGATTCAATATACATTATTCAATAAGATTAATTGTGCAACATAATGAAATATTGAAAAGTGTGTTATCTTATTGAGCTTTGCTTGGTTTTGAGAATAGTTTAATATTCTCTACTTAACAGGGCCAACCATGTGAAGGTGGAAGCTCATTTGGCCCCTCCCCCCCTAACATCACTCTAAATTCCCTGTTAACATCTTATAACATTCATTCATTCATTCATTCTACCATTAATAAAATATAGCATTCATTCATTAATATCACATAACATTCATTAACACATAATACTGATTAACATTGATTAACACACAACATTCATTAATATTAATTAACACATATCATCCATAACCATTAATTAGCACATAATTACATTCACTAACACATAAAAATTAGTCATTATCAAATAAGTTAGATTACAATCATTTCTTTCTTTGTTTTTTCTTTGAAGCTATGAAAAGACTAAGTGGAACATTAGTTTCTTCATCATTTCCCCCCTCTGTAGATGTTCCACCAACTGCTCGTGATCTTGATGTATGCCTAGTCCTATACTGAGGACAAGGACACTGAAGCGAAGGGGGGTCCTCTGCAATAACAAAGAAATGGGTTAAATTCAATTTTTTTTAATTATTGTTACAAGTATTTCATTAATCTAGAGAACATAATTGTTGTGCTCTTTACCTGATGGGGCCACATCATTTTGTGTAGCCTCAACCTCAACATGCTAAACACCCTCTAGATCATCTGGAGTTGAAATACTAAAGGTTACATTAATGCTAAACACCAATTGCAATTATATTTGTGTAAAGCAATAATAGTGGTCCTCTTTACCTGAGTGGGGAACATCATGTTCTTGATGTTGTGTACCCAGATCATGCTCCACTTGCTCACCACCGACTACATGCTCTAAAATATTAACAAAAAAGGTTACATTAATTACTACTCTAATTACAAATTAAGATGTTTAATTGTATTAATAGCTAAATAAATAAATTTGAATAGCAAATGAATACCTCCACTACTAGGATGCACATCTAGACATTCATGTGCAAGTGGTGTTTCACAATTAGCAGGCTGCATTCCAATGACATGCACATTGTTATTATTGCTTGCTTATTTAAAACAAATATAGTCACTTTATGTTGGAACTCAACATCAATTAGATTATTGGTAAAGTATTCAATTTGAAAAAACCTCCATTTAGCATATTTACCCATGTGACGGATGCACTCGAATGTTGTGTATGCCCACTCAATTCTCGTAGCTGATCAGCCATGGCTGAATAGCCTTGCTAGTAGGAAATTCTCTTGTCATCTTCTATGGGTGCTCTATTGAATTCAGAGCCCTGCATTTTTTCTTGGTACCATGAATTTTGCTTGCATTGTTTGATAAAAAAAAAATGTTTGCAATTAATTAATATTTTGATGCAATATTTCGTTTACATGAGATACTTACAATTCATGCAGTAATTTTCATGTAACCACTAGAGCTGAGTTTGTGTTGCCCGTGCTTTTCTTGCCTTGCCTTGGTTGCCTTTGACGTGTCACTCAGTCTATAAAAAGTTTGAAATATGTTAGATTATATAAATATAAATATTAATTAATTAGTACATAATTACATTCTTAATAGTATCCTGTACCTTCTTCTGGCATCTAGTGGTGTATTTCCTTTTTCCTTTCAATTTTCTCCTTGGCATCCAAAATCAGATCCTTCCACTCCCTCTTTGGAATCATGGGGGGACGCTCGTACTTTAGGTTCCTCTCCAAATGGGTCCTGTATTGTCCCTCACATACTTTAGATATGTGCCAGCTTTTTCAAGGAGCTTGGTTTTGTCAAAGGTGTCATTTCCAAACCAGTCAACCATTTGGTTTGTCAATTCATCTTTTAACCTTTTTTCTTGGTCATTCCACCTTTTAAAGCAAAAACAAACCTGTTAGACTCAAAAATGAACTAAAGCTACATTTATTACACTTCAAGAAATGGATCAAAGGAAAAATATTCTAGGAATGATATGAAATCAAAAGTGGATTAGGGTTAGTTCACATATGATGTACCACCTTTTACGTATGGTGGGCCCAAATATCTGCAATGCAATATCACTAAGATGTTTATAGAAAATATCATTGCCTACAAAAAATTCATGGGATCATTAGTCCAAAACTAATCCAGAATGTTGACAACATTCAATCCATACCGTCATCCAATAAAGATTGTTTGCAATATACAAATGTAGTGCATCCCACTCTCGACCAACTGTACAAAAAATAAATAGATATCTTACAATCAATTTATTTTGAAGATTAAGAATTAATTAACTACAATAACATCTTATAATTACCTCTCACTTTCCTCAATCTACCTTTCCTCGTCAAGTACTCCCCTTTGAATTTGTTAATGGTGTTGGGATCCCAAATGTGATCCACGTGGATCTTTACTACAAACTTAGGGAGATATTTAGAAATGTACACCATAGTCTGGTATACCATATATCCCTCCACCATAGAACCCTCAGGATGTGCTCTTTGTCGAACCAAAGCCTTCAAAAATTTCAAGTGCCTCTCAACCATCCACATTGACCTAGTGTGTACAGGTCCACACAATTCAATCTCCTCAACTTGGTGTATGAGGTAGTGTTCTTGTGCATTGAAAAAAGCTAGAGGTGGACACTTTTGCATTTCACACATTAAATGAGGAATTTTTCTCTTCCAATATTTTATATCATCTTTATGGATTTCTTTACATGACAACCACCTACAAGGTATTCAAGATGCAAAAAAATATATTACATAACAAGTAAAACAAATCGCAAATATAATATCTATACAACTAACTAAACAAATATCACTACTTACCTCATGTATTTTCCAAGATCATATATGACTTGCTTGACATTATTGTCGAAGTCGTCTTGGAGAGATAGAGGTAGAACGTACTGCAACAATTATAAAATTATCTTTTCATTTTTTTGTAATATAATGAAAAGTACACGTACAGGCAGTACTTAAATACATATTAAAAACACAAGAGTGTGAATTACCTTAATAAAGGTATGCCAATCATGCATTTTCATCCCTGGCCCAAATTCACTTTTCTTTGATATGAGATTGTTTATGTTCGCAACAAATCTTGTGGGAAATCAAATTTTTTGTATGAATTATTTTATAGCATTGCTTTGCTGATCCGTTAATAACCAAGGAAGCTCACTTATATTAATCTGGTCTCCATGGCTATTTGATTGAATGACATTTATCATTGCATGATTGGAATCTTGAATGTCACTACATATTTTGACAATTTTTTCTTTGTCATGCCTTCCATCCAATATTTTCCATACTATCTCTATTATATTCTTTCCAATATGCATACTAGCAAACAAATGAACAATTTGTAACTGCTCGTAGTAGGGCAACCTACTAAATTGTCAGGGATAACTTTTTAGTCCCTTAGGAAGGTGGTCATTTATGCCTTCGCGACCTTCATGATCATCAATCACATCATCAGTAAACAAAACAAAATAGAAAAGATGTTTTATGACAAACCAATAGACGGAATGACATTACCTTGATGATTAATTCTATTATATTCCAACTTCCACAGGTGAGGTGTCATTCTTCGTGGCTTTGATGTATTCTCTTCTTTCCCATTGAAAAGATGTTTTTTAGTATTTCGATACTTATGATTTTTGTGGAGAAAGTGCCTATACTCATCAAACACTTGCTTTCATAAACTTTTTGAATGACGAGATTTCATATTTGGACCACAAACAGGATGTGCAAATTTTCCCTTTGTTTGAAGACCTACAAGATAATGTATAATTGGATTAAATATGATAATTTTTTGAATTATAATGTTCATGCACAACTTAAACACTATAACATACCACAAAAATGTGTTAGCCCTAGGGCACCGTGTATTGTCCATAGAAGCATCGCATGGAATTGAAATAGTCTTTGTCCTATTGGTCTAGAGACATCATACATAGTGACACCATTGCATAACTCCAGCAACTCATCGATAAGAGGCTCGATATACACATTCATACCTTTAACTTGGTACTTACCTAATCGAATGAACAAAAACATTACATAATTATTATGACCATTTTACTGCAATATTTATAATTAAATTTAGATGACTATATTTGAATGATAAAATACCTGGAACAATCATTGCCAACATTATGTGCTCCCTCTTTATTGACATCCATGGAGGAATGTTATTGTTGATAACAAAAACAGGCCACACTGAGTAAACAAATCTCATCTCTCCAAATGGATTGACACTGTCTACTACCAATGAAAGCCTGAGATTATGAGGTTCTTCTTTAAAGTGTGGCCACTTTTCCTCTATGTCCATAAATGTTGAACCATCTACAGGCATTCGAATAATGTCATCTCAACTTCTATTACATGCATGGTAATCCATAAATTGTGCCAAGCTAGTGCACTTGAATAATCATTGCATACGTGGAATAATGGGAATATAGCGAAGAACCTTGCAAGGAACCCTTTTTGTTATTTGATCTATTTGATATCTATTGATATGGCATTCAGGGTATTCTATTCAAAATTCATGTTGTTTGTGATATATAATATGACCATTGGGACAAGCATCTATTGCTTGATACTCCATTCCAATATCTTTCATAATGGCAGATAATTCTCGGTATGAGCGAGGTAGAATATTTGATGGTGGTAACAAAAACTCACCTATGAATCTACAATGAAAAAATATAATTTGTTATAATAAAGAATATTAATGGTACAACATGATTCATAGTTTATTATGACATATATGACATACCTTAACATACGTGACATTGTTATGTTGGATAAACCATTCATAACCTTCAAGTTCACCAACAACAATATAACAGAGAGAAGATTTTCCTGTGAGCCTTCGTAAAGGGCCTCAAATGCCTTCTCAAGTAGAGGGACATCATGAACAACATCAAGGTCATCTTCATCATCATGATCAACTGCACGAGTACTAAATGTGTCATGGATCAATGTATTTATACCATCATCTTCAATTGTGTTTTCTAGCTCATGATCATCATCTTCCATGTGATCATTATCTTCAGCTTCAATATTCACACCTCCATGTTCATCCACTTCAAAAACCATATTCTCAGGGTTGTGTTGATCCATACCATGTGCTCTAGGGTGATCGACCTATATAAAATTGATAAACATAAATAAACCATGATCATGATCTCATCATCACGTGATTTATTATATATATAAATTGTCAAAATGATATAATGAAAAACTTACCAATGGATGATAATCATGTCCACCTTCAATATGACCATGCAGCCTACAATGTTTCTTCATTGTTTTGATTAGAAGTCTTCTAGTCTTTAACCCCTTACAAATTTTGCATGGACATTAACATTTTCCATCACCTTTTCTTTTCAAGTTAGACCACAATCTAGCAATTGTCTCCTTATTTTGTTGTTCATTGATATTGTATGACATGGTCTTTCTTCACAAGCAAGAAAATAGAAATTATCATAATTGAACAAAGCATCTTATTGACTTTAGATTTCTAGTTTGCTTATGGTACATCACAGAACATGGAAAACAAGAAATACTCAATAAATAATAGGATTCATTGATCTAGTATTATCACAATCTACACTTGGCCTTCAATATTTTCTCCTCCTAGCACTGTTTATCCATTACCTATCAAGTACAGAACTCTAAAACCCATGGCTATTAAAATACATAAGACAACATTGTAACATCTTATAATCATCTATTATAAAACCAAAGCACTTGGGAGTGATTCTTTTGTTTGTCACAGTCTAGGAAAATGGTGTCTACTAGAGCCTTGAATAACTGACTAGAAAGATTTTTAATTCCTTTTTTCTTTTTCCTTCTGATTTTTTCACTGTCACTTCCATCCTCCGAGTTAGATGCCCTCACCCTTTTCTTTCTTCTTGTTTTTTCATACTCATTGTCATGCTTTGAATTATTTTTCTTTCTTGGCGACTCCTTACTACTCTCACTGTTCACTCTTAAAATATTAGTCTGATGTATTAGAATCTGATGAACCTGATAAACTAGAAGAATCATCATTAGAGGTAGATTCATCTAACTTAGGAATAGAATTTTGCTGCTACATTGCAAGCCTTGGCATATTCTTCAAATACTCATGTAAACTCTCAGTGATACCACCAATACCAATAGAAGTAAAAAAATTGATAGCAAACCATGAATTTTTGGGATTGTCCTTTGGAGAAATTGAATCAAAAGACTCTTGCATTGTTGGATCATTCAACCTTTCATTAAGCAACAATATACCAAGCTGCTTTGCCAGCTCCTACAAGAGAATCTTTATAAAAATACAAGAAGAGGAAGTAGTATCTTCCTCTGTCAGATGTATATAAGCAAGACAATGCCATGGAAGAGCATCTGTGCCAAGTAAGTTGGCAAAAAACTTTGCAACATTACATAGTTTATTTGTTTCTAGTCTGTGTATCATAGAATATCAAGTTGTACAAAACACTTATCAAAAAATTCCTCATAAATTTTATTGATCATACAAAATCTTTGGCCAAGAAGACCATAATAACAAAGGTATGTTCTCTCTTGACCAGGTTCAAGCTTGATCTTTAGTAGCTTATGACTAGCTTCCTCAAAATCAACACTTGACATGATTGTCAAATAAATTGTACGTCTTAAATTGACCAAGTTTGTCTCTTTCTCATCCTGTATTCTCAGTGCTTCCTCACCTTCCTCTTCATCATCATCATCATCATCATCATCATCATCATCATCATCTGAATCATTACCCGAATCATTCTCCCCTTCTGCTTCATCTGAAGAAGCATCTCCAAGGATATCTTTCTTCAGTTTTTCATAGGTTGCTTCATGCTCTAAGAAATCAGAATCTGGCTTGAAAACATCCAAACCAACTTCTTGATCAAGTTCATCTTCTAGGAAAACTTCATGTGTTAACTAATCTGGACGCACAGCTGAATGACCCTCGAACTTAGCTTTGCAAATTGCAAAATGGCCTTCAATAAAAAATTGTACTCATTTGTCAATTTCCCCCTCATGGAGAATACCTCTAAATCTTTCAAAAATCCCATAGAGACCTTTGGGTGAGAGGTCTTGCAACAAAGAACCACATTCTTTCATGAACCCAACAACAACCTCTACACTATCATCTGTGGGGTTCTCTAGTAAAAGGGTGAGAAGTTCCAAGGCAATTATCTCATGTGCAACTTGTTGATTCACTAAATGAGCTATGAATTTGGCTACTGCTATCAACATGTGCTTGTCATTGCATTTGTATGCCCTCTTAAGCTACAAAATAATTCTTCGCAAAAGTAGATTGCCAACTTCAGGAAACTTTGTATTTACCATAGCAGCCAACGCAACAAAAACATCTGTAAATCCAGGGGATGCCATTTGGGATTTCATACAAGACCTACAAAATAGACCCCTCCCATGGATGAGATTCTCTACAAATAACTCTAGAATGGTGTTCTTGATGTTAGATGCATTTACCTTGTTTACTAACCCATTGATACTCTTCCGAAGGGCATCCCATGTCATGCACTGGAATTCCACACTACTCTTGTCTTCCACATCTTTCATCATTTGAGCTAGCTTAAATGGGGGAATGTAAACACCCCCACTTCTTCCAACACCCTTCTCAGCTCCTCTTACAGTACCTTTTCCATTCCCATTCTGAGATGGAGAAGACACAACATCATAAATTTTCACTTCCACTGCCTCTCTGTCCCTCTTGTTTCTAGAAGCCCCTTTACCACTTAATTTGTGCTTATTTTTGTACATAAACCCATCAGGAAGCATGAGTTCTTGCATATAAGATCGCCCAAATATTTTACAGTTATTTTTCATCAAGATTCCCTCAGAAGCTGGTAGATCCTGCTTCCATACTTTAATTCTATTTTCTCAAAGGACAATCCTAAAAATCCATGCATTGCAAACAACTTTTTACACCTTTGTTGGTTGTGGTGGCATCATAGAGAGTTTACATCAATAAATGAAGAACATGCCAATGCTTTTAATGTAGCAGTAGAAGTCTATCTCTTATTCAATATCTGTAGTGAAACCCCCATGATCTTTTGTTGGAGTAGAATTTGTTATATTCTAGAAAGGGTCTTATCCTTTGTTGATGGGATATTCATCTACCTCAAGAAATAACTGTTCTTTTCTCCAACAAGAAGTGGAACTAAATGAAGATCTAGCACCATGAAATGAATCCTCAAAAGGATTACTATAGTTAGTTTTGGTAGATAATGATCTGGGTAAAATACTAATGTGGCTTTAGGAAACATTATGTACTATCTTAGCATACTCTAACAAATTTGGTGCGACATGCTACATCCAATTAAGTCTCCATTGGTATCTCTATTGTGTTTATGGATTGGGATTCAATGTACTCTTTTTATAAATAGATTTTACTTTCAACTGAGGAGGTTTGTATGTACTTACTTGTCTTTCGATTGTATCCCTATTTCAAGAATTTCTTCTATCAACAAATCATTTATTGTAAGTTGTACAAGTGGAAGCTTGAACATGCCTTCCATGCTAGCCTTGTTGATACATTCAACACCATCTTGTGCAACAAATCTTTAGAACTCCATGATTTCATTGAAGAGTGAGTAGTAGGGACAATCTAGGACACTTATAGAGGTTTTGCAAGAGAGATAAATAGACCTAAATATTATTGTGTGGGAGAAAAAGTGACACTAAGCAAACATGCCCTAATCTCACTTTCAACCACACACTTGTGGAATACGAAAGAGCCTAGAGGTATCACACAATTGGCTACTTATTCTTGTGGAAGAGAGAGCCACGGGCTACCTATTAGGATTTCTATTCCTTTGTTGTAATTGAAAGATAAAATGATGCAAGTTCAATTCCTAACCCCAAAATGCAAGTATGAACTAATGACAAGATTGCAAAATTGAACTTAAACAATGGAAAGCTGTAAATACAAGGATAAGACAAGAATGAAAATGTGTACCCGGAGTTAAAATTTGACTGAAAATGTTCGGGACGGGGGTGCGGGCGCCACTGTCCTGATTTTGCCCCTGAAATTGCTCCGAAAACTACTGTTTTGCACTCTGGAAAAAGCTATCAAAAATGCTGAAAATGCTGTCTGTCAGGAGGACCAGGGCGCCCAGCGCCCCTGTCCTAGGGACCAGGGAACCCAGCGCCCCTGTCCTGGTCTTTTGCTCTGCGATTTGGTGTGAAGTTCGGTCTCCGTCTGCTTCTTCCGGATCTGTAACTTGCGGCGTCGTCCGAATTCCGAAACCTGCACTTATATCTGAAAAGGTGTGGTGGGTGGTTATATAGGGTTTTGCCTTAGTCAAACCCCCACCTCGGTGATTTCCACCTCCACGAATAGCCAAGTTGTATTGTAAAATGTATTGTGTGTGCAGACCTAGTGTGTGTGCAAGGTCCTTAAATGCAAGAAAGCAAACTAGAGCAACCTAGAAAGTAAACCCTAATTGCTTGTAAATGATAATGTAAATGCTCTAAATCAAGATGCAAAGTGATCTAAAGCATGAATGAAGGATATATTGAAGCTTATGCAAAGACATGAAAACAACATGAAATCATACCCAACCCTCAAGGGAGGAGTACAAGCCAATCTTCAGTCGGTATTCTCCTATTGTTCTTCAATGTCTTCCAAGCCCTAAATGGATAAATGAAATTGATAAATGCTTGATAGAAGGATGTTGAATGTTGTTGAAGTCTTCAAAGATCTGCTCTTTCGCTGCATATAAGGTCCTTGAAAGCCAAAATTTTGATCCTTTCAAATGAAGAAAGAGAGCTCTTATATATGAAACCCTAGGTCTTAATTTCAACTTTTGGCCGACCTAGAGATTGAATATCCCACCAATTTCTTGGGGTTAAGCTTTATTTTATGATTGGGTCATGCTCCTAAAATTTCGGGAAAAATGTCTAGGACCATGTGCACGCCGGGCGCCATGGTCCCGACAACTTTTCACCAAATTTTCAGGGCCATCGTATATGATGATTTTAGAGAGAATCCCGAAGTTACAGGTGATTTTGAGATGTTTTGACCCCCGAAATCAAGCCCCCAAGTTCAAAATAGGACCTAATTAGGGTTTTTGATTAAATGATGTATTGGAAGAATAAAATGAAAGGGGCACACTTTAATGAAAGGGCCCAACTTTATGATGTGGGAGATGATGAAATAGGACCTTAGACCTAATTAATTTAATTAATTAAGTGCTAAGGGGAAATGCAATGCAAAATGCAAAATGTGCCAAGGCGGGTGCTAAACTAGGTGTGAAATTGTACCACCCTAGCAAGTGCATACAATTTACGATGCTACATTTAGCCCCCACTTTAGCGGTCATATGAACACTATGTGCATATGCAAGCTAAAGTACAGAAAAGTAAACATTATTTGAAAAAGGATATATCCATAAATTGTCGGACGAAGCCCCCAGCGGTATCTGCAGTACACAGTTAGGAACCGCACCCTACAAAACACACGTTAGATCACAAAATCACCTAATGCTTACTAAGGAAGGTGATGAAAATTCGAGGGTAGCTATATGCCCCCCCCTATTTTGGCTTGCTAATTTTAGTGAGTTGAAATAGGGTATCATGTTTACCACTTCGAATTGTTAAAGAAAATTGATGACAAATGCTCACAAGAAGATTTGATATGAGATCAAAAACTAATGGAGAATCATTTGGTAAGAAAGAGGCCTAAATCTCAATTCCAACACAACAAAGAGTGTGAGGATTTGAGAGTTCTCTAACACAAGATGAAGGATGTAAATGGAAACAAAATGCAAAGGAGAAGTAAAGAAAGGAAAAAAGCATGAATACACACATTGGTGATCCATGAGAAGAATAGTGAGAGAGAAAACATGGACTTCTCGCCCCTAGATCTTGTCTAGGTGATCCATGGGAAAAAGGACATGGAAAACTAGCCCCTAGAGTCTGTCTAGGTGATCCATGTAAGGGAGGAGAGTGAGAAAGTCTAGCCTTATGCCGCTAGTTCCACTCCACCTCATGCATGTGTGTGTAAGTGAGGTTAGAAACATCTCATAGGAGTCTATGCCCGAGTATGCTACAACCTGTATATGTATAGTACAAAAGCATGACATCTCGCTCTAAGAGTTTGTGCTCTGGTTCCGAGAATAATCACCTTGCATAAAAGAAAAATGGAGACATCTCGCTCTAAGAGTCTGTGCTCTGGTTCCGAGAATGACCCATTGCTCAAAAAGTGTAATGTTTATGTCATAAGCAAAGTAGAACAAGGATACCTACCTTCATCACAAAAGAAGATACCCCAAAAATGCAACAATGTCATAGATCCAAGCAAGAGAGTTTTGCACTCTTTAAGCAAGGATAAGATAGTTGAAAAAGGGATGTCTTGTAGTATGTGTAAAGGAGATCCTTAGAGGAGAAGAGATCTTTGTACAAAAGACACCTATCCCCGAGAGGAATTGTCTTAGACAAATATAACATCTTCTAGAATACGACAAAGAAGAGAATAAGAATGCAATACTTCCTTCTTTTGCGAGGTGAAAGTGATTCTTAATGAAGGATGACGCTCTTTTTAACCCAATTAGGAGAGTGAATTTGTTATGGATGTATTTTACCAAGTGCAAAAGAGGTTGTAGTCAAGGACTTACACCTCTTGTAAGAGAGAATCCTTGAACAAACAACAACAAATGCGTACAAGGCATAACATCAAGTAATAAAGTTCACACCATCCATGAAATAGGAAAAAGTGGATCCTTAGATAAAAATAAGGAAAGATCATTGCCTCCCAAGGATAAGGATAATGAGAAGGACTTACACAATCTTATAGGGAGAGATTTGGACATAAGCAAAAGAAGAGATGTATGAAATCACTCTTGTCCCCATAGGAACAAGAAAATTAGGCTATTATGTTGCTTCAAAAAATATGATTGCACTTGAAATTGTACCATCATGAATGACAATGAGCCCCCAGTAAACGAGCTACCAATGTCACATAATGATGAGAAACATAATAGCCATTAATGTTATTTAAAGACATGATAGACTAAATGAGGTATTTGAATATGACATGTTAAATGCTCAACTATAAGTGAGATCAAGAACATGTATAAAATGATAAAGATTGAAGAAGAAAAGTCACATGAAATCTTAGAAGAGGGATGAGTGCAAATTATTAGAGCCTTATCCCTAGAGGAAAGGACTTTATGATGAATAGGAGATAAAGATTCATAAGTGGATTTAGAAATTTTAGGGGATTCATAAACAGATTTGTTCATTGCCAAGATTTCCTTATGAGGGGAATGAGAGTTGATAGAAGTAGAAGATGATTTAGTTGAAGTGAGATCATCATCACTACTAAATACAACATTCACATTGAGAGATGGTCTTTTAGATGCTTTGGTACGTTTGCAGGGATTATAGCCGAGTCCAAAGGCATAATTGTGAAAATTAGTCTCTAGAGGAACTTTTATCCCTTGTTCATGAGCACCACAACCATTTCCTTGATACCCATGCTTAGCAAAAATGCGAAAACCACGACCATAACGATCAGCCATTTCAGGAAGAGAAGGTGGTTTTTCATAAGACAAAGAATCAAACTCTTCATAATTAGAGGTGTGAGGAGAAGAAGTTTGAGAAGTGGCCACAAAATTATTGCTCATAGGTTCAGGTAAGATTGATTGATTTTTAGTTTCTTTCTTCTTTTTAACTCTAAACTCTCTAGGAGGAACCCTATACTCACCTACAAAGGTGGGAGTGAAATCAAGAGATCCCCAATCATCTTCTGTGAGAACCTTCTCAGGATCAAAAGCCTCTTCATGTGTAGATTCAAGTTGAGAAGAATCTTCTTGATTATCAGAGGGTGATGATTCATCCATAGGTATCTTGTTTAAAGAGTCATCATTAGAAGAGGAAGATTTAGAAGAACTCCCTTTGGAAGTAGATGTTTCCAAACAAGCCTGAAGATTAGTATCACCTATCAAGGTATATGTCTTATTGTTATAAATAAATTTAACTTGTCTATGCAATGTAGAGGGGACATCTTGCATACTGTGAATCCAAGGTCTCCCTAATAACAAGTTGTATGTTAGATTTCCTGACATAACATGGATAGGAGTAGGCAAAGTAACAGGTCCCACTGTGATGGGTAAGGTGATAATACCTAATGAAGACTTAGCCACATTATCAAAGCCTCGAATGGGATGAGAGTCAGGCTCAATAAGGGATGTATCCACATTCATCTTATGCAATAGATTAATGCTACACAAATTAAGGCCAGAGCCATTATCTACCAGTGTTTGTCTTATAGTAGTGTCATTTATGATAACCACAATCATCAAGGGATCATATTGATGTTGAATTTCACTAGTAGGCAACTCATCTTGAGTAAACACAATTTGAGCTTTAGGATTCATCATAGAGTTAACCAAAGACACTATATTACTAGATGTATTAGGTGGAGGAACATTCAAATCTTTCAAGGCATCTTGTAACATTCCATGATGAGCGGAAGAAGTTTGGATCAAATCCCAAAGGGATATCTTAGCAGGGGTAGCTTTAAGTTGTTCTATGAGATCATATTCCTTACCAAGAACTTGTGAAATACATGGAGCTTGGGGAGGAATAGGTTGGGAAGGAGGAAGTGAAGTTGGGATAACTGGAGGAGGATTAGGTTGCCTATTGTTTCTAGTAGTATAAGTATGGGCTACCGCATGATAACTCTCTCTAGTCAATTGCTTAGCATACTCATAAGGGCTCTTAGAGGAATAACCTCCTTGCACAGTAATAACCGATTTCTTAGGAGTGCAAAAAGAATCATTAGCATAACCACCTTGAACCACTAAGATAGGCTTATTTAAAGGTTGAGAATTTTGAGAAGGACAAGCACCTTGGATAGTGAAGAGAGGTTTGTTAGGTGTTTCATTCACATGTATCAAATTGATTGAGGATGGTTTAGAGGAATGAACAAAAGTGTTGGAAGAATTATTGATAGTCTTCTCTTGCACTAAAATCTTATCACAGATTAAATCAATTTTAGGAGAGAGACAAGGGGTAGGCATTGATGTTCTAGTAGGAAGAGTAATACTAGGAAAGGTCATATCATCCTCTATCATCAAAGGATCTACATGGGGAATAAACTCTCTAGGAGAAGGATCAACATTACTCTCTAAAGTCTCACTTTTGAGAGGGAGATCTTTGAAAGAGATATTAACCATCTTGCTTTGAGCTAGGGTTTTCATATGAGTAGAACCAAGTTGAGGAGAGGGAGATGCTTTATTTTTAGAGGGAGAATAATTGAGATTCAAGGAAGGTGAGAAACTCTCAAGCGAGTTTTTAATCTTGACTTCATCCCCTTTGGCTAGGGTTCTCTCACAGGGTAGAGAATAATCAACACCTTCTTCTAATGGTTCATCCCAAATAGTGAAGTTGTTGAAAGGAATGTTTGAAGCATTGTCAATTTCGAGAGAGGAGATAACATTGTTTATTAATTCTGCATCCTTAGGAGGGAGAGCATCAATAGATGTGTTAAACTCATCCTCTTTCCTCAAAATATGTTCAATAGGGGAGAGAGAATTAAGGAAATTGCTTATTATTTCATCTTCTTTCTCTAAGGGATGCTTATAGGTAAGACCAACTTTAGGAGAAGGGTAAGCATTTATCATTAATTCATCATCTCTAGTGGGAATTTTGTTGGAAAAGGAAAGGCCATCACTAGGAAATGTAGGGATAATGTCATCTTCTTGCACAAAAGGATCCTCATGAAGGGAGTGTTTTTTAGGAGACACAAAGGCATCAAGGGCATCATTCAACAAAGCATGATCATATCTATTAAAAGGTTTATCTTTCGATTCAAAAGGAGATATCTCTTCATAGAGGGGATCATTGAAAACAACCATGTTACTAGATTTAATGGAAGAGCTGATAGGAATGTACCCTTGAGAGGAATCATTTGACTTATCTTTCTCATCACAACGAAATGGCATAGTAACAATGTTTATGAGTTTTTGGTAAAATGAAAGTTTGGTATATTTAGGTTTCAAAAATTCATCTAAAGCTTCATCTAACTCATAATCATCACAAATATGAACATCTTGCGAATAAAAATCTGACATTTTGAAATTGTATAAAATTTAACACACAATGCAAAGAAAAACACTTTTTTTCTTTTTTTTCTTTTTAATGAAAATGAAATGAAAACACACTAAATCTAGATCTAGATCTAACAAATGCAATGCAAGAGGAAGCAATGATAGATTCACGTCGGGTTCACCAAAAATGTGTGGGAGAAAAAGTGACACTAAGCAAACATGCCCTAATCTCACTTTCAACCACACACTTGTGGAATACGAAAGAGCCTAGAGGTATCACACAATTGGCTACTTCTTCTTGTGGAAGAGAGAGCCATGGGCTACCTATTAGGATTTCTATTCCTTTGTTGTAATTGAAAGATAAAATGATGCAAGTTCAATTCCTAACCCCAAAATGCAAGTATGAACTAATGACAAGATTGCAGAATTGAACTTAAACAATGGAAAGTTGTAAATACAAGGATAAGACAAGAATGCAAATGTGTACCCAGAGTTAAAATCTGATTGAAAATGTTCGGGATGGGGGCGCGGGCGCCACTGTCCTGATTTTGCCCCTGAAACTGCTCTGAAAACTGTTGTTTTGCACTCTGGAAAAAGCTGTCAAAAATGCTGAAAATGTTGTCTGTTAGGAGGACCAGGGCGCCCAGCGCCCCTGTCCCAGGGACCAGGGTGCCCAGCGCCCCTGTCCTGGCAGGACCAGGGCACCCCACGCCCCTGTCCTGGTCTTTTTCTCTGAGATTTGGTGTGAAGTTCGGTTTCCATCTGCTTCTTCCAGATCTGTAACTTGCGGCGTCGTCCGAATTCCGAAACCTGCACTTATATCTGAAAAGGTGTGGTGGGCAGCTATATAGGGTTTTGCCTTAGTCAAACCCCCGCCTCGGTGATTTCCACCTCCACGAATAGCCAAGTTGTATTTTAAAATGTATTGTGTGTGCAGACCTAGTGTGTGTGCAAGGTCCTTAAATGCAAGAAAGCAAACTAGAGCAACCTAGAAAGTAAACCCTAATTGCTTGTAAATGATAATGTAAATGCTCTAAATCAAGATGCAAAGTGATCTAAAGCATGAATGAAGGATATATTGAAGCTTATGCAAAGACATGAAAACAACATGAAATCATACCCAACCCTCAAGGGAGGAGTACAAGCCAATCTTCAGTCGGTAATCTCCTATTGTTCTTCAATGTCTTCCAAGCCCTAAATGGATAAATGAAATTGATAAATGCTTGATAGAAGGATGTTGAATGTTGTTGAAGTCTTCAAAGATCTGCTCTTTCGCTGCATATAAGGTCCTTGAAAGCCAAAATTCCGATCCTTTCAAATGAAGAAAGAGAGCTCTTATATATGAAACCCTAGGTCTTAATTTCAACTTTTGGCCGACCTAGAGATTGAATATCCCACCAATTTCTTGGGGTTAAGCTTTATTTTATGATTGGGTCGTGCTCCTAAAATTTTGGGAAAAATGTCTAGGACCATGTGCACGCCGGGCGCCATGGTCCCGACAACTTTTCACCAAATTTTCAGGGCCGTCGGATATGATGATTTTAGAGAGAATCCCGAAGTTACAGGTGATTTTGAGATGTTTTGACCCCCGAAATCAAGCCCCCAAGTTCAAAATAGGACCTAATTAGGGTTTTTGATTAAATGATGTATTGGAAGAATAAAATGAAAGGGGCACACTTTAATGAAAGGGCCCAACTTTATGATGTGGGAGATGATGAAATAGGACCTTAGACCTAATTAATTTAATTAATTAAGTGCTAAGGGGAAATGCAATGCAAAATGCAAAATGCGCCAAGGCGGGTGCTAAACTAGGTGTGAAATTGCACCACCCTAGCAAGTGCGTACAATTTACGACGCTACAATTATGGCTTAATAATGATCAATAGGTAAATAAATAAGAAACTCGCAATATCAAAATGACTTTCTCAATTGTCTTTACTAGAAATGGATAGATCTGCTAATAATGGCTTTATGACTATATGTCAACTTTAGACTCAATCCAAGAAGAGCTAGAACTAATATGCGATATCTAGATTTATGATCTCTATAATATAACAATCCCATAATTTGGTTTCCACTCATCTATACCACAACACAAACATCATGCTAGTGTTCAAACATAGCAATTGATATCCTAATTATAGAATGTGAAATATGCACATAACTATGAATAAAGATTAAGAAAAACTAAGAAAGATGCTTATTGCAAACATAAATGACTAATGGACAAGAATTGAATTCATTGTAGATAGTTTTGAATATCAAATTCACTTATTTGTATGCATTTAGTAACTCATGTACTTGTGGCCAACCATTTATCTCTTTCATAAATTAAACACTTATTAATAACATTAAATGGCTGAGTAATTATGTTTTAGTTGAAATTGAAAATAAAATATTTTATTTCAGGACAGCTCACACTATTCCCTATCATATTTTAGACTCTCAGTTTTTTTAGTAGTGGTTTGATGCCTTTGGAGCTGATCATTGCATTTCTTTAGTTACATTTGCCAACGTACTCCTAGCCTATGTCAAAATGGGAGCTTTGGAACAAGGAATGGACATCCATCAAAGCATTAAAGATAAAGGGATTTTGTCAGATGTAGTTGCAACTGCTCTGTTAGCATGTATGCAAAATGTGGAAGCATAGACAAGGCACGGGAACTGTTTGATGGATTGCCTCAAAGAAATGTGGTTTCCTAGACTACAATGATTGCTAGATATGCACAAAATGGATTTGTTGAGAAGGCTTTAGAAACTTTCAAGCAAATCCAATCGGTAGGTGTAAAGCCAAATTCCATGACCATTGCTACTATCCTCCCTGCCTGTGCCAAAATGGGAGATTTGGAACAGGGTATGGACATTCATCGAAGCATAAAGGATAGAGGAATTTTGTCAGATGATGTAGTTGCAACTGCCCTGGTAGACATGTATGCAAAATGTGGAAGCATAGACAAGGCACGTGAATTGTTTGATAGAATGCCTGAAAGAAATGTTGTCTCATGGACTGCAACAATTGCTGGATATGCACAAAATGGATTTGTCGAAAAGGCTTTAGGCACTTTCAAGCAAATGAAATTGGAAGGCATAAAGCCAAATTCCACAACCTTTGCTAGCATCCTCCTTGCCTATGCAAAAATGGGAGCTTTGGAACAGGGTATGGGCATCCATCAAAGCATAACAGATAGAGGAATTTTGTTAGGTGTTGTACTTGCAAATGCCCTGCTTGACATGAATGCAAAATGTGGAAAGATGGAAAAGGCTCGTGAATTGTTTGATACGATGCCACAAAGAGATGTGATCTCATGTGAACAATCAACACGAACGTATATGGGAGGAAGGGATTGCTGCTACAAAATTGAATGCTCACTCCTCAATCACAATTCTATGGTTTTATGAGATTAAACTAGGGCAATTGACCACCACATGTATATTTTTTGCAACATGAAATTAAAAACTAGGGCAATTTGAATCTACCTCTTACATGGGATTGCAAGCAATTCCACAAATGCCTTCAATGTGGGTTTGATGTTCTTGGGGGTTGTAGTCACCACAAATGCCTACACGGGATTGTAATGCACAAATTAATTCCCCTCTTCTTTTTTTTTAAGTAATGGTTGTTGTCATCAGAATTACAATGAACTTGAGCACTTTTTTGAAAAAAATAAAATTCTCATTGCTAATGCCTTCTTCATCAAAACCAAATGGGAAATTGTCATCGGAATTACGACGAATGCGGGCATTTTTTCTAAAAAATATCAAATTTGGCCACAATATACCTTCTCCATTGGAAACCTCAGTCGAAAATCTAGTCCAAATGTATTAGTGACTACAGTGCTCACCACTTTTCTCCAAAAAGTGTGAGTGACCTTTCCTTGGATCAACATAGTTCTAGCCGCTTCAACCATAGTCCGGTTGTTTCTTGCTGCTAGGCCATTCTGCTATGGAGTCTGGGGGGCAGACAGTTGCCTCTTGATGCCATTTTCTTCACAATATTTGTTGAATTCACCAGAAGTGAATTCCCCTCCTTGATCAGTTCTAAGGCATTTGATTCTTCTACCACTTTCCTTTTCTACTAGTGCTCTGAAAGCTTTGAACTTTCCAAAGGCTTCAGACTTGTCCTTCAAGAATGTTACCCACATCATTCTTGAGCAATCATCTATAAGAATCATAAAATACCTATCTCCCTACACACTCCTAGTTTTCATAGGACCACACAAATCAGTATGCACAAGATCAAGTAAGTTGTCAGTAGTGAAAGATTTACCTTTGAAGGTTGAGGAAGACATTTTCCCCAGTTGACATTCTCTGCACAAAGGATGTTCCAGTTTGCTCAGCATCGACAGTCCTCTAACTGCCTTGATCTTACTGGCCTTTACTATGTTATCAAAGTTTACATGGTAGAGTCTCCTATGCCATATCCATCTATCATCAAACTTAGCCATAAGACATGTACTTATATTTGCATTCAGCTGAAATAAGTTACCTTTGGTCTACATATCGGTGGCCATCAGTTCACCATTCTTTCCTTTGATTTTGCAGACTCCATTTTTGAATTCCAGAGTGAGTCCATTGTCATTCAGCTAGACAAAACTCAATAGATTATGTCTGAGACCTTCCACCCAATACACATTGTTAGCACTGCTCTTTCCATTTAGAGAGATAGACCCTCTTCCTTTGACCATACATGGTGCATCATTACCAAAACAAACCACACCACCATCATACTCTTCCAGAGATATAAACTTTCTCCGATCACCAGTCATATGGTGAGCGCAACCACTATCAATAATCCACTCATTGGAATTATCAAAGTGGGAGATGAGCCTTCTTGTCTGACACATCCTCCTTAACTGCAACAAACACAATATCTTCATTTTCTTCATCTTCTGATTCCTTATTTGTGACACCTTCATCAACTGCTACAAAACAGTTTCTTCGATTTCCTCCTTTGAATTTCTTGAACCTTTCCGGTTTGTCCTTGCTATCACCATTACGATAGTTTATAGCTATGTGTCCTATCCGGTTACAAGAGAAGCATTTCAAAGGAAGCTTACCTTTGTATTGTCGGTTCCCTTAGGAAGTCTCTTGGCAAGAAGAGCTTCAAATTCCATCAGAATCTCCTCATCATCCATTTCTCTACTCTATCTTGGTTCACCACTAGTGCTTGCTTCTTTTCCTTTTCTGGATGGTGCAGCAAATGCTCTAAAAGTTGATTCAGTCTTCTGAACACTGCCATCAAAACTATTTAGCTCATAGGCTGTTAATTATGCAATGATGGAGTCTAGGGATACCTTAGTCTTGTCTATTGATCTCAACTCCTAAATAGCAGCAACCCTTATTGCATAGACCGGTAATAAGGACCTCAGGACTTTATTAATAACAGTATAATCTTCCATTTTCCCTCCTGCACTCTTGATGTCTCCAACAATAGAGTACTGGTAGGAATAGCATAGGCATTTTCAACATAGTTTCAGTGTTGAGCACCCATGCTTCTGATGTATATCTTCATTCTATCTTTCCATATTTTAAAATTGTCTCTGTTTAACTTTGGACCTTCCCTCTTCATCATTACAATAGGATCTTTCCCTCAAGCAGTTAAGCTTACAACACAAAGGACCTGGAGGATGCTCTAATACCAATTGATAACTCAATGATGAATAGTGAGTACAAAACTGGTACTGAGAGGGGGGGGGGGGTGAATCAGTACAGGCACAAAAACTTTCAATAAACTGGTTTGATTGTAGACTATAAACTACTGGCAATCCCTAACACCGGTCCAAACCAAATTACTATTGGTTTAAACACAGTGCAACTGTGAAAGACATGAACCGGTCAATCTTCTTAGCTTTCCATACAACCTACTCCCTCATTTCCACTTTGTCCTTATGCATTAACAGATAATCTATCATCAGAAATATAATAACTTGCTAGATCAACATGATTCACCACTTGATGGAAAACAACAAAGCATCACATGAAAAAGACATCACATGTGACACACATATTTTTCACATGGAAACCCAACTAGGAAAAACCACGGTGGGGATGAATACCCACAAGTTGTTTTGAACTCTTTAGAAGTCCACTCTGTTAGGAGCCTAGTCCTATTAAAGACTATTGCATCAGGTTCTATTAGGAACCAATCCTGTTAGGGATCACCCAGTTAAGGGATGACTAGAATACTCGATTAAGGGTTAAACCCTATTAGAGGTTACCTTGTTACAGGATTTTATGAACTCAATGGCTTTGAGTCGCCCTGTTAAAGGATTTACAGCAAGCTGGTTAAAGCTACCCCGTTAAGGGATTTTCCAACTATTGAAGTGGTTAGAGATCAACAGGTATCATAATGATCTGGTAATAG
The DNA here is from genome assembly GCF_030272615.1 of Cryptomeria japonica. Lineage (NCBI taxonomy): Eukaryota > Viridiplantae > Streptophyta > Pinopsida > Cupressales > Cupressaceae > Cryptomeria > Cryptomeria japonica. The sequence goes on from NC_081411.1 coordinate 836,797,683, forward strand.
CACTCAATGCCAATGTAGACCTACTTTAGTTCCTTCCTTTTGCACACACACTATGCAGGTATCAATCCTCTCAATTGGTCTGGCAAGAATCACGTATCTTTGCACAAAGATACACACACAACATTTACCAACAACCTCAACATGAAACACCACATCAACCTTATAGGAAATAGATAGGTTGGTAGCATAAACCCTAAACCCTAAACACTTAGGTTGAGAAAATTAGTCGGTTCAATCCTGACCATTGAACACTTTGCATTTGAAAACAATAGTCTTGAATAGATCTCAAGACATTCTCCATCATTCCTTCTTCATTTCTTCTTGGAGGTGATAACCCATCATGCATTCTCCATCGTTTGCAGAGACTTCGCACATTCCTGAGGTAGATAAGATCAATCTCCTTCATGCAAGATCCTTCATGTGCACGAGGCTGATGTGGCAACATGATCTGATTTCTATTACAATGCTAACTCATCACACAATGCCATCAATTGAGACACACAGGCTCAAAACACTTCAACCGAAAACCCTGAAGCTGAGACTACCAACCGGTAGTCATGCCATATGAACCCTTGATACAAAACATTCCATATACCATTTCTTGTTCTGACATACTAGTTCACTTTGTCAGTTGCTTAACTTCAATAATCCTGTTCACTCTTTATCATGTTACTGGTTCTCTCTTCAGCATATTACCAGTTTTCTTTCAGCATATTGACATCAATGACAACACAATATCATCATGTCAACATATTCTGCACATATGCCAACAACTATAACCAAGGAATCTATTCAAGCTATAACTGGTTTTTACTCAACCGATGAAGTACCTAAGCTGAGGCAAATTTCAAAAGAGACAGTAAACACTCTAACCGGATCAACCTCTGATGGGCATGCTTTTTTGTCAATAACATCAAGGACCCAATGGTTAAGTTGGTAGCTATGGTTATAGGCTACCATATATTCTATTCTAGTAGATTGAATAGTGTTCCATCTATAGCAGTGCATACTGCTTATAAGATGATAACTGAAAATGTTAATTATGACCTATGTGAGGCCATAAGGAGTCAATTATTATTGAATCTTCAGTCTATCAAGAAGGACAACAGTCAAAAGTTTAAATTTGGACAGTTGTTGATCGGTCGATTCTTTTATTTCCAAAATTTCCTATCGGTAATTGGTGATCTTGAATGGTCTAAGGATCTACTAGTATCTGCCTAGATTAAGAATAACATCAAGGCTGTGAGGAACACCTTCTATGCTGCCATGAATAAATATTTCAATGAATTTGAAAAGAAAATGAGTATGAGGGTAAGATTACCTGAGGATGTGGTGAAACACTTCACTAAGGACATTATTTTCATAGTTACCACTAATTTCTGATTGATGGAGGCTATTGAGAATAGAGAAGAAGAAATAGAAGACATGAGCTATGAAGTCAACTATGAATTATTGATTGGTTATGCCAATAACCTATTGGCATCTCCAGTGGATAAAAAGAAGACAAGATTGGATACAGTTGAAGTTCAAACTGCAAAAGATGAAACTAGTCATGTTCCAATGATAAGTGATAAAGGTAAGAAGAAGAAGGCTGAGAAAGCACCTCCGGTGATAAAAAGTATAAGAGTGACACAAATTGTCCAAACCAAAAAGGAACCAAAACCTAAAGTATATCTAAAGAAGGAGACTGCATCAAAGAAAAGAGGTCGGAAACTAATTCTCCAAGTAGAATCTGAAGGTACTTATACTGAGGAGGAACCCAACAAAATGAAAGCAACTAGTAAAGCAACCAAACAAGTGAAGGAAGTGCCAAAGGCAACTATGCCTATTAATGTCTTAACTTCCAAGCCTGAGACTAACTTTGAGAGAACAGTGATGATATTAGGAAGAAATAGATTTGATAATGTGAAAGATCATTTTGATTCATTCAATGAAGATGAATAGGAACAAATTATTCAACAGGTAATCAATTATTTGTGCCATTATAATAGATTGCCTCATGATCTTGTAAAGGATATCTCTAATTCCTTATATACTATTCTTTTGAATAAATGGGAGGAAGCAATAAAGAAGGAAAAAGAAATCATAGATGATGTATTTGTACAATATTTTTTTGATTTGTCAAAGGATGAGTTGAACGAATTTATTGATAAGTACAAAGTCCATTTTGCTTTCAAGACAAGAAGATTGAAGCTACTTAGTGGAAAGGTGCAACATGTTGAGACTTAGAATCATTAGATTGCTCATAATATCCAACAGATGCAAGAACTTATAAATTCCTCTAAGGATGAGCAAGATATTGTTGATCGACTTGAAATGGATGAAGAAGAAATTGTGCAAGCTGATGTTGTCTATCCTTTCAAGAAGAAAGATGACACTATTGTCCAACGAGTCATACTTGTTGATGATATTTAGGATGCAATAGATATATCTAGAGACATAATTGCACTAGATATGCATGTTGGCATTACAGTAAGAAAGATTGTTGGCATTTCAATATCAGGAGATTGTTGATATTCAATAAGGATATTGAGAAGGTTGTTGAAGATTATTGATATAATTGAAGAAGGATGATAACTATCTTTATAACATTATTTTGTTATTGATGTCAAGAAATTGACTATCTAATTCAGTATGATGTTGCCATATCTTGAGAAGATTGATTAGAAGAGAATTAAGATGTTGATAATAGACACATAAAGAATGTGATGAATAAAGAGGAGGAATAAGTTATTCAATGGGCAACTATTACTGAGTTAGACAATGATGTTTAGATTGTTTTGATATCCTGCATATGTTGTTGATTGTAAGGTTAATACTATATTGTGTCACCGAGCAAAGAACCTAGTTAGTAAACTCTAAGGTTATTGATATCGGTTAATGAAGGCAAAATGTCTACCGAGTAAAGTTTAGTATTTACCGAGTTGCAACTGAGTTATGACAGTGCACATTGGATGGATAAAAGCATTATTTAATGAAGGACAATGATTAGCTGGAGATGTATAAATGATTGGTATGCCATGCATGAAGTTTGTTAAGGATCTATGGCCAAGGAAAATCGGCAGGAAGATCTACAATGCAGATTGAACTGCAATAACCTTATGCAAGTTACAAGAAGGGAATGCGTCCCTAGGTAAGGTAAAAAAATTTCAGATTAGAAGGATACATTGAACCTGGTCAAGTTTGAAGATCTGATGGCTAAGATTGATCATGGGAAATGTGATCAAGGAGATTTAGTGGTTAGCAATTGTTTATAAATAAGGAATTGTTAATAAACAATGTATGCGGGCAAGTGTATGCACAGGGATGCTACATAGTGATTATTGAGCACAAAAGCTTGAAGACCTATTTGAATAATAGAGTAGAGAGCCCAGTAGAGGGACAAGATAAGTCCTATGACTAGATTGTTTTGAGCAAATAAGAATCTGCTTTAGCATTTTAGATGTGAAGTTGCAGATGATTTTTATTACTGTTATTTTGTAATTAACAGAAAAATCTCTTAATCGAGTGGACTTAACAGTCTTATTTGTAAACCCTCTAGCAAGGTAACATTCTAAATGAGTGTTTGTATGATTCACCCCCCCTCTCATCTTGTTAGCTATTGGCATCTGTATTTTACATTTAGTATCAAAACTAACAATGCAGCCATCGACAATTTCAGACTCACATGTTAATTTAGTTGAGAAATTGACAACTCAACTAGGAGGGGATATTCCACCAGCCAAGGAACAACCAATGAAACCCCAACTCCCATCGATTTCATAGGACACTCAAAAGGAATTCGATGAAAAAGTTGATACACAAATTTCTAAATAGGAAACAGAGAAAGGACAAGAGAAAGAAATATTATTAAGGTAACATCTGCTGAACTGATAACATCGTTAGTCATACAACAGACTGATGAAGATGATGATGACTCATTAGGCATCTTAGGGCCTATAATTGTTGATAATATGAGTGCATCTTAAATGATGAAGATTTCTACTAGCATGCAATCTGGGGCACACGAGAAGAGACTTAAAGGACAAAGAATGGAAGCAAAAAACATTCAGAATGTTGTGGATATTCTGACAAGTCTACTTCTAGAAACTGCTATAGGGCATCTGACAACTCCTATTAGCAACTTGTTCAATTGGATGTTGATGCATCTGACCAACTTAAGTCCCTAGAAGAAGAAACACAAACTTATGCTAAGAAGAGTTACATGAAGAAGCATGGAGAGAAACTTATGAAAGAGATTGATACAAGAAAAATTGCTCTATCTCTTAATAAAAATCTATTAAGAAAAGCCATTGAAATAGGAGGGAAATTCCTTGTATGTACTTCTAATGTTTCATTCTTTTATTCTAATATCAATAACAAGCGAACTAAAACTAAGCAAGAGCTAGAGAAGATATGCAATGCATATGTACCACTTCAAGATTCTATTTTTGCTTTTGGCAAATCTATGGATGATTTACAAAATAGGTTAGATACTTATGATCTTGAAAAGGAAAAAATACTTTGATCACTGAAGGAATTGAAGAATCTACTCAGACCCCAAGTGGACATACTACAAAGAGCATACAAGAATGCAAAAGCTATTTTGTCTATTCTAGAAACATGTACACTTGATTCAATGAAAGAGTTCCATACTTAGATTATGTCTACACTTGAGTTCACTGAGAACTTGCTGGAGGCATGGGAACATGCTTTTTCTCAATTGAAGAGAAACTTTAGTGACATTTTTCTAAGGCTAGCAATGCATGAATCTTGATTCAATTTTTCAAGTTTTTTTGTATATGTAAAACATTTTGATAATTTTTTTCTATATATATATGTATTTTGCTTTTCAATTTGGGATTGTTGTCAAAGGGGGAGTAGAAATATGTATGTGTGTTGTGAAAATTTTGTATGATGTATGTAGTAAGGGGGAGTATATGTATATGTGTATAAATTTTTTTTGTAAGCACACTTAGCAGTATTGCTGTAAAATTTTCTAAGTGTTGCCATCAATGCCAAAGGGGGAGATTGTTGGCTTGATACTAATTGTAATGAATAACTTCATCATATGTTGTCATTGATGAAATTGTCTACCAGTGTGACTTTAAATTTTTTTATAATACAACCGGCATACTAGAGGTTTATATCTAACTGGTACATGGTGACAACTGATATATACATGGAGACAACTAGGGGATATACATAACTCGACATCAACCTGAAGATAGAGCGAAGATTATCAAAGGAACATCAAAGGATAAATGGTTTATATGTTTAACTCCAACCGGTATTGTTGTTCCAACCAGTATTCATTGATTATGTGATGGGTTATCACTAGTCGTGATGAGTTATCCTTACCGATAATTTTTTACGATATTTTTGTGATGAATTATGATTGTTTGATCAGATACACTGCACCTAGGAAATTGTGATATGATTTCTAGAGGCCAACATGAAATCTAAATGTCTATATATTGACATTACAATGAATTATTTTGTATGAGTGAAGGTGATATGTTATGTGATGATTTGATGCGAAGGCAGAAGTGTTAAGTTGCAGAGTATGTTGGTAATGAAGTGTTGAGTGTGCAGAAGAGGATCTACTCAAGTAAGTTGTGCTACTACTAGATCACACCACTTGTTGTTTTCTAATTAGTGCAACAGTTGAATCCCCTAACCGAGTAAGCTCTAACAAGCTTCATTGTACAAATCCTCTAACTAGGTGATCCATTAGTTTGGATTCAGATATCCTTTGCTGAGGTTACTCCTTATAGGGTACTACCTTTTATAGGGTATAGATTTTAACTAAGTTTTGAGATATTTAACAGGATTCGCTCCTAGCAGGGCAACCTTTTGTAGACCTTAATTGGCCAGTTATCTATTACTGCAGATAGTTTATTTGTGAGTCCCATCTCACCATGGTTTTTACCTATTTGGGTTTTCCACGTATAAACACTTGTGTTATGGTGGATGTTTTACTTATTGTGGATGTTGTTATATAATTTTGGATTACATGCATATTGTTTAACAAACTTGCTAAGTATATCTACCAGTCAGTGTCTAAAGTAGTATTGTTTTTGGTGTCATTGATTCACCCCACCTTTTAGTGCTTTACAAGTCCATCATTTATTATTATTATTATTTTAAATCTTAAAATTAATATTTATTGTAGTATTAATAATAAGTAAATAAAATTGGTAAAACATCTTAACCCTATCCTTGATTATTTATTACCTTGCCAATTGAAGGGGCGACCGCTAAAAATGAGCAGCTTGGAGAAGCCTTTAATATAGGTTGAAGCCCTTAAGCAAAGGTTTAACTCATATTTTAATATTATTTATTTTTTTAATTAAAAAACTTAAAATAAATTTAATTATTATAAAATGAGAATAGTTTCATTTCAGTTTTAAAAATCTATTTGTTACCATATATTTTTATATACAAGATTTAGTATAAATTTAATATTTGTAAAAGTACTGATTATTTTTTATATCTTTAATAAAATTAGTATGAATGTTGAGTTTAATATATATTTTAAGGGGTTAATAATTGTTTTAAAAAAATATCAATATATGTGATTTTTAAAAATTATTTATTGAATATTTAATTGAAAAAACTAATAAATCTAGCTGAAATTATAATGACTTATAAATTTAATCCATTTATATCTAACAACCCTTTTAAAAGAAGTTATTGATTTTCTATTTGAAACCTTAAGATTGGCTTATGAATTATATATTTAATCCATGAATTGGTTAAAAATCCATTCAACAATCAATAATTTAGTCACAAGGATTTATTCAACAAATTTTTAAAAGATCTTTCATTTAATTATTAAAGACTCATTTATTTAAGACACATTAATTATTAAAGACTCATTTATTTAAGACACATTATACACGTAATTATAACAATTATTCTAAAATCAAATAATAATATGTTATTCTTATTAAGTAATTATTTTGGAATAGGTACTTTCTCCAAGTAAATAATTTTCAGCTTATTCTTTCTATAGACAATGTAACAAATTTAATAAGGATAAATACCTTGTGTAATTTAAAGGAACTAGAGCAAATGATTATTTATTTTCAACAGTTTTCTGTGGTTAAATAAGTTATTATTTAGACACCATATGTTACATGTAAATTTTGATTATTTTCTTCCAAAATATTTTTGATAGTTGTCTTAGTAGTAATATTACAAACTTATCTTTTTCTATTTTTTTTCCAAAGCATAGTTAGAATTATCTTTATGAGCATTCTACAACAGTTTCCTTTTAAGGAAGATAGTAATAAATATTTGCATTTAACAATTCCAAGTAAAGCAATTAGTAATTTTCAACTATTTCATACTTGCAACCATAAGATTAATTTCTAAACGATATATCCTTCAAGAATTTCCTTTTCAAGAAATCAAGTATCTAAATTCTTTATAAGCTTCATTACTATGTAGTTCTTCTTTAGAACATATAAGTAAATAGATTTATTTACAAGTTTTAGTAGATTCTTTTGGAAACAAATGATACTTTACATGTAAATTAGATTTATTAATGTAGAGTTATTTTAGATAGTACCTATCAAGTAAATTGAATTACTTTAATATTCAAGCATTTCATAGTGAGTAGTTTTTTTTCATATAATAAATTTAGTTTCATCTTTTATAGTTAGAAAACTAAATAAGAGAAATGAAACAAAAAACTATTAGTGTTTTGTATCAAGGGTTCCTCTAGGCCACGCTTATAGGTAATGTCATCATGTTGAATTATTGCCTAATAAAGCTGCAACAATGACATTTGTGACATCATCTCTTTAAATCGCTGGGGAGACATAAGGAACATCTAGAAGTTAATATCCAAGGGGTGAGAAATCCCTCTTGGATTAAAAATCTAATAAGATAAATTTTCTTAATGAACCATCATCCATAAAAAATAGTAGTAAACTCCAATAGGATATGGATACGTGGAATGATTTCAATATTTTCTTTATCTTTGAAAGGTTTTACAAATTGATAATGGTTTAAGAGTGATGTGAGTCATAGGAATTAGGATTTAGATGAAATAGGAAACAAGAAGAAGGTCACTATGGACTGTTCTGCTTATGAGCTACCAACATAGGTAGCAACTATAGAGAAACTGTTTGGGATAATCACCCTAGAAAGGGTTGCATACCCACCATACAATTTACATCAAACCTAGATAGAAAATAGAATTGCGTATAATACACTTTGATCCCATGTTGAAATGGTGTATGTAGGCAATCTAGGGATCAATTTTTTCCTAGTATGTAGGCAATCTAGCGATCGATTTTTTCCTAATATGTAGGCATTCGGGGATGGGGTCTAGGATTTTATTTCTTAAAGGTGATGAAATAACTCTGATTCTGGGCATACAACTGAGAGGGAGGGGAATCAGTTGTCTCAAAAACTTATGCAACTTAAACTTATTCTTAGATATGATAATTAAGCATGAAAGCATAAATCAACTACACATCAAGAACACACATAACACCAAGATTTTTGACTTGGAAAACCCGATTAAGAGAAAAACCACAATGGGAACCTACCCACAATATGATGATACTCTGTTAGAAGTATTAGAAATATTACAATAGGGAATGCACATGCATTTAGGCGCACTGCCTAGAGCTCACTGCTCAAAAACAAGAAAGGGCTACAACCCAGACAAGACTCACTATCTTACAAATAGATTCAGATCACATCCAAAAGATCATGAACTAAGAAATAACATCTTACAATTCCAATTAAGCACATAACAAATTCCACATCTCACACTTCTTCTCTGCCTCGGAAAGATGTATACATTATTCACTCATACACATTCTGATTCTCATCCATACACACAATTACAAAGATATTACATTTATTTATACATGACATCAACCTTGTGAAAATCATTAAGGTCGACTCAACACTCGCCACCTAATTACAAAAATATAACCATACATGCTACAATATCACATGTGGATCAAGAAATGTTGGCTAAGACATAGCATGGACCTAAATTATCACCTCAAACATGCTACACCTCCAATAATTATGCATCAAACATTTGCAAAACACTATGATCATTTGGTCGCCTGAAAACATGAAGAACACCAACACACCGAAGAAAATCATCAATTACGAGCTCAAAAATCAATGCAGGATACCAACACAAAAGGCACATGATTCAGAAACATCTACAAGCATCATGAATTACCACCGCAACATCCACACCAACACAAATTACTAGAATCATCATTATCATTATACCAAACCTTAGGAACACTAACTGTAATGACTGTCAACCTAGAAAAATCACTTGCAAAGCTCCAAACCATGAACTAATTGAATTGAGGACACAAAGAAACATCCCAAATATAACTCCAAATCCATAGATCAAGATATTACAATGCAGAGCAATGCAGATCAAAATACTAACACTTTGTTGCCACTTAATAACTGAAAAACTAGCCACAACATAGACACCCATAACTCACTCAAATATTCATGCGAACCTCTGCAAATTAAATTGAATCAATTATAGTCATCCCTCTAAAAACCCTTTAATCCACAAACTCTAATCTTCACCATATTGAGCAAACCAATTCACTAAACTCCACTACATCACTGCCACCAATAAAGAAATATGTTGACATAAATGACAACACATCTCTCATATATCTCTCAAGAACATATTTGCCACATACTTCCAACAATCTCCAACAATCTCCCCATTTGGTATTGATGGAAACATATGATGTGAAAAATAATCAATGACAAAGAAATCAACAATTCTCTCATATTACTCTCTCCCCTTTTCATGGCTTTCTCCTAACATAGTTTTTCACATGAATCTCTTCCCCTTTGACATCAATGACAAAGGAACATATTTGAAATCAAATCAAAATAATAAATCACAAAACCAAATCTGAACTTGTGACTCACAAATTTGACTCTTGACTATTCCCCCTAAGTAGCAGTCTCCACTCATCAATCCAGATTACAAGATATGACTATGAAATGCACCAGACTGATGCAAATCAATGCATCTTAGTTCTAATCAGGACAGACAATCACCCCTAACTTCCCTCTAAGATAATAAAAAATATCCTTAGGCAAAGGCTTCCTAAAGATGTCTGCAATCTGTTCCTTTATAGATAATACTCCAATCTAATTTCCTTCTCATTTACCTTCTCCCTCAAAAAATGAAACTTGATGGATATATGCTTAGTCTTTGAATGCAACACCAAATTCTTAGAAATGTTAATAACACTTGAATTGTCACAGTAGATAGCAATAGGCTCATCATACTCAACTCTGATATCTTTCAACATCTACTTCATCTAACCCACCTAAGTACAATTTTAGAAACAACAATATATTCTACCTCCATAGTAGATAGAGAAATACAATTCTACTTTTTGCTCAACCATGAAACCAATCTCTTTCTCAAAAATAATGCACCACCACTAGTACTCTTCTAGTCATCAACATCTCTTGACCAATCAACATCAGTAAAAGAACTCAAATTAAAATCATCATCTTTAGGATGCCATAAACCAAAATCAATAGTTCCTTTCAAATATCTAAAAATTATTTTAAAAGCTACAACATGAGATTCCTTAGTATCAGCTTGAAATCTAGCAACAAGACAAATGACATTCATGATATCAGGTCTGGTCTGAGTCAAATAGAGAAATCAACCAATCATAGATCTATATCTAGTCTTCTTTTCTTTAGGAGAATCATCATCCTTAGTCAACTTACATCTAGTCACCATAGGAGTTCCAACTGGATTTGTATCTTCTAAACCAAACTTCTTTAATAACTCTTTTACATACTTGGACTGAGATATAAAAAATGCCTTTATCTCACTGAGTAATTCACAATCCCAAAAAAAATTTCATCTCTCCAATCGTAGACATCTCAAATTCATTATGTATCTCATGAGCAAACTTTTTACATAGGCTCTCATTTCTACCAAAGATAATATAATCAACAAATACTTCAACAATCAGAATGTTATCATTATCAATCTTAAAGTACACATTACTATCAACAGTACCTTTGTTGGTTCCTAGCTTCAATAGATACTTATTCAATCTAGCATACCATGCTCTTGGGGCTTTCTTGAGTCCATACAATGTTTTCTTCAACCGATAAACCATATCACCTTGATCAGTCAACTAAAATCCATCTTATTTCTCAATGTACATCTCTTCTTCCAATTCACCATTTAAGAATGTTAACTTGACATCCATCTGATAGACTTTAAAATTCTTGTAAGAAACATACGCAAGAAATAAACTAACAGCTTCAATCCTTTCTAGTGGAGCAAAAGTCTCCTCAAAATCAATTCCTTCCATTTGTGAATATCCTTTACAAACAAGTCTAGCTTTGTTTCTAATAACTTCACCTTGCTCATTCAATTTGTTCTGAAAGATCCATTTAGTTCCAATTACATTTTTGTCCTTAGGTTTGGAAACAAGATCCCATGCATTACTCTTTTCATTTGATTCAATTCTTCTTCCATTTATTTTACCCAATGTTCATCTTTACATGCTTCATTCACATCCTCAGGTTCAATCTTTGAAATCAAACAATACTCAACTTGATATTCAACATGTAATGCCCCGCCAGGAAACCCCTAAGGGTTTAAGATAAAAACACTCAAATAGAGTGTAAATTTTTTTTTTTTTTTTAAGTAATAATTAGGAGCGTTAATGACAAGTTACAATATTAAGATAGATTGAAGTTAACTCAATTCATAATTAGACACGACGTTAAAATACATTGGAGTTATCTGTCAACTTAGATATCACAACAGAAGGCTCAAACAATCCTAAGGAGTTTCCTAACGCGATTACATAACCTTACACCTAATTCAACTTGCGTCATTAGATCCATTAAACTAGATATCTTAATTACGAGATAACGCATAGATCTTGGCTAATGGTTTGGCATCTTCAAATTTTAGGAATCGATCATTTACTTCGGGTGGATAGGAGGCCCTTGATAGGTTATTTAATTAATGCACTTAATTTTCATAATTTTCATTAAGAGGTCTCCCAAAAGGGTTCATGCTTTTAATATAGTGAGGTTCATTCTTTGGGTTTGAGGTATCCATTCACAAATGATTTCATCCTTTAATGTTTAATAATAGGCTTAATGAGATTCATACATTTAAGGTTAAACTACGATTAGTAAAGCGTGGTTTCCTTCATTTGATTTTAGGATATTCACCCACACTTGATATCTTTCTTAAATATTGAAAGTATGGTTCATAGGAAGAATTCATTCCTTAGGGATTAACTACAACAATCAGAGTGAGATCCCTTCATTTGGTTCCATGCGTAGCCAACTGATGGGTTGAAAATTCTTATGATAGGTATAGTGTGAGTAGCCATGGGAATTCACTTGAAGTTTAAAAATAATACTACTAGATGGCTAGAATCATTACATGAAAAATGTATTTGAGCCACAAGAGTTCATCCTTTAACTTTAAGATATAGTTAGGAAGATAATATTTAACATTTCAAGATTAAAGTAATAAGATCATAATGACGTTCTTCTATTCGGATTAAAATACAAATTATCTTTTTGCATATCTCTTGTTTTGATTCTCTTCTTGTTAAATGATCTTAAAATGAGAGAGATACTTTTACTAGGATTTAATGTTTGAACAACAAATCCACTACTTTTCCATTTTAGTTTAATTTTAGCAATCATGAGGGATTCCTTTTATAAGGGATTAAAAATATGGATATTCAATTGATTTCACCCAATTATAAATGTAATCTGGTGAGGATTATTGATAATAATTACAACGTAAATTACTAAGTATATTCTTCCAATATACAACATGAATTACCTAATTGAGTCCACACAATTATCAATTTACTTTGGTGAGGATTATAGTTAAGGTAAAAGCGTGAAATAACTTAACAAATCATCCAATGCAATGAAGTATAATTAACATGGCGTGAATTCATTCACTAAGGTAAAAAGATAGATATTTATATGATGTTCATCTTCCGGATTTCCATCTACGAGTTTGTGACATAAATTTTAACTTTGTTTCCTTTTTGCATTCATTCCATTTATATACTTAATATCAAGTTATTCCAATAAAGTATTCCAGCAAGATTCTTTCCACTATTACAATTTAATTTAACATTATCAGATTGCTTTTTCCACAACTTTAATTACAATATTTTAAATACTTGCCATAATCATAATTCACAATGTTTTATGAACTTAAATAACTACGTTTATCCATATGAATAATGTTATGCACTTAAATTTGAATTCATTAAATTTCCACCATGCACTCATGCAAGAATACAACCCTACATGATAATTTGAAACATAAAACAAGTACGCTAAAAACATCACATAACACAGGTATGATCTCGGAGTTCACCCCGGATGGGCTACATCTCCGGGTCTGCTCAACTGCAAGACCCCTTTGGTATTATATCGTTAGGAATTCCAAATTTATAAGTCTTTTACATCTTGCCACTTAGGCGAATACAATCAATATACAACAGACACTTCGAACAGGATATACATAATTGGTCCCTTCTAAAGCGGGATCCAACTGACAATTCAAGCAAGTACAGGTTCTAATGACTGACGTAACTTGACTAGGGGCGAATTTGGTTATGACCAACCCAATTAACCCAACGACCGGGTTCAAAACAAACCTAGCAAGACGTGCTACTATAACAGATGCATTGACTACTAAAATAATAATGGGTCGTCCTCTAGCGTAACAGGTAATTACAACATCTTCCAAGTTGTCTTAAGCGTCTAGACAGTCAAGTTGTACCTTAGATAAACGCTAATGACATGCTAGTATTACAACAATAATCTAACCCCTGTTTAATGATACAAAAAAAAAACATCTCTCCTCTACTGAAGCAAAATATACTAAGAGTAAAGGAAGGAATGGACAATCATTTCCAAGTTAAACTAAGCCTCTCTTGCATACATAAACAAAAAGAAATTAAAATCCGTTACCCTCATGAAATTTACTCACTATCTTAAAATCAACTCTCGTTTGATATTCTCTCTCTCTTTTTTTTTCAAAAACAAACAACTACGATGAAAGTCATGGCTATACTAAAACCCAAAATCGATATGTGAAATTATCAATATACGTTAAATAGGGGATATCTATATTAGCCTATATTTTAATATACACATTTATCTTCCTTTTTTTTTTATATTAAAAAAAAATACATTGATTACTAAAATCAAAATTTCCACTACATTGTTGAAATGCAAAATATTACTCAAAGTGCATTCACACTAACAAGCATCTCTTCTTTTTTTAAATATATATAAAATGGGACAAACTAAAACCCCTTTTTTTTAAAAACCTACAAAAACAACTATTTATTATCTTTCATTTAACAAAACAACTATTTATTATCTTTCATTTAACAAAACAAATTAAAAAAAAAAAAAAAAAAAAAAATTTAGAAGGGGTTTGCCCTCGGCTAAACCCTAGCCAGGGAACCCCGCGGTGGCGCTCGCGGTGGTGCCCGCAGGCGCCGCGGCCACCGCGGCCCCTGCGGCCACCGCCGTGAGCCGCAGTCGCTGCGAAGGCTTGCGGGGAGGGGTCCACGGGGAGGCGTGCGGGAGTTTAAACCTGCGAACGGAGGGGAGAACAATGGGGTAGCGAGCGGGGGAGGGGAGGAGGAGCGGGTGGAGCTCCGCTCCCCGCCCTCCAAACCCCAACCCACATTCAAACAACCACGCACAGCGCGGTAAAAATAAACGCAGTTCCCCCCCCTTTTTTTTTAACAATGAAAAAAAAAATGAACTGTTTCAAAATTTCAATATTTCGATTCAATTAGACAAGCGTTTTTTTTTTGTTTTTATCTTTCTAAAATTTTTTAGATCAAAACCAAATGACATGGCCACAAGAGTGCCAAATCCCCCCATACCCCATTTTAACAGCCATAAAAAAAAATTCCCAGATTTATACCAAAATCTTCATTATGGGAGGAAATGTCTCCTATCAAGTTTAAAATCACAAAATCCTTTAACAACAAGGATTTGATTCAAAATAACCAAGTTGGGAAGAGACTGAAAACTAACTTCAAACACATTCATGAGAAATACTGTTTTTTTTTTTAATCTTGTATTCAACAATAGATCAAGAAGAAGATACGAATCCTACCTCATAGTGCAGATTCCGGGCTTGAATCTTGATGAAGAGCATTCCCAATCTGCTGCTCCAAGACCAATTTCCCCCATTTTTTCCCAAAAGAAAAACTCCCCAAAATGCTTACAAAACTAGGTTAAAAGAAAAACCCTAATTTTGCCCTAATTTTCAATTTCGAAAATTAGGCATTTATTTTTAAAATGAAATAGATGAAAATCCCATTGGGAGCCATTCCTTTCCTCCTTACTCATTTTCTTTTAAAATTTAAAAGCTCCCATCTCTTATTCCACTCTATTTTTTTTTTTTAAATTTTCTTCATATCACTTTAGCCCACACGTTATATTTTGATTAATCTAATTTTCTAAAAATCAAACTTTTTTTTTTATATTTTATCAACTGTACAAGTAAAATGGAACTAATTTCTTTTTAATAATAAATTTTACCCCTTTTCCCCCAACAAGCGAAAATGATTAATTTATTTCTATTTCACAATTGACTTTTAAATTTTTCCTTTCCAAAACGCATAATTTATTAAAATCGTTGTTATTAAAATTAACTATTAAATTAACTCGCTACAACAAAATAAAGCGACATTTTTAAAATAAATGACCGATCTAATGCAAGAGTCTTATTTATTCTAATTTCCCAACTACATATGCGTAAATGTTACAACTGTGTAAACGAGCACACTAACCCCAGTTAAATACCTTAAGCTTGCTACAATAACAATTTAAAGCAATCTCTCAAATTAATGATTAATCATATAAAAGAAACTACCTATTTAAATTTCCATATCACAAATGTGCTCGTCTACTCATAAATTTGAATTTTAATACTTAGGATAACAAACCTCGCTTACCTCGCGTGAGGCACGCAAATCGAGGAAGTCCTCCAAATCTCTTGACACACATCCCAATGAAACGCAAGCCCCACGAATCCACACACGAAGCTCACCTAACCATGGCTAAGGCAAGACGAGAGTTATATGACCACTAAATCCGAATTCAAAAGATGAAAGAGCATACTCAACCTTGCAAATTCCAAAGGAGATGAACCTTGCCCTAAGCGGTGTTGTACCTGCAATCTCCTGCACCCATGAATTCATACAAGCACGCATATACATATACATATTCAATGAAGGCGTTAGCTCAAGATTTATCTCAAGGGTTAGGAACAATTACATTTACACGAGAATCGATGCAAAAGCACAATAATAAGTATGCACAATTTATTTATATTATCTAAACTACACATTGCATATCGGTTAATCTACCATTCAAGAATGCAACATAGGAAGTCAATCATGGTTAAACGGGTTTTAAAAATCCGACTAGGGTGTGGGCATTACACAACAACTCTTCTTCTTGTTTGAACACCTTTATTTCTATCTCCTATAATCCTATTTTCAAAATGATTCAACCTTACATACCTAGAAGTCTTATGATTTTCTTGAATTTTAGACTCTTGAGATCTTTCTTTTGCACTTGCACTTGTTCCTTCTTCTGGAATAGTCTACACTCGGTTTTGAGTTTGAGTTTGCTTCCCTTTATTTGAGCTATCATTCTGATCATCTGAATCATATCTGGAGAATCTGGGTTGTCTTTCCTTGCCTTCATCAACTCTTACATTTGCACTCTCAACTACCTTTCTCAATCTCTTATTATAGCACTGGTAGGCCTAACCAAGAAATATTCCTTCATCATATCTAGCATCAAACTTTCCTAGATCTTCATCCCTTTTAATATAAAATTTACTTCTAAAATTTATGAAATATTTAACAGTAGGAGCATGATCAAACCATAGTTCATAAGGAGTCTTACCAATATCACCTTTGATATTCACCCAGTTAAGAGTGTAAACAATGGTACTCAGAACTTCTCTCTAGTAGACATGCGATACATTTCCTTCCAACATCATGGTTCTAGTAACTTCTTTGATGGTTCTATTCTTCCTCTCCACAACTCCATTTTGTTGAGGATTTCTAGGAGTAGATAACTGTCTCTTTACCCCATGCTCTTCATAAAATGCATTAAACTCACTGAAAGTGAATTCACCACCTTTGTCAGATCTTAGACACTTCAACTTCAAACCTATTTCAATCTCAACCATAGCTTTGAAAATATTGAACTTATCTAGAGCTTCATGATTCTCCCTTAAGAAGGTAACCCACATCATCCTAGAATAATCATCAATAAACAACATGAAATATCTATCTCCTTACAAGCTTTTGACTCTAGAAGGACCAAATAAATCAGTATGCAAAAGATCCAACAATCCATTTGAACAATGCTTCTTACTCTCGAAAGTAACTCTAGTTTGTTTCCCTATCTGACATTCCTTGTATATAGGGTTGGTAGGTTTCTTTAACTTAGGAAGATCTCTTACTACCTAAATAGAACTTATCTTGATATTGTAATCAAAATTCACATGACACATCCTTCTATGCCACAACAATGGTTTCATCAATTTGAGCAATCAAATAGATTTTACTTGAAGCATTTAAGTGAAATATATTACCTTTTGTCTTTGTACCTAATGCAATCTCAATTCTGGAACCATCCAAGACTCTACATTTTTCATTCTTGAATTGAAAATCATATCCCTTATCAACCATCAATTAAACAATCAAAATATTATGCATTAGATCTTCTACATATAAGACATCATCAATATTGTGTTTACCATTAAGAGAAATGGATCCTCTACCATGGATTATCCTAGCTTTATCATCACCAAATCTTAGAACGCCACCTTCATACTTTTCCAAACTCACAAACTTATTCTTATCACCTATCATATGATGATCATCTCCTGTCAATCACCCATTCATTATCACTTGAACCACCTTTATCAGATTCATCATCTGTCACACCTTCATCAGCAACATAATAACATCTCTTCTGAAATCTAGGCTTGTTAGGTCTTGGCTTAGGAACTCTTTTCAGACATCTTGAGGCAAAATGACCTATCTTATTCCAAGAAAAATATTTAAGAGGCAATTTTCCTTCACACTTACCAAATCCTTTGGGTTATCTCTTGGCAATAAGTTGTTGGAAAATTAGAGAAATTGATTATGTGTTGCATTGATGTTTTGTCATTGATGGCAACAATGATTGTTTTGGTTGTTTACCGGTTTTTGGTAGGTTCCGGTAGAGCGGTTGGATTATGATATTGATCTGGTATGCTCCGGTATGCTTTGCTTTGTGGAATTGGTTTGGATCAGTCAGTCATGCTATTTAGATGTGTATCACAATTAGTTGGTTTGGGATTTGATGACTCGGGAGCTATCATTTGTTCTATTAAGCCTTTTGGTCATTGGTAAGGGTTTTATTGACAGAGCTTTGTTGAAGATCTTTTGATGCACTTGATAAGTCGTGTTGGTGCAGCTTCAAGATGTCTTCTAGGGTGTTGTTGGTTATCTTTTTCATGTTCCTATTGATCGGTGGTGTTGCATTTAGGACCGGACCTAATGCTATCTTATTCTGCTAGGTTATGGACCGGTTTATGTAATGTGTTTGTGGATGATCACGATGCGTTACCAATTGGATCTATTGATTGGATTATGTTGTTTTGGTCTTAGGCCGACTTGGTTAACCATTGGATTGCGAATTTATGTTATGAATTTATTGTATTATCTTTTAGGTGGCTGACCTAATTATTTAGGTCCCATGTTGGTATAAATACGATGTAAGATCTCTTTGTAGATCATGGCTTTTTGGGATATACGATTATCTGTGTGTGAATAAGGTTGTAATCATATCCAGAGGTTTTGGTCGATCATAGGTGATCGAATTGGCTTGGTGAAAGAGGTTTAAGACCTCTGGTACTGAGCTTAACCAGAACTGTACTCAGGCATAGGAGATTCTATTCTTGTAGTTCACTCTTCTTTCCGGATTGTAGTCTGGATTTATTTTGTAGTCAGTGAGGCTCCTTTAGTGATGACTAGTGTGCTCTAGGATATTGGCCTTCTTGCATGTGCGAACCCCTCTTTTTGTAATCACATACTTACTACAGAAGTATTATCTGATTGTGGGTAGGATTTCCATCGTGGTTTTTCCCTTTACCGGGTTTTCCACGTACAAATATTGGTGTTATCTTTTGTGGATGGTTGGTAAATGTTCTGTGGTTTATATTTGCTCTTAACTTCTAATTCTGCGATTTTGGTATTTGGTTTATGTATTCCTATAATAAGGTTTTAATGCTTAAAAGTTCTATAATCTTTTGACAACTGATTCACCCCCCCTCTCAGTTGTCCACCGGTTATCTAAGTTATCTAACAATTGGTATCAGAGCCTGGTCCTCTTTACAGAAGCTTAACTACTTGAGGAAGATCCTATGGCATCTAATAGTTCAAGTTCATCAAGTTCATCTGCAACTATTTTTCGGAGAGAAATTCCTAGGCTTGATGGAACAAATTATATTGTATGGAAAATTTAGATGGAGACTCATCTGAGATATCTTGGTAAGGAGATTTGGGAAATCATTGAGAAAGGATATACACCTCATAATCTGGCATCTAGAAATCCTCCTTCGGTAGGCTTGGATAAGGACATTGAAAATGATTTTAGAGCTAGAGAAGCCCTTTTGTGTGCACTTTTTGATCAACAAGTTATGGGACTAATTGACAAATCAACTGCAAAGGCTATATGGGATAAATTGGAGACTTTGAATGAAGGTGACCCTACTGTTAAAATTGCTAAACTTGACCGGGTGAGATATGAGAACCTAAATATAGAAGAAGATGAAAGGATTGTTTCTTTTATGGGGAGAGTTAATGAAATTGTTCTGGGAATTCAGTGTTATGGTGGATATCTAAGTAAAGATGAAATAGTTTCTAAAGTATTGAGATCTTTGCCACCAACTTATTAGATGAAGGCTACTGCAATTAATGAGTTGAGAACAATGGCAAACACCTCTATTAATAGGGATACCTTGGTTGGGAAGTTATTTTCTTTTGAGCTTGAAGAATTTGGTCCATCTAGAGTTGTGAAATTTAAACCTGCTTTTCATGCATCTACATCATCTACCGACAAGAGTGATTGGAAAGCCTTATATACTAAGGAACTGAAGGAAATGAAGAAAGAAGATGAAGAGTTTGAGAAACTTGAAGCTCTATTTGCTAGAAGAGTACCTAAAGGTCCGACAGGAATTAAGTATGAAGGAAAATAACCTTTTAAATGTTTCGCATGTAATAGGGTGAACTCACAATACTGGTTTCCACTTTTTGGTACATCCTGATTTTTGCTGAAATCATACATTTTTTAGAAAATATAATGATTTAAGCTTTAAGAGGTCCCATTTGAAGTAATTAATTGAAGAGAGTTAGATCATAGCCTCTTAGATTAATTTTTTTTGGATAGAACCTCTCTACTTCTAAATCATGCTTGCAATGGAGTCTCCTTTGCATCTATCAAATGTTGATAACAAACCAATTTTACATTAGCTTTTGGGTGTTCAAATGAATTCATTTAGAAGTTTAAAAAAAAAAGCATTTAGTCCTTATTATAAGCTTTCCAAATAGTATAATTTTTAATATATTTAATTTCATTAACATATTTTTGTTTTATTTCTTATGAATGTAGGGTTTTCACCGAACATGAACTTCTTTATTCAATGCATTGGGAAAAATAGTAAACTAATTCAAATTTTTTTTTTGAAAAATATATATGCCCTAGGTATTGATGTCTTATTTCTAACAAAAATAATAATTGAATTTCGATATATATAGAACAAGTTATGTGTTCAAATGTACACCTATATCTAAATTATAATTAGTCAAACTTTAAAACTAAATAAAATGATAAATATTCAACATATCACTATCAAACCAATTGCATGCTCTGGGTATTGATGTTATAAACAAAAATTCAAAAGAATTAAGTTTTTATAATTTATAGAAAAAAGTTATGCATTTTAGGATGCATATCACTGTTAAAAAAATTTGTTTGCTGTAAAAAACTACTTTTTGAGGGAGATGGAAAAATCAATAAAATTTTGTTAAATATATTTAGAATCTACAAACAAGATTTTACAAATCACTAGTTTATATCATCTTCAAACTCTCAAAGGTTTAAAAGTTATAGGTGTCAGAAAGTGAAGGTTTTTCTCAAAATGTTCATCTAAGTGTCAAAGTTGGTCAAAAAGTGGGAACCAGTATTGTGAGTTCACCCAATAAGATAGGTTATTTTGCATCTAGATGTATTGAAACAAATTCAAGATTTGAGGAAAGAGATAGAAGATCTTTTAGGACTAACCATGATTATCATAACAAGCATAAGTACAAAAGGAACAAAGACAAATCATGCTACTATGTGGATGAGGAAGGTGTGACTGATCTTGATGATGAACTGGCACAAGATTCAACTAGTGGATTCACCAATAGAAAGGAATGGGTAATCTTGGCTATCAAGGAAGATGATCCAGTACCTAAAGAAAAGGCCCTTGCTACTAAAGTTGAAGACAAAGATGAATGGGTGATAGACAGTGGATGTTCACATCATATAAATGGAGATAAAAGGAAGTTTCTATCTTTGCAAGAATTTGATGGTGGTCTAGTTAGATTTGGAGATGAAAAAGCATACATGATCAAGGGAAGAGGAACTATATCATTGGATGGTAAGCATGATAATGATATTATTTATTATGTTGAAGGTTTAAGGCATAATCTTTTGAGTGTAGGACAGTTGGTTGATAAAGGATTTCAGTTACAGTTCAAGGATGGAAAATGCAAGATTATCAACAGATCTAGATTGGAGATTGTAATCGGTACTCAGACTAAAGGTAACATCTTTCATTTGAACTCCAGTGAGAAGACATGTTTGATTGCACAAATTGATGAGAGTTGGCTATGGCATAAGGGGTCATGTCATATGAATTTTGATTGCATTGTAAAGATATTTCTACTAAGGCAGTTAGAGATGTACTTAAGATTGGGAAGCCCTATAATCCGGTATGTAAGGAATGTCAAATGGGAAAGTAAGTTAGAACTTCTTTTAAGAGTATACCAAACAAATATAATGATGTTCTTGATCTTATTCATACTGATTTGTGTGGTTGTGGTAGAATCAAAAGTTTTCAGGGTGATAGATATTTTATGCTAATCATTGATGACTATTCTAGAATGATATGGGTTACTTTTCTAAGGGAGAAATCTGAAGCATTTGAAAAGTATAAGATCTTTAAAGCTAAAGTTGAGACAGAGACATGATTAAAGATTAAATTCTTAAGGTCTGATCAGGGTGGATAATTCACATCCGATGAATTTAACAATTATTGTGAAAAGAATAGGATAAGAAGACAGTTATCTACACCCTAAACACTTCAACAGAATGGAGTTGTGGAAATGAAGAACATAACTATCTTGGATGCGGCTAGAACTATGATGATGGAAGATAATCTGCATCATATCTACTAGAGAGAAGTTGTGATCATGACGATATACACATTCAAAAAAGTTTATATCAAAGGAGACACCGGTAAGCCATCTTGTGAGTTATGGTTTGGGCATACACCTACAGTTAAGTATTTCAGAATCTTTGGTAGTAAATGCTATATCAAAAGAGATGATTCCATTGGAAAGTTTGATCCTAGATGTGATGAAGGGATATTTCTTGGTTATTCTAATGAAAACAAAGCATATAAATGTTATAATAAAAGATTGCAAAGAATTGTGGAGAGCACTAATTTAAAAGTGGATGAGTTGAATAGAAGTCAAATCAGAACTTATGAGAGAGAACCAGTAGTGGAAACAATCATAATTGAACCGGTAGCACCTACACTGGAACAAAATGTTGAACCAGTTACAACGACAGTATCAAAAAGTTCAATAGTAACTGAAGATCTGAGCAGAGGAATAGAAAATAAGAAGACTCCTAAGTATGTTAGGTTAAATCATTTAGAAGATCAGATCATTGGAGACAAGAATAAAGGAGTGATTGTCATGCCCAAACTTTTGGGCAACAATGCAACAACAAAATATTTTAAACAACACAAAAATAATAAATGTTCTTTGATAAAAGATATGATAAATAAGTTTGTCTATGCTAAGAGTTAACTCATGCGTTAAAAGAATGGGTTCCTAAAGTTAATTTTAATTAACTCAACAAATATAGCATTTACATTTTTAACACTGAAATAATTCTACCTCAAGGAGTCATCACAACTTTATTTATTAATTAATTAATTAATTTACCCCAAATGATTCCTCAATTTTTTTAATCAAGAGATAATAATCATCCCTAATAGTATTTAATCACTTTTGATACTAATTAAAATAATGGTAACACATATTCCATTGCATTCAAAAATAATGAATTGAGCAATAGTAAATATTATCTTAAATTTCGCCTATTAAAGTTAACTAAATCAAATATAATAATCTCCTAGCCAATAACTTCACATTAATGTCGAAATAAATCCCCCTTAAATATTAAATATTAAATATACAATCTTTGATAATAAATTACCTCTTTAATCTAAAATTAATCATTTTACTTTATAAAATATCCATGAATAAATTCTTTAAGGAAATTACCCATACATGTATTTATAATTTCTTATAAATATATATACAATGTCAGCTAATTCCTCAATACCTATAATAAAAGAATAATTATCCTAAAATAAATATCTTAAGTCAAATGGGTTTTCCCATTTCAAATTTAAAAATAAGGCTTTTCCCCTCTTAACATTTTATTTCTCTCTCTCTCTTTTTTAACCCTAACTAGGGTTTATTTCTTTTATACCTTTTATGACTCTATTTCTCTCTTCTTTGTTATTTATTAACCCTAATCCAAATTTGGGTTAGGGTTTTATTATTACTAACATCTTTTCTTTTTTTGACCGTGTGTGTGTATGTGTTTGTAGGGAGGAAGGGATGACAGATGCAAGACATGGCGAAGGAAGGTCGAAGGAGCTCGTAGGGAGGCAGGGGTTGTCAGTTTGAATAGCGACATGTGGGGGGTCAACTCTGGGGAGGTGGTCTGCCATGGCGGCCACCGCCCACAGCGCAGGGTCTGCCCCTGCGGTTGTGGGGATGCCTTCCCCACAAGCATGGAGCCTCGACCCTGTGACTGTGGGGTGGCCTTCCCATAGTTGCAGGGGGGCAGCCACCCCGTGGACCCCTTGCCATGAACACCCTTCTCGAGGTTAAAATCAAGCTCTTTTTTTTTTTTATAAAAGTTTTTTTTTTGGTGCAAATATACATATATATATATATACATATATATATATATATATATACATATATATATATATATACATATATATATATATATATATACATATATATATATATACATGTAGATATATATGTGTGTGTGTGTGTGGATTTAATATTCTGGTTCAAAAAGATAATATTATTTAAACTAGAACACACACACACACACACACACACACACACACACACACACACACACACACAGATATATATATATATATATATATATATATATATATATATATATATATATACATAAATCTGCATTTTATTTTTATTTTTTCATTAAATTAGAGCAGGTATATTTTAACAAACATAATAGATTTCTCAATAATAAGTAATAATAAGAATGCATAGATTTAATATTTCCACTAAATGAGTATTTTCCAGATTAATTAAAGTAACAGAAATGCTTTATTTTATAGCTGCAACTAAATCCTTCAAATTTCTCATTTGTTCATTTAAACAACAAGGTGCTTTTATTGGATAGAATTAAAATTAGCTCTTAAGAAGTATACATATATATTTTTGTTTAAACTATAGACAAAAAATAATATTTATTTTCTATTAACTACACATCTAACATTCATTTTGCTGAAAATATAAGATTACATGAATGAAAATAATCTAAATATTTATCTAACTTTTTCCTTTTCAACATGCATTTCTTTCAATAGCTACTAAAATAGAAAGCAAGACTTCATTCCTACTTTATTTCAAGCAATAAATAAATATAAATGAATAACTCAAATACCTTTTTTTTTTAATTTCTTGCAATGAAAATACTCAAGTAAATATACATTTTTTTTTTGGTTTTCTTTACACAATATTAGGAAGGTTACAAACTCAAGCCTCTTCATTTCTACAAAATGAGGGTTTGTCAAAAATATATTTTCTTTACTTTGAATCTCAATACATTAAATAGGGACTTGCAAGTAGACTTTACTGCATCCTTTATTCCCAAGCAAACCTACAATAAAAATTGTAGGTTGTGACCATGGAGGCTCACCTCCCAACCTAGGCTTACATGAATCCACCCCCGAGCTAGGAGAACCTAGGCTAAACGGGATACAAACATTGTCAAACACAAAACAAGAAGAGACTCACAACACTTGAACTCCCAACCCAAGGATAAACGAAGTCACCAAGTGACTATTTCTTTTGTGGGGTGAAGGTGGACCGAGTACCTAGAGGAGATCTGCAATAAGGAGAACACAATGCCTTTACAAGGCTTCCAAAGTAGAACCACCACAAGTCACATACTTGTCCCAAAATGACCTTATGTCCCCCATAGCATACAAACCCATATCTCCCCTTATGAACCCCTTTACATAAACATAAAAAAGACAATGCAACAAGGGTCCCATAACCCTTGTGTATCTCTCTCTTCCAAGAAGAGAGTCTCTACACTCTTAGTTTGTCAAGCAACCCTTCACCCCCAAGGATACTCTACCCTCTCAAGGATGAGTATGACCTTGAAACACCCAAAAACATAAATCATTCAACATATAAGAAAAACACAAGGAAGGACTCAAGATGAAATTC
This sequence comes from Cryptomeria japonica, assembly GCF_030272615.1. Classification (NCBI taxonomy): domain Eukaryota; kingdom Viridiplantae; phylum Streptophyta; class Pinopsida; order Cupressales; family Cupressaceae; genus Cryptomeria; species Cryptomeria japonica. The sequence goes on from NC_081411.1 coordinate 836,823,602, forward strand.
TCAAATCTACAAAGAAGAACAAGCAAAAGCACATACAATCTTTTTTCATATTGACAATAAAAATAATTGTAAGAATGAATTTCTACCAACCTTAATCCTACAAATGGAAATGAGGAGATGTTGAAGGAGAGCTTCCCAATCCACTATTCTTTTTCCTTCTCAAAACTTAGAAAATGCAACTCCAAAAACCAAAAACTTCAACAAGAATTCGAAGTCTCCAAAAAAATGGAGAGTGGGTGATCAAAATCCAAAGTCTCAAACCCTTCCCTAAGTAGTCTCTTCTCACTCTTTCCAACATCTTGGAAAGGGTGTGAGATTTCATAGGTCAGTCTTCCCAACCTCTTACAAACTCTCTAAAAAAGGCAACCCAAAAAGGTAAAAGAAAAATGGGGAAGAGCAACTATCACTCAATTGAAAGGTTGTCTAACCTAGGAGAAATCCTCAAAAGTTGAATTTCGGCCATCTTGGAAAACTCAACTTTTGAGGTGACTTGACAGTCACATGTGAGTGGACACATGGTTAAAATTGACCTTTACCCATATGTATAACATATGGACCTTTAAAAATACCCCTAACCTAATCTTAGGAGTTAGTTTGACCCTCTAGAAACTCACCTAAAGTTTACCTACGGGTCAACTTTGAGTTGACCTTTCTAATGGCTCTCTATCCAAGACTCTCTTGGGACCATACTAAGATATTTTAAAAAATGCATTGGTTATACAAATTCCCTCCAAGGGACATGTCACTACCAACTCACTTCACAACACATGTGTCAAGTGACACCATGCAAATACACAATACTTAAATACACATGGCAATGCCCGTTTTTGGAATCAACAAATTTAACAAATTTAATTTAAACACGCATTCAAGCATAAACATTTACTAATAAAACACATTACACATGAGGTGTTGTCTCTCCAAATAGACAACCCTTGGCTTCACAAACGCACATAGGTTTAGCTTGATTCTCCAAATAGTTTCCATGGTCACATGGATTAGTTTTCCTGCACAACTCACTTAACACATTAGTAATTTCAATTAATAACATATGATATTAATATATGAAAAGAATACAATTCAGACACTTTGCAGACTATTTTTTAATCATAACAATAAAATTACCAATTATCCGATAAAATCCACATAAAATAATTTACTAAATGGCATCATCATAATCATCATGAAATTCAATCATTCATAAGGCATGCATCCATATTTTTTAACATCATAATAAAGTAGTGCAAATCAAAAATAAATGACATACACCATATCAATGTTATCCAATCACTGGATCATATAGAATCTATATCCATAATGCATCAAAATAAAGTATCAATAATAGGTCCAACATGAAAAATAGCTGCAATGCTATGATGGCTTTGGGGTAGGGCCTCATGGTGATGACAAGAGGAAGGTTGGCAGCTGATGAGGTATGTTTAATCTCTCAAGTTGAACTGGCATCAGTAATTGAAGCATGCATAGATGAATGTTGGATGAAAGATATGGAAGAAGAATTAGATCAGATAGAAAAGAATAATACATGGACTTTAGTTCCCTGACATAAAAATAAGAATGTTATTAGAGCTAAATGGGTTTTTAGGAATAAATTGAATGAAGATGGACAATTTGTGAGGAATAAGGCTAGATTGGTTTGTAAAGGATATTCTTAGAAGGAAGGAATTGATTATGATGAAACTTTTTCTCTGGTAGCTAGGATTGAAGCTGTGAGATTATTTCTTACTTATGTTGCCCATAAGAACTACAAGGTTTATCAGATGGATGTTAAGTGTGCATTTCTGAATGGAGATCTTGAAGAGGAAGTTTACATTGAGCATCCTAATGGATTTTCACTTTCAGAAGAAAAAAACATGGTTTGAAGGTTAAGGAAAGATTTATATGGATTGAAACAAGCCCCTAGAGCTTGGTATGAAGGATTGGATAAATATCTTTAAGCTTGGTTTCACTAAAGGTAATGCTAACAATAATTTATATTATATCATCATTGATGATGACATATTGATTGTTGAAGTCTTTGTTGATGATATCATTTTTGGAGGTGAGGATAAGTTATGTATGGAATTCTCTAATAATGCAAAGATTGAATTTGAGATGTCTAAGATTGGGGAGATGAAATTTTTCTTAGGTTTGTAGATTACTCAGACTGATAAAGGTATTTTCATTTGTCAAACTAAGTATGCTAGGAAGTTGTTGAAGAAATTTGGTATAAAAAATTCTAAACTAGTTGGTACTCCTATGGTTACAAGTGAGAAATTGACTAAGATAGATGCATCAACACTAGTAAATCCTACAAGCTACAAGTCTATGATTGGAGGTTTGTTATATCTAACTTAGACTAGACCGGATATAATGAATGCAATTTGTATTGTATCAAGATATCAAAGTGATCCTAAAGAGAATCATGAGAGTGCAGTGAAAAGGATTTTTAGGTATTTGCAAGGAACAAATGAATATGGTTTGTGGTGTCCTAAAGATGATGGTTTTACACTATGTGCATATACAGATGCAGATTGAGCTAGAGATGTTGATGACTGGAAGAGCACATCCAGTGGAGTTTTCTTTCTTGGAAAGAAACTTGTTTCATGGATTAGCAAGAAGCGATCATGTACCTCTTTATCTATTGCTGATGCTGAGTATGTTGCTGTTGCTACTAACTGTACATAAGTTCTATGGATGAAGAAAATGTTGAAGGATATAAGGGTGGATTGTAATGAACCAGTAGTTATTCACTATGATAACTTTGCTACTATTGACATATCAAAGAATCCGGTATTTCATTCTAAGACAAAGTACATATCTATCAAGTACAACTTTCTGAAGGACAAGGTGGAAGCAAATGAAGTCAGACTGGTTTATGTAAACACTGAAAAGAAGATTGTAGATATCTTCACTAAACCCTTGCCTAAGGAATCATTTGAGTACTTCAGAGACAGATTGGGGGTTTTTGCCCCTCCAGTAGAGACCTAAGTGATATTGATTGGTATCAATCCAATATGCATTTACAAAGCTACTATTCATTCTGGATTGATGTGTTGGTGCTACTACTCAGGGGGATTAGTCAGTTGTATGGTTCAATGGATTTATGATTTTTGTTTGACGTTTATATCAGATTTTTTGGCATTGATGTCAAAGGGGGAGAGATATATGTGAAAAATAGAGCTTAATAAAATATCAGTCAAGTGGGAGAGATCAAAGCTTAACATGGATATCATTCACAAGGGGAGTTTGTTAAATTAATTGTAATATCATCTTATGGGAGATTGTTAGCTATCTTCCTTTGGGGGAGAGTTGTTGGCTATCTTCCTTTGGGGGAGACTTGTTTGGCATTTCTTGGCACTTGGACGTTTTTCACATCTAGTGTTTCCATCAATGCCAAAGGGGGATATTGTTGGAAAATTGGAGGAATTGATTATGTGTTGCATTGATGTTTTGTCATTGATGGAAACACTGATTGTTTTGGTTGTTTACCAGTTTCTAGTAGGTTCTGATAGAGTGGTTGGATTATGATATTGATCCGGTATGCTCCAGTATGATTTGGTTTGTGGAATTGGTTTGGATCTATCATTCATGCTAATCAAATATGTATCACGATAAGTTGGTGATGCTTTGCAAAAAGGATTAGAAAATCTGTTTGATGGCAACACACACAAGAGCACAAAAAACAAACATTAGTGTTAGCAACAAAAGATTATCCTAAACAGGCATATCAAGAGAGATATTAAGCATGAAATAGAAAGCATACAAACATAGAATAGATAAACTATACTCCTCCAAATGCTAATCAAGATGCTCATAGTTGCTCCTCCCTTGTTCCTCTCCTCTCCAAGTCCCAAATGAGTGTAGCTCTCAGCTTTTAGCACTAGCCATGGATGCCATATGGAAATTCAAGATGGTTGAATATGATAAGCAAAATCCTATGCAAGTGTAGATAGTGATGCTATGAGAAAGCTCTATGCTAATGCCAGTATAACAACAATACTCTAATGCTTTTTTTTTTTTGCTTGAGGAGAAGGGTTCTATTTATAGAAGAAATGGGGAAATGAAGGGTTAAGATTGAATGGTTTAATCAAGGGCCAAGTTTGAAAGTTGGGGATCCATGTGCACAATTGGCACCAATAAAATGGTGACAAGTGTCAACATAGGATTGGGTTGAGAGAAGAGGTTGGAGGCATTAAAGCCCTGAGAAGACCTCATGGTTATCTAGAGGCTAAGGGTCAAGTCCAAATTAAGATTACCCACTGGATTAAGAGTTAATCCAAGGATAAACCTTTGTGCAAATGTTTAAGAGATAATTATGTTCAAAAGCATTAATGGCCTGATGAGACCTTTGGGTTGGGTAGAGGTTGAGTCAAAACAAATGTTTTAACCATGTGGGAGGGTTTGAGGTAACCATTAATGGTTATTGGAGACTTTGGGGATTAAGTGGTTGAAGGTTGAAAGCCTTCAATGGTTATCAAAGACTTTGAGCCATTTAGTGGTTGAAGGTTGAAAGCCTTTAATGGTTATCAAAGACTTTGAGGGTTTGAGAAGTGACTTCCTTTTTGCTTAGGAATGTGACAAAGTTTAGAGAAGGGGTTAGGTTATTTAGAAGTGATTAGAAAATTCTAGAAGGGGTTTAGGCATGCAAGTGGATTTTGTAGGAAAATGCAAGTGGGAGAAATTTTGGTATTTTCAATTAAAATAAAATCATTTATTTCAATTAAATGGTGTAATTTGCATTTGGATAAATATTCAAATAAATATTAATTTATTTAAATGAGAAAAATGAAGATAAAGCATTAAAATGCTTGAAGACTTTGAGGGAAACCATTAAAGGCTTGAAGACTTTAATGAAAACCATTAAAGTCTTAAGAAGACTATAGAAGGAAGCCATCAAGTTTGAAGACTTTAAAGCCATCAAGTTTGAATACTTTAAGGGAAACCATTAAAGGTTTCAAGTGGGTGAGGATAAATAGGATTTTAAATAAATAATTTATTTAAAATAGTTGTGCAACTTGCTTTTGTAGGAAAATACAAGTGGGTGGAGGATAAAGGTGATTTAAATAAATTATTTATTTAAAATAATTGTGCAACTTGCTTTTGTAGGAAAATACAAGTGGGTGGAGGATAAAGGTGATTTAAATAAATTATTTATTTAAAATAGTTGTGCAACTTGCATTTGTAGGAAAATACAAGTGGGTGGAGGATAAAGGTGATTTAAATAAATGATTTATTTAAAATAATTGTGCAACTTGCTTTTGTAGGAAAATGCAAGTGGGTAGAGGATAAAGGTGATTTAAATAAATGTCAATTTATTGAAATGTGAGAGGTGGGATTTTGGGGGATTTAAATAAATATTAATTTATTTAAATGTGAGAGAATATTTAATTAAATAAATATGATTTATTTATTTAATTAATGGTCTGAATTTGGTTAAGTGAATTAAATCAAATAAATTGAATAATTTATTTAATTAATAGGAGAAGAGGGTTAAGATGAATTAATTAAATATTAATTTAATTAATTATTAATTTATAGTTAAATAATCAAATAAATACTAAGTATTCATTTAATTAAGTGGACAGATTTATTTGACTAGAGTTGGTTCATGATTTGATGACTCAGGAGCTATCATTTGTTCTAGTAAGTTTTTTGGTCACTGGTAAGGGTTACCAACAGAGCTTTGTTGAAGATCTTTTGATGCACTTGATAAGTGGTGTTGGTGCAACTTCTAGATGGATTTCAAGATGTTGTTAATTATCTTGTTCATGTTCCTATTGATCGATGGTGTTGCATTTAGGACCAAACCTAATGATATTTTATTCTGCTGGGTTATGGACTGGTTTATGTAATGTGTTGGTGGATGATCCCAATGCGTTACCAGTTGGATCTATTGATTGGATTATCTTGTTTTGGTCTTAGGCCGACTTGGTTGATCATTGGATTGTGGGTTTATATTATAAATATATTGTATTATCTTTTAGGTGGCCAACCTAATTGTTTACATCCTGGATTGGTATAAACATGATGTAAGATCACTTTGTAGATCATGGGATTTTGGGATATAGGATTATCTGTGTGCGAATAACGTTGTAATCATATGCAGAGGTTTTGGTCAATCATAGGTGATGCGGAGCTTCAAAGGACCCAACTTAAACTTAAAAATACAAGAATATTTGATGATCAGGTTGACATAAATGGTGTCATAATACTCAATCAAGAGAAAGACAACACTTTGAGACTTTACAAACTGCCTCAATGCATTGACAAAGAAAAATCATTGAAAAACTACCACCTTGTTGCCATATTGATAGACCCTTACACAGTCACCCATAACTTTTGCAAATGAACAAATTTATTCGATTGCTCTAGTGAAATTATTCATAACTTAGTTATACAAATCATATCCAAAACTCAGAAAAATCCAACAGTGGAAATGTGAGATATGGCCTCCGTATTAGTACTGTATTTTCTGCAACAGTCTGCCCCTAAAATTTTAGACCTTTACTCCCACAATGCACATACCATCTTGTGCATGGCCTCCTGAAACCAAAACTTATGAAAATATACAATATAATACACCATAATACCCATTTGTGGGTTTAGATCAATCTAGAAATAAAATATAAAACATTTTCATGCTCACTATTAACCCTAGGGTAGGGATATGACTGTTTTCACAAGAAATTAGACATTTTCACCAAAACAAAACCAAATCACTTCAAACCAAAGCCAAAATAAACTTATTTAATTATAGAAACATCTCCAAATATGAAGTAATGAAAACTAATTCATAAAAGCACTCAAAAAAATGGAAAATCGGTCTGTTCTACATGGAAACTTGGAAAATACACATGAAAATTAAATTTTTATTGCTTCAAAACTCCAAACCCAACCAAAAAATGATTCAATTTCATCCATTTATAACCCTCAAGGCCTTCTAGGCTGAAATCCAACCTAAAACCAACTTATAACTAACTTATGACAACTTTTTGCATTCTTGACAACTTTTTGACAACAAAAAGTTGCTCCAAAGTTGTCAAGTTTGACAACTATGTATGTCAACTTGCCAAACCTATATCCGAACCTTCTAAAACATTAAAATGGTCATTATATGACCTTGTAAACATATTTTATCCACATAAACACACTTCTACCCCAAAAACCCAATTTTAGCCTTTTCTAGGCCTAATTGCTCAAAATGGCAGTTTTACACTTTTTGACCATTACATTGTATTTCACTACATTTTATGGCTCACATGGCCATGTTACATCATTTAAAGACCTTATAGGTCTTGTTTGTCTTAATTTTTCATCAAATCCTCCATAAGGCCTATCAGTGACCCTACTCCACCTTGTCTTCCTAGGTGCTCCTGCACCATACTCTTGAGGATAAAAAGAATGCAAGGTCCCCTTGCATGGCTGCCTCCTTTTCTTGGTTTTCCAATTCATTGGAACTTGCATTGTATTGCCTACAAAAAATTGTACATGCTTTGGCAACTCATGGCACCTCCTCTCAAAAAAATGGTACTCAATGTAAGCACCTCCAACATGATCATCCTTGTAAACACTCAGCAAACCTGCATACAAAACATTAGGATAAACAAAAACATCTTCTTCATTGATTACAATATCATCTTGTTCCAGAAAACCCATTGAAATCTCTTCATATTGAAAATTCCATTCTCCTTGGCATGTCACCATAACCTCACCCATAATCAAGGCTTCATCATGAGCCTTCTTCTTTGTTGCAACTAGCCTCTTCATGGGCCAAACTACCTTCTTGTACACCCTCAAGTGCCAACTCTTTGTTGTACCCTCTAGTTTTTCCAATTTCAACTTCATTTGTGCTTCCCTAAGTTCATCTTCCTTTCTCTTTTTCTCCAATTCCTCTTTAAGCTCCCTCAATCTTGCTTCATTTGCTTCTAAAGCCCTTCTTAAACTTCTCAACTCATCTCGTTTCTTTTCTTCTTCTTCTCTCTTTGTTCTTTCTACTTCTTGTCTCCTTAACTCTTCTTCCTCTCTTTTCTTCTTTCCACCAAACATTAGTTCTTTCCACTTCTTGTAAGCACCTACTATCTCTTTCTTAGATTTTGTTAACTCCATCTTCACCCCTCTATCCCAAACCTTTCACTTAAACTTAACAAGGAATTGGAGTAGGTCTATTTAATTATTTGACACCATCTCAAATGGTTAGGTGGAAGATATTTGTCTTGTAGGCCAAAAATGCACTAAGAGTCAAAAATTGCCAATGTTGTCAAGCAACATTTTGACAAAAAGTGAGAAAAGTTGTAAAATCACTCTACAAGGTAGTTATGTATGTCATAATGGTTGAAATGGTTTGAGTGTGCCTATATAAGGACACTTCAAACATTTTAAATAGGTTGGCTTGGTATTAGCAAGAAGAAGTTAATGAAATATGACTGTTTTTCATGCTTTTTGAGAAAAAAATATTGTAACAGTCTGTACAGAGCACTATTTCCATACTATTCTTTCATGGGATTTTTTGTCATGGTTATATGAAGGTTTTTTATTCTTTGTGTTAGGGTTTTTATTATGTTTTGGTTTATCAAAAAAAATCTTTCAGTTTTTGCCAGTTCGCTGCTCTGAACTGGGGTTTTGAGGAAAATGGGTTGAAACACTTGGTCTCCATGGGTAACCAAGAAAAAATGAACCTTGGAGACAAATTTGGACCTTTTTACATATTGTATTTTAAGTTTTTTTTGTCCGTTGTGATGGAAAAGGTGAATTTGAGCACTTATTAGGCAAGTTAAGTGAGTAACTTGGCTAGTAGATTGAAATTTTGAGCAAAATGTTGTTCTCAAAGTCTATTTGAGCTAAAAATGTTGGGAAAAGGTTTTCACCTTCCCTATGAGTGATTTTAATCAATTTGGAGCTCCATGAGAAGCTATCTTGCCCTTGAAAATCACAAACTATTGGGGCAGCGGGTTCCCTATTTTTGGAGAATTAAGTGGTTTTTGGTAGCAAATTATTTTTTGTAGCTTTCCATGATTGAAGACTTCACCAAACTTGTCAATGTAGGGTTGATTTATTTTTTTAAGGTTTAATAATTCCATGGTGTAATCTTTTTGGAAGTCCTAACCTTCTAATGTGCAACAAAGACAGTGAAATGTCAGAAAAAACAATGATTTTGACAGTGTTTTTGTTCCTTTTCAGTTTGCTTGCCAAGTGTTTGTCATAATGCTTGATTGTTAGTGGCAGGGAAGTCATTGGCATGTTGTGGAAGATGTTTATCAGTAGTGTGGAATCTTGATACAAGATGGAGAAGTTATTTCCAAGGCAACATGGTTCAAAACCCTCACAAAAACCCTTGTTTTAAGGCTACAAAATAGGACAGTCATAAAATGACCTTCCCAAGACCTCTCTTGGCACTAATTTATGATTTTGGCCAAAAGGGTACTCAAAAATATTTGCCTATTTCAAATATTTCAAGTTGGGAGTGAGTAATGAGCAAAATAGTGTTTCAGGAGGGCTAAAAAGGGCTTATTCCTTGTAGCCCTATTTTGCAAAAAGTGTGAACCCAATTTGTGCAAGGTTGATTGGTATTGAAGAAACTTTTGGAATCCATTTTAAAACACTCAAGAAAGTCTCCTAACACCTTAGTATGAGCAGTGGTAGTATATTTGGGGTTCAGACCTATAGTAAGGGTTTGAGTAAGCCATGAGCAAGTGAGCTTGAACTAGGTCTTTGAGAACAAAACCAAAAGCAAGTTTTTAACTCCTTGTCTAAACCTTTTGAAGAAGCTAAATTCTACCAAGAAACAACATAAATAATGTGTGGTGAGCAGAGGTATCCATATGTTGAAGTTGATGGGTTGAGGAATGAGAGCATGGTAGTTTGAGTTGAGCAAGTGTATGAACAAATGATGGGAAGAGCTCAAGGAAGAAGTTTTGGGTTGAGTGAAGCTTGTGAACATTGAAAGTGGGCCTTACCAATAAAACCAAAACCTTTCCTCTCTCATTTGAAGGAGTCTTTTAACAAGAAGATTATACTTAGCTTTAATTGGTCCTCCTGTGGGTTCCTCCCTATCAATAGGTGATTGAATTGGGTTGGTGAAAGAGGTTTAAGACCTCTGGTACTGAGCTTAATCATAACTGTACTCAAGCATAAGAGATACCATTCTTGTAGTTCACTCTTCTTTTCTGATTGTTGTCTAGATTTATTTTGTAGTTAGTGAGGCTCCTTTTGTGATGAGAAGTGCGCTCTAGGCTATTGGCCTTCCTACACATGCATGACCCTCTTTTTGTAATCACCTACTTACTGTAGAAGTATTATCTGATTGTTGGTAGGCTTCCCACCATGGTTTTTCCCTTTACCGGGTTTTCCACGTACAAATCTTGGTGTTATCTTTTGTGGATGGTTGGTAAATGTTCTGTGGTTTATATTTGTTCTTAACTGCTATATCTATTATTCTAGTATTTGGTTTATGTATTCTGGTAATAAGGTTTTAATGATTAAAAGTTCTATAATATGTTGACAACTGATTCACTCCCCCTCTCATTTGTCCAGCGATTATCTGAGTTGTCTAACATAAGCACTTCAAGCTCATCAAGCTCTCACTCTTCTTCTTCTATTTCCTTCATCTCTTTTTCATATGTGGATATTCTCCTTGAAGAACTTTCTCTCAAATCACATCATTGCTTCCCCTTTTTAGAAACATTGGCCTTGAATGCAGATTCTATCTTAGGAAGAGAGTCACCAAACTCACTCAATTCAAAGGCTGAAAGCTTACCGATCAACATGTCCCTACTCACATTAGTCACAATATAGATCTCCTCAATAGAAATAACTTTGTGTTTGTATGATGTAGGTAAGGATCTAAGTACTTTAGCAACAATATCAGATTCTTCCAATGTTCCACCAACACATCTGATATTACACACAAGTTCACTTACTTTCTGTATGAAGGAAGTGATATTCTCATCTTTTCTCATCTTCAACATCTCATGTTGGTATTATGGATGACTTCATCATGTGTTGCATTGGTTTTGTCATTGATGTCAACACTTATCCTTTTGGAGGTCTACATTATTGATTTGGCACTATGGTTATATTGGTTTATTGTTGAACCGACACATTGTATGGATATTGGCTTATGCACAGTCACTGGTACATGCTTCACCAGCAGTGATGATGACTTGTTATCATCTGCAGATCTTTTGGTTATGTTGAAGACATGGATTGGATGTTTGGATTTGGTATTTTGCTTATTGGTCTAATCGAGTTCACATATTTGCCCTTACTAGCAAATAAGTCTAGGTTATGGACCAATACATGATAAATATTCTAGATCATCACGACATGTTTTGGAGATGATTTATTGATTGGATAATGTGTAAATGTATTGAGCCGACATATTGTATCGCATCAAGACTTATTTGTAATTGATTTAATTGTAATATCTTTAGTAAGCTGACCTTAACATAAGGTCTTAGGTTTTGTATAAATGATTGTAAGATCTTATTGAAGATCGTCATTATGAGTATGTGCAAATATTGAAGAGTGAAAATAAGCAGATCCTTGTGCGAATCACGCAGGCATTATCTAAAGGTTGAAGGAAGGTTATGAAGGCGTTTGACACTCATGGTCAGAGCTTAAACTAGTACTGAGTCCAATATTGTAGATGCTATATTGAAGCAGTACATTGTTATTGGATTTAACCATCCAATTGTAGTCAGCGTGACTCCTATTTTGTGATTGAGCAGTGAGCTCTAGGCAGTTGGCCTTTCTGCATGTGTAGACCCCATTTGTATACACTTACTATATGCAGTGGTATCATCTGATTGTCGGTAAGGTTTCCCACCATGGTTTTTCTCCTTACAGGGTTTCCACATCAAAATCTCTATGCCATGTATTGTGGATGTTGTTTCTCTTTTTGTTTGATGCATTAAGTTATATCGGTACTGTAATACCCTAAAAATGGTCATCTAAACCATGAGCCCCTAATCTCGACAACATCACCAAGGTCCTAACCAAAGGCAATTAAATCAATCTTGAGCACATTATTAATTCTCAAATCATCAAAGTCACATGGCAAAATTAATCACTCAATATTAATTAAATATTTATTTAATTAATTAAATCATTCCAAGTAAATCATTCTTAAAACAATTATCTTATTTATTTTATTAAATATCCTATCATATTTAATTAAATAAATCAATTTGCCATTAAATCATAAAAAAGAGGAATTAATTTGAAAAATAAATAAAATTGCCTCAAATCTTCAAAAAAGGAAACAAATCGAGAAAGAGGGACTGGAAATTATGAGCACAAATCTTCAAAAAAGCAAATAAATCAAAAAAGGAATTAATTGACAAAAAATAATTAAAAATTGAGAAAAGAAATCAATTGGAGATAATCTTGGAAAAAACAAATTAAAAATTGATAGATAATCTCAATGAAAGCAATTAAAACAATTAAATCTCAAAATTGAATGAAATAGAGAATAAATTAGTTTTTTTTTAATTTTATCTTAATTTTAGTTCAATTTCCTTTAAAACTAAGAAAAGCATCCAGTCACATCAATTCACCTAGATTGTGCTTCCTCTTGGAAAATCTTGACTGCTCATCATCATTTGATCTCATCCGTTGGTTTCTTTCTGAATTTTCTATAAATTCAGGCTCTCATCTCTCATTCAAAAAAAATCCTGAAGAATATATTGTTATTATGCCGTTTTTGCTCTAGGTTCATTGAGAATTTGCATTGAGATATTGCATATTATTTATTTCATATTGTTTAAATCACTTAGCTCATTTATTGCTTAAATCATGTTAGATTAATCTTGCATTCATCTAGCTTAAATCCATGCTCATATAGATAAAAACCCTTCATTTAGGTGTTGTCTAGTCATTAGATAACTTAGCAATCTGAGAGCAATCTAAACTCGCATCTATTAGAAGGCAATGGGTCGATTTGTTATGGTTTTATTATTCATGCTTATATCTGTCTAACCATACATGTAATGCCCTAATTGAAGTGTTGTGTATTCTAGATACAGATACATGTCCACTTTTCACACACACATTTCTGACACCCACCATGGGGCTTGAACCCACAACTACAAGATTTCAAATATTTCTTGAACAAATTTAATGTTTGTTTTTTATAACTAATAAACATGTGTTAAATTTGTAGATAAAAATCTTTCTTTTTGTTTGTTCTTCTATGACAGTCAAAAATAGTCTCGGTTTGGAAGACATAACTTTTTATTGAACCATTGGATCTAAACCAATTTTTTCTATGTTGTTGAAAACCAAGTATTTTATAGGTACACCGAGGTGATTGATCTAAACATTTTGGGTTTGAAATTTATGATTGACATAGTGCAGGACTATCATTTTACTTATTCTTTTGTGACAGTAAAAAATGGTCTCAGTTTGGAGAGCATGACTTTTTATTGAATTGTTGGATCTACACCAATTTTTGATATGCTGTGTAAAACCAAGTTTTGTACAAGTTTAATGAAGGGATTTTCCTAAAGATTTTGAGTTTGAAAGTTATGATTGACAAAGTGCAGGACTATCATTTTACTTATTTTTCTATGACAGTAAAAAATGGTCTGGGTTCGGAGGGCATAACTTTTTATTGAACCATTGGATCTAAACAACATTTTAATATGTTCTGTAAAATGAAGTTATACACATTTCCACTAAAGCGATTTTCTGAATTGTTTCTGGTTGAAAAGTTATAAATGATAGAGTGAAGTACTATCAAAATTGTCATAACTAGGATAGTCATAAAAAATGGAAATTCTTGTTAGATTAGTTTAATTTATAGTTTGCATGCTAGAATTTTCTTTTGATAATTATTTTTTATGTTATTTTGGTAACTAATTTTGGGATTTTAATGTTTGGAGGATGCTTGTCAAATAATCTATCAATCAAACATACGCTTGCTAAAGAATCAAGAAAAAAATGACTACTGACATATTGGTTTTACAAGTTGCCTAAGGAGAATCGACTAAACATTGTGTATTCATTTAGTATTTTCTTAGGCACTTAAATTGCTATCTGGTTAAAGAAAAAATCTATCTTTTGTGTTATTAGAAAAATCTAAGAGGTAGGAGAGTACTCTCTTGTCTTTTATAGACAATCAGAAATCTAGACCCTTGAAGCTTTTTTCTAGGTTTTGAGATTTGTGTACCTTTAGCGGGCCTGTCACAGTGGGAAAAAGTAATCACCCTGTGAGAACAACCCAAGTGAGTACAACTGGACCTGAGCATTCCAAATCACTATAATAAATAGGCCTCTGGTGATTAAAGTCTCAGAGAATGGGATTATTTGAGTTTTCTCTTTGAGATCTCTCATATCGAGCATTTTGTAGGGCCTTGCAGTCTCAATCACATTTACGTGACTACAACTTGTTTCGATACCTTGTTGGGCTATAGGCCTCAATCATGCTTGCGTGACTTCAAGGGGTAATTTCAAACGAAATTCCTAACTAAGAACTATAAGATAGAAGCTACCCGATTCACCTCCGAAAGGTTGATAATCTTTGTGCAAGAGAGATAGTAACTCTCCCAAGACACATGCCATATCGTGCCCCCATTAGCATTTGGAGTCCGATAATATGACATTAAGAATCCATTGCATGAGACTCAGTGGCTGTATTCTGATTAGCTATTGGGTGTGTACCTAAGTTAGCAAGCAAAGGTTTTCTTCACTAAGCCAACTTCCATAGGGTTAGCGTGCTATGATTGAATTATTATATATCTTGCATGTTTTCTGTGTTTTCATCCCTAAAACTAAAAATGAAATACTAAAACTGGAGAAAACAAATGAAACAGTATCAAACAATTCAGTGATAAACTCTATCCGTGTCCAACTAGTCTCTGTCAGTCATCAAAACATCAATCCTTATCAAAAAATGGTAGTCATCAGTCATTGAAACTTTATCTATCAGAATCTCATCTCTGTCCAATCCTCTATCATACAAATTCTTGATCTTGTCAATCAAAATAGTCAAAATAGTCTAAAACAGTCTACAACAGGCCTAAAACTGGTTATCATCCTCTTGAGCATAAACAACCTTGATAGTGTACCCCTGCCATTGTGTTGCACAATTTTGGCGATCATCTCTTAGCTAGTTCAAACAACATCTTATCAAATCTAGGTTAACTTAGATAACATCTTACTTAAGATAGATCATTCATGAAACCAGACCAGATCTTAGTTACTTCTCCTAAATCACTATGTTAAACGAACTACTAGCTACAATTCGATCTTGACTTCTGCAACACATTTAGCTCTCGGTCCTATCAGTTGTAAATGCCCGTTCAAACCATAAGCTCTTCTAATTTTTTTTGATAAAAGTAAGAATCTCATGGATACCTTAGCTCCAATTCCCATGGCTAACTTTTCTCAAATACTTCAAGATATCAAGGAAGAAATATATGACATGGAAATCCAACAGAATAAATCAATGACTCCATTTGAAAAACAAATGTATGATATCAAGTGTGAGAAACTTCAAGAAATGCTAAAACAATTATATGATTTGACAAGAAAATACCAACAAATAATTGACAATCAAAGACCCAATCTCAAACAAGCTCACAAGACACCTTCACCAAGGCATAAAGACATTTCCTCCAAATATTCCCTAGATAGACATTTTACACCTTTGGGGCAATCTATTGAGTCAACTTTGGAAGAGCTCTTAAGAACAATCTTATCATATTACCTAAAAATACCACATGGGGATGGGAATTTTTGAGTAAGTATTGTGCATATCATAGACAAAATGAACATAAGACTTCACATTGCATAGAATTAAAACATAAGATTCAAGATCTCATTGAAATTGAAGATCCTAATGATTCACCTAAAGAAAAAGAAGGAACTATTTCTAAGCATGATCAAAATCATGAACCTATGTCTAGCGAGGCTCCATATGTAGCCTCCATCCCTTCCATGATGTCTTCATCTCTTTCAAACAATGAAACTTTTCATGTTTACCTTCAAGGGCTATCTCCTATGGAAATCCAAGTTAATCCCAATACTAATACAAGTTCCTCTAAATATTTAAAAATCCTAGATCCTATGCCATCATACACTTCAATTCCAAATGTACCCACTCTAGAGAGTCCCACTCAAAATGCTTCCCCATCATGTCAAAATATGGAGACCTTCCAAGAATCCCCTATGCCTATGAAAAATCCTATCCCTTCTTTAGAAGTGACTCCATGTCAAGAGGATAATCTGAAAAATGAAGAAACAAGTCCTATCATAAATCAAAATCAAGACACCAAAACTCCTCAATCCCATCTAATGATTGAAAAAGATCCTATTTCACTAGAATCCCATGATGATCCCCTTATACCTTTCCATTTAT